>NC_073705.1:12506027-13131027 GCF_023634085.1 Falco cherrug
TCTGCCAGTGCCTGTGGGTGTCTAGTTGATGTGGTGAGGTCCAACCATCCCACCTGTCTCAAGCCCGATATTTGGTGCACCAAATGTGGTGACCAGCCCTTTCCTGCAGACACATCACATGTTTTTAAGCCCTTATGGCTCTTCAGTATTTGAAATGAATCTCCCTGCTGCATCTCTGGCTGTCTGGCAAATCGATGGCTTGGCTGAGGAGTGTCTCCCATCCTGCCCCTCCATGCAGAGCCGCAGGCTGAGCCCTGCAGAGCTGCTGAGCGGAGGGGCAGGTAGCCAAAAGGTAGCTGCTGGCAGGACCCTGCCAGGGTGCAGGTGGACCAGGAGAGACTGGGCTTCTTGGTAGCAAGAGCAACAGCCTAGGCAGGGAGACAACGGCAACGGAGCAGGGGGATGGGAGAATGTAGGATCTTGGAGACTCTGCCTACTCCTATGTGGCAAGCCAACAATCAGGTTAACGAGGTAGAAGTGGGTGGCAAAGTTCCTTCTCTGGGGCACAGCAGGTCCCCCCACATCAGGAGAAACATCGAGCTGGCTGTGGGACTGGGCTGTGCCACCTGGCTGAGCTGTGACACTCACCATGCTGAAAGGCTGGGAGGGAAATGGTGCCGGGACACTCCTGCCGGGGTGAGGGGCTGCCTCTGAATCGCTGTAGTGATAGCGTAGCTGTTGATTAGAATAGGTATATCTGATCTGTGATCTTTAGATGCATTACACTATTGTAATTTAGATAACATGGTAGTGCTTTCCTCATTGCCACCAGAACACAAAGAGAAGGAGGCTGAGACTTTCTTTTTCTGACCTGTATCGGAGAAATACTGTGAACGTTTTATTAGATTTCTTGTGACAAGTGCTCGGTTATGTGAAGTGTTTGAGCACACACAGTGGGGAAACGAGCTGAGCATCACAGAATAATTGTGTGAAGAATGCTGAAAGTCAGATGTACTGTGTATCACGCAACTTTATTAATAATTATCTTAATTTTGCTAATGGGGGAATGAAGATTATATGAAATGGGAAATGCATCTGTTTGTATTTTCAATAATAAACGTATTTTTACAAAAAGTAAGCTCTCTTTACTGTTAAGTGACATATTTATGTAAGCATGGTGCCTGTGTTAAAAACTGCTTAGCTTGGTATTTTAAAGATATGAGATTCTGAGATTATACAGCCTAATTTTCTATGTCTCTGTGGAATGCTGGTGCTTTGGTACATAAACTATTTGAAAATCTTGATATTGTAGTTGATAATAAAAACCTACAGGATGTCACATTCTAAGGGCCCTGAATTTCAGGGACAGCTTGTCTGTTCTTGCTTAGTCAGCTCAGGAGCTTGGCTTAGCCTGGCAGGTGAGGGTGTTAATGCCCTAAAACTAGACAGTTTAGTTTCAATATTATGGCAGAAAATAAAATGACAGGTCACTGCAACACATCAAATGCAACAGAGTTGAGTGTGGGGAACTCTACTGATTTTTCTTTCTCCTATGTTTTCTTTTAATGCAGCTACTCTAATCTGCTGTACATGGCCACCCAGATTGCCTCTGGCATGAAGTATTTAGCATCTCTGAATTTTGTGCACAGAGATCTGGCAACTCGCAACTGCCTGGTGGGGAACAACTACACTATCAAGATTGCAGACTTTGGCATGAGCAGGAATCTTTACAGTGGGGATTACTACCGTATCCAGGGGAGAGCTGTACTGCCCATACGCTGGATGGCCTGGGAAAGCATCCTCCTGGTAGGGACTGCACAAAAGCATTTTCTGTTCCTTCCTTTGACTCTCACTGTGCTCCTAAACCAGTAACACATACATGTGTAGCAGTCATTACAGCATCAAAATGTATGCTACAGATGGCCCCAGGTAAGAAGTCCATTAGGTTGTGTTGGACATAACTCTTGTCCTGGGAAAGGAGTGTGCCCTTGCAAATACAGTGCAGATTGTAGAATCAGAGAATAGTCTGGATTGGAAGGGACCTTTAAAGGCCATCTAGTCCAACCCTGCTGCAGTGAGCAGGGACATCAACTAATCACTTTGGTCAGAGCCCTGTCCAACCTGACCCTGAGTGCTTCCAGGGATGGGGCATCTGCCACCTCTCTGGGCAACCTGTTCTGGTGTTTCACCACCCTCACTGTAAAAAAAATTCTTCTTTATACCTAGTCTGAGTCTACCTTCTCTTAGTTTAAAACCATTACTCCTTGTCCTATCGCTGCAGGCCGTGCTAAGAAGTCTGTCTCCACCTTCCTTGTGGGCCCCCCTTAAACACTAAAAGCCTGCAGTAAGGTCTCCCTGGAGCCTTCTCTTCTCCAGGCTGAACAACCCTAACTCAGCCTGCCCTCACAGGAGAGGTTTTCCAGCCCTCTGATCATTTTTGTGGCCCCCTCTGGGCCTGCTCCAGCAGATCGATGTCTTGCATGTGCTGAGGACCCCAGAGCTGGATGCAGTACTGGGGGTGGGGGGCGAGGGGGTCTCGCAAGAGTGGAGCGGAGGGGCAGAATCAGCTCCCTTGACCTGCTGGCCATGCTGCTTGTGATGCAGCCCAGGGTACAGTTGGCTTTCTGGGCTGTGAGCACACATTGCTGGGTCATGTCCAGCTCTTCATCCACCAGCACCCCAAGACCCTCCCTGCAGGGCTGCTCTCGATCCCTTCGTAGCCCAGCCTGTGTTGATACCAGGGTTGCCCCGACCCAGGTGCATGATCTTGCACTTGACCTTGTTGAACCTTGTGAGGTTCACATGAGCCACTTCTGGAGCTTGTCCAGGTCCCTCTGAATGGTGTCCCATCCCTCAGCCCTCACCTGGCACCTAACTTCTGTGCCTGGCGTTCAGGATCCCTGCTGGAACTGTAAGGAAGTTGCCTCCTCTCTGCTTATTTCCCTAGCTGGGAAGCTGAGAGGGGCAGGGACAAAACTTCAAGTGCCAGGGCTGGTTTTGAGGTTGGGGTTTTGCTTTGTGTTTAAGGGTCCTGCTGTCTCCCCTTAGGACATTGTTCAGCAGCCCAAATGCACCCGGTCTGGAGGCAGTTCCTTAATGTTCAGCCCAATTATTCCTTTGTCAGACTAATTGGTAAGATCACCTAGTTAAACTTCCTTACAACACACACTCCAGGTACCCAGAAGAATTGTCATTCTCTGCTATAAAGGCTGATAGGCCTAAGCTTTCCTAAATTCACCCTATTTTCCTGGTTACAGCTGCATCTAAACCATAAGTCACTCCCATCTTCCTTGTGTGAATGTCTTCCAAGCGTTGACAGGCTGCTGGCATTGCCAGATAAGCCTCGGCAATCTGGGTCTTGGATGCTTTCTGCCCAAACAGGCCCTCCAACCTCCCAGTGTTTTGTTATTTTCTAGCAATGTTTAGCTGCTTTTTACATCTTCAGAAACGCATTGTTGCAAACATGGCCAGTTTGGGTACATTTTTTGAAGACAGAAAACAGGGACAGCAAGCAGGCTGTCACCAGCTTCTTACATGTGCAAAAATGAAAATTATCTTGGCCTTTCTCTAAGAGTCTCGAGTCTGCTTCGGTTCTGTTTCCACCCTGAGGGCTCTGCTTTCTGTTCAAAGGCCTGTCTGAGCTGCACTGCTGTGTGTTGGGTGGAGGAAGGCAGTAGCTATCTGCCTGGCTGCCACTGTCTGTTTTCCTACTACTGCAAATACAGACTTTCTGAGGAGGGTCAGGAGTCTCTGGCTTTATCTGACACTTGCTCCCTGTTTCAAGAGGTTTATCCCAGTGAAAACAGCACCTTAGAGCTGTCCCATGGGTCCCACAGACATGCTGCTCCTGCTCCACAAAGCGGTTGTCACACCTCAGTCCCTTTGTGCATTGCTGAGCATAGGTCACCTGCTCTGCTGTCTCATTTTCAGAGCACTTTTCCAGGTGTGAATTCTGCATCCTTGGATTTAGCTGCAGAGGGTGTAGACTGAAGTGTTTTTTGCTGAATGTGCACTGTGAGCAACCTGGGCTTACAACATCCTTTCTCTTCACAGGGCAAGTTCACCACAGCCAGTGATGTCTGGGCATTTGGGGTCACCCTCTGGGAGATGTTCATACTGTGTAAGGAGCAGCCCTACAGCCTCCTCTCAGATGAACAAGTCATCGAGAACACAGGAGAGTTCTTCCGGAGCCAGGGCAGGCAGGTAAGAAAGCAAACGTGATCTCTCCTTCTTGAGTTACCCTGGTCACATCCAGGTGGGATCTCTCCAGGGCCTTCAGGGTGGCCTTACATCACCTGCAGAAGACTCTGCTTCTATTACTAATCTTCTGAGTGTATCCTTCCTCTTTTTATCTCCCTTTATCTGGGCTCACTGCACTGGCTTTTGTCTCTTGGAGTCCCTCTGGAGGGATCTCCTGGCTCTGTCCAGTGCTTCTTCCCTATTATAAGCTGCTCCTATTTCAGTCTGTCCTCTTTAGCTTTTCTGGGCTCTCCTGCACAGCCCTTTTGCTCTTTTCCTTTGTTAGATCTCTCTCCTACTAGCATTTTCTCTGACAGACAAAGCACGTGCTGAGGTTGGGAAGGAGGAGTTAGTTCCCAGGGAATTAAATACTCCCTGAACAAGCCTTTCACATTTGTTCTAGTTGCTGAAGGGCTTTCCCATGTCACTGTCCTCTCTTACTAACTCCCAGGCAGGACTGTGCATTCCACTGTTGCTGCCTCCAGTAGATACCAGTGATGACGCAGGACAATCACACCCCCTCAGTACAGAGGATCACTGTGCCCAAAAAAAGTGGCGTGCCAGCTCAGAACACTTGGCTGTTCTCCCAGAATTCACCTTTAGCACTAAACAAGTTAAAGGATTAAGGGGAATAAAATGATGGGAGGTTTTATTCACTGTCTCCCAAATACTAATGATTTACTGAAGAGCCTAAAAGATATGTATTGAAATGAGAGGGGGGAAAAATTCTGCCAAGCTGTGCTTTAGATAAGCTCTAAAAGGTGTTTTTTCTGTCTCTGCTAACAAGCTGACACGATGCTTAGAAAGCCTCATGGGTTGTCTACGGTGAGTGAAAGTATTTGGATTTTATTGTGGTAAATTTGGTTTTGGTTTGTGTTTTGCTGTCACCTGGAAGATAAGTCTGCTCTGAAGCATTCATGTTTCCTGGGGGACAAAGGACTGTTTTGTGACCAGCTCATCAGACAAGTTGGCAAAGTGTCCGCGGTGCCATTTGAGATGGCGTCAAAGCTCCATCCGGACTGCGCTGCCAGATTCATGCTTAATGGATTTCAAACATTGCATGATGACTGTCTTGTAAACCTAGAGTGAAACTGTCTTTTTGGTGTTAACTTAGTAAACGTTCAGTTCTTTCACGAAAACCCACTGAAATAGCTGTAAATTTCTTCCTTCCAGATCTATCTCTCCCAGACTCCTCTGTGTCCTAACCCTGTGTTTGACCTGATGCTGAAATGTTGGAGCAGGGATATAAAAGATCGTCCCACTTTTGACATGATTCACCACTTCCTGCTGGAACAAATGGAATCAAACATTTGACTCCAGAGAAAGAGACGAACTGTTGAGAACAGAGTGCCTTTGGTCTCTCTTTGCCTGTACCTCACGGGAAGATGGTCAGGCCACCTTGCTCTCCTCCCCTGGCTGGACCGTATTTAAGTTGAGATGTCCATGGCAGCTGCTCATTCTATTGGCCATGGTCTGACACACAGGACCAGAGGATCTCATTTGGTTGACAAATCATCTCCTCTTCTGAATCATTTCCTGGGAATACTGTGAGCGGGGTTTTACTAGATACCTGTACACCTTTGGGCAAAACGAATGAGTAAAACTTGGAGGGACTTGGAGCTTTCTCCTGGGTGGAATACAAAGCTACCGGCTGGTGAGAGCGCTACCACTCACGACCAGATTTCTAGAAGTAAAGACTTCGGTCATCTAAAACTATTCCATTAAATCAAATGGAAGTCTTGTGCACATTAGCGAGTGTTTCTGTATGCTCTTGCTTCAGACAATATGTATAGTGAGAGACTAGAAATGTCTAGAGCTAGGAGGTGGTGTAACGGACTTGAGAACTGACAGAGCATTTAGCAACCCTTTGGAAGTAATGCTACCAGGGTCTACGGAGGATGCTGATACAAGAGTCCAAGATAATGTTCTTTTTTCCTGTGGTTGTTAAGCACTGCTTTTGTTATATATGTGCGTTTTCCCCACACTGGATTTTTTTTTTCTAGAAAAAAAATTTTGAAAATGAATGTTAAAGGTCATAGGAAGGTCACTGCCGTAGAAGATCTTCTTTTGGCCTACAAATTAAGGCTAGGGTAGGGAGTTTGTATTGAAAAGTAGCTGATACTGTACTACTGTCACTATGTAGATTTATTAGCCTAATGAACTTGTAGCCACAATGGACTGATGTGCAATTAATCCTGTATAATTACCCATTAATATGAGATCTCTAAGTCAATGCTGTTACATGTGCAGAGGGAACTTAGATTTGGTGAAACAGAATGGCTGAGAGCAGAACCCGCTATGTCACTTGTTGTAGCTCATGTGAGAGGAAAAGGAGCAGAGTACGGGTCGTCCCCTGGCACACGCGTGTGCACACACACAGATATGTCCGTCAGTGTGAGCAGTTCCTCTTAGACCTGCAGCAGGGTTAGTGCTGTTGGCCAGGCAGATGTGCTTTGGTCCAGGCTCCGTTATCGCAGTGATCAAACCTGGCAGCGGGAGATGGGGGTGACGTATCCTCTTAGTTGGGGATTGTGTTTTATTTCAGATGCTCCCTGCACAGTGCAAGACCATTTACTCATTGGACTTGGGGTTGTTTGTTGTTTGTCGTGTCACAAACGGCTCATTCTCTGGAGGGTTTTAGAGGGCTCTGAAATCCATTTGGAGTGAGTTAGAGAACTCTGCTCATTTCTACAATAAATCCATTGTGGATTTACCAGGTGCCTGGGGAATACTCTGCTATTCCCTCTCTAATAGTTTAGCCGGATCCTTAGGACCAAACCAAGTAGTTCATAAGCTGGGAGAAGATGAAAGCTCAGCACTTGACTTTTTTTTTTTAAACAGCATCCAGCATAGCATATATTTCCAGTAAAAATTATAAAGATAAGTTTTATTTTAGCCACAAGCGTAGTATGACTGGCTGTTTGTGCTATGAGTTCTGTAAGAGGGCACTGCTGAGAGAATGTCAAAACAGTTATAATATGAGGATGATTGTTATGTTGAAAGAAAAAAGCATGCTTCTGAGTTGGCAGATGCCAGGATGGAGTGCGGCATGGCTGTGTCTGCTCCCTGGGCAGGGCGTACTCCATCGGGAAGCTCCCCAGTTGCAGCTCACTTGGTAGGACTGTGCCCAGGTTGTGCTGCTGCAGACGCGGTGGGGGGTTCCTGTGGCTGTGCAAAGGTGTCTCCATCCGAGCTGGTCCTCTGAGCCCCTTTTATGTGCTAAGGAGCCAGAGGGTCCAAGTCTTCTCGTTTCCCTGCAAGGGCTACGTGGGCTCACGTGAATCTCGCCCCCAAATGGGTGTTGTGTTTTCCTGTTTGAGTAGAGGGGCCCAGAGTGAGCTGCCGTTCCACGTGTGTGCTGTCTGTCCGGAGCTGGGTGGTGGGAGTAAAGGCCAGCGTGGTCCTGCTGCAGCCTGCTGGGCACTGGTGGCTGGCAGACCACACGCTGGTTGTATTTCTGGAATATTTCTACTCTGTCCCAGAAAACGTACCCAAGTCACATGCAGCCATGCGCATGATCTCCTGCACTTCAGAGTTTAGAGATACCAGAGTGCTTAATGTCACCTGGATGGGCTTTGTACTTCTGTTACGTCAGGATGTGCTGTTCCTCCGCTGACATGTTGACATACGAAGTTTCTCTCATATCAATAAATTCTAATGATAACCTTGACAAAAGTGAATTTCTACTTTTTCACCCAGGTGCCTGCGCTGAGGACAGAGATCCTGGTGTGGTTGTTCAGTAGCTCTTTGGTTTGTGTGTGACCCCCAGGTTTGGAAGGAGCAGCCACTGGCTGTTTAAAGGGATGAGTTTTGAAGGGAGTGCTGGAGAGGGGCTGGTGGGACCTGGATCAGTCTGGGATCGTTGTTTGGGGCTGTGAATATGGTGCTGCATTTCAGTAACAATTTTTAGGTCTTCGTGTTAAAATCAGAAGATCTGGGCTGGGAGGAACCTTTCTATGTCTCTTATAAAATTGTCTACTGAAAGCGGAGCCAACTTTAGAGCTCCATTTGGGTGCTCTGGGCTTTGAAAATCTCCAAGGATGGAGATGCCACCACTTCCCCTCACAGGGGTTGTGCTGCTCCCATGGAGGAGAATTTTCTCCCTATGTCCCGTGGGCCTTCCCCTTGCTGCATTTTGTGTCTCTTACCTCTGTGTCTTGCCCTGTGCACCTCTGAGCAAAGCCATCATCCCCTCACAGCCCCATCCACCCTGCAGACCTGGAGAGGTCTCCCCCTGATTAGAGCTTAGATGTTTGGACCACCTCAAATTCATTTATAAAGGGCTGGAAGTTCCAGATCTTAAAGTGTTTAGGCACCAAGGGCAGCATTTTTATGTCCTCAGATACAGTTTTGGGTGGAGTGTAGGCACCAAGTGCATGTGAACAACCCTTGTATACTCTGCTGCTTAGTAGCTTTGAAACCTTAAAATGATTCTGCTAGCCATGTGGCCGGGCTCTTCAAGGCCATAGGGGGATTCTGGCAATGAACCAGGTTTGCTGCTGCAGTTGTAGTTGATGGAGATGACGCTGGTGTGAACAGGCACAGTGGTCTTCAACTTGAGGATGTACTGGCCACCCGTGGCCACTGGGTAAAGAGGAGACCCATGTTCTGGGCCTGCCTTCAGCTGGGGGGGTGAAACCCACAGCGCACATGACAGCATGACCAGGCGGTGTTGGGAGTGGGAGCAGCCTTCATCCTGCATGAAGCAAGGCAGCGAAGGACTGCGTCCTCAAACAGCCCGCCCGGGGGGCAGCGAGGGAGCGGAGGGTTGAGCCCCACACTGCAGCGCGGTGAATTCCTTAACTTCTGCCTTGAGGTTTACTCGACAGAAGCACGTGCACGTAGCCCGGTGTGCACAGGCAGCGTGACCTGGCCGTGCGCGTGCTGCACCAGTGCCCAGGGCTCGCACAGCAAAAGTTGTGCGTGTTGGATGTGAACTGCACCACGAATGTGTATTTGTGCTGGGGGCCGCTCGTGGGGAACACCTGGTGCTGCTGTCCCAAGGGCTTTGAGCCTTCAGGAAACCTGACAAATGTTATAAAATCTCCGTGTTCATCCAAAATTTCCGGGGGGGGGGGGGGGGGGGGGGAAGTGTGCTGCAGGTGGAAGTGCTGTCGGGTACCAGCATCACTCCTGGCAGCATCGCAGAGGTTTCCTGGGCGACTGCATCCCGCTTTATCTCCTTCCTCCCACTGCTGCCATGAGAGCTGCCGCATTGCCATGGCAGCCCTGAAGGAAAACAACCTCTTCCCTCCCAGTCCATACTATATCCCCGGGTAGTTCTGAAGTTAATCCAAAATGTCTGTTCATTTCCAATGCAAATAGCTCCGCTTGGGATCACGTAGTATTTGATTCATGATACTTTGGGTTGTTTTTTTTAAACATACTATTAAATATTCCAAGTAACAGTGCTTCGAAGAAGACGGAGCTCCAGGGTAAGCAGTGCTACCTGATACCAGGGTATAATTAAGGACCATACCATAGCACATTGAGGGTAAAGTAAAAATTGTTCTTTTCCCCTCTTTTTTTTTTTTCATTTGTTTTGAGCTGCCAAATGTTACCAGGGCTGCTGTGCAGGGTTTGCTTTCCAAACTGTCCTAAGTTTTGCATCAAAGATGTTTGAAGGTCTCCTTTGATTAAATATTTGCATAGACGTGATACGGTCTTGTCAAGTTGGTTGGGGCACAGTCCTGCTGCCAGAGCAGAGCTCTTTGAAGAAGGCAGCGACTCTGGGTGCTGGTGATCTAAATTGATGTGTGGTTAGATGTATTCCCTCCCGCAAAAAAAAAAAAAAAAAAAAAAGAGCTTTTTGGAACATTCTCCTCTAAAGGCTTAGAAAGAAGAAACCAAGCTGTCATGGGTAGGAGGTGATGTGGTGTTGGTTAGAAGGTGAGACATGAACAGCAGAAGTAAGTGGATGGGCTTTGTGGTGGAGGAGTTGGGGAGGGGTCCCCGGTGACCCCTGCTGAGAAGTGACACTAAATGGGCTGGGAAGGGCTGGATGGCCGCTGGGGGGAAACAAGCTCCTGTTGGTACAAAACCGCTGGGGTTAGTCCAGCCTGAGGGCTGACTCTGAGGGGCATCAGGGCGACCTCCCAGGGTGCAGGGGCTGGTGATGGACCAGGCTGCAAACCTCAGCGCAGGGGCAGGAGGCAGGCAGGTCCCAGGCTGCAGGTTAAGGAAGGAAACGCGCTCCACCCTTCACGATGCTCCTGCGGTGACGATGGGATCAGTCCTTCCCATTACAGCAACACGCAGGATTTTTCCATTCCTGATCCCCCTATCCTCCAACCTTACATAAGCTCTGGGGTTGGGTTTTTTTTTTAACATGTTTTTGCCTTGCTGCGGTTGTCTGAACGATGTGAGTGTTACTCCGTGCATGCTGTCACCCTGTCAAAGCTGTGCGCTGACAGTGGCTTGGGAAAGATGAGTAACAGCAAGGAGGGAGCTGTGGCAGGGCTGGCACCTCCAAAAGCCTCAGGACTTTCCCCTGCCTGCTCCTGCTTGCAGGCAGCTCCCCCAGGAGCAGGGAATACTGACAGCAGCCAGGGCTGCTCCTCTCTGGGTTGCTGCTTTGGCCGCTGAAAGCAGGAGGAAGAGGAACCAAATTGTGCTACTGCTTTTTGCAGCACCTCGCAGGCTGGTAGTGTCACCCCGAGCCCCTGAGGAAGCCCCCATGGGTGGCTGCGGGTGCTGCTTTGCATCTGCTTTGGGTGGCTGAGTGCAAGGTGGAGCTGCCTCGAGGCCATCACTGAGCCCAGGCTCCGCTCCTGGCAGGAGGTGAGGGAAGGTGCCTTGTCACAGCATCTCACCAGTTGTCCTGTGTGCTGCAGCCGGCCGTGCCGGTAAACCCACAAACACAACCAGGACGTCAGAACAGGTTGCTGTCGTTCAGGTGGAGCGATGGTCACAGCCAGGGCTTTGCAATGCCACCACGGTTGCTTGAGAGCATTGGGAAGCCAAGCCCAACGTGCGGGATGGTTTGGGAAGGACTTGGTGGGCAGAGAAGGGGTAAACCCCGGGGTGCTGGGCAGCGGGCACAGCCCTGCCCGGCTCTGCGGGACCGGGAGGGGTGCGGAGCCCAGCGAGGACGGGCCCAGGGCCAAGGCTGTTCCTGGGCGATCGGGAAGGCAGAGCAGGTTTGGGTGACGCAGCCTGGGGAGCGGCGATCGCAGAGATAGGGCTGAGTAAGAGGAGAGTGAAATGGGGCTCAGCCTTGGGAAAGCAGGTTGCTCACTGCTCAGCAGCGAGGTTTGGGGTCAGCAGTGGCACGAACTACAGAAATGGGGGCTCCCTCCAGTTCTTAATCAAAATACCCAGGAGGAGGAGGAGAAACAGCCCTGCTGAGACCGGTCTCCTGCCCATGCGCCAAGGCTTTTACCGGTAGCACCTGTAATTCACTTTGCAGCAGATCCCTTCTCCATAAACCCAGACTGACTTGCCTGAGCTCCTCAGATTACCTCGCTTTTAATTGCTCATGAATTGAATCCTTTCTCAGCCCTACCATTATTTTGCTCATGATCAAAATTCCTTCAGCCATCCTGTAATTATTGGGCTATGTCATTTGTGCTCTTGCTCAGCTTTATCGTCCCAGTGTAGCTTCCCCGTGTTGCAAGACTTGCTGAAAATTATCCATGGGGACGAGCCACCGAGCTCCTCTGGCAGCTGCTGGTGAGAGATCCTGCATGCAAAGTGGGAAAAGTTGCCAAATGTAAATGCACAGCTCTGCTCGCTGTTGTTTAAAGTATTTGGAAGGGAAAGGACTTACTCATCATCTTATGATCCTCATGCATCATCTGGCTTTATCCCCAGATATGCAGTGGGCTCATTGATTGAATATTTCTGTCCGTACATTGCAACTGGCAGCTCTACCTTTGGTGGTGGGATAACATCGCCATTAGGAAATCCAATGCTGGGAATAGCTGAAGTTTCTGATCTGTACTGGTGGACTCGGGAGGGGAGCCAGAGCTCCACCACCTGCCCTACCCTGGGCCACCAAAAAGTCGCAACTGCCTGTCCCATGCCACAGGGAGCGGAGAGGCAGCAATGCCATGACACACCCCACGGAGGGGTCCCAAAAAATGGAGCGATGCTTGTTCCTGGGGCTGAGCAGCCACCTGCCTGCCCATGCCTCTCCCGTGCAATGCAGGGCCTGGGGGGGCTGTGAGCCCCATCCTGCTCTTTGCTAGAAGGGTACGGAGCAGAGAGGTTTGGAGGGTTCAAGCAGCCATTTGTCTTTATTTTTGAGTTTCAGTATTGAACAAGGGACACTGGGAAATTCCCAGTAACTCACAGTGTTTTAGAACGGGGTGGGGGATTACAAGATTGAAAGCTGAGGTGTGTTGAACTGGAAATACTGTAACTGGAGAGCTGTTGGTGTCAGCGCTGTCCAAGCGCCTGCCGCCCATGCTGTGCTCCCGCTGTACATTTTCCCATCCCCAGGTGCCGCTTCAGCCGCTCTCCCTGACCCCATCCTGTATTTCTCCATGAACCAAAGCACAAGCCCGTGCCTATACATGCCTGTAAATCTGAGCCAGTTTTCATGTGAAAACACGCATGTGCGAGCATACACAGACCTGCCTGGCTGCACACGCAGCCACACGCACCTCCTCGGTGCTCCCCTCGTGCCGCTGCTCCAGTGGTGTCAATTCATTCCCAGTCGCTTGCAGATCCCGGCACGATCCCCTTCCCTCGCTCGTGTGCTCCTGGCCTTGCCAGTGCACAAAAGTTTTGGAGCAGGTCACCCTGCCCGTGGATGCTCCACATGCCATCTCACTGATGGCTCTGTTTTGGTTTCCTTCTCAGCTACCAGGGCTTTGTCCCTCAGTACGGTTCCTGGTTTGGAGAAACCTTTGGCAAAAGCCGGTGCTGCCTGCTGATGGACCCTGGCGTCGGGAGGAGCCCCTGCCCCTTGCTGGCAGCACTGCGTCGGCAGAAGTTCATCCAGCGGGACAAAGCGCTGTGCCTGGGGTTCTCCCCGGCCGTCCAGGTGAGCAGACCCCGGGTCTCATCCCTTCACTCTGCTAACGAGCACAGGGTCGATCATGAGCAGGGGGGTCTGTGCCCATCCTTGGTAGGCTCCTGGGGTGAAACGGGGGGGGAGGTTCCATGGAGCGATCCTGGCTCTGGTGCAGGAGCATGGACACCTGAGAGCAGCACTGCTGCGGAGCTGGACCACTTGCCCCTGGCTGCTGGGCACGGGGCATCCGCTGGAGTGGAGAGGAGAATGTCAGTTCGCAGGTAACTTAGATGAGAATAAATGATTTTAGGGCACACTATGAACTCATTTCCCCATTCTTCTCTATTCGTTTTGTGATTTAACCTCAGCCAGCAATTCAGCCCCACACAGCTGCTTGCTTGCTCCCCTGCAGCAGGATGGGGGAGAAAACCAGAGGGGTAGAAGTGAGAAAACTCATGGGTTGAGATAAAGAAAGCTTAATAATTGAAATAATAATAATGAATAATTGTAATGAAAAGGAAAATAACAAAGAGATAAATAAACCTCATGAAAGATAAGCAATGCAAATGAAACCAGTTGCTCACCAGCAACCGGCTGATGCCCAGCCAGTCCCCTAGCCGTAGCCTCGCCCCCACCCCCCCACCCCCCCATTTTATCATTGAGCATGACACCACATGGTATGGTACATCCCTTGGGCCAGTGGGGTCAGCTGTCCTGGGCATGTCCCCCCCAGCCCCTTGTGCCCCGCAGCCTGCTCGCCGTGGGGTGAGGAGCAGAACAGCCCTTGGCTCCGGGTGAGCAAAAGCATCCCTGTGTGATCAGCACAAACCTACAACACAGCCCCTACTAGCTACTGTGAAGAAAATTAATTCTGTGCCAGCCGAAACCAGCACAACTCCACAGGCTGAAATCCGTCCCTGCGGGGCAGGTCAGCAGCCGCCCCCCGGTGCAGGGCTGCTCCCGCTCGGAGCTCTCTCGCAGCCTGTGGTTCGTTTTGCATCCTGCTGCTCCTGCCCCGGCAGCAGGGCTGGGGTGCCCTTCCCTTCCCTTCCCACCTTCCCCGCTTCTGCTGCTGGGCCCCGTCTCCTCCCTGATACTACGACGTGCTCATGGAGATTCCCAGCACTGGGAATCTGTGGGAATCTCCTGCCAAGTCCCAGCCCTTCTGGGCAGGGAGCCTAGTCCCTGCAGAGCAGACCCAAACGGGGCCACAGCAGCAGCCACACCATGATCCCAATCAGCCCCAATTAATAGACTTGCTGTCCATTGGAGACGTGTTTGCCATGTGCCATATCTCATGTCTAAGCTGTAGGTGCTGTGGCTGCCCTGTTCGGTGGGAGCGAGTCCTCTCCTGGCCAAACGCAGGGGTAACGTGCCCGGATGGGACCTGGGTCTTCATTTCCCTGGAGATGGCCACGCCAAAGCGATGCTTCCCCATTTCTTACTGAGAATTTGTGCCACGCAGCTTCTTGGAAACTTTTGGCCTTTCTGTTCATCTTAACCCTGTGTTCCAGGATCTAGGTCTCCGCTGCACAGGTGGTGGTTACAGGTTTCGTTCCTGGCCATTTACATTTGCATTTCCTTGGACTAAAATATAGTTGGGATGGACCCAACTAACCAGTTGACCTAGTTGGCTGTCTCTCATTATCCTGTTGTCATTCTTGTTCTCTCCCCACCAGCCTTTACGTCATCTGGCAATGTTTGCAGCTGGGAGCTTATGTTTGCTGCTCACTGGTGAACCCCTGAAGACTATGGCTGCAGGGAGCGTGCCTGCTGTGCTGATAAGCCTTCATCGACAGCTCCTGCTGTTGAGCTGCCAGTGAGCGATCCCTTAAACTTGTCACTGCAAACTTCATGGGTACTGCCTGGCATCCTTCTGGGTAGCTGATGTGATGGAGATCAAAGAGCAGTGCTGGATCTGGGTGGTTGCCTGTAGCTAACTGGGTCTGAAGGCTTTTTCTGAAGGTCTGATCTTGATTAAGCCTTGTTGATGGGCATCAAGTATTTTGCTGGTTTCTATCAGCCGAGCCCCACGTTGCTCTCTGGCTAGAGGCGAGGTCAGGCTCTGCTGGTTGGGTTATGCTGGATCTCCGAGGGTGGCCATGCTGGTGTTGAGGGGGTTATGGCACAGGCCAAGCAGCAGGTACCTGCTCCCTGGGAACCTGGACTGAAAACACGTGGAGATTTACTCAAATCAAATGCACAGCTTCTGACTTTTAATTTAGTGCCTTCCTGCACGACCTTTCTGAATTGATGTTTGCAAAACCCAAGGTTGTAAGAAAGAGCTCATATGGATTTCTCAAGTACAAAACAACTTCTTTTTTCTTTTTCCTTTGGTTTGTGGGATAAAAAGAGTAGATGCAATATTTTCATTAATAATGAAGGAAATACTAGGACAAACCTGCTTTAAAATTTGTATGCTGGATTGAAAAATTGCTTTCATCCAGGATTTGTCTTTCCTTTGTTGCTAGCCTAACACTTGCTAATTCAATTACATAGAGTGTATATACTATACAAAGTTTTATGCAGTATATATACTTTATAATACAATTATAAGCAGGTTGCCCTTCAGAAGTTTTATACTCCTGCAGAAAGGGGCAAATCTTGCTCTGTGTGGTTTGAGGGGGACAGGCTGTAATTCCCTGGGGCTCCCTGCAGATGAAGCCTCTGCTGGAAGTTGGTGTCTTGTCCATGGGACTTTGCACTGTGGTGCAGATGTCCACCAAACACGAGGAGGTCAGGGGGAGGCAGTACTGACCAGAGGGCTGAGAAAAAATGACCTCCGAGAGCAAAAATGGAAGGAATTCCTTTTGTTTACAAAAAGACAAGACTGACATAGTAACAGATTTCCAATAAGGAAAAGGTTGTTGCAGGGCGTCAGAGCGATCATCCTCCAAAACCACTGAGGAGGGAGAAATTGGTTCATTCTTGGCACAGAGCATGAGGAAGCACCAGGCTGGAGGAGCTGTATGGAGCCGGGGCAGCCACATCACGAGGTATTTTTAAGGGAAAGCTGGACAGAAGATGCCAAGCTCAGCTATTCCTGCGGAGTCTCAAGCCGCAAGGCTCTGTCCCTCGTTTGCAGTGGGGATATTTACCATACACTGGATATAAGACAATTTTTTTTCCAGCCAGCATTACAGCAGACCTTTTCCTCGTTGAGCAGCAACGATGCCAGCGCAAGAATTCCTTGGGGAGGTCTGTGTCTAGGGTGTGCTGACGCAGCCATGTGAAGAAAAGGATGTGTTGGGTTTGGGTTTTTTTCTTTTCCCCCTTCTTTATAGCTTGGCTAATGATACTTTGCAGTTTAGGCATCACTTAAAATAAATAAGTTCTTGAACGTCTATTTGTGCAGATTTCCAGACGGTTTGTGGGACAGGCACTCACAAGATGCAGTCGCAGCTGTGGGATGCTGTTGACCTCCAGGCTCCCTTCCATCACTACAGAGGGGCGGGGGGGCTCCGAGGCCCAGTGCAATGGGAATCCCTCGTCCTCGTTTGGCCACTCCTGTCTCTTAACTCGGTGTCTGTCCTGCAGGGTACTTTCCCCGTGAGAAAAGCTGGGGCTGCAACAAGCTTTCCTGACCCTGACCTTAGGCCAAAACCTCCCGTGCTGGGGCTAGCAGAGGAAGAACTGATGGTGATGCACATGGACCCCGTGCCCTAGAGCCACCCTGACCAGTACAACCCAAGGACATGACTGCCTCAGAGGTGCTCACAGAGGATTTCACACCATCCTGCATCTGAGGAGCAGGAGTAGCGAATGCCCGAGCTAACCCTGGCAGTGGACAGGGAAAAAGGTGTTGACGTGGCCAGCTGAGCTGTGCCCGGGCAGGGAGCAAACCAGTAAGTGGTGCTGGGTGAAGAAGGTGCCTGGGCAGGGATGCTGCTGCAGAAGGGTGGGGGGTCGGGGACTGGTGGGCATGGAAGGGATCCCCTTGGTCCAGGGGTGTGAAGAGGGACTTTCATACAGACGTGGAGGGCAAGGACAGAAAGTTTAGAGTAGAGAAATCTCAGACACGTGAATATTTCTAGCAGCAGCAACTCTACTGCGTCTTCAGGAAATCGTGATTATTAATCACTCTTCCTAATCAAAATGGCTTAACTTCTCATTTGGTTGAGTTGTAGCTCCAAATCCCAGTCGTCAGGTCTTGCATTATGCTGTGCTGCACAGCCAGGGTTGCGTTTCCTCGGGGTGGACGGGGAGCCAAGCCCTGCCACTGCGGCCCTCCTCCTCCTCCTCTTGGCACCCTGGGCCGTGTGCTCTTGACTTCTCCCACCTGCATTTCCCCCATCATTCTCCCTGGTTTAAGCCCGGGATTTGCCCATGGAGCTGGGCGCTGCTCGGCACGGCTGGCATCGCTCAGGCTGACGTGTCGGAGCCCCTCATCCCTACAGAGCCAGGGACAGCGCTGGGTGTGCTCCAGCCAGCCGAGCCTCTGCAAATCCCCTGAAGGCAGAGATTAGAGATTTGACGTACTGAGTCAAAAGCTGGCTTGGGTATAAATCCCAAGAAGGGGCATTCCTGCTCTGAGAGACAGATTTACAGAGGAGCTCAGTGCCCAAAGCTCCCCTTGTTCTCCCTGGGGATTTTGCAAAACCTCTGCCGACAGAGAGCTCATCTAGTAATTTGACTTCAGCAGAAATTCTTGGAGTAGTTCTTAGTGTAAAGCTGGGAAGAAATGAAAATGGCAGTTGCCGTTCACAGGTTCTGCCAGTGGTTTAAGCGATGCAGCCAAAGGAAGAAGCAGGTTTTACTGGTGTTTATTTTATTTCTCCTTTTATTTTGAGCCCATGAAAACTGATGATGTGACACTGCCAGGAGCAGCTGAAACCCTGGCTATAGAACAAGGTAATCTGTTACCAAGGCTGGATGCACCAAATGTGATCCGACAGGAAGTCATTCCAGGTAAAAGAGCGGGAGGTTATACACAGCACGAGTCCACCTCGGAAGAAATTGTGTCACCCTTCTCCCCCATGGGGAAACCTCAGAGACATTGCCCAGGTGCTCCGGCTCATCTGGACGCTTTGGTATGGAAGGTGCCCCTGCTCCTCCCCATCCAAGGGTGTGTCTTTGGGATGCTGTCACTCCCGTGGATCTCGCACTGAGGGACACATGCCCATGGGTGGGTGGAAGGAATGCAGGAGCCACCTCAGATCCCTACAGCTGTGGGGCCAGGCTAGAAGATGCTCCAGAAAGCAGAGAGATGGCTCGTGGGCTCTGCACCAACTGCAGCAGCTTGGTGAGTATCTGTTACCGTTGAGGGAGTTGTTTCTCTCCCAGAAATAAGATGCTTTTCTGAATTATCAAATCAACACATAGCGGTGCATTGCATCATCACAAACATATAAAACTCTGTCTTATGAGGAGTTACATTCCGTAACTTCTCCGCTTGCTCCAGAAGAGCGTTCCTCTGCAAGCAGCATCACGAAGGGTGACACACACACGGAACCCCCCTCTGAAGGGTACGACCCCAGCAGGAGGAACCTTGGCTTTGCAGCGAACCACAGCAAATAAAGGGGTTGCATATCAAAATACTTCAGTTGAAATTAAAAGGCATCACTGTTTTAGGACGCGGCAGACAAATCGCTCTCTCTCTCTCTCTCTCCAAAGCGTTCCTTTGGAAAGAGGGAGTTCTGGCTGCTTTTAGTTTGATTTACATAATTTTATATAGTTTCTGTCTTAAAATGAGTGAGAATGCGTGGGATGGGCAGGGCAAAAGAGGAAGAAAGGTTGAACACCGGGTTGTCAGCCCCCAAACGTGTATTAAATAACTGGGAGAGGATGTGACAGAACTGTTGGTGTAAAGAAAAGATGAGAAAATTAAATGTTTTTTCCATACCTCGTGGACACCAACAAAGATCAGTTCAGCCCATTGAGGTTTCCCCTGGGAATCGTAAGGCTCCTTCAGGAGGTGCCTCACATGTAAGAGTTAGTTTTACCATTTAAACGGGTGAGGTTTCCCTTCCTATACACTGCCAAGGTTTTATATTTATTCCAGCCTCTTCCACTTCCAGATTGGTTGATCCATATCTGATACGTATGTTCTCAAGCAAAAAATGTTCTCTTTTGTCTTTTTCCAAAGGGTACGCTGGATTCATCCCCCGCCTCACCTGGATTAATGGCACAAACTACATCCAGGGTGTGAAGGAAGCAGTGGACGGGTTTGGCTGACACCAGGTAGATGATGTGCACAGATCTTAGGTCAGCAGGATCATGTTGGTGTTGATTCGTCCGCGACACTGAAAGTGGTTCTGTTTTCAGTGGTAGTACTAGAACTGGGGTTAGAAGTACAAGCAAACCAAAGTGCTATTAGGCCACATGTTAAAAAAATCATGAGCAATTAAATTCTGTAACTTGTTTTCTTGGGACATTAAGGGAGGATAAATGAGTTCATAAAAAGATTAAGTAAATCTATTGAGGGTTGGATCAAGGGTGGCTATTAAAAATGTTGCTCTGAGTGCAGGAACACAGGATGCAGCTATCTGCGCTTCCCTCACACAATATATCATCTCGATCTGGATGGCAGTGCTGGATGGCTTCCTGGGCTGCTTGGATGGGTATTTTGCCCTTTTAATTGGTTGTAAGGCTTTTCGCTTTACGGACATAATTTGCCTTAAAGGGATCCAGATCTTCTTTCTCCTCCTTCTGGGAAGGATGCAGAAATATCCCTGCTGAAAAACTATTTTGTCCCCTTGTTGTAAGATCTCCTATATAATCCTCCTACATGCGAAAATGAGATCGATCCCACAGTAGTTAATCATTCGCATCCAAAGCTATGCGTTTCCTCCTGCTTCCCACATGGAGCCAGATCCCTGGGATGCAGCAGTGCCTGGTCCCGTGCTGGCGAGGGCAGATCAGCTCAGTGGCACAGCTGATTATAACAAGCAGGTTATAACGCTTCCAGCCCTTTCCCAGTGCCGGGATTCACTGCAGTGCCTTCGCCCCAGAGTGTAGATGTAGGAAAAAGCCCAGGACTGAGGATCCCAGCTCAGAGGTGCTCAGCTGGGAAGAAATGACTCAGCAGGGAGAGCAGTGGGACTGACATGGCAGCCTCATGCTTTGGCTGAAACCTATTTCCCTGCGCTGGCGTCCTCCTCCTTTCCTTCTGCTGTTAATAGGGATTGAAATGAAGCGAAGAGAGAAAACCCCAGGCATTATCAAAACTAAATGTGCTGTTTGTAAAGCCTTTCTGCCCCTGGTGCCTTAAGAAACGTCTGCCATGCAGCAAAGGCAAGGGAGGTGTTTCTCCATTGCAGGATTCAGCAGAATCCAGGCTCGCAGAGGTTAGCTGCAGCGCACCAAGCACTGCAGGAATATAAGCACGCTAAAAAAAAAAAAAAAAAATCACGCATGTTTCTGTCTAAGATGGCTTCTGACTTCAAGCCACTAATCTTCTGCCCTAAATCTCTGTTGCCCTAGGTGACATACTGGGATGTGCCATGGATCATTGCTTACTGTCTGCATCGGGCAAAATAATGCAATCCTCTCGCTTCAGTGCTGCGCTTGAGGAACTGCAGCAACCACTCCATCGCCCATCATCAAAGTGCTGCTGCGGCCCCATGGTTTGCTCGGCCCCGTGACCCCCGTCCCTTCACCACAGCAGCATCCTCAGGGGTTTTGCCGCTGGCGAGAGGTGCGGAGCTGCATCTCCATCCTCCAGCACAGCCCGTACCTGGGTCTGACCTGGGAGGGCAGGGGCAGCTCCAGGAGGTGATTTACACTCTCCCTTAACGCTCTCTAAGCCTTCCTGCCCCTCCTAGCCTGGGAATTACTGGCAAATCACCGGGTGGGACTCGTGGAAAAACAAACCCAGCTGAAGGGCTCACACCAAAACATGGATGTGCTGAGTCACGGCACAGGAGCAGACAGGGCATGTTTCCAGCACCAGCAGACACTGCTGGCTCACAGCCTGTCAAATGTAGGAGCGTGAGGTGGTTGGGGCATGCGGATGATGCTCGAAGGTGCTGGATGCAGCCGGGCTGCAGAGATGCTGGAGGCTGCACCGCTGCTCCGAGTGCCTAAGGGCTTGCAGAGGCAGTGTGGTGCGGGGCTGCTGCCTGCACCTGTCCGGGGAAAAACTTTGGAAGTGGGAAAAGCGACAATGCAATGTAGCTCCTAACTAGAAAACTGAACTGGGAAGAGAATTACTTGACATTGGCTTAAATATTTTCTTTAAGGCAGAGTCAAAGCATGTGACTTTGGTAAAACCAACGTGCTTTAAAATGAACTGTGCTGTGTTGCTGGGGTTTCTTTTTTTTGGTGTTCCAATTTTTGCAGAGAAACCCAGCTTGCAGCTTTGGGAAGAGATTCCCCCAGACGTACTGGCCAAACAACAAAGTTTACACCAGTGCTGGACTGGTACCTTCCTACAAAGGCTTCATACCAGGCAAGTTTATCAGCTGAGTGAAAATGAAAGTCACTAATTATTGTCATTAAGCAGCACTGTTATTAGCTGTAGTGTTGTAGATGTGAACAATTACTGAAATGTTCCACACGGGTAGTAGATTTTTTTGAAAAACTTTTTTCCCACCCCAGTCTGTGCCAAGGTGCTGGAGCTGTGCCATCCCCTGCCTTTCTGCAGGAGGGCACATCGCCCTCGCTGCCTGCCTGGGCTTGTGCAGAACGTTCCACTGGTTTCCAGCCCCTGAACCCCCCGCTAAAGCAGAGGAGGGTCAGTGACGCACACCCCCTGTTCCACGGCTGCCCTGCAGTTTCTCTGTCAGGCAAGTGATGCTGTCCCCAAAAGCTTGAAGTCTGATAAAAAGCAAAAGGTAGATGATACAAAAGGGGTTGAGAAAGAAAGAAAAAAAAAAAAGCGGTGGGATGGTATTAGCTGTCAAGTAGTGGCTATCCAGTACTGCCTAGTCCTTGTCAGTTGTTGGTGTTGCCTAAAAGAAGAGGTCTGAAGTAATTTTGTCTCTGTTAAGGGGGAATGTCTGCTCATGTGCCTGAAAGCATTAAGGTATCAGGCTAAAATTTCAATAAATCAGCAAGTAATATCGCTGTCTGTGGCTACAGCAAAGTCAAGATCCCACAGCTCGGTAATGCGGGATGGGAAACCACGGAGATAAGCTAGAAACAGGCAGTCTCATAGCTTGTGCTTCATGCAGTGCGGAGGAGGAAAATGGTAGAAGACACAAAATGTGGTAGAAATGAAAGCAAAGAGCAGGAAACGGCTCTCCTGGCAGGGCTGGTGTTCGCGGGATTGAGCCCGGAGAGAAAAACGTTGAGGCTGAATGTGGCTCTGGCAAGGCTTGTATCAGGGGCACAGGAAAGCCACGCAGAAACAGTCCAGCACACAGCCAGTCATCAGGGGCTTTTGGGTGGAAGCATCTCATGTGCTGATGGGGAAAGGTGAGGCTGGACAGGCCTTCTGATGAGGGTAAATATGTGCCTACTGCTGCCCTGGGGAGAGGCAGGGGCAGCTGCTGTCCCCGGTGCGCCACCTTCAACCCGTCCCCATCCTTGGTGCAGCAGCTCTGGGTGTCTCGTGGAAGAGCCCCCACTTGGGGTGCTTGCATCCTGGGCTGGATTGCCCAGAAAGGGCCGTGGTCATGCTCCACAGAGCTGTGCCTGCAAGCTAAAGCCCCCTGGAGAAAAGCTGTGATGAACCCGAGGGCAGGCTGGATTCCGGTGTTAGTACGGAGCCTGCGGGAAGCAGCGGGAGAGCGGCCGGAGCTCTTCAGCGGAGGGCCACTGCCCTAGTTCTGCCTGGTGGGTGATGCTGGGGGACACACACCACCGTCCTGCCCTCGGGAACTGACAGGCCAGGGACCCCGCCAGCTTCAGTGCAAGGAAAAGGAGGAAGAAAAAAAAAAACCAAACACCCTAAAACTGAGGACAAAAACTGCTTACAAGTATTACTTAACACTTTAAAAATCTGTTGCTATCATTTTACCTATCCTGCTGCATAGGTTCAAAACCACCTCTTTTTGTAGACAGACCCCTTTCCACCATCCCAAGAACCACCACAGTTAGTGTGACTTTAACTGCTCCAACCAGCTCAACTCTGGGAGGAGAAACCAATTTTTAAGACAGAAAAACCTTAACACAAGGTCCATTACCATTCCTGAACAGAATTTCTTCTGCAGGAAAGCAGCCTACTATCTCCTGATCCAGCTGTTCGGAGTGACAGGTTTGTCACCTTGGGTAACGCTGAACATATTTACTCTTTCCACAGGAAAAATTTGCTTTGCTAATGTAGGTTTTTCATGTGACGGAATAGCGCTACATGGGATCAGGTGTTCAGTGCACTTCAAAAGCAGGGCTGCAGCAACACCCAACTGATCTCATTTTTAAAATCAGTAGGTAAGAGGGTTTCAAAAAGTGACTCCAGATCTTCTGTGTTATTTGTCCTCGGCAGCAGGCGCTGCATGGCGTGTCACAGCTCTAGTGGCAGGCCACAGCTACCTGCTGGGTTTACGCTGCTGAGTAGCCGCAGTGGATCAGCCCAGCTCATCTTCGCCAGGAACACCCACCTGCACCATTTTGTTGTCCCAGCACCTGGGTTAAGCTGCAGCTCAGACACCTACACTTGAACCTCCGCTTCCATTCCGGTCAGGAGAGCCGCTCGGCTCCTGCCGAGTAAAGCCTGTAACAGGAGTCCACAGGCAGGTACCTAAATTTAGACACAGCTTGGAGCTGAATTCCATCCTACATGTGAAATGCCTCCCCCTCCACCAGTACACTCGATTATAAAGAAATACCAGCAGATTTCTTCAGTTCCCACACCACCAGGAGCCAGTAGGACTGCCACCACATCCAGGGACACAAGCAATAGGCAGCCACCTCACTGGAAGGCAGGGAGAGCAGCGTGGTTGCCATGGGCAAGGTAGCAGGGCTCACACCAAGTCCATTATTTTTCTTTTCCAGACCTCTGACACACCCGCATGCTTACGTTTGGAAACGGCCCCCAAAAACCTTACCAAAAGGAACAAAGGAGACTAGCTTCTGCACTGTGAAAAATGCTTTAATGGTGCCTGTACAGCATTTGAAGTGACTGAGACAGGAACACAACACAAAGAGAAATTTTGAATGGAAGAGTTCATACAGCTTTAAACAAAAGTGTTCAACAGGAACACAACACAGAGAAATTTTGAATGGAAGAGTTCATACAGCTTTAAACAAAAGTGTTCAACAGGAACACAACACAGAAATTTTGAATGGAAGAGTTCATACAGCTTTAAACAAAATTTACAGGTGTTCATCTGCATAGCTTTTACTCTGTCTCTTCCTCAACCTCCTCCTCAAACTCCCCCTCCTCCTCAGCTGTAGCATCCTGGTACTGCTGATACTCAGACACCAAGTCATTCATGTTGCTCTCAGCTTCTGTGAACTCCATCTCATCCATGCCCTCGCCAGTGTACCAGTGCAGGAAAGCCTTTCGGCGGAACATCGCAGTGAACTGCTCAGAAATGCGTTTGAACAGCTCCTGGATGGCTGTGCTGTTACCAATGAAGGTAGCAGACATTTTCAGGCCACGAGGTGGAATATCACAGACTGCTGTTTTAACATTATTAGGAATCCATTCGACAAAATAGCTGCTATTTTTGTTCTGAACATTCAGCATTTGCTCATCGACCTCTTTCATTGACATACGGCCTCTAAAAACAGCAGCCACGGTCAGATAGCGGCCATGACGTGGGTCACACGCAGCCATCATATTCTTTGCATCAAACATCTGCTGTGTTAGCTCTGGCACAGTTAAAGCACGATACTGCTGGCTCCCACGGCTCGTAAGTGGGGCAAAACCAGGCATGAAAAAGTGCAGTCGGGGGAAGGGAACCATGTTCACTGCCAGCTTCCGCAGGTCAGCATTAAGCTGGCCTGGGAATCGCAGGCAGGTGGTAACACCGCTCATGGTGGCTGACACTAAATGGTTCAGATCACCGTACGTTGGAGTGGTTAACTTCAGTGTTCTGAAGCATATGTCATACAGGGCTTCGTTATCAATACAGTATGTTTCATCTGTGTTCTCCACAAGCTGGTGCACAGAGAGGGTGGCATTGTAGGGCTCTACTACAGTATCTGATACTTTAGGGGAGGGTACAACACTGAATGTGTTCATAATTCGGTCTGGGTACTCTTCACGAATTTTGCTGATGAGCAGAGTACCCATGCCAGAGCCTGTACCACCACCCAGAGAGTGAGTAAGCTGAAAGCCCTGCAGACAATCACAGCTTTCTGCCTCCTTTCTTACAACATCTAACACGGAATCAACTAATTCAGCACCTTCCGTATAGTGGCCCTTTGCCCAGTTGTTTCCTGCTCCGCTCTGACCTGGAAGAGAGCCATTTTCATATTAGATTATGGTCACTGCTTCCTGCTTATTGCTCGCAAGCAAGGCTTAGGAGCATCGGGGCTGCAGAGAAATCCCTCAACAGCTTTAATTTTATCGAGCATAGAGCTGTGGCTTCACACAAGCACCTCCGCAACACCTCAGTACACAGAAGACGTTCATGATCAACGACACAGCAGCCATTTAGCCTCCCCCGGTAGCATGGAGGGGGTAACGCCAGCCAGAAGAGCAACGACCTCTCGTGCCTCCTCGGGCCCGCACTGCTAGCAGGCACCACCGAGCCCCCGGGGGGCTGCAAGACATCCCCCACCCCCCACCCTGGGGTGCCATGAGGCAGCAGGGCATCCTCGCCCCCCTGCCCTGAGGTGGCGTGAGGCGCAAGGACACCCCCCGCCCAGGGGTGCCGTGAAGCGGCAGGGCATCCCCCCACCCCACCCCCGCCCCGGGGTGCCGTGAGGCGGCGGGGCCCCCCCGGGAGCCCGTGCGGCGCCGGGGCCCTCAGTGCAGGGCCCGGCCCTGCCCGCCCCGCCCCGAGCCGCTTGCTCGCCGCGTCCCTCCCCCGCTCCCGGCGCACTCACCGAACACGAAGTTGTCCGGCCTGAATATCTGGCCGAAGGGCCCGGAGCGCACCGAGTCCATCGTGCCGGGCTCCAGGTCCACCAGGACGGCGCGGGGCACGTACTTGCCACCTGCAAAACAGGGAGAAGCCGTCACGGCGGCGGCGGCCCGGCGGCGGGGGCGGCCCGGGGGCGGGGGCGGCCCGGGCCCTACCTGTGGCCTCGTTGTAGTAGACGTTAATGCGCTCCAGCTGCAGGTCGCTGTCGCCGTGGTAGGTGCCGGTTGGATCGATGCCATGTTCGTCGCTGATCACCTCCCAGAACTGCCGGAGAAAATCGCGTCAGGGGCGGCTGGGCCGGGAGAGCTCCCCTCACCCCACCGATCCCCCTCCTCCCGCCGCCCACGGCCCGGACCTTGGCTCCGATCTGGTTCCCGCACTGCCCGGCCTGCAGGTGCACGATTTCCCTCATGATGGCGAAGCGTCCGTCTCCCGCCTCAGGCCAACTGTCCTCCAACCGACTGACTGAGCGACAGGCAACGGCCACCCTTTATATAGCAGCGGAATGCGCGCGCAGCCTTCTTTTCCCTGCCCAGGCGGCCACCCGCAGCAGCTACTGGCTACTCGTAACGAGGCTCTACAAATAAAAAAATCTGGTTGGTTGGAGCGCTGTCACTCAAATCATTGGCTCCCGTTCGTTCCGCCCATCTGTCTGTTGATCTAACTGTTAGGCAACGGGGGCCCGCGAATGCCCGCCTTACTCGCTCAGAAGATCCCCGATTGGCTTAATTGAATGATTGATGTCGCGCTTGATTGGCTGTGGGCCTCAGCGATGAGCTAACGTCATTTGATTGGGTGAAAACAAAGTGTCCTGGTAACCGTCGCAACGGCTCCGCAGGTGGCCCGGGGCGGTGGCCGGCGTGGCCGCGCACGCCCCGAGCCGTGTGCGCGCTCTGCGCAGCGCAGCGCAGCGGTGGTTCCTCCTCACTGCGGGACGAGGGGAGGGCGCTGCCCAGGGAAACCCGGCCGGGTCCTCCGCGGCTGCCGAGCACCCCCCCAGCCTCTGGGGTCCTCTCCTCCGGGAGCACCTCCTGTGGCCGCCCCCGCCCGCCCGCGGCCCCGGGGCACTGCGGCGGCGCTCTGGGCCCGACCGCGCATGCGCGGGCTGCGGCGCCGTTCTAGCACTTTCTGGCGCGCAGCCGCCTGAGGCAGCGGGGGCCGCGCTACCGTTGTCATGGCGACCGCGGCGGGAAGGGGCTGTGCGCGGCCGCGGCCCTGCGCGGGGCCTTGGCGGCAGCTCCGCGAGAAAAGCCGGCGCTGCGTGAGGCGCTGCCCGCCTGGTAGGGCCCTGGGTGCGGGGGCGGCCCCCCGGGGCGGCTGCCTGGCTTTCCGAGGGGAAGAGGGCAGCGCGGGCTCGGTGACAGGCGCCTCTGGCTGAGGCGGGCGTTCATGCTGCGGCTCCCTCGTGGGGCAGCCAGGCACCCCAGGCTGGATAACCACCACCTCGCCTTTTCTCAGTCTCTTACTTGGCTGTAGCGTTTGCCTTCTACTATCCAGCTTCGTTAGCCCATCCTTGCCTGGACAGTTCATCTCTTAGTCACGGCTTCTACTGAGCATGCTTTGCTTGTTGCTTTAGTAGAGCCTTTTTATGATTATATGTATTCATTAAGATGCCAGCGAGGTCTACAAGGCCTAGCATCCCTTCTTTCATAATGCAGCTACAGCTTGAAAGAGGCACCTAATTGAGTTCTCCAAACCTAGCTAGTCTCCAGCTGCTGCCTTGCTGTGGGGGTGGACTGAGGAGAAAGCAGCAGATGACCTCAATTCCTTCTACACAAACAGAGCACATTGGGCCAGCGCTCTGTGTCACTCGGGCATTCCTGTAATGCAGAGGTACCTTATGGCTGGTATATATACCGTGTTCTGTGCTTGGATAACAATAATCAACTGCTTCCGTGACTGGGTCAGGTGCAGAGGTGGGCAGGAGGAGAATAGTGCTGTGAAGACTTTGGCTGGAGGTAGGATAGCCTTTGGTAGTTGGCTTAATACAAAGGTTATGGTGATTGGTATTTTTAGCATGTAAACATGAGATGCTGGAAGGAGCCCAGGAGCACTGGGAGCAGCCCCAGAGACCCTGGGATGAGCCCCAGAGCATCAGGAGTGACCCGAGAGGATCCTGGGCAGCTCCAGGAGGGACCTTCGCCAGCTCCAGAAGCGCGTAGACATGACTTGGAAGACGCACATACAGCTCACTCTCCGCATTCGAAGCCGGAATGTGGGAGGTTTATGCAGTTTGCTTGGAGATAGCTGAGTAATGCAGAGGCATTAGGGTCTAGATTTATCCCCACTAATTATAGACATTGATTTGAATAGCTAACTCTGGGCAGCGTTCACACCAGAGTTAGTGGAAAGGGGTGACTCGGCCCACTCCAGCTCTGAATAGCCCCCTGATGACACCATTCAGTTCTCTATAAAGGTGTTCGAGGTGACCAAATCCAAAAATCTCAGTAGTATTTTAAATATCAAAGGCAGCTGGGATCAATCCAGATTAGACTTGCTCAAGATTCCATGCAAGGCTGTAATAATAATCAGTAAAGACAGTTTTTCCTCCAGGATGTGATGCCATCTCTTCAAAGTACTGTAAAAAATGAATACTGTCCTCTTTCTGGTTAAAAAGAGAGAATTTAGCATGTCTTGCCTGTGTTCCGCTGTCTAGGAAAGTACATTCAGCATAAATTCTCAGCGAGGCGTACTCAGAACAGCATTAGCAAGCTTCTGCGCTCACGAAGCCCTAGAAAACGATCACTAAAATGGAGCAGAGGGAGCCACTGCAGGGCTGGCAGGAGGTTTGCTGGTACAAGTGCTGCTGTATTTAATGCAGATACAAGGTGGTGTGGTTTTTTTTCAGCTAGGGCCAGAAAAGGACTGCACATCAGTGACAAAGATCTGTTTCCTTACTTTGTTAGAAATCATAAGCCTTTGTAGCTGGTGCTTCTCACAGCTTGTGCTTCAGTCTGCACTGCCTTTAATGTTTGGGAAGCTGTTCTGTAATATGTGGAGTGAGAAATGGTTGCCACCCCCAGCGTTCCCACTGGCAGCAAAAAAAGTGGAAATACTCTGCTCAGTTAAAACTTAAAATATCTGTACAATACTACCAGGACTGCACCCAGCAGAGCAGGGGTTAGTGCCCTATGGGGTGTCTAAAACTTTGCTCCTGTGATTGAGCCCCCAATGGTTTCCTCGGGAGATTCAGCTACCTGAACATCTGTGGGTTGGGAGGCATTTCAAATTATGCATGCAACATTTATTTTTGCTAATTCTGTCCCGGCCAGCTAGTACTTCTGTTCTTAGCTATGTGCAGATCCACAGGAAATGACAATTTTATTTTAAATATTTTTCATTTTTTAAATTAAAGTAAAATGCCAGTACTTCTAAGCTTTCTGTGAGGAGGAGCACAGCCAAGCTGCCAGGAATCTCCATGGTGAGCTGCTGGAGCTGCCGACCATCTTAGCCCTGTGACTTGTAATGCTGTGGCAGCCCAGCAACCTAATTAGTGCGTACCAGAAGGTGAGCTGGCAAGTAACAAGGCAGGTTTCTGCCAGAACCTTGTCTCATGCGAAGCATTCCTTCAAAGGCAAACCTCTCTATGAGACACTGACCATTGGGCAAATTCTGGGAGGAATATACTCGGATACGTGATCGTAGGCATGGTATAAGAACAAAATAAAAATGTACTGATTGATCTCTAAGTCCAGCCATCCTAAAAGGCATTCCTCTCACGTTCTGCTGGATTTGCTCCCCCAGTGGTTGTGCATTTCAAGTTATTTCACTATGTATTAGAACAGCCTCAAACGACTGAAATGAGTGCAAGTACTGCAGCGCCTGGTGTTGTACGTTGTTTCTACACTTGCTGTTCCAGAGGCCTTCCTGTAACCACTGAACTGGGTGTCTCCACTGGCAGGACAGCTATCTCAAGGAGAGGAGGAGTTACAGTCCCTGCATTAGTAATGGGAAGCTGGAGCTCAGCCTTATGACAAGTTTTGCAGAGCCCTTGTAGCATGTGTGACCTTTTCACAGCTTGCCAAGATAAGCCAGGAGACCAGGTGGAAGGTCCAGGTCTGTGAAATCCTGGTGAACTAATTAGTCCGTAAGCATCATGTGAAACACCTGTATCTCAAAAAGCAGCACTTCTCTACAACTCTGCCTCAGGTACCACCAGGGACTGAGAGGGAGGTTGGAATTCAGCTTAGATCTCTCCCCTACAACTGCAGGGAGGCTGGGTGCATCAGGATGGGTAGAAAGAAATGGTTCTGGTCCTGTGGTGGTGAGCTTTGTACTGCAGAATGGGGCTGCAGGCAATAAACTGTTATTTCTCTCAATTTTCATGGGACTTTATTGGCACAACCCAGATGGGATGTGCTGGTTGGGGATCCATGGGGCTTTGGAAATGGTATAAACTGGAAGGAAGAAGTTAATTAATATACTCCTACAAACATGCCTAAATGCAATTTAGGCTGCTCTAGCCAGCAGCAGGTCAGCTAACCTATTGTGTTTCTGGAATAGAGAAAGTGCTTTTGGGTTTCAATTTTTATATCTAATACTTTTGATTTCCTTCTTAGTGATACTTGCTGACAGCTGCAGAACTGCAGTTACCTGTGAGCAGAATCTGCCAGAAGAGCTCTCCCATGGTTCAGCTTGAGTGAGAAGCATAAACATAAAGAATTTATGGACGGTTAGAAAACCCTCATTATTGATCATTTCCCAGATTACCTGGGCAGCAGAAATCTATTTAAAAGGAGATTCTAGATTAACTCACTCACTCTGAAATGAAAATGCTTGCAGTCCTTTGTTTACAATGCAGTTGTGGGAATGATTAATAATGAGGCTTTTCTAGCTGTCGATTAATTCTACAAACTTATGTAGTGCTGACGTGAAGGAGCTGCTTCTACGGAGAGTTGGGAGGAAGGAATATGTTGCTTTTATTAGTTTCCATTAATCTCATAGGTTCCCAATTTTGGGTTTTTTTTTTTTCTTTTATGACTAAAAACACACTTAAGGGCTTTTAAAATACTGTAGCTCGTAGTCTAGAAATACATCTGTAAGTGGTTTTTTTTTTCTGCCAGAAAGAGAGTGGTGCGCTGCACTGTGAATGCTGCCCATTCCAGGTCCAGTTCACCTGGTAACCCTGGCTGCTGGGGGCTTGTGCTGGTTTTGGCTGGGATAGAGTTAACTTTCTTCACAGTAGCTAGTATGGACTCCGTTTTGGATTTGTGCTGGAAATAGTGTTGGTAAGGGAGGGATGGTTTAGCTCCTGCTGAGCAGTGCTTTCTGAGCCAGGGGCTTTCTGCTCCTCACCCCACCCCACAGCGAGGAGGCTGGGGATGCAAGGGGCTGAGGGGGACACAGCTGGGACAGCCGACCCAAGGGATGTGCCATGCTGTGTGGCATCATGCTCAACGTGTAAAGCTGGGGGAAGAAGAAGGAAAGGGGGGATGTTTGGAGTGATGGTGTTTGCCTTCCCAAGTCACCATTAGGCAATGGAGCCATCCAGGGGATGGCTGAGCCCCTGCCTGCCATGGGGAGCGGTGGGGCAATCCCTTGGTTTGCTTTGCTTGTTTTCAGGGCTTTTGCTTTGCTTATTGAACTGTCTTTATCTCAACCCATGAGTTTTCTCACTTTTTTGATTCTCTGCCCCATCCCACCGGAAGGGAGTGAGCGAGCAACTGCGTGGGGCTGAGTTGCTGGCTGGGGTTAAACCATGACAGGGCTACAGCTTGGGATGGGCAGCACAGTCATTATAGGAGAAAAAATACGCCTGCCCCCAGGAGGGGACAGCAGTGGCAGTATTTGGAAGGATTGGGACAGCAGTGGCAGTATTTGGAAGGAGCGATGGGAAAGGAGGGAGTGGAGCTGCTGCTTGCAGCACATGGACCATCGGGGGAATAGCGTCGGTGACGGAACTGTCCCACTGTGCCTTTGGTGAGAACAGCAGCTTTTAGCTCAAGAGCTCAGGATCAGCTCTAAGTCAAGTGGTTGGGGGTTGTCTTCGCATGGCAGAGCGGTGGCTCAAGGTCAAATGATGGCTCAGGTGTCATGGATTTTATGGGACAAATTAGGCCATCTGTACGTGCCAGCATTCAGTACAGCTCAGTGGCATGTGCGAGGCAAAAGTGTCAGGAGGGCATGCTGAGCTTCTTGCCTAATTGCTTACTTATTATCTGGGTGGAAGTCTCAAAGCTTCTAAACAAGAGCTTGGGGAAGTTCTAGCCAGTGTCCTTTTCTCTTGGACTCTGTGACCTAATATTCAAAATCAGGAAGGTGTAATGACTGAGCAGGCCAGAACACCTGGAGTCCTGGGGCTCCTGACATCACACTGGCTTATTTCCATTTCTGTCAGTGGTAGGAGTCTTCTTGGGCATGTTGCAAATCTCAGCCAGCAATCCCACAGTTCTCCAGTGTGCTGACAGGTCACAGAGCCAGAGCTCTGTTTAATGATTGCATTTCCAGATGCAGGACGAATGAAGGCTCTGGAATTTCCCAGATATCACTGACTCCCTGATAACCTCTTTTTTTTTTTTTTTCCATTTTTTCTTTGCAGGCTTGCCTGAATGCCTCCTACCTTATTCAGATAGTTTGAGCAAAGAACACATCAAAGATGTAGACTCGTCTCTCATCAACTAAACACCAGCAGCCAGGTTATCAAGTAATTTTCTGCCTGCCTGCCTGCCACTGGGAAGAAAGTGCCTTCAGGGGTTCTCATTGTGTGCCCTGAAAGTACACAGCCTAACAGCTCTTGAGTAAACAGAGGGGAAAATCAGTATCCCCCATCCTCCTCACTGAAACACTGTATTCACAATAAAACCCCCGCTTTGATCCCTTGCCAAGGATAACACAGACAGTCTATTAAAACATCTTTAATAACATGATATAATTAAAAATATCTAACTTGCAACTCAAAGAAATGAATATGAAGCTCATTTAAATCTGTTTCCACACCCCTCCAAACTTGACTGACAGGTTCCAAACCTTCATTAATTGGCCTGAAAATTTATGAATACCTCAATATTATGGGGGAGGGGGGGTGTCCTATATATAAGTTGGGAGCACAAGGAATTAATAATCAGATTAGAAAGGATTTGGGTGCCATGGTAGCTTTAAAAATCCTGCAAGGCGTATCACAGCATTTAAATTTGTTTAAAGTGGTCTGAAATTAGTTGGAGACGCTCATCCCTTAGGCTTTTAACAGCCTGTGTGTTTAAGTCTCTGAAGGCATCAGAGAAGTGAATTCTAAATGCTTTAGTCAAAGGACAGCGCTGGTCTGAATTGATCCCTTTTCTTCACAGTAACAGAGAATTTGTATGGCATCTGACTTTTTAGACAGCAGAACAGACCAGAGGTGCTGAAATGACTGCCAAGCCCCAGAGGAATCCTGAGTGCCGGATTATAAAGTAACTGGTCACAATCTAACATGTAAGTCATTGGACTGACAATTAGGAAAGCTGTTCCTGGGCCTGCTCTTGTTGAAAGGACAGTACTAGATGAGAGACTTCACTGTCAGAGTCAGCGAGACAAGCAGTTCAGTGTAAATGAACAAACTGGTGAACCTCAGCCCAGCACGCACCCTGTTTTAGCACATGTGAAATTAAATGTGTTAAGTCCTGGTTAAAGAGTTTAAATTGACAATTTTAACCCTGAGTTGCTATGACTCAACCGAGAGACAAGAGCTCAGCTGTGTGTCTGTGCCCTTTGTTTCTCCTTTGATGCTCCACACATTTTGTAGAGTCCAAGACTAAAGAGCATTGCTTTTGAAGGGTTCTCGGTCAGTAGGAGCATTCGCTGGAAGGGACATGGAAGAACAGACAGATCAGGCAGAAAATACCTGCTTTTTCCCTAGATCATGGAAGCAAGTTGGTTGTTATATTCTGACTATATTTTAATGCTGTTCCAGTCTTCGCTGGTAGCGATACTGCAGGTATTGTCTCTCTCATGAGCACAGAAGAGGACAGCGCACTTTTTTCAGATGCCACCTCTCCTGATTAGACAAGGTTGTTCAATACTAACTTCACAACAGCTCAGGACCTGCCTGCTCAGAGGTGGTGTTTCATTAGGCTGACACAAGTAACATCAGCTGCAGCCCAAGCAAGATCTGTGCAGGCTGCTCTTATCTGGAGAACAAACAGCTTGCCATCCACCAGGAATCATAGGTTTCTTGCAGAGCAGGATCTGTTGTCTCAAAGTGCTCCATAGTGCAAGTGCTAGCAAGTGGAAATAAGGCACTGAGGCTCCAGGAGTCCTGCAAGAAAATCACTTGCATCCTCCAGTGACTTACATCTGTGTGATTTCTGTACATTCCCTATTAACTGCCCACTGGCAAGAGTATCGATTCCCAGAATACCTGTCAGTTGTCATCAAAAACACTGCTGTTCCTGTTACTGAAGCTGTTCTCCTTGACCATCACCCGGTATGAGATGCGCATGAAAGAGCCAGTGAGCAGCACAACAAAGAGGATAAGGAGCAAAGACCAGACCCCTGGTTCAATCCCTTTGAGGAAGCTTGGGCTGTCCTGGGGGATGGTGTTGGTCAGACTCAGCAGGTACCCAAGAGTCCAGCTAGATGATGCATCACCCATCTATCGAAATAAAAAGGAGGAGATGTCAGAAGAGAAGGAGACAATCCACCTCAGCTGTGTTTTTGTGCATAGGTCCAAAATATGCTTTATTTGAGACTGATCCAAGAATCAGGCTTGAAATGAGGAGTGATCACACTGTCAGTGCTCTGAGTGCACTAATAGGCTTTAATTGTCCTGACCAGCCTCACCTGGCACTTCCACCCACCCCTCTGCCCATGGGCCTGGCAGCTCCATTTAAGCTCTGGGCAGCCCCACCTTTCCCAAGCTGTGCTGTGGGTGTGTGCTCTTTTCTCTCCCGCTTGTTGACTGCTTTTCCCAGCTGGCCTTCAGGTCTGTGTTGTGGGTAGTTCTGTCTCTGGCCCTGTCGCCTGGTTGAACCTCATGCTGATGTTGTAGGCTGCTTGTCTCTGGCTTTCCAGGCTGGCTTCCCTGGATGGACCCGGGACCCCCCTCATTACCTTGCCTTAGCCTGATGGTCACCACGTGGCTGACTGCACCACTATCACTGATGTGGCCCTGCTCAGTGGGGCTATGCCTTTGCTGGGGAGTTGTGAAGGGGTCAAGGAATAAGCTTTTTTTCTTTTATGAAGGGGAGGACCTAAATCAAATCCCCCTTTTCTAAGGGGCTCCAGACTCTCAAGCAGTTTCAGACCTTGTAAGCCAGTTAGAAACCCTCACTAGTATTAAGTTGATGGCAAAGAAGTAGGGCAGTGTCTCTTGTCTCAGGAAGTATACTCGGCAGCTTGTTCTTGGCATTAAGTGGCGATTGAGCCGTGCTTCCTTCCCTGTTGGGCATGGACTCTTAAAGATGGTGTTGCTGCAGATAAGGTTTTTGACCCGTCTAATTTTTTGGTGGGAACAAGCATAATTCCTAGATCTCTGATGCCGGTTTTCTTGCTTATCACAATTGTGAACTTATTTTGCAAAAAATGTGTTGCTGGAGAAACCTAGCTTGTTAGGGGTTGTAGGAGTGGGGACAGGCTGGCTTTACTGAAGCCATCCCTTCCCTGTAATTGGAAATATCACACTGTAGGTAACTGACCTTCTTCTGGAACGCAGTCCAAGCAGGCCTGTCAAAGTCGAAGGTGTATCCCTTGGTACTGAGGTGAAGGATAAAGGCAGACACAATGCAGTAATTGGCAACTCTATCCAGGTTTGTGTGGGAGTCCTTGACCAGCTGGTGTCATTTCCAAAAGAAGATGCAGGAAAAAAAGAAAAGAACTAAACATTCAGTAGCTGAATTTCAGGTCTGCTCTAAGCTCTCCTTTCCTGCTATGGGACTGACTGTAGGACTAGAGGAGAAGGTTGTGCCCTGTGTGGACTGAAACAGTGTTTCCCGCATCTGCTGGGCTGTGGTCCGGGAACCAGTGCCATCCCTTAGCGCCTTTGCTCCCATCTTATTAAAGACCAGGCGGTTCCAAGAGCAGCAGGACTGGCAGCCAGGTCTCCTACAGTCACCTGGCAGGTGAACTGCTTGATATCATTCTCTGCTTTCTAGTTAGGTTGAGCTAATGCTGTAGGCTTTCTCTCAACGGACACATTAACAAGACCTTTTGCCTCTATCCAGAAGAGAAAGCTTTAGGGATGTGCTTATGAGCTTTGCTACCCCATTAGCAAATGCTGTAGAAATTGTCGTTTGTCACTGTGGATGCTTGGTCAGCTGAGGTGCAAATGAGTCACCTCATAAGCCACCAGCTGAGGGTGAAAAAACTTGGAGACCATTCCCCCTGGCTTAGTCTCCATGGGCCCCGGTGGAATAGGAAAGCCCCTGGAGTCTGAGCAGATGTGTTCCTTGCACTGAAGGAGGGGAGGATAACAGAGACCAAGGGGATGGACAGGAGTGAGTCAACAGCCTTCCTGTTTACTCCTTAATAGTCAGTAAAAGTTACTTGTGGCTTTTCATTTAATTAAGTCCAGGTGTTGCCAGCAGCAGCTGGGACTTGAGAGGAAGGAAAAGAAGTCAAGCCTGTTTCCCCAAAGAAAAAAAACCAAAACAACAAAACAACCAAACAAAAAACCACCAAAAAAACCCCAAACAAAAAATTGAAACCAAACCAACCAAAAATAAAACAAGAAAAAACACCAACAAACCAAAAAACCCACCAAAAAAACCCAGGCAAATGGAAGTTTTTCTCTGAGGGAGCCAGTAAGTTATGGTTCTGTCAGCCTGAGCCCCATGGGCTCTTGTAACAGATCATTCCTTACTTCCCGGTCTCCCTGCACATGAAGTTATTCTACAGTTACCTCTTTGACAGACATCCCACAGAGCCTGTTGACTGCCTGACCCAAGTCGGGAGAGGGGACAGTTTCTCTCATGAAGTCCATGGCCTCAGAAATCACCTACAAGAGCAGCAGAAAGAATCGGCAGGTTGGACTGCGCTCTGCATCCTTGCATTGTGAACAGCGCCTATAGGAAAGTAGGTGGCAGTAGCTGTGGGGTGCACTGCCAGGGTGCCCTTTCTGGGTGCCTCTGAGGGGTGCAAGGAGGGCAAGCAGCAGTTATTGTCTGGAGATGGAAACAAAACTGTTTCTAGCTCGCATGCAGCAGCCTTTCTGGCCCTGCCTGGATAAGTAGATAGTCCTTATGCTCCTTGGCACCATGTCCCTGGGAGGCTCTCAGGGGCAGGGACCTAGGGAAATTTCTGCAGTTCCTCCCTCTGAAATGCACTCAGTTTGTCCTAGGATCTTGAGCTTAACAACCAAATGACTTTGGACACTAGATGCACGGTCTCAGATATAAGCGTGCTTGTGGTGGAGCGTGCCCAGATGTTTGCTAAGGAAGTGGCAGAGGATCTTCAGCTTTACCGCAGGTTTTGTGTGGCAAGTCCGGCTCAGCACTCAACTGCTGCCTCTGTGGAGCCCAAAGTTTGTCTCACAAGCAGACGTTGCTGAGACATGGATGAAGAAAGCCCTAGCACAGTTGGTGGTGGGAAGCCTGGGGTCTGTATTTGAACAGCTGTGTGCCAACGAGGGGCAGAGGACAGGAGTCTGTGTGTACAGCACTAGCCCTCTTGGCTAGCAGAAGGTACAGTGTGGCTGGTCCTACTGTATTTATTAATGATGAAACTGGTCCCATTTCATGGGTTCTCCATACCAGTTGCCTACCCCGGTGTAAATGAGAACCCACCAGAAACCTGGTCCGGAGGGGCTTGAAAACGCTGCTGAGGGAACTTTTGAAGAAGCTGCAGGAAGAGGAGGAGTTGAGCAGGCTTTGCACAAGTCTCATGCAGGCGGTGGGATTGCTGGAGCCGGTGATGTTGAAGACTTCTTCAGGGGCAGGAATGTCTGACGTGTGATCGCTGGCAGCACAAGGCACAGTATGCACTGATCGCCACTGCACTTCCCGGGAGTAGGTGAGGGGCCAGCAAGGATTAGACACAATTTTAGCACTTCTCTGATCCTAGAGGCAGAATAAAACAAGGACAGAGGCAGCAAGAGAGGAGGTGCCATCCCAGGGTTTCATAAAGGGAGACAAAATATGACAACAGTGAAGGTAGTGTTCCTCTGCACCACAATGTTGTGATCAAGCAGGTTCCCAGCTCCTGCAGGGTTCAAGGCAAGCTGCAACGACTAGACCTGCTGTGGGAGGCTGAGGGGTCCTAGCCCTGTCTGCTCTCCCTTAGACCAGAAATACAATTTCAATGAATCCTGTACTCTTTCTAGTCGCAAGAAAGGGGCTGTTCTGGTCTGCCTTCCAAATGGCTCAGCCCCTGAAGGATCCATGTTTCTTATCTCTAGGAATTCCCCAGTATAACTGTGGTGAGGTAGGTCTCCGTGTGGGACGTTCAGGTCTCATATGTGTGGTTTATAGGGAGGCAAGTGGATGGGCAGTAAGTAGTTTATTTATGAAAAATTCAGTTTTGGTGGAGACCGAAGTGATTCCTGAGCTTGCATCAGATCCTTCCCCCCACCCCCAGTGAAATAGTTTGGAAGAACCAAAACACCTGCATGTTTTCAAAATGAAATACTGCTCTTTTAAAAATGCTTCAGGGTTAAAGTCAGAAAATGTCATCTAGTGATATTGTATCCAGGAACATTGCAAATACCTTCTGGCAGACTCACTTGAATAAGCATAGAGAGCAGCCTGCTGCGGAGCTGGTCCGTGCTGTGGCAGGGGCAGTGGTGAGTGTACACGTTGTGTGTCTGCCCATACAGCTGCAGCCTCACTCCCTCTTTTGGTGCCTGGTTCTCCTCTTCCACTTTGGAAGTGAACTGTGTTGAGGTTCCTCCCACGGACAGGACTCCTGCCATCCCCTTCGTGGAGGGGACCAACTGTCCACGCCAGTCATACTGACCCAAAAAGAACCAGAGAGGTCAGTTCTTAAGATTGTACGTCTGGGTTACAGTCAGATGCAAGCATTAGTGCACAGAGAGAGAAAGCAGCTTTCTGGTGTGGAACAACCCAACTTTTGTTTTTGCCCCACAGGATATGAGGATACTGAACTGGTGGCTTTGGAGGAAACAGAGGAGCCATTGAACAAGCACTTTCATCTGGGCAGAGAGCCACCCACAGCCAGCGAGAGCAAAATGGGCTCACCATCCTGGGTGGCTGCTCAAGGCAGTGGTCTCGGCAGGTAGGAGCAGGGGAGAGATGAGAGAGTGGTGGGGAGTGGGAGGATGTTTCCATATGGGCAGATATGGGCTTCAAGTGCTGCCTTGATGCTAAAGCGATCCTCCTGTCATGAAGAGCCCCATGGTTTCATCTCATGCAGTCTGGCAGAACTGATTTTGGCAATGCTGACGTTAGCAGTACAGGCAGGAAAGTTTAGGTGGGGGTAAGCCCTCTGTCGCTGGCTGGGGGAGGCTGTGTTGCTGCCCAGCAAGTCCTGAACCAGTGCATGCTGGCTGCTGGTTATCAGAACTGCCTTTCACTTTCCTGATGTGAAATAACTCAGTCTAGCTACCTTTCTCTTGCCCTTTGAGTTCTCCTTGAGACTCTTTGGCTTGAGAAGCCATAGGTAGAGCAAGGAAACTTAAATGTATTCTTTCTTTGAGTGCCTTCTGAATACAGACCAGGCCTCCATGCTGGGAACACCAGCTACGCTCTTCACTAGCATCTCAATGAAAAGAAATTTGATGGACTTTTGCTTTGGTACCAAAACACTCTGCTTCTCTCTCTACCATCCACAAGATGTCCCAAGGGACAGCTGGACTCCAGTGGCAATCCCACAGGACCCCACAGACAGCAGCAATGCCTGTTTGACAGTGGTGCTGAGCTAGATCTGCAGGGATTCAGAGCAGTGGAGTTCTTATTGATACCCCAGGGCCAGGCTGTGTAAGGTCTTTTATGTGAGCGTGCTGGTTGTGTTGTCCAGAAAGCCTCACATCTTCACATCTGTTAGGGCAACTTTATGAACGTGTCCATGAAAGGCTATATTAGAGGTTTGGTCCTTCAATCTAGTTACAAGTGTCTCACATTATGTCACTCAGCCAGCTAGTGCTGGATATGACCTGCCTCTGAGAGACAGTGGAAGTTGTGCTTAAGCATTGTTTAAAATACAGGGTTTTAACAACCCCTCCACATGTCTCTGTGGCTATTTCTTAATAGGAGTTGCTGAGCTCAGTTCTGTCCTCCCCAGGCAGGATCATCCTTTACCTTGAAGAAGTTCTCCAGGACATAGTTAACAGCAACCCAACTGAATGCTTCCTCAGCTGGACTGGATAGGATCTGTGCCCCCTTAAAGTCAAAGGGGGATGACTTCAGGGCCACAGTCAGGGCTGCAAGGAGACCATCGGAGAGGATGGGGTTGGTGAGGCTAAACAGAAAAGAAAAAGAAGGCACATTTGTTACAGAACCCTCCCAGGAGCAGCCTGTGGTGGGTGCACAGTGGCAGGGCCTCTGCTCTACTCCCCACTTTGGGCAGTAGCACAGAGGCACAATGACAGTCCCACTCTTGCTGCCACCTCCCTTTCCCCTCGCATGGCACAGCAGAGGGATGGTTTGAGCAGTTGTGCCACCATTCCAAATTTAGGAGTTCAGTACTCTGCCACTGAGGGAATCTGGTGGCATTACCCCACTGACCTCGTCCCCGCCAGACCTTACTTGTCCTCAGACTCTAAAAGGAGGTAAAAGTCCCAGTAACGAGGTGACTGAGAACAGGGTTCATGAATGTGTGTATGATCAAGTGGATCTTCCCACCACCATTCCCAACCTGCTGATAAGAAGCACCCCTGTAAGCCCATGTGAGTTGTCACATAAACGGAAAACACTTCGGCTTCCAGACCAACAAGTGTTTTCTCAAGCCCTAATTGTGAAGATTTCATACAGACTGGTAGCAGTAGCAAGACTGTCATCCTCATGGCTGCTTGGGGGGACTGTGGAGATGCAGCCATGCCATACTCCCCTCGAGTACATCAGGACCTGAAGAAGGTTTACCTGACTAGCAGATTAGGGATGAAACACACTGCAGAGCAGACAGGGTGAGATGCATTTACAGAATGATCCACATGACGTGTGCTGATCTCTGGGTATGGGTTTGCAACATTCACTCACTTCAGCTGCCTCATGCTGGCAGTTGCTCCCAAGTAGAGGGGGGTTTGGCTGTGCTGCTCTGCCGGGATCTCTTTCTGGGCCCAGTTCAAACATGGCTCCAAGCTCTTCCCTACTTTCTGAGGAGAATCTGAGTAGCTGGAGACTCCCAGACCTGAGAACCAGGGGAAAGAATGAAATTTTCTAAGGAAAGGTACAGGAGAAGTGTGAGAGCTGTTACCCAGCCTTACAAGAGGTTGCTGTCCTAGGGCATGGTTTAAGTCAGGACCTGTCACAGGTGGAATGAAGGAGTTCCTCCAGGTAGCTGTCCTGCTAAAACATGGTACTGGGAGCAAAACACATGTGCATGTAATCCCAAACAGCACTAAGAGAACCCTAGCTCTGCTGCTGAGACATCCCATAAATGACTGTCTCAGCCATGTGACTGCTGCAACAGCTGAGGCTGTCTCAGCCCACAGAGGACGAAATGTGGCTTTAGCCGCTAGAAAAGATAAGCAAAAGGATGCACTGCTGTGCAGACAGAGCTGAGGCTGACGTGTTATCTCTTCCCTCCAGCCACTTCCTCTTGTGTTGGCAGAGGTGGCTTCTGAGCCCCGCGCTGGCAAGCAGGGGCACCTCTGCTCTAGAGGAAGATGGTGCTGTGCAGGGGGAAGCTGTCTGCAAGCCTTGACTCATCTTTCAGCACTGGGCTCTTAGATGCTGGTTTTGAACTACTACTCAGGCAGAGTCTCACTTCCCCTACCTGTGGCCCACTCGTTTTCCTGGCTGTGTGACTCTCTCACCATGTGCTTTGCCCTCCTGGGCCCTGCTTAGGGCTGAGCTGCAGTTTGCCTACAGCTACTCAAAGGCTGTGACCGCACTGCCATGCAGACAGGGGACTGCTGCTCATGCCTGGGTGACAGACCTGCCTGGACCTCCTGCTGTTGCTGCTGAGCTGCTGCACCAAGTTACAGCTGCTGGTTTTAACTCAGCCACTGAATGTGGCAGCAGTCAAGGGATACATACAAGGTTTCAGGAGCCCTGATTGCATCTTCTGTATGTGGTTTGTGTTGTTTATAGTCTGCAAGGGTACAAGCCCTCTTCCCTGCTTGTTGTGCACCTGCCCTCCCACAACACGCTGCTGCTGAGAGTTCAAGGTTTCCCAGCATCCTGCTATAATCAGGCTTCAACATCAAAGCAAGATTGAGAGATAGGGAAGGAAAACCCCAAGCATTAAGGCATGAAACCCTTTCAGGTGGCTTTGGCAGGGTCAAGCTGATTCAGACTAGTGAGGAAGACCCCAATGTTCTCCAAAATGTGACACCTAAACCCAAGCTGAACTCGTGCTTGTGCTGTCAAGCCCCACATAGGAGGTTAGAGACTTCACACTTCTGTTGTACTGGAGCTACACCACCTACTGCCCAGAGTAGTTGGGAGGAGGCAGAAGACACCAGGAGCCACCCTGCAGCCAGATTTGTCTCCCTTGCTGTTCACTGTTTCGCCTGGGTGAGAAGCTCAGCAGCCTTGGCTCTGCCACTGATCCACGTGGACATCAGGAGCCCCATCCTCTCTGTGTGCTTCCCTGCTTGCAGCAGGCCAAGAGAACTGTCACCTGCTGCCAAGCACTCTGATGTCCAGCTGTGTCTGCCTAAATCTGCTCATGTTGAGAAGACCCATGTTAGAAATAACCAGCCTGTGCTTCACTATCTCCACTAATTCAGCTAGATGATACGGGAGCAAAGAAAACTGCAGTGACGGCCTATGCACCGATCTCTGGGTTTCCTTCCATCCTGTGCCAGTCCCACAGCCCACCAAGCACGAACTGGGCACCTTACCTTGCACAGGACAGGAACTACATTCTCTGATCACCCCAGTCTTGTTTGCCTTGGTAGTGGTCCACTGGTAGAGGAACAGGATGGTGCGGGATGGGCCAGCATCCAGAACAATGCCATACTGGAAAACCCCAAAAACATTCTAGATAAACACCACTGAATGCAGGTTGCTTTGTTGTTGTCAGGTTGCTCGGCATTACGTAGGTATTCTAGGTAACCCATGGGCCTGCACTGCAGTATTTGAGTCAGATTTTTACGTTCAATGAAAGGGTGAAGCCAGATTATGTGGATTTATAGGGAACCATCTGCATTTCTGAATATACATGAGGAGCAGCAGGAGTGGAGAGACACCCAGAAATGCATCAGACCTACAGTGGCATGCTCTGTTGGTGTTCCTGAAACCAGGCAGAGAGATTGCACTGAAAGCCGAGCCACCTGGAGCTCAGGAAAAACAGGTCCAAAAGCAGTGGGAGATGGCACTGTACAGGCTCTCAACTGATTCTGGGACTCAGACTGCTGCTGAATTGGTTTGCTAAGACTTTTGTGCAGGAATCGGAGGGCTGTGGCTTGGTGCTACTTCTGAGGAACCCAAGACTCTGGTATCTGTTTGATGCCATGCTGCAGAGATGGTGTGACACGGGCTGGGTTTGCCCTGGTGTGTGCCAGACCTGTAGGAGCTGCAGCACACTGGGACCAACCAGCACATACACTGTCCAGTGCAGCAGCCCGACAGAGATGTTTGTCGCAGCAAACATGAGATTTCTCAACACCTCATCCACCGACAGTTCTCCTGCTGCCTGGCCCATGAGGCCGAGGGCTTTCTTAATCTCTGTGCAGCCCAGTGTCTGGTTTATTTGTTGCTGACTGAGCCTTGCTCAGCTGCCCATCATATGTGAGGATTAGGAAATGAGAGCCACTGGGGTACCCTGCAGCACAGCCCCACACTCAAAATAGCCCTGGTGCTAGCCGAGGGTCTCCTCCTCTTCCCCCTATTACACGACCCTGAAGTGGGGCATCTACACAGATGGGAAAGAAATTTGTGAAACCTGGGAGGTACGTGGTAGTGCATGGTCTAAGCTGTATCTTGTGCAGAGATAGTTGTAGCTGTGACTGAGTGGGAAGAGAAACCTCCTGAGAGGCTGACATTAACACCGTTGGGAAGGTTTTAGCACAAGACAGAGCCTGGCTGCAGGCTCCAAATGAAGCTGGCTGCCTGCTGCCTTCCTGGGAGCTCCCAGCAGCACCAGACTTGGTGTCCGGGCCAGAGGCTGGTGTGACTGGAGCTGGAGCAGAAATGCGGAAGGAGGATGGAGCCCACTGCCTGAGCCTGCTGGCATCCTCCCACACGAGTGACAGCGCATATTTCTTGCAGGGACATGTTGGCTGCCGCAGAAGAGGAAGAAACTAATGGTATCGGCAGAGAAACCTGGATTTTTTTCCTCCTTCACAAAATGAGAGGCTGGGAGCGCAACAAGGGGAAAGGATCACTGCATTTCTGCCCTAGCTCAACACCAGGGAGGGACAGAGTGTGGATCAATAAGGTTGTTTTTTTTTTTAAATCCAGTTCTGTTTCCAAGAGGAGTGTGGAGGAGAGGTAGTATCTCTAAATGCACAGATTAACCTACTTCTGTTCAATTAAACCATAGCGTGCTGCTGATCTCCTCACCAGTGTGTGCATCAAGAGGCAGAGTGGATGGGCATTAACCACCCGCTCACCGGGCAGATCTGGCCCTGCCACCTAGAGCAGGCTGGCTCTTTGGTTAAAATCAAGATAGGACAGGAGAGGAGATGAGAACGCATGGAAGGTAATTTTTTTTTAAAGACAGAAGCAGCAGTTCAGGGCTAAATTCCTACTGACTTTCAAGAGGGACCTAGCTCTGTCCCTCCACCACTGGTTCCTTGCCACTCTGGGGTGGCTCCTGATATGGGCTGCCTCTCCTCAGCCTTCAGTGAGCCTCTCTGTGGATCAAGAACCACATCCAGCCTGTATTTCCTGAACCAGCCAAAGACGTTTATTTTCAGTTTGAAAAGCTACAGCATGTTGAAGGATGCCAACCTGTCCTCGCAGCCTTGTTCTAATCCCCTCCTCGGCTAGTAACTAACTCAGTAGCGCAATGAATGTAAAAAGCAACAAAACGCACCAGTTTAAATGCCTGGCTTGCACAAGGAAACAGGCAGCGGCTTCTTAACAAGCAGCCCCACAGACAAGGAGAAGGTTCCCTGCTCATTGCCCTGCAGGACCCCCAGCTTGGCCACCCCTCGGGCAGGCAGATGCCCTTACCTTGGTCCTGAGAGGGGCGACAGGCACATCTTTAGTGGAGATGCAAAGCAGAACGATGCCCGTCAGTCCCGCTACGATCACTAGCCAGGGAGGAAGGAGCTCCCGCCAAGACATGAAGCGTCTTTTCCTTTCGCAAAGTCAAAAGAGGAAGCAATGGAGCAGCAAACTGACAGCAGCTGCTTTTTACAACCTTTAAAAAGAGGAGAAAGGCGGGGCCGGGACCAGGCTCTGACTTCAGCCCAGCCCCAAGCCACAGGGACCACAAGGCGCGCGTGGGCCAGGCTGTGATGCGTCAGGCAGCTCTCCCTTCCATTGCTCCATGCAATAAATAAAACAACGGCTTCGTGCCTGTTCAGTTTGAGCTTTGCAAAGGCATCGGTGCAACCTCGAAACTGCCCCAGGCAATGTGGTTGAGGTAAACAGAGATGTGGGGTTAACTCAGCTGTGTAATAAGCAGAAAACAGGCAAAACTCATCCGTTTGGTATTCTGCGCCTAGCAATACTAGCTGTCAAGTGGGGAAACTCCTTGTAGCTGGGTATACTTTATATCTGAGGGCTCCAGGGTGGACCTGCTTCCCCGCAAGCACGCGTCCGTCGGGTTGGGGCAGAGCGTGGGCACTCTGCACGGTTCCTTCAGACTGCTCCTGCTTCCTTGTTTGCTCCCAAGTGGCACCTGGGACAGGAGAACATCTTGCATGTTTGGGCTTCCACCTGCAGGAGACTCTGGCTGGTTTGGTCTTTGCTTTGGGTAGGAGACAGCAAGGGCTGCTGGTGTCAGCATAGATGCCTGTACAGCCCTTTCTGACAGCTATAGACTTGTTTTGATCTTTTTGCTAAATATATGACTGAGTAACAAAATTTTAATGCCAACAGTTACCAAGAAAGTTCTACCAACCAAAATGTACGCCAATGATAACTGAGAAAAAAGTTGTGAAAAAGGAAGGTACAGATCAGCATCTTTCAATTGCAGTTTACATTTTTTACAGCACCATGTGTGTTCTTGTGCTTCTTGTGAATATGTGGGCCTGCGTTGTAGTATTTGGATCTATTGTACTAGTCATGCCATGACTACTCCCAGTGTTTGAGTAGTATGTGTACCATGCTTTTATCTTTCATGAAGTCTGTTTTCAACATGTTTAAGGCTAGCATTTTGATTCTTGGTTAAACAGCCTGCAGGATATTGCAGTGTGATTTAGATTTTTCTTAATCTGTTCTGCCTGCTGGCCTATGCTTAGATAATAAGCATAATTTTGTCCCAGTGCCCCAAAATTTCTTTGAAGAACCGCCTTTGAAATTCTTTCTGACAGCCTGCCCTCAAAAGATAACCAACCCCCGGGCTTTACAAAACACACACCTGCTTTCTCCTTTGCAGTGCCACAAAGACACATCCCCAAAACCAGAATTTCTGAAGAAAAACCTCAGTTTTTCTGTCCCAGGAGAGATGCTGCTTTCAGGCTGTCCCCATCTGTTTCCCAGTGACCGGGTCTAGGAGCAGCAGTGCAGCTCCTTTGAAGGATTTCATATAGTTTGTGTGAGCTGGACCATTTATTGGCAAGGCCATCTTGTCCCCACCAAAGGAATGCACCAGCCAGGCCTCTGTCTGTGGAACTAAAGGAACACCACCTTTGTGGCCAAGTGCCAGAATTCCCTCACCTTCCTGCAGACTTTAGAAAAAAAATTTTTGCTGGTCAGCATCTAGAATGCATCTGCAGCTGTCCTGTAGTGACAGGACAAGGGGCAATGGTTTTAACTGAAAGAGAGTAGGTTTAGATTGCACATAAGGAAGACATTTTTTACGGTGGTGAGATGCTGGGACAGGTTTCCCAGAGAAGCTGTGGATGCCCCATTCCTGGAAGCATTCAAGGCCAGGTTGGATGGGGCTCGCAGCAACTTGATCTAGCGTGGGATGTCTTTGCCCACGGCAGGGGGTTGGATTAGGTGGTCTTTGAAGGTCCCTTCCAACCCAAACCATTCTGTGATTCTTTTTGCTTACACCTGGGCTGACAATGCTCTACTTTGCAAAGGGGACAGGGATTAAATTGCCAGAGTGCTAACAATCGGCCTTGCTTCTGCTCCCATGCCTGCCCCTGAGAACAGGCAGGCTTCCACGCACTTTGGTGGGACGATTTGTGCAGCGGGTCATCCTGCTGCAGCCTTGCAAAAAAAATGGGTGCCCCAGGTGTCCTCCTGTCTCAATGAAATGCTGCAGATGGGTGCGTGGAGTGGCTGCTCGGCTCTGCCTGTTGGCTGATCGCTTTATGCCCACGGGCTGGTCACAGTAGTTTATACCAATATCACGATATATCATCGGCACCTACTGATATCCAGCAGCTGCTGAGGAGCTGCCAGATCCTGCTGTGGTCAGGCTGGTCCGGCATCGCTCCTGCAGAAAGCACTCACTGGCAGAACAGCGTGCACCCCAAAAGCTCCTGCTGCCAAAGCAGCATGCACCCCAAAAGTACTCAACAGCAGAGCGGGGCGCACCCCAGCAGCGCCCACCGGCAGAGTGGGGCGCACCCCGAGCCGTGCCGGGGCTGCTGCCGCAGCTGGGGCGCGGGGAGGGCGGCGGGGCGCGGGGGGCGCACCCCCTTCCCCCGGCTACCGGGGTTCGCAGCCCCCCGCGGGGCTCGGGGGCGCGGTGTGGCTCAGCTCCCCCCTCGATCCTACAGTAACCGCTGGGCAGGTGCCGGAGCGGGTTGGGCGACGGACTGGAGCGGCGCAGCTCTGCAGGGCCCTGGCTGCAGGCCCGAGCGGGGCATGTCCTGGACCCGCAGCGGCTGCAGACCCGCAGGGGCGCCCCGTGACCGGGGAGAGGCCGGCTCCTCCCCGCCCGTAGCCCCTCACTGCCCCACGGGATCCGGGCAGCCACCGCCGCGCACAATGGGAGGCCGGAACCTTTGTGCGCGGAGCGGGTTCGGCGGGGCGGGGAAGAGCAGCCGGACCGGCGGGGGCGGGGGCGGGGCGGACCGGCCCGCGGGGGGAGCTGCGGCGGGAGCGGGCCCGGCGGGGCCCGGTTAGGCCGCCATGTACGCGGGGCTGCAGGACCTGGGGGTGGCCAACGGCGAGGACCTGAAGGAGACGCTGACCAACTGCACGGAGCCGCTGAAGGCCATCGAGCAGTTCCAGGTGCGGCGGGGCCGCCCCTGAGGGGCCGGGGCGGCGGGGAGCCCGAGTGGGCCCGGGGCGCGGCCTGCGCCGTGGGGCTTTTCCTCTTTTTGTTCCTTAGCCGGCATGTCGTTAGCAGTCCCTGATGCCGTTCGCTGGCTGGCGGGGCCGGCTAACCCCTCGCCTCCGCCCCGGTCCGGTGCTTGTGTTGGCAGACTGAGAATGGAGTGCTGCTGCCCTCGCTGCAGTCCGCCCTGCCGTTCCTGGACCTGCACGGCACCCCCCGGCTGGAGTTCCACCAGTCGGTGTTCGACGAGCTGCGGGAGAAGCTGCTGGAGAGGGTCTCCGTCATCGCTTTGGAAGGGAAAGTCGAGGAGAGGTTTGTCGGAATTCTTGGTTATTTGGTGCGAGCTGGGGATTTTGTGTGGAAACTAGTTACAGCAGATGAGCGGCTTCTGCAAAGGAGAGTTAGGCTCCTGGGGGTCAAGTGCCAGTACCTCTGAGGTGAGCCCCTTTGGTTCTTTGCTGTTATGTAGCCTCTTGCTATTGTTTTCAGGTACAAAAAGCTGGAAGATCTCCTAGAGAAGAGCTTTTCCCTGGTCAAGATGCCCTCCATACAGCCTGTGGTAATGTGTGTCATGAAGCACTTGCCCAAGGTAAGATGGCTGTGCTGTCGGCCTGTTTCTTACACCCCTGCGGTACAGCTTTTCTGTCCGCTGGGCTGCGTGCTCCATCCGCAGACCTCCTGTAAGTCTGTCATTCAGTGTTAGGAACTGACTGAAAATTTACTACATTCTTGTATCTGGTGACAACTTAGTAGACTAATTCAAAAAGCATTTTACATTTTCATAACCAGGCGGGACTGTTTCACTCTTCTATTGAATACATGCAGCTTCCTAAAAGTAGTCAAGTTCATTGATAGGTGAATTTTTCCACAGCTGATTTAAAAATATGTGACAGGTGGAAAACAAAATTTGAAGAATGCAGCTAGAAGTAGAAGGGAGTGAGATTCTCTCTGAAACAAAATCTCTAGGAGTAGCCTTATTAAAAGTGTCATACTTAAGGTAACGGATTCAAAACTGCTTCTAGAACTTCTGTAAGTTTGCTGAGTTTTGAGACATCACCTCAAATCTCAGCATCATAGGTTTAAAGGAAGTATTTTTTTTTTTTTGAAAGAAATAAGGAGAAGCTTGGTGCATAATTTAGTTGTTGAAGACATTAAGTGACTTAGGACTGGCTTACTGTTACAGGACTAGGTAAGGCAGAAGATGAGCCTGTGATACTGCCTGTTGTTAATTTGATTGTTGTGTAAATTACAGTTTGCCTCAGATTATGATTTAGATGTCTTCTGTAGTCGGTTACTTGTTACTTGGACAGGCAGTCAGGCGAGCTGCTCTACATTTTGATAACTGCTCTGTTGATCGTAGGTCCCTGAAAAGAAGCTGAAGTTAGTAATGGCTGATAAGGATTTGTACAAAGCATGTGCAGTGGAGGTGAAGCGCCAGATTTGGCAAGATAACCAGGCTCTGTTTGGTGATGAGGTGTCTCCACTGCTGAAGCAATATATCCTGGAGAAGGAAAATATTCTCTTCAGTAATGATATTTCTGTCTTGCACAATTTCTTCAGTCCGTCTCCCAAAACAAGGCGTCAAGGAGAGGTAAGGACAAGGAAGCCTCCCTCTTACAACATGCTTGTAAATGGAATTAATCACCTTTCAGTCAATGTCATCAAATAACAGAGCATCCATTTCACCCACCCAACTTTGCTACTGAAGTTGTTTAGCTGGACAAAGTATTTGCAAGAAATACTGGACCGTTTTGTCCTATGTGTCTTGAAAGCAGCAGGAATTATTATAATCATTACTCAGTGCTGTGTAATAATTGATTAGTGTTCTAAGCTGTTTCTGTGTTTTGAAAAAATAGCAAGGCCAGATTTTTTCCTTTGTGGCTTAGTTTGGCTTTAATACGTCTCAGCTGTTCTGAAGGCTGAGCATCTCTATCAAATCAGTTTGAATGCATTAAATTTGTTTTCTTGAGACTTTTCCCTAGCAGGACGTAGGCCAGCAAAAGGGGTTTTTTTGTTTATTTTGTTTGGGCTTTTTTTGTTTGGTTGGTTTTTGGTTTTTTGTAATGGAAAGGGACATGGAAAGTTGTAGCTAGGTTGGCGTTCAGCAAAGTTGCTCTTTGAATGGAACTATATGAGATGGCTGAGCTGATCCAACACTCAGCCACAGGAATGGCAGGTGCTGCTCCTCCCCTCTCTACCTGTAACTCTGGTGATTGTCAGACCCTTCCATGAGCTGATACAGCTCGGGACTTGCTACAGAAGCTCTAGCAAATACAACCAGTAAGTAGTTTTCCAAGACAGTGAGTTGAAGCTGCTCAAAGAAGAGATCAGCTGGCACCAAAGCCATGCAAGGCAATGGACTGGATCACCCAGGACTGGATCCCACTGATGTGGGAGGGTACAGGTGCTGGGAGGAGTGGGTCTCCTCTTCTTGGCAACTGCAAGCCATTGCCATGGTTCAGCTATAATGTGTCGCTTTACCTCAGGGGGCTTTTGGTCCAAAAGGGAAACACCAGGGTTTCTGTAAAAACCTTGCTATCGAGAATGCTAAGGAATAGAGCAGTATAAAGCTTTAATTTCAGAGAGAGCAGCACATCTGTTACATGGAGGGGTTGGCTTGGGTCTGTTTTGCTTTCAAAAGCCCACTTAGTGTAAGTGCTCTGGTGCAGTTTACTTCAGGTTTACACTGCCGACTTGTGGTTTAACCCTGGCTGGCAGCTAAGCCCCACACACCTGCTCATTTCACTCCCCCGCAGTGGGGTGTGGGGGAGAATCAGAGGGGTAAAAGAAAGTCAGTCATTAATTAAAAAGAAATGTAAGAAGGCATTTGTAAGAAAAAAACAACAGAGGAAAATAAAACACAAGAAAAACAAGCGATGCAAATGAAAACAGTCGCTTACCACCAACTGACCAATGCCCAGCCAGGCCCCAAGGGCCCTCCCAGCCAACCTCCACCCCCAGTTTTTTTGCTGAAGTCACAGGGCACGGAATATCCCTTTGGTCAGTGGGGTCAGGTGTCCCGGCTGTGTCCCTTCCCAACTCCTTGTGCCCCGCAGCCTGCTCGCTGGCAGGGCAGTGTGAGGAAAAGGAAGGGCTTACCTCTTGTGTCAGCACTGCTGAGCAGGAACTAAAACGTCCCTGGGTTATCAGCACTGTTTCCAGCACAAATCCAACACACAGCCCATACTAGCTGCTATGAAGGAAAGGAACTCGATCCCAGCCAAAATCAGCACAAACCTTCACCTTCATTCTCCTGTCCGTAGCCTGAAGGTAGATGTAAATGCAAAAAGACTTGCAAAAAAAAGTTAGTTTCATTCCTGTTACAATAGTTGTAAATTATATTCATCAATAACAGGGGGGGTTATGTTATATAACATCATATAATTATATCATAATTATATAACATCAATAACTGCTTCTTAGCCATTTCACATAGCTGAGCACCTTATTTTACAAATGCTTTGATTTCCTTTTGCAAAAGCTTTTCTGGACATTCTTTATTCTTTCATGATGGCTGTGAAAGATTTGGTGAACATCTTGAACAAACGCTCTTGGAAATCTTGGTACAAATAGTTCCTTTTCAGGAAGTCATGTCAACGCAGATGTTTCCATCTGATAAATCATGTAAAAAAATTAATTTACATTTTGTGTGTGTGAGAAATAACAGTATCTCTTGGTACTGAGTGCACATTTTTTCCACTTTGAGTTTAGGTGGTTCAGAAGCTGACCCAGATGATTGGGAAGAATGTGAAGCTCTACGATATGGTGTTGCAGTTTCTGAGAACTTTGTTCCTTCGGACAAGGAATGTTCATTACTGCACGCTACGGGCAGAGCTCCTGATGTCACTGCATGACCTGGAAACCAGTGAAATCTGCAACGTTGACCCGTGTCATAAGGTATTAATCATGTGGGACAGATAGGAGTATTACTGGAGAATTTTCTGTTTCGCCCACTCCTGTGCATACCTGCTGCCCTGCAGGACTTCAGCCCAGAGAAGATGACTCCTCTCTGTGACGAGAGTTCAGACCTTGAATCCAAAAGTCATCTTATATTCCTTGGAACTTCAGGTGAAAATTTCATCTTGGTTAACCAGCAGCTTGCTTTCATTTCATAACCCATAAATCATTCAAATTTATGGTATTTGTGCAGTGTTAAAAACAATGTCTAATCTGACCTATGTAGATGCTGCAAAAAAACACCCTGTTAACTAGCCCCAGGTTCTTAATTGAAGCTTGCTTCCCTCCCCATTGTGGCTGGTGTGATATAGTCCATCTGTCAGTAAACTCTGTGTAACATTAAATACTCTGGATCTTGAATTATAAGAAAACATTATTAAAATTTTGGGGTGCGACAGATGTGTTAATGTCACACCAGGATCTTGTGACTGGTTTTTGTCCACAAATAGTGTCTTGTGACACTATCACCTTTATCTAGAATAAGGCTTTTTCTCTTAAGTAACGTAGCGAAGTTTTATGTATATTCTGCTTATGGAGATTATGTCCTAGAGTGATGCTAAATGTTACAGCATGCTTTTTAATGTCTTCTGATCAAGAGCTCCAAAATCAGTATACAGACAGTGACTGACTAGAAAAGGGCAATTCCTGTTCAAGTTACAGATTATTTTCAGCAACCTCGTTTTGCCACTGCAAAACGCAGTGACTGCTGCAAGGACAGTAAGCCACAGTGAAAGAATTTCAGAAAACTCAGCAAGTTTTTCTTTCTTGACAGCTGAAATATTGGGGCCAAATATGTGTCATTTTCTGAAAGGGGAAAAAAAAACCCACCTTAATTCTGGGTCAAATAAAATGTTTCTCTTAACTATCTTTTTCCATTTTGGTAATACAGCTCTAAAGCAGAAGCACCTCCAGTGTTTATGTCCCCTACGTAGAGGGTGGCAGTGATACTGCAATGGCTAAAATTTCCCATATTAATACTGCTAAGTGATGCTCCTTCTTTCTCAGCCTCCTGCTTGTGCAAATCCTCATAGATCAGGTGTGCTGGGCAGCGGTGTATTTTATACATGCCTGCTCCTTAATTGCCAGGGAATGCCTTTCTTGGGAGGGGAGAAATGACACAAGTTGAACTTACATAAGTATCTCTGACCTCCTTTTGGGATGTTTGTATTTCCAACCTGCTCTGTATTTGTGGCTAGCTTGGTACCATACTTAGGTATATTAATAAGTGTATTAATTCCAGGTATTTGGAGGTCATTCTGAGCCTGTTTTCTCTGATACCATATGTTTTATTGCTGGTTTATTGAGTTGCTGTGGTTCATAAAGCTTTCTCCTTTTTTGTAACAGTTCACCTGGTGCCTTGATGCTTGCATTCGGGAGAAGTTTGTGGACAACAAGAGAGCTCGGGAATTGCAAGGGTTTCTGGATGGAGTGAAGAAAGGACAAGAACAAGTGTTGGGGTAAGGCACTTGAGCTATTTATTGAGAAGCTGAAAATGCGTTCCTGGCAGTCACGACATCTAACAGGTATTGTAGGTGTTAATTCTCCACTAGAGCCAGCTAACAGCCAGGAGCTCTTCTGTCTGGCCAAATCCAGTATAGTCACGAGCACTAACGCGCTAGGGCATAGCCAAGCACATTCTGGTGTCATAGCTTGTACTGCTTAAGTCACCGCTCCCCTGCAGCCTGGTGACTGGTGGCCTGGTAACAGACTGTGGGAGACCTCCTGCTTGATTTTAGTGCAGAAGACTTTTAGTAATTATTTTCAGCTAATATGCTCTTTTCAAGTCAAAGAAATAACTTTCATGGTGTTTTTACAAGACAGGAGAAGGTTCATCAGGTGGACACTTGTAGGTAACGACAGAAATTCAGATTGTACATTATTGTGGTAAGGGTGTTGTAGTTACAGTGCTTGTCTTGTGTCTACCTCTCTTTTTAAATTCAGCCGTGTGTGTGTTTACAAAAATACAGTGTACACACGCCCACAATACTTTGATGTTAAATATGATAGTTTACAGGATTACAACAAAGAATAGGCTCAACCATCTTACCCCAGTGAAACACATGTTCTCAAGAAGCTGGTGTCCTACAGCTGGATACAGAACTGTACAGCAGGGTTGTTATGTATGACGTGTATTTGATTTTTCTTTCTTCTCAGGGATTTATCAATGATCTTGTGTGATCCCTTTGCCATTAACACCTTAGCCTTGAGTACCATAAGGCACCTGCAAGACTTGGTTGGGCAGGACACCTTACCCAGGGTGAGTGTTGCAGCATGTGTGCCTAATATGAGCTGTAGTCTTAACTGAAGAGCATGCATCAGCAGAGGACTGGCACTGTGGAAGAAGTACGATTAAGTTCTCAAATGCATGTGTAAATTGAGATAAGGGAAACAGGATACTACCTGTCCATTTGTGGCACATACCTTAGAGCTCTGCAGGAGCACTGCTTGGAGACGGACGTTTTGGGGCTCTCCAAATCGGCAATGAATTATTTGCATGGCCCATTCTAGCCTAACAGCTATGCCTATGTAGAATCATATATTGAATATGTGCCTCCCTGCTTTGTCCTTCCATTGGTTTGCCTAACAGCCGCAGCCCTTTCCTCCCTGCCGTGGTAAATGCGATGGATTTGGTTACACTGTGTTGGTCTGTTGGCTGCAATATAATACAGTTCCTGCAAGTAGTGTCTGCAGGAGGTACTTACACGTTAAAGGAGGGTAGTCTTACAGGTGTCTGAACAGAGTGTAAAGCATTTGCTGTTTTTATCCCCAGGTCACTGAATTTTATTGTTGGATTGAATAACTTGCTCTTGAAGTTTAAGACTGAAAATGGTTTTGGTTTCAGGGCACAATATAAACAAAAAAATGTTGTCATGCTTATACATGCTTGCTTTCTTAGTGCTGCTGAGGGGACCTGATTTGGCCATGTTATGTTTCAGTGTACTCATTTGGCAGGACACATTTAAAAATGATGTCATGATCAGATCGGCTGCATCTTGGTGCCTTATAAAATGTTACAAAAATCCACAAACCTTCAGATGTGTCTGTTATTTGATTCACATTTGAGGAAATCAGTTGTCAGTTAAATTGGAGAACTGAATGCCTCCAGCAGTCTTTGATAGTCTCCTGCTAGTCCAGGAGATCTTTGAATGTAAACCACTACTTCCAAATAAATATATGTGCAACTTGTGGAAGATCAAAATAGCTGGTTTTCTCCTTCCCTTAAAATTCTAGGAAAGCCCGGATCTGCTGCTGCTCCTTAGGATGCTGTCTTTGGGACAGGGGGCCTGGGACATGATTGACAGTCAAGTCTTCAAGGAACCAAAAATGGTGAGCCATTTTCATGTTTAGAATTTATAACATCTAATTAAGCACATTTAGACTTGTTTATTATTTTATTGCATCCCTGATGTAACACTCATTCTGCATACCTCTCATCATAGCTTGCTTAGAAAAATATGTAAGTGATCACAGAGCAGCAACTCAAGTGGACGTGCTGTAAGGTTTGATTACCTGGGGTTTTATTTACATGAATGCCTGACCCTTACTGTTTTAAAATCAGACCATACCTCTATTAAATTGTGCACTGATTGCTCGTTTTTCCTGGGAGCTTCTACTGACACGTTTGTATAAACCCATCTTGTATGAGAAAGGCAGGATTTCAGAGGCTGGTCTGAAACTCTGGTAGCAGTGTAGTGGCTTTTCCTTGACTCAAAAAATGTTTTTCCCTTCCAGCTATCTGTAGTAGCAATTCTGTGTAGTGCCACGTTCAGCTACAATCTTCCCATGCTTTGGAAATCCTTTGTTCGATATTACGGGCAGCCCTAGCGTAGTTTGGGAGCAGGTATGGTCAGCTGATGACAGGAAGGCTAACCGTGGTGTTACACAGTGGGACTGTTTCTCAAGAGAAATGTGCTGTTTCTGTTCTGAACGATAAAGCAGCAAATGTTTACCTAGGGGGACATTTGAAGTCTCCAAAATACGTATTACTGGCTGATGGCACGTGTAAATTTACCACAGGAAGGGTGTGTGTTAACACTGAGACTGTAACAGCGAGGGTCACCGAAACTCCAGGAGTAGCACTGTGGTTTGACTTGGCAGAGGTGCTCTGATGAATCGCTTGAAAAAAAAAAAGAACATGTGAACATTTTTCTTAAAGGAAATCTCCAAATCTGTATTTAAAAAAATGTTTTATTTGTGATTGCCACAAGCTGTAACCTCCCACTCTGTGAATCTGATACAACAAGGTTGATCTGCCTTATTGTGAGGAGATGCTTTTTATTGTTGCTATTCTCGCTATGCATTGATCCCTGCCAGTTTAGGGAATGAACAAAATGATTTGTAGTTGTTGATAAAAGCAGTTTGATGCCATCCTTAATGTGCAGTGCTTGCAGCGGTATTGGAAAAGGTCTCTCAGAAGAAATGCTACTAATTGTCAAAAGAAAGGATTTGAGCGGGAGTATTTCTGTAGATGAGGTGAAGTACAATTTTCCGGATTACCAGTGGAACATGTGGAAGTGAATTATTCCAGAATTTTGACTGGAACTGGATGTCTGAAAGCTTGTTTTTCTAAGTGGAGGGTGGGGCTCGTAATACTGCCTCGCTATTTGTTATGGCTCTCTAGGACCATTAGGTGGCATGAACTGATTGATCAAAGTGGTGTTCTTCTCCCTCTGTTCTTCCATCCCTCTAAGGAAGCTGAGCTGATCACAAAGTTCTTGCCTATGCTGATGTCCTTTGTGGTGGATGACCACACGTTCAATGTAGATCAGAAACTGCCCTCGGAGGAGAAGGGACCAATTCCCTACCCCAGCACCATTCCTGAAGCTTTCACCAAGTACGTAATCTGCCTTCCCGACTTTGTATACATAGTCCTGTTGCCAAAGCAAAATATCAAGGAGCCAGCCAACACTGACAGGAAAAAACACTGTATGTGGTAAAGTGAAGACGGTCTTGGGCTAAGATTTAGTCCCAGTTAATCAAACCTGAACTTTTCTTTTAGCAGAACAAGTTTCCACTGTGATTCCTCAATCTATCTACATAAAATAATATTTCCTGTAATGACCGTCCTTTTGACAGATTGAATATGAAAGTCTTTTGTATTACTGCTTTCAAATATGCTGCCTGTGGAGCTTGCCAAGCGGTGAATGATGAGCGTTTGATATTTGGTTGCAGCTGAACAAGTGCCCGTGCTTGGCTCTGAAGAGTGCTATTGTAAATCGCAAAGTTGGCATTTTTGTCACGCAGACACTTGTTCTCTGTTGATAACCTGTCACTCCAGGGATGTCAGAAAGATAAATAAAACCTCTGTGTGCTCTGATGTATTCAGATCGTGCGCTGATTTCCAGCACAATTCCTACCTGTATGCCAGAATCTGGAGTATTGTATCCCAGTTAGTCATGCTCTCATCTGTGGCAGTGTTGATATTTGACCTTTGGGAAACTAAAACAAAACAGTATTGCACTTTGTATCATTTTTGAGTATTTGGGCTTCTTCTAAAACCCATCCTGAATAGCACTTCTATCATTAATGCTGTTATAAATGTTCACTGTCAAATCCAACTGTTTGATTGTGAGGCGACGTGTGTTTGCTGAAGTAGATTTTTCTGGACCGTGGTAGTGAACATAGTCACTGAGTAGCTGCTTTTCAGTGGGTTTGAGGTTAGCCACTGCTGTAATGGCTTGGTTGCTATCCAGCAGCATTCTAAACCCTATGTTTAACAAAAACCCGACAACTAGTTCATTTTAGCTTTATTGACGAAGAGACTTTGCTTCTGCCATAACAGATTCTTGCAGGAGAACAGAATAGCTTGTGAGATTGGGCTATATTACATCCTCCACATCACTAAGCAGAGGAACAAAAACGCTTTCCTTAGGCTCCTGCCAGCACTGGGTAAGTTTTTATCTTGTCTTCCATTTTATAGCTGTTTGCCTTGCACTTGGCACCCAGGAGGCAACTAAACCTGGAGTGAAAGTGATTTTGGAGTCAAAGACTTAATGTTCTGCCTTTGGCTCTTCTGGTGATGTAGTTCTAAGGTCCTGCAGAAGTGTTTGGTTTTGTCTGCAATTAGGATACTTTGCTGCTGATCTGAGAATTTAGGGATAGCAGCTGAAGGTCAGTAGTTCTGTGGATCAAAAGCTCTATTAACAATGAGATTAGCTGAGAACTGTTTGGAATGAGTCTAGAAAGATAAAAGAGCAAGTGGAATTCTGCTGCTGCTCATAGTAATTGCAGGTGGCCAGAAATTCCTGGGACTTAGCTTTGTGTGGTGAAAATACCTGTGACAAAACAGGACTGAACACAGCCTTAAATTTTTGCCTGGGATTATTTTTTCACTGACTTCTCTGGGGTAAATTGCATGAGAGTTCTGAAGCAATCTTGGGAATTGCAGCTCCCAGCAGTGGTGGTGAGGGTTCACTTCCCGCTCCCTCACTCCAGCTCTGGTGTTCTTTGAACCCTTTGCTGAACTGTCAGCTCATTCACGTGGGTGAGTTTTCCACTGGTGATTTGAATCTACTCACTGCGGGGTCTGAGGAGTGCAAGGAGGTGGGTGTGGCTTTGAAGAGAGGGTGGTGGAGGAGCATAGTAGGGGGCTTTGTGATTTTTGGCAGGAGCAAGCTACTCTGTGACTTCAGCCTTGGTAGAGGCAGGGACTTCCTACATATTCTTCTCACTCCTCTGTTCCTCATCTTTTCTATCTGAAAGATCAAAGCCGCCCGCCTGGGCTACTTGTTTTAGAAGGAAATCTCACTGCAAAGTTTTCTGCAGGAACATCTACTGTGTAATCAGGTTTTGGTACATCCCTGTCAGTCTCAGTCTCTCCTTTTCATGTTGTCTAGTTGAGACGTTCAGTGACTTGGCCTTCAGTGACATTTTTCTGCATCTGCTTACTGGTAACCTCACGCTACTGGGTGATGAATTCGCACTTGAGGAGTTCTGCACCAGTCTCTTTGATGGCTTCTTTCTCACTGCCTGCTCAAGGTAAATCAGATTTTCCTCAGGGGAAAATGAGTTGACAGGATACCTGGGAGAGGTTATACTACTTCAACCTATAGTTTAATAGTTCAGCAAACTCTCCACATATAGTGGAAATACTAGCCTGATGCTTTTTTTCTTGAAGGAAAAGCTTATATTTGGTGATCAAGTTTTTATCAGCAAAATGGTTAAGCGTTGATTGTGAATTATTATCTAAGCTGTAATACATTATTCATAAGTTGGGGTTTCAAAAGACAATATACTTTATGTTTTCCAGTAGGTCTGAATACGGAGAGCTAACTTCAGCTCTTGGCAGTGTCAGCTGCCCACAGAAAATCTGTATCTGTTAAACCTGTTAAGTCAGTATGGTTCGATTGATGGCCTGCAGACCAGATCTAACCACACGGAGGCTTCCCCAAGAGTGGCTAGAACGGCAGTTCAGGCATAGCAGCATGTGCTGCTGCTACCGCTTGCTCCACACATATGGAGGGACAAACGGCCTCCTGCACATGCATGTGGCCTGTCCAGCAGAGAGACCAGCTGCTGCCACGTGCTACGGTCTGTGCTTAAAATCTTCCCCCTCCTTCCTCGTGGTTGCTACCCTTCGTGGCTCCTATTGAGTAATTAATCTGAATTGCTTGAAAGTCTAAGGCAGGATTAGCACTTTGTAGCACATAGGCTACAATTCTCAGGTGTTTTGGAAAATTGTAACGAAGCTGCCGGTCTGTGGGTGTGTGAATTGTTCTGGTACTGTTGCTGTAGCTGTCTTGTTCTCAAGATGGTGTTTGTTTATATCAGTTACTCTGCTTTAAAATCGCTTTTTGCAGAAAGGAGAATGTACATAGACATGTGCTAAGACTGCTGCTTCATCTGAATCACAAAGTGGCGCCTGCCAAATTAGAGTCTCTCCAGAAGGCTTTGGAACCCACCAAGCAGGTAAGAAGGGAAGCATGAGAAAGGGAAAATTAATTGCACATGAAAGCAGCTGCCTTTCCAGACGTTGCTTAATGGAACATGAGCTCTGTTTTCCAAGTGTACCAAGTTGCATCTTAATTACCTTGTAACTTCCTCTTTCTTTATTGGTTTGTGTTAAAACACACAGAGTAATTGCATAGTTAGTGTTCTAGCTAGCAGCAGCTAGAATGAAGCATGACTTTTCTGTTTTTCCCCTCCCTACTTCTCGTTCTGCAGAGTGGGGAAGCTGTGAAGGAGCTTTATAACCAACTCACTGAGAAACTGGAGCTTCGCAAGCCAAGTCCAGCCGAAGTGACTGAGACTCCCTCCATGGAGCTGCCCTTGCCCGCTGTGCCCACACCAGCCTCACGCTGAGCCGTGCCTGTAGCGCAGGAGTGAGACAGGAGAAGAACTAACCTAGTGCTCTGCTGCATGAAGGCACTCTACTGCCTTTCAGCTGTCTCTGCCTACAGGGTGGAAACAAAAAAAAAAGCCACTGAAGCTCTTTCAGGAAACACTGAAGTTTACCCAACGCACTGGCTCTTGCTGGTTAGAAAACTCTGTATGCAGTGCATTGCAAAGGTTTACTTTTCTTAAAGGTAGCTGAGTGTTGTCTTGTAGATCCACTTTAAAATCCGACTGTACATTTTTTTCAAAAAGAAAATGTGTATTTTTAAGCTTGGCATCTTGTATTTTTAAACTTTTACCTTTAAGAACTGGTCAATGACTCCATTGTGGTTGGGCAGGTAATGTGAACTCCTGAAAGCTAACCATAGCTTTCTGTGGCTTAGTTTGTTCCTCTGGGTCTTTGGAGAAGGTGCTGAACAGAAGGAAATGTCAGAGGAGATAAGCTCCACTGTTACAATTTCCTGTTTGAGGTTCTAGCTCTTCTGGTCCGTGGTAAGACATGCTGCATTAGTTAGAGATGTCCACCACGGTCACTGGACCAAGAAGCAGTCAACAGCCATCTTTGCAGCTAGGCTCTTACAGAGGCGGCTGGAAATGGAATAATTTTCTCCCCTTTTTTCCCTACTTTTCTCCAAAGGAGTAGTTCGAAATGAGTCCTGGAACCAGTGTATTCCCCAGTGACAATAGGGTCTGAGTGTAGGTGGAGTGAAATTCTGTCTTGGGGGGGGGGGTGTGCGGGAAATGGGCTGTTCTTCACGTCTCATTTGTGTCGCTGTCTGTACTGTTACTGTTAGTTCCTGTTCGTCACTGTCTGTACTGTTGCTGTTAGTTCCTGTTCTGCTTTTATTGCTGCCTCGGTGTAAGCCTCAGGTAGAGCGTGCAGGAGGATGGGCATGGGAGAGGAATGAGTTGTGTGGGTTTACAGTAGACTTCGCACTGATTTCGACAGGTACAATATGCTTGAAAAGAATCTTGCTGGTCCCTTGTAAGTAGGAAGCCATCTACATGAATTATTCCGAGTCGCAGAACAGTGTAGGCAGGAAGGCACCTCTGAGGATCTGTGGTCCACCCCCTGACCCAGAGCAGGACCTAGGTGAGGTTGCTCAAGACTTTATATCTCCCTCTGAGTTTAATGAGGTTTCTGCCAGGCTGTTTCTCCAGCCTGTTGAGGGGGTCCCTTTGCCCACAGCCCTGCCCGGTGGATCTGTTACCGAAATCTCGGAATGAAGAACTTGTCGACACCAATGTGATGTAGATGAGCAGACACTTCTTTATTAACGGCCAGGTGCATGAGCGAGTCCTCTCACGATCAACGCACGCCAGGTCTCAAAATCAGACACCATATATAGAACTTTTTCATGCATATTCATTAAATATTCATGCATAACCATGATATTTCCCATAAATCATTAACATATTCTCCTCCTATATCCGATTCTGCACAGTAGAGCTTAGAAAGGTCTAGAAATGGGTCTGGGGTACGATTTGGGTAGGTGGTATATGAGTCGGTGATTGCGATCTCCCCCTGCCGGAATTACCTTTTACTAAAGTTCACGGTTTCTTGGCAGGTAACCACAAGCTGTTCCAGTCGACTCTCCCCAGTTCCCATTAATTCTATATTCTGACATTTCAATACACCTCTACATACAGAAGACTGGTCAAATACAAAGAAACCTTTCAAACCCTAAAGTTATTACCTAAGTTTTAACAATGGTTCTAGCCCCTTCTTCTAGCCTTGGTACAGGATGTACAGAAGATCTCATAGCAGCTTTTACTGTGCAACTATAAGTTTCATTAAAAATATTTCTTACCCTTCTATTTTTCAATTTTATAAAATGATTTTATAAAATCAATTAATCAATCAAATCAAGTCAATCAATCTTAACTTATTAACGAATCGATAACAGATCAGCTGTGCCCACAACTTGGTATCATTTGTGAACTTGCTGAGGGTGTGTTCTGTCTTCAGGTTATAAATTGAGGCATTAAATAATATTAGCCCCATTAAAGGCCCCTGAGGATCGCCAGGAGTAACGGGCTGCCAGTTGGACCTTGTGCTGTTTGATCACAACCCTCTGAGCCTGGTGTCCCCCTGGTTTTCCGTGCCGCTATCTGAACTGTATCAAAACGATTTGGTTACATGGATTCTTCAGACAGTTGAGTCAAAAGCCATTTAAAGCCAAGGTAAGCTACCCGCTGCGCTCCCGCCGCCCACCACAGCAGGCGTCGATTTGTACGGGGTTACTGGGTTTACCAGGCACAGGTAACCCTTGGAATTTGCCCATCCTCGCTGGCTGTGCCCTGTCCTCTTTTATCCCCTTTTATCTGTCATGTTTCTGGATACGATTTCCACATCCACACCCCCTGTCACCCCTTGTTCCTGGGACTTGCGCACTCGCAGTGCCAAGTCACGCACATGAGACTTTTCCATTTCCTGAAGATGTGTCCAAAAATAAACAAGCGCTAGTTCAGTAGAGGTGGAAATCCCTCCCCAAAGCTGCTGACTCATTGCGTGGTTTTTCTTCCTCCTGGGCTCTCAAATGCTGCGTGAGGAAAGTAAGTGTCACCTCTCTCCATCGCCTTGGTGCTTTATTTTTCTTTATGCAGGGACTTGTCTGTGTCTTGCGGGTGAGCTGGGAAGGTGGATTAGGTTTGGGTGGGAGACAGGGGCACTGTCCTCTAGGCTGTGCTGCCTTTGTGCACCTCGTCTCCCCTGCGCGCCGGGGTCAGTGCTGCCTTTGGCAGCCTCTCAGCCCTGCTGGCATCGGACTTAGAGGAAACAGGAACTGGGTATGACAATTGGGGCTGTCCTGCAAAGTTTTGTTTTTAAACCGTTTAAACTGTCATGGTAACTTACGCAAAATAACATCCCACGCTGCTGGCAAGCCTTGTGCAACGAACCTACTGGGGCCTGTGCTCTGCTGGGACTCGAAGGTTGGTTTAGGTTTGTGTTGGGGATTCTCTCTGTCACTACAGGTTTCCCGTATACCGAAGGTTTCCCTTATAGCACTTGCTGACGTGGTGCGCTCCTGCAGCATGAATTTCTTTTAATCCAGGCTGACTGATGTGCTCCTTGGTAGAAAGACCTCTTGTGTTTTAGCCTGTACCCACAAGACTGAGATATGTGCTGGTGATTTTTTTTCCCAGGTTTTTAGATCCACAAGGAAATGGAATCCCAGAGCACAAACTGGCTGTGAGCTGTGCTGGTGGATGCTTTGGTTGAGGAGGGGAAATCGAGGCAGCCGGGAGTGGAAGTGGCTGCCAGTCTGTGCTCTCCCAGCCTGCCTTCCACACAAGGATGTGAAAAGAGACACTTTTCAGAAAACATATTTTTACTAGTGAATATCTTGGCTTATTTCCATTCTTTGAGATGAGAATGGTTTCGCTGCAGTGCCAGAGCACCCGGACTCCACTAGCACAGTAAGCCTCACCCCAGCGTGGCAGGAGCTGGCTGTGGCTGCCTTGGCTCCTGGTCCAGAGTTGGGACATCCCTGGGATCTGCCCCGGGGTTCCCGTCTGGAGGAGTGTGCGCTCCTCTTCATCTCTAGATGCTCTTGTATCAGATGGTACAGCCCTGCCAGGTGAAGTACAGCTGCGCCGTGTAAGACAGTGTCTTTTTAAATTATTATTTATTAAATCTTAATTTTAAAAAATATATATTTTTTTTTTAATCTTCTGCCCTGCAGGTAGCGCCGGGATGCCCACGGGGTGCTGTGCGGTGCTGTGGGTGCGCACTAGAGGGTCCTGCTCCCCCGGCTGCCCCTGCTGCTGGAAATCTCTCCCTTTGGCACGGCACAGGGAGCTGGAATCGCTCCCCACTTGCACTTGTGTCGCAATTTGTCTTTACAACGGGGGTGTCATACCTGTGGTATGGAAAAATGTGTCTTCCCTCCAAACCTGCCATGCCTGACTGGGGAGGGAATTTGTACTATGAATTCTAATTCGCTTGAGCAGTCTGGTCCTCTCTGTGTGCTTTTCCTGAGAGATCGGAGCAATTAACAGCCCGGGGACGTTCCTTGGGCTTTTTGGATGGTTAACATTGAAATGAAATATTATGTTAAGCTGTGAAATGATTTGGATTGAGCTTCGTTAGAAGATGGATAGAGCACTGTAACTGCAACAGTCAGCAGAAGCAGCCAGTTATGGAGGCCTGTGCTAGCAGAGGAACCGGGTCTTATATAAAATTAGTGGGAAAGATTATTACTATAATGAAATACTATTTACTGACACCAAAAGCGTGCCTAGCATAATTTCAAAAATGCAGCCAGGTTCCACTCGACACATTGGTTTGAGGTAGGATGGCTTTGTGGACCAGGATAAAAGGAGACCAAACAAATCTCCTTGGCCAGAAAGAATAAGAAGACCCCCTGGATACCCCTCAGCTATTCCGAATCCCTTCTATTTTGCCAGGAACTCTTTGGTTTTTAGGGGATTCCTGGCCTCCTCTATACAATAGCTTAAGGGAAACCTGCCATAGGTTTAATTTCAGAGATAAGTGATTTCATTAATGGGGTTGTGCGGCGCTGGTCAGTGGGCTCAGGGGTCTGGCTGCAGTTCCCCCTGCTGTTCCTGGGGGTGTCGGCTCTGCTGGGACAGTGGCGCTGGAGGCTTTCTTGGGGTGACACCATCCAGTTCCCAAAGTATGGTGATAGGTTGGGCTGAAATTCCAGCCCTGGGATATCAGGGATTTATTATTCGCTTTATTAATAATAATAAATTTGTTATTATTATTTGCTTTAAGAAAGGAAATAGCTGAAAATCATATTTTCCCAATTTCTGTGCATTTAACTGCAATCCAGAGCAGTAGAATTTCTTAACCAACGGGGGAAAGAAAAAAGTGTTAGTCCAGCCTCAGGAGTGGCTGTGGCTTAGGTGCTGCATCAAGAGGCCCGGTGTGGGAGAGACCTTAGAGGTTTCTCCCCAGAACCAGACGAGGGTTCCGGCAGTGCGTACAGCGTGGGGAGGAAGTGTGCAGGGTATGTCCTGTTTGATTCCCGTGCTGAAGTGGCCGGGTTTGGGAAGGCGCATCGCCTCCACATCTGGCCCATCTTCTTGCAGAGGTGAGCACAAAACTGGGGTTGTCCTGAACTTCACCCTGTGGTCCCCGTGCGTCTGGCTCTGGAGCACCGGTCCCAGCACACCAGGTCTGCTAGGGGGTCTGCTGGGGGGATGAACCGGTCACCGGGGCCAGCTCGCTCACCGCTCCAGGCGATGCGGCTCTGCCTCGCCGGTGGAGCGGCCGGTTCTTTGCAGATGGAGAGTGGCCAGCAAACGCCAGGGACCAGCTTTTGCCTTTCCAGGTGGGGCAGGAATTACGCTTTGCAGTCATCTCTCCTGCCTTAAGCTTGGCTGTAACACTTGGGCCCATCGTGGTTTTAGCCTGAAATACTGGAAGCAAATATCAATCCCCTCTTGTTCTTCTAATTTTGTGTCTCTGCCCACTGTGCTGCCTCAAGTAAAGCTTGATTTTTGGCCAAAGCAAAGGAGCATGGCGTTGGGCTTACAAGTGACTGTCCCTCCTCCCCTTCTCAACAGGACTGGAGTGGCAGAAGTGGGTTCCTGCAAGGATCTAAATGATTTCAGCAGGCACAGGACCACGGAGAAGCATCCGCAGCGTTTTCACATGACATGTCCTTTGCTACCTCCTCTGCTGTAGTTGTTCATCACCAGACAATGAGGGCTGCTGGTCTGAGGGCTTCCCTGGGGAGGGACGGGGGCTGTCAGTCCCAGAGGAAACAGCCCTCCTGACCTTTCCTCCTACTGCTGGAATGCCTGAGGTCCACCCAGACCGTTCTTGCTGTGATTTCAGAGGCTGGCTACTGGGGCAGCGTGCAGTGGAAGCAGGTAGGCATGTTGCCTTGGCCTGCTGAGACTCAAGAATAGCCTTGAAATTAGCCTCCTGGAGAGCACCGGTTGCCAACTTCTGGTTTCCAACCCATTGACGCTATTTCCCAAATAGTCCCGCAAAAGCCACGGCTGGGACCCTCGTAAGGGTGAGCTCTGTTAGGCTGGTAAAGGTGGTAAGAGGTGGGGACCCAGCAACTGGAAGGTGGTGTGGTGCAGCTCCACAAGTCTGAATGCCCAAAAGCAGCTGCTTGGTGGCACAACACCCTGTTCTTAGTGCTGTGGGCAGTGGATCCATTGGAAAAGCGGTCGGGAGCAATGGGTTGTGGTGCAGATGGCCGGAGGGAAGATGGACGTTGAAAAGAGTGTCTGACAAAGTCTGGAGCAGATGCTGCACAGCAGGAAACTGAATTATTGCTCTCCAGGATACTTTTCTGGTGGAACTGCTATATGGTTCAGGCTTTACAGTCACCTCTAGGTTAATTCTGATGCGTTGCGTGTGGTGGGAGACTTGGTATGTGGCTTTCCCTGTAAGCGAGAATCCCTTATCCAGCTTCCTTGGGATGAATGTCTTGCTTTGACTTTGGGAAAGTGGTATTTAGCCTAGAAAATGAAATGGCATGAAAATTCTTAACTCCTTTTTCAGGATAGTTCAGCCGTTTGAGGATGGAGAGCCCCACAGATTTTGTCTGCAGGTATATATAAATGTACTTGTCGCTGCCCTGAATTTTAGGTCTCCTTACGCTGGGGTTGTTCCTCAGAGGTGACCAGCAGCAGGGCTGTGTGGGGCAGGAGCTGTGCCACCGCCTGCACCCGAGTGCTCCAAGTCTCTCCCAGATGCAGAGAGGAGACTGAACACCATGGCAATTCAGAGAGCTTCTGGCCTTCATCACAGTTGTGACTGATGCTGCTTTATGTTTTCTTTTGTACAGTGGTAGGAAGCCTGTCCTGGCATACAAATGCCATTATTAATACAGCTGTCTCTCTGGGGACACGTCTTGATGGAGCAGCTTTTCAGGAGGAGTATTTCTGCAATTATCTTTGCAGCTCTGGTAGATCCCACTGTGACCACAGAACTCTCTGCATTCTCTGGCTTTGTTTTCTCACCTTTATTTCCCCTTCAAGCTGTTATGTTCATAAGGGCTGAGCCCAACAGGGCTTGTGGACCAGTCCAGACTGTCCCCATGGCTCCGAACCGACAGACATGCTCAGGGTCTCCTTGCCAGCACGCTCCCTCCACCAAACCAGGCTCAGCATTAAAAATCAAGGGGTGAGTCGGCTTCTGAGAGCTTCAGGTGGGTGTAAAACACTGATTAAGGGCAGCTCCACCCAAATTCAAGTGTTGAGGGCACATCAGACAGGGTTTCAGCTCCATGGTTGCTCCAGACTTCGCCATCCATGGAGATGCTCTGCATCCACTGCCCTTTCCCATGTCCTTTGTCCTCTGCTTCTTGCCCTGGGGCACCTGGCACTTATTGCCACCACCTTCGCCTCCATTCTCTGCTGCTGCTTCTGGTCTCTGAGCTGACCCCAGCAGACCAGGCAGTTCGACTGCCAGAGGTCTTTCCCACCTGGATGAGGGCAGGTGCCTTAACCCTTCCCTCCAGCAGGCTCCTGGGAATGCTGGCTCCCGGTGTCGTGGTGGCTGGGGCAGTGGGACAGCCGGCCGCGTGCTGGGCTTGGCTGGGTGGGCAGGGGGGTGATGCCTGGCTCTGTGTGCTCGAGCCCCGGCTCCCCCTGTGCTTACAGCCCAGGTCTGTGCCTGGGGCAAAGCACAGCTCAGCCTGGGGTGTTGAGGGACCCGGGGCTCACACGCGTTGTGAGCAGCGTGTTCTTGCCTGTTAGTCTCGTGTGCTGGGAATTCACTTATAAACTACCTCTAGGTTTGTGCTGGGTTTATATGTCAGCCCTTAAAATTAAGATTTTTCTGGCAGGAGACACTGTTGTTGGAAAGTTTCTTGCTTTCTAGGGGAATCAGATTTTAAACCTGGCTGATACCCCGCTCGGTAATGCAAGAATGACCGTCAGTGAACAGAGGATGCATTAGCACGTGGAGACCATGCTGAAGGCAACGAGGTCGGTTCAGCTTGAAGAAAGCAGCCGAACCATCCGTGTGGGTGGGTTTTGACCTGCTGGACCTGCAAGGGGAGTTTGATGAGAAGGACAGAGCTGAAGAACTGGATGCAGTGAAACCAGCTTCCTTGCAAAACAGTTGCACAAGGTGGAAGAGGCATCTCACCAGGGCTTATGGACAGCTGCACCCAGATGGGTCCATGTTGCTGCTGCTCCCGATCAGCAGGGCCGGTCCTCAGGGAAGGCGAAAAGCATCAGCATGGGACCACAGAGTCTGCACCCACCTGGGTTAAAGGCAGCAGCCCAGAAGCGAGCATCAGTGCCTTTCTCACCTCCTCCGGGTTCTGTGAACATCAGCTCTGTGGCAAGGAAGGTAAGAAAGGTAATTCCTGTAATGAGCCACCCAGCTTGAGCCAGACTAAACTCCTGCTGGTTCTTGTGCCTTTGTCACTGAAAAAAGTCCAGAACTCAAGAGGCAATTATTATTACTTGTCGTTTTAATATTAATTTTTTCCCTCAGACTAGCATCAATTCACTGTGCCAAAGCTGTGTTTTCTGATCAGAGTTAACAGAATTTAAAAGTAGTGAAATGTTTATCAAACCCTAGTGATGAGTCATTAGCAACCTGATACAAAGCAATCTGATGATTAAGAGCGCAAGTTTCATTTTTCAACCACATTTGTAGGTAGAAGCAATTAAAAATCCTCCGAAGAAATATGTCTCAGAGCATCTGTTCTTTGTCTTTTATTAACTGTTGACTCACATGAGGCTGTGGAAGGCGCTGATGGATTCTGCACTACCTCTTTTTCTTTTTAACCCTGAAAATCCCTTTTCCTGGCCGCTGTGAAGGCTGAGATCTGCTCCCTCCTGGCTCTGTTGGCAGTTGTATTGCCACTTGCCCGGCTGGTTCCAGATCTGTTCGACTTCTGAGCTGAGGAAGGCAACACTGATGTGGATGAGGGAGAAGAGAGGTGTCTGCACGTGGTGTTTTTTCCCCTGCTCATGAAGCCTCATGTCGGTGTGGGAGTCACTGGGCTGGAGTCGTTACTGGCTTGTTGCTCCCCAGGCTTCGTTTGACAACAAAGCAGCTGGTCCAGTAGGTCACAGCTGTTACCAGCCCACCGCCCACTCCAAATGAGCACCGTGGTCTCTCTTTAATCTCTAATGAATAATCTTCTAATTACAGAGGGCTTTTTACAGGCAGGTTCCTTGCAGGGCAGCCAAAGGGCAGAGAAGGGAAGCTGTTACCGATCTCTCCTCTCCCGGCAGGACAGCACTCACACCCTTTGGCTGAGGGCAAGTGTGTACGGAGATGGGGGAAGCACCCCTGCAACTAACAGCATCCTGCTCAGGGTGTTTGGTGACACCAGACCCTAGGACCTCAGGTGCACCTTTACTAGCACAGTACCTAAGTAGAGATGCTTCTACTTACAGATGCTTGTGGCCCGACTGCTGCCTGTGGGGGATCACTGTGTCTCCTGGGCACCACAGGGATTTTGGACCATGACCCCATCTAAGAGCTGCTTGGGCCTGATCTTCTCTTTAAACTTGTGTGTGTGAGGTTTGATGTTTCCAGCCCTTGACTATCCTGTTGGCTGGAGGGATCCCTGCAGCCCCTGAGCCCTGTGCAAGGGGAATGCAGATCACTGTCTTGTCAGCAAAGCTCTGAAGTTCCTTCAAAAAAGCCAGTAATTGCAACAAGTTCAACACACAGTTTAGGTCCACCCTGACTTACTGTAACAAAACAATTGCTGCTGCCTTTCTGTGATGCTGTTTGGAGATTCTGGGAGTTCTGGATCAAAGGTGAGCCTTGGGAATGGTGGGGTTTCTGGTTAAAGTCAGTTACACCATCTTCCAAGTGGAACAATGGGGTAATGGGTGCTTCCAAGGAGCCTGAAGGAGGGTGACATTTGGTGTTGCACTGTGCCCTTGGGGCTGCAATGAATATAAATGCTGACTGGCACCTGCCACCTCTATTTTTTTTTTTTTTAAATCTCTTCAGCAGTAAAGAGGCTTAGATTGTCATCTGACAAAGAGGGCAACAAGCCCTGAGTAGCAGAATGACCTAGTCCCATTCCTCAGTGCCTTTGCTCCAGCAATACACAGCCCAAAAGAATGGGAACGCTGCAGCAGTCAGGCTTGCAGGGGATTGAAGGGCTTGGTGACTACTCAAGTGTTGGGGGTTTTTCTTCCAGCCCAACTAGCTGGACTGAGTGCCTTGGACAGAGGAGCTCGGCCCCATCTCCACCCTGGTTTCACGAAGGAATTGCAAACCTGCACGTGCTAGTTCCACTGCTTCTGACTGAGATTGTGTCAGTGCACCAGTGGCTCAGCTATGTCACGGTTCCTTGTGTGTCTGCTTAAACTGTGGGTTGAAAGAGTTGTCCTCTGCATGGGTTTCTGCCCCACTGAAACTGGGGCAGGCTGCTTTGTATCCAAGAAGTTGCTTTTCATGTCCTTCTGTTCTTCAGAGCCCACCTGAGTTCCAGGCTCTCTCAGGTCCTGCTTCCCTCTTACCTCAGGCTTGGAGAACTTTCTCCATGCCACTTCTTTCACTCAGCCTTCATCCATATTTGACCTGCTTGTCATTTTTGTAGACTTGCCTGAAAACAGCAGGAGAGAGGGATGATGTACCTGAGGAGTGCTGACTCTCAATTACAACCATTTGCAGAGCAGTGGACAAGTCGAGAAGCAGACCAAGGCTGCTCTGCAGGTTCAGGCTGTTTCAGCGCTTGGGTGCCTACGTCAGGCGACAGCCTTGCATGCCTCTGTGTATCTGTCCTGACTAATGACTGTACCAGGGTGTGCAAGAGCTGCTGCCGGCTCCGACCCTTAGGAGTCCCCAGCATGTTTGCTAACCGCTTCTTGGCCCTGCCGAGAGTACTCACGCGGGCTGAAAGACCCACGTCGGTGCTTCTGCTCCCACCCCACCGCTCCAGGCCGACGCCGAGGCTGTGCCCTTGGGCTGAGTTCAGGCGCTGGTGTGGGCTGGGGGAAGAAGGGAATCACCTGCAGCTTGGGGGGGATCTTGGGGTGCCACACAGCTTGGGCAGGGGGGTCCTGGACCCTCATACCACATGTCTGCTGGTGGGGCCCTTCAGTGCCATCCTGCCCTCCCCTCCCAAACTGGGCTCCAATCGCTCTAAAATCAGCCTCTCCCGTTCCTTGTTTGAGTCGTTTGCCGAAGAACTTGCTGCTGGTGACCAGTCACCAAGCTGCTGGAAACCAGCTGCTCTATCAGGAGCTCTTGGCTCTGGCAATAGCTCACAGGCTGTTGGCTTTTCTACATGACATTGTATTCAGGATAAATTGGTGAAATTTTTCACACAAAAAAATGTGTGTTAAAGTTTAGGTAGCTTTTTTAAGACTCAAAAAGATTTTCAGACCTAGGTGATGTTTGCTTCGGTATTGAGGATGGTCAAAGAGCAGAGGCAGCCTGCTGGGATTTTAGAAGGAGCATCAGTCCGTCAGGCTGTGATGTTCAGCAACAAGCAGATTTTTCAAAATGACTTTGTGTTCATCAGATAAAGCACCTAATACAAAACTAGGAGTAAGTTGTAGCGAATTGTCCTGCCGCTCTTACCTCAGCAATTTCTCTCTTTGATTTTGTGTAAAAAGCTGCTCTCCCCAGAACAAAAGAGTCACGTTGCCTTTACTCATTAAAAATTGCACATGTATAAAATATCAGTGTTGTCTTTAGACTAAAATCCCTTGCTACGTATGACTTGTACCATACATCAGAACCCATCTCCTGCAGCCTGGCAACTGTCTCTGTTGCTATAGGGACGGCTCCACTATCCTTTCGTGGAGAACCTCAAGTATTCCCATTTTTGTAGCTGTTAGAACACCTTCAGTCCTTCTTTGTTCCATTCACTTGCTCACTCCCATCCATGAGATCTTCTCCTCCCAATTTAGAGTTACTCAGCACTTCTGCACTCATAAATGACAGTACATCAGCCAGCTGGAGGGAAGTCACAAGCACTTCGAGGTGCATATTTGACTGGGGCGTTGATACTTTGGTTTATTTAATATGCAGGCATACTGTCTAATTAGCATTCCCCAGTGTGTATTAAATTTGTATTTAATAGAAAACGATGAAAATCCCTGGTTTCTGCATGCTTGTCTGCAGTTATATACCAAAGGGCAAAAGTTTCTAAGAAAACTCTGGCCTCAGGTGTTGGACCCCCAGGTAACGTAGCCGGAGTGAGCTGGGAAGCAGCTTCCTCGGGTGAGCTGGCTGCGACGTGGCACGTTACGTGGCAGCCGTGCACGGCCTTGAAGATCTGCACAACCCAGCTCCGTGCTGGAGAGCAAGGCCAGCAGTGCCTGCGTGTCGGAGCTGTGGAGTTGAAGGTGACGAGGGTCCCTGTGTTTGCTCTCCTCTGGGCCACCTTTTCTGCACCGAACGGGCACAGCTCCATTAAGCAAAGGTAGGCTGGTTGATCTGCCTTCTTGCTTCTAGATGACCCTGATAATTAAGTAGTTGCAGAGGGCTTACTAGTCCACCTTTGGAATTTCACTGGAATAACATGAACTTTGAGCAAGATGGTTTTACTCATAAAAAACACACTGGGCGGGGGGGGGGGGGCATTTTTTGTTGTATTTATCCAAGTGTCTAAACAAGACCCAGTTATGCTTTTATCCTGCTAGAAATACCAGGCACATGTATTGCACTGTGTCCTGGTGGAAGGGAGAGGCTGAAGTGATCTAGTGTCGTGACCAGATCTCAGCTGAGCAGGATCCTACGCTGCTAAACAGAAACATGTCGAGGGGCTGGGAGAGGAGCCGTGGTGTGGAAAAGACTGGAAGCTGTTGCACCACGGTTTTCCTGCACATCAGGTACCCCACCAGAGCTTTTCCACTGGGAAAACAGCAGCTGAAGGAATCAGAGGTAAGGAATAATGACAAGGAGAACAAAAAAGTGTGAGAAAAGTGAGTAGAAGAAAAGATTTCTCAGCTGCAAAATACTCGGTCACACTCCCAATGAACACTGGCTCGGTGCATCCCAGAATTCTGAGACACTGGGAAGAGGCAGCTCAGAGAATCCCTGGTCATTGACTGAGGGTTTTAATTTATTCCTTGCAGCCAGACAATGCTCCCCTTGCCGGCTTGTGGGCACCGCAGCCGCCTCTCCCCCCGCCACCGATCAAAGGGGCGCTGCCGAAGCCAAGCGGCTCTGGCGATGGAAGGGTAGGAAGCTCATGGCTGCGGAGTAATGCAGACAAAGCATGAGTGAGAGGGAGACAAAAGGGATGGAGTCCCAGAAGATGTGATCCACCCCGTTAAAGGAAACGTCCGTAGGCTCTGCAGCTGTGTTTATGCTGCTTCACGCAATAGGCACCAGCCTCTCATCCCCCCCGGGGAGATTTTTACAGCATTAATTCACTCTGCACAAAACCCAGCCTGCAAGGCTCCTCTTCAGCAGCAAACCTTTCATCCCTCCAGCTCCCCCCGTTCCCGAGAGCCCTGCCCGCAGGAGCTGCACCCCTCTGGCTGACCTCCCATCGCTCTCGATCAAATGTCACCTGTACCCAATGAAGCAGACCCCGAAGTGCCACGAATGGATCCCAGGATTCTTATTTTCCTTCTCTACGTGATGATCCTTCACGAGCTGGTGAGTGGCTGGATGGAGTACCAGAAGCAGATAGCCAAGCCAAAGAAGCAGGCGGGTCCGGTTTGGTCTTCTAGGTGAGTTAATGTCTATTCTGTTTCCAAAAGGTGAAGAACTCTGGTATGTGTTGATGGGGAGTGTTGTCTTTTGTGTACATACATCGGTCCTTATAGCTGTGTGCGTGCGTGTATCCTCCGTGCGCATTAATGCACAGCAGGAGGATTAAGGTCCATTAATCTTTCGAGCCTGTGTTGTCTGAATGTGTCCTGCACATTTGACACGCTCGCAGATAAATTTGCCCGTGATTTGTGGGATTTTTCTTTTGTGTGTGGAAATGTGCCGTAACTCAGCACAGTTATCATCGCTCAGATTCCCAATCAACACACCTGGAGGAGAAAAATGTGGGCAGCACAAGGAGCTACGCTTCATGCATGATATTCATCAATGAGGCACAAGCCTCTAGAGACTCTTTGCAATCAGAGTATTTCATGTTAAATCACTAGTGTGCATGTCACTATCTCGCCGTCTCCTCCCACTCACTGGGCTGTGCCCACTACACTAATTCCTTCCTTGTTTTCTGCCCAACAACAAAAATGAGCTGGAGAAATAAGGACACGAAAGAAAAATGCTGCGTGTCCTTAAAATTCAGCTGTTTCTGCAAACATGGTTTACTTGTAATAGTGGTCTTCATATTGTTGGGGTCTTGTAATGAAAGGTATCTCGGCAGCTATATATTGGCTGTGTGATTAGAGATGTGCACCCCAAGACCCAAAATTCACCTCCTGGCAGATCTCAGGCACCGGCTCACCGACACCTCGTAGCTTTGGACCGACAAAGACGCCTGTGACCCAGTTTGCTCTAGGTGTGACAGCTGCAGCGCGAGCGCATGGAGCTCGCCGCTTGCTCCTCACCCGAATCCCCTGACGTGCCGCAATCCCAGCCACAATCCCAGCCCCACTGTGCCTGGGCTGCACATCCCCACCCCAAAGGTATCTCCAGAGGTGAGACCACCGAGAGTGGCGCGAGGATGCGCCCACGGCTCGCTGGAAGTCAGCAGCCAGCAGGTACCAGCCTCTTCGTCTGCAGTTCAGGGATAAATGCACTGGTGGAATTTCCAGCCCACCGAGGCTGAGCTGCACCTTGCGCTGTCTGGTTGTACCAGTGAAATGATGAGCACAGGGAGCACGGCCATGGGTGGAGACAGCTCTGGTGCAGAAATAGCTTGAAAACAATGGAGCTGGCAGGGCTATAATTGAGGTGAGAGGCAGAATTCCTCGCTGTCTTCAAGGAGGAGGGGAGGGAGGCATTGAACAATTAACGTATGCTGAGGGACCCTGGTGCTAGCAAAAGGATGCAGTGCAGAAAACCTAACGGAATCATTTTATTTACGAGAGGCCACCAAACAACTTGCATCAGGCTGCTGGGATCATGTCACAGGACTGACTTTTTTTTTTTTTTTTAAGAGAACCTAAGGAAATTAGGCACACTCACTCTCAAGACACAAAATCTCCAGTGGTGCCATCTAACCCAGCCTCCTCTGGGGAGGTGGGACCAAGCCGGATGATTTGTGCAGGGCCCTGTACCCTGGGGACACCCCAGCCACCTCCAGCTGAGCTGAACGTGCAGCCCTTGCTGTGACGGCAGTCTTTGCCCAGCCTGTCCCTGCCCTAATACCTGCTCCTGCTGCTCCTCCAGCTGACTCCAGCCAGCCTGGGAAAGGAGAGCCACCAGACCTGCATGTCACACAGGTCATTCACAGGTTGCACGGTGAAGAGGTGAAGCTCTGTGGCCCGGAGAACTGGAAAATTACAGGATGAATTGGGATCCTCTCAGCAGAATTATGGTTGCCCTGCATGTGCACCCTGGTTCTGGTGTAGCCTGGGCTCATCCACCCCCACTGCAATAATGCTGAAGCTTTCTTGAGTGATGACCCCCATGATGTCCACGTGTGTGGACGTTGGGTGATGGCCACGTTTCCATGCTCAGAGAGCACCGCTGGAGCAGCACGAGGAAGGTTCCTCACGCCTCGCATAAGGTCAGGAGCAGCACAGCACCAAGCCGGCTCAGAAGCGAGGTTTGCACCAGTTGGTTCGATGCTGGACCAGGTACCATCCAGCCCAAGAACTGCCTGTCTTCTTGCAGCTGGTACAGTACCAGTATGAAAGCGTAAAGCACGCGGCAGTATCAGCTTTGATTTAATTGACAAAGTGACTGTACGCCCACACCTGTGCCAGACAAAGTACGGAACTGGGGCACCAAGCCCAGCTCAGCCCTGGTGTCAGCGGTGGTGGAGCGGGATGCTGCGCGCACAGCCACCAAGCATCAGCGCTGCTGGATACCACCTCCAGCTGGGAGGGATGGGAGCAAGGGGCTGGTGTGGTCTGGGATCCGAGGATTATTGAGTTTTAGGAAGGGTTTGCAGACATTGCTGAGGTAGCTGCCCGAAACTTTCCTGTAAGAGCTTAAACCTGAGCTGACAACAGGGCAGACCTCCCCAGAAGCGGTGGATGTAAGGCCACCCTGCTTCCCAGCACAGCCTCGAACTGGGCCAGTGCTGTGGTGGTGAAGCTTCACCTCCTGCCACGGGGCCTGAGTTGCCACCTCCCCAGCCTGTTAGAAGTGATTAACTTGAAAACCAATTAGGAAATTAAGTTATAAAGCAGCAAGCTAATTAGGGCATGAGGAAGCTGTCTCTTGCCTGTAGCCTCAGCACAGGCAGGGATTTCAGGGCTCTTCCTCCTTTTGTGGATGTTGAATAGTAACAAGCTCTGTTGTAAAGCAGCTTTTTCTCACATTCACAGCTTTTCCGCAGCGCTCTCTTCCTCCGCTCCCGGAGTGGCTGGCGGCTCCCCCACTCCCTGCCTCCATTCATCAGCTGCTGCTGGCGTCCAGTGTCGCTTCTGCTCCCCGCTAGGCTTTCCTCCACGACAGGCATGGGGGGAAAGGATACCTGGATGACATTTCTTGGTAAAACCACTGGGGATCAGAGGAGGAATAACTCTGAGCAGGACCTAGAAAGAGGAGAGATCACCGGACCCAGAGAACACTATTGCACAGCCCTTTTTGCAGGGAGGGGGAGGGGATGCGCTTCATCCCGTATGAATTTCACTGCAAATTCCTACAGAGACAGTTGTGCTTCACATCACCCTCTGCACTGGCAGGAGAAAACGCACGTTCACTGCACCAGTCTTTTGCAATCTTTGCAAAAGCTAGATAAAAAAGTGAATAGTGAAGGTGTTAGTGAGGAGGAAGAAAAGCAAAACCTGGGACCGAGTGCTTAGGGAGAATAGAAATGCCCAGGACAAGCGGGCCTGAGCATGAAGTCACCCCAGAAGAGCCCTAGGTGGGCACAACCCCACTGCTCCTGCAGCCGAGCCAGCTCTGCCAGGCTGTCCCGGGGGTCTCTGCACGTGGGGGTCTCTGCACGTAGCGTGGTTGCTCGTGGTGTGGTTGGACCACCCCCCGGTTAACCCCCGGGGAGAACACGGGCTGTAACAAGGGCGGCAAAAGCCCAAAGAGCTGCCGGGTGAGGATGGCGTTGGGTCTCATGGTTTTAAGGAAAGCTGCTCAAAGGGGTTTGAAGGGGAAGTTTCGGCAAGCCAAGGGGTTTGGTTTCAGTGACCCCCCTGGCCAGAGTGGTCGGTGCCTGGGGCTCTGCCAGGCTGTTCATGGGATTCTGAGCTCGCATTTGTGCACCTGTAGTTCAGCAGCTGTTTGCAAGACCTCCAGTAGCTGGGACGGGAGGGTCCCCATCACCACTTGAGGTGCGTAGGAGTACCTCACCCCTAGGTCTCTGCAGCCCCGGCATCTGGAGCATCAGGGGCTGCAGCAGGGTCCAGTACCAGCCCTTCTCTCGCCAGCAGTGGTGGTGAACCCCTTTCTGCTGGCCAAAATTCTCTACCTGTTTAGGAGCCTCCACTAGCAGCAGGAGACATGTCCCGGCTCTGACCCACACCAGTAACGATGTCTCACTTTGTTCCCCACTAGCAATGCCACCAGATCAAACCGCTCCAGCTTCTCCCGGCCTCTGGTCCACTCCGTGCGCAGGGAGAGGTACCGGGACTGGAGGAAACCAGGGCGGATCATCCGGAAAGCGTGAGGGAGCATCCACCAGGGAGCGATTACTGAGCCAGAGGCAACCGTCCCTCGCAAGGTCCGCACCGGCACACCACCCTGCACCAGCCACCGGCGTGAGAGCATCCTCCGGGATCTGCAACCTGCTGCTTTCGTCCCATCGCTGAGCCTGGCACGACCGAGAAGGAAGGAGCCCCTGTCTCCAGGGAACCCATCCCTGCGCTGGGAGGAGCTGCGGGGGAGACACCCCAGCAGCACGGCCCGAGGTGGGATGAGGCTTTTGCCACCCAACACAGCGAAGTGACTTTTCTTTCTCCTTCCCAAAGGGTTGAGTAGATTCCTTGGGGGAACAATGAGATTTGCTCCTGCATGGGCGGCCCTGGGAAGCCTCCAAATGGTTTCAGGCTCCTCTCCTCCTGCTCGAGGATTGCGTGCCCAGTAAGCAGCATTTCCCAAAGTGACTGGAAGATCGTTGGTGTCCAGTTTGTCACCGTTCCCAGGAGAACTTGCTTTCATTGGGGCACCCACTTTGGGAATGCTGGCTCCCCGTCAAGTCTCATGCACTGGGAGTCTGTAAATTTTTTTCTGCTTTTCCTCACCCTTGATAATTGAGTTACTCCAGGGTGGAAGGGGGAAAGCGCCCTGAACCAGTGACTCAGAGTTATGCTACCAAATGCAATTTACTGCAATGACCTTGTAATTAGCGTTCTTTGGAGCATTCTCAGCAGTCGAGCTAAATGAGAGCGACTTTCCAATGAGCAGATAGATGGGAAAGGAACACAATATTGCTCTTTTATCAGAGTCTGTGGTTTAGGAACAAAATTAGATTTTAGAGGCAAAAGTCAGTTGTCTCATCCTGCCACCCCACGGTAACAGTTGGCGCAGGGTGGGAATTGCTGGGCACTGGAGGGATGCTGACACTGAGCTCTAGCAGCCGCTCTCCGTGGCAGCACTGCCTGCTTTATTTGCTGAACAGAATGTTTGGCTCAGACGCAGCCTGTTTTTCTCATTGCCAACCATTTGTAAACCTGACTCAGATTCACAGACGCATTATCCAGAGGTAGATGGGGAAGGGAGTCGGGATAAATTATGCATTCATTATCCAGAAGCAGCCACCAGATACATTCGCACGTTTGTCTGCTGCTGGGTTGTTTGCAAATCATTCCTGCGGGTTGATGCTGTGTTTGTTCAGTCACCCAGGCAGGAGTCCCCTGGCCCAAGGCAGAGCTCCGTGCCTGAGCCAGGCATCCAGACCTCTGTGCCGCAAAGAGGGGCACGCGAGGGGCTGCCGTTTGTCTCCTCCAAAGTTAGACGTCAAAAGAAAGCTGGCTCAACTGTGCTCCAGGAGCGCCCAGTCCTCTATCCCAGGCAGGCTGGATAAGTAACTCGGATGTACACCTCTGCTGTTAGGGGGGATGAAGTTTTTGCCTTGGGAGATGAAGCTCATGCCTTGCATTCAAATATTTTTGAAAAGGGAGATGGGAGTGGCAGTTAACGCTTTCTGCACGTTTCCAAGCATGAACTCTGCAAAGATGTGCCTCTGCTCTGTGACGTGGTGGCTGTCTCCTGAGGTGTCCACTGCCCAGCCCAATACATGCAGGTGCATCACGTGCACAAGTAACAGCGCAGCAAACGGAGAAGATGTCAGGAGGAAAAATGCTCAGAAAGCATTTCTGGGTGGTGGGAGACTTTGCTTTCCTGGAGTTGTCTCTGGTCTTACAAGGGATGTGCAGCTGGGTGTTCTCCCTGCTCTTCTGCTAGAGCGCGTGTGAATTTGCTGGGAGCATTTGCTATGCAAAAAGTGTTTGAGTTAATTACTGAAGTGGTGCAGGGTCAGGCTGGGCTCCCAGCCTCAGCAGGACAAACGGACTGGAACGGGGACAGACCAACCGAATGGGGCAGGCAGATATCCCAGCTGCTGTATCCTTCAGGAACGGTGAGGGGACAGGTAGGCCTTGTTCTACTGATCACATGCTGGATTTACCCCTGTAAATATAGTCACGCTTATTTCCAATAAACTCTTTTACATATACGATGTTTAGGTTGTTTCCATTCTCATTCGGGCTGTGCATCTCTCTACTGGTGTTGGCTTTCCCAGCCCAGGAGCCAGCGAAGGCGGTGGCTGGAAGCTACCCCAGAGGGACAGGTGGTGGTGTAGGGGGTGAGCCAGTGCGGCTGAAAGCATCTTTGATGCTGAATTGACAGCACAAACATTTGTTCTCTCATCCTGTAAGCAGAGGAACACGTGATGCAGACCAGTCTCGCTTCAGATGGTTGTAGGCTTGGCTTTGGTTTTTTGCAAACATTCCAGTTGCTTTGCAGCTCTGTTGGAGAAAGTCCTGCCCAGAAACACACCTGGTGGTGGGGGCCGATGATGGTGGAGGGCTCAGGATCCACCAGTCGCCAGTGGTGCTCAGCCCAGAGACCTGAGGGAGCGTCGCAACCCAGCAGCCTCAGGCCAGACCCCCGCCAGGGCTCAGGGTTGGTATTTGCACAATTAACTGGGTTGACTAAAGGCTAATGAGGATGCAGCCAAGGGCAGCCAGCTTGCGTCTGTCTGCTGGGGTAACTGACGCCCCCGGGGGCGGGGGCTGGGTCTCATTCTGCACTCTCACCCCGCTGCTCCCCCATAGCACCCTTGGACGCACATTTGCCACCCACGGAGGGGAGAGGGTGACACCTCAGCGAGGAAGGGCTGTGCCATGACACCACCATGGCAAGAAACGACTCCGCACAGGAACCCCTGAGATGACACCCCATGCGCTGTGGCCAGCAACGTCTCTGACACAAAACCAGCACAGCCACTGTTCTTTATCATAAAAATAGAGAGTGATCTCCCTCCAAAAAAAGAATTGAGCGTGCTACTTGGTGCTCACCGCAGGCCACGGAGGCAGTGCTGCTCCTGGAGGGCCATGTAGCCCGGTGGAAGGGAGTCACCTCGTGTGGCCTCAGCCGTGTTAGATGAAGTCCCAGGGCGGGCGGCTGTGGGGGCTGCTGGCTCCACTCTAAACAGGCTCTGTGGGCTGTAGGCTGTACGCCAAATGCTTTTCTTAGAAACTTCCTTTTTGGCTTGAAATGGTTCAGAGAAATTTCTAGCCCTTCCACGGTGAGCCAGCGAAAGCCCTGCTCCTCCCGGGGCTGGCTGCTAGCAGGAGCATTCGGGGAGGTGCTACAGCATCATGTCTTGACCATCTGTGGAGTAACCTTCCTGCAGCGATTGTTTCCATCTGGTCCCAAAGAGTTCATTGGGATGGAGCATTAGGATTTCACCCTCTGGCCTTTTGATGTCAGCTGCGGATGCTGTCCTGCCTTACAAAGCAAGTGTGTGTATAAGTTAGAGCTGGTGGCAGTGAGTTTCATGAGTTGGGCTTGGATCAGAAGATTGCTGGAGTCAGCACAACTGGGATCATCTTCTGAGTATCTCAGCAAAGCCCCTTGGGTTTTATCTTTTGCTTGGGAAAGAAGCAAGGAGACAGTTTCAGAAAGTCACATTTTCTGGCCTACAATATGATGCTTGTTCTTGTATCTGGTGTGACTCAGGGGCATGCCTCGCCATCCAAATCTTATGATCCCACCGAATCTGCAGCTTTTACTGAGCCAAAAGAATAATAAGCAGCACCTCAAACCCACTGTATTTAAATGCTATAGCCGAGTTCTTGGGCTGAAGCCCTCCCTTTGGTGTCAGATCCTGCCTTTGAGGTTATCACTACTTAGCTATTAGTGTCTGCAGTACCTGGAAACTCTGACTGCCTGCCCAGCTCACCCATGTGGCCCTGCTGCTACAGTCACCTACCTGCTGGCACCCCAGCGGTTTGGGGGAGCAGTATCACCTCAGCCCTGCTGAACTCTGCATCCCTCGATGCTTCCTGCTGTGGCTGTGGTGCTTGGCTGGGGTCAGGCTACGCACGTCAAAGCAACCGCATCACCTGCATCCTCAACTTGCAGGGACTGTGCTCCCCTCCCCAGCGTCTCCTAGTCCTTCCCCTGGGGAGAGCAACCCCAGAGGTTCTTGCTTTTGGAGGATTTTGAGCAAAAGCAAGCTGTTCTTGTAAATCAGCTGCTGCTTTTCCTGCCCGCAGTTCTTCAAGCTGCTGCGGTTTCATCACCGAGCTCTCCTTTCCATCGTACAGCCAAGGGTCACCGGAGCCCATCGGTTCCTCTCTCGGTGAGTCTGAAGGAGCTCGGCCACCAGCTGCAGCGTGGACTGACTCTTGTGGGAGGACAGGGTAAGTCTCCCCTGCGGCTGTGCGTGATGCTTTATTCATATTCTGTTTTAACAGGAATCCGTTTCTAAAACTCTCCATGGGTGTAATTCCATGCAATGCTGTTGAGGTTTTCTAAGGGCTCAAACAGGTGAGGGTTTTTTACATAAAGAACAAGCAAAACCCCTGCAGTGCTCAGGGATGCAGGGCTGGATGCTGGTCCTCATTCCTCCCCTTCACATCCAGATTAGCTCTAATTCCGCTGCTGTTTTCCAGGAAAGTGTTTGGCTAATGGCTCAGGTAATTCACCTTCAACTTAAATGAAAAATAACTTTTTTTTCTCCTGCTTTGCCTTGTTAAGTTAAAGCAAATTTGAAATGTTTCAGTAATACTTATGTATTTTCTTCTCACCGCTCAAAACGCCTCCTCTCAGAGTACAGATCCTCTGCCTCTTTCATTAAGAAATTATTGTATATATTAAAATTTGCTTTCTACAGAGTGGGCATCAATTCTGAGCTGCAGCTAGTGTGGGGAAAATGAAGCCCATGACCTTGTGGATTTTTGTCACCCCAAGAGCTGAGCTGGTCATTGCCACCGCAGCCGTTCTGCTTTGAGTAGAGAAGAAAGGATCCACTTGCTGCCAGCGTGGCTGCTCTCTGCAACAGGGTAGGATTTCTGGAGCTTTGGGGATGATGATAATGATGCCAAAAGGCAGTAACAAAACAATATTAAAAAGTCCTTAATTTGGAAAAGTGTGCTTTTTGGGGAAAAATTGTGAGAGACAGAAAAAAGCCAATGGTTGATGGCTGCAGTAGCCGTAGACATCTCTGTATTAGAAGCCACCATCTTTAGCTAATGGCTTAGCAAATAGTAATTGGCATTCCCCAACCCCCTGGCTTAGACTCCCAGTTTTACCAAAATGGGCGATAAAGGCTAGATTAAGGAAATGGCACTGGTTGAGCCAGGTTTGGGGAAGCCCTGGTGAGGATGAGCCGGTTCTTGACCCCTCCTGAACTGTTCAAGCCGCATTCAGCCACCGCAGAGCGCACAGGAAGGGGCACTTCAAGTTCCTCTGGCTGACCAAAGCCAGGAGAGGTCAGAAGTGCCTCTGTCTGAAAATGCATCAGTCCTAAGAATGCCTTTAAGACTGTTTTCTCGCCAGGAGCTCACCCACGTCTCTCAGGATGTGGTGCAGAGCTGTGAGCTGTGACCGCAGCAGGGCAGGCTGAGAGCATCTTCCTGGAAATGGCTCATGACACGGAGCCATTATCCCAAAGAGCATTTTGGGGAGATGCTGGGATGCCACACAGTCATACCCCAAAGGTCAGAGTGAGCAATGACTAAGAGCCAGGGTGTAAATCCAGGTGTTCAAACATAATCAAAACTGTCTGATTTCAGAATTATCCACATATGGATGTGAGGGTCCCAGATGGCCAAGGAAATGTTTTACTGCTGGTGAGACATCAATGGGCTTAAAAGCTGCGTCCCAAAAAGGGACAGGCTTGGTGCCTGCCAGATGGGGCTCAGTGCTACCGTGACAGTCTCACTCCTTGCCCTGCCATCGCTCCTGCCAACGGGAGCCTGGCACAATTTTGGGTCCCCTCGTGGTTACAATTGTGCTCAATGGAAAGAGCAGCTTTGGAGGATGCTGTGCCCCCAAACAGCCCCCCTAGCTGTTGGTACCACTAGCAACAAAGAGGTTCCCAAAGGGCATGAGCTGGTGTGGGTGGAGAGAGCATCAGCCACCTGCCCTGTGGTCCTCCCTCCAGGACAGAGACCCGACGCGCACAGCAGAGACACCCCCTTCACCAGGCTGTGAACTAACAGCAGCACCTTGGACCCAGCGGGGTGTCCTGCTGGGCAGGGCGATGGGAGAAGTTTGGGTACGGCAGCTGAGCAAGGCAGACGGAGGGTGCACGGGGGCTGCTCTGTTTGCAGGGCTGGCAAGCCTGGCAGCGGGAGAGGGAGTAGGTCGGCGAGCTGCTTGCCAAGTGCACTGTAACAAAACCGGCTGAAATAATTGCACCATGGGTGATGCTGGGATCTCACCAGTGATTTTAAATGCAGAGGCTTTTGGAGCCAAGCAGTAACAGCATCATCTATTTCATCTTCCCCCATCAGCAGTTAGTAGTGGTGAGCATTAAAGCTGCTCCTGCTGTTCCTTTGGAGCCCTTTCTCTTTCCTTTGCAGCACAATCAGAGAAAGTCGTGCTGAGCATGGCAGGTTTGAGCCCAGTTCCCACAAGGGTTATACACTTGCATGTGAAAAGCAAGACTTGGCCCCTTGCACCTGCCAGGTCTCCTCCTGTGGAGGCTGAGATAAACAGTGGTCAGCTTTTGGCCACAGGTCTTCAGGACCAAGGATCATTTGAAAACCTGACCCTGCTGCTTCAGCCACTGCTGCCTCTGATCCAGCTCAGCCTTAAGATGATGAGCTCAGGTGGTTTCACTGCTTGCTTTTCTCCACCCAGCCCTTGCAGGTCAGCACAGAGGGTTCTCCTAAGTCCTTGGAACTGCTGGACTCCTTCATCTTCATGAACACTAGCATGGACTGCGTGGCCCAGAGCCTGCACCCCGCCATCCCTGCCCTGGGGACCCTTCTCCTGCTGGGCTGCATCCTGCTGAACGGCACAACCCTCTGGGTGTTCTGCTTCCGCATCAAGCAATGGGATTCAGGCATGATCTTGCAGTTCAGCCTGGTCCTGGGAGACGTCCTGGTCATCCCTGCTACTCCACTGAGGATTTCTTACTTCAGCCTCGGCAATCAGTGGCCATTTGGGCAGTTTCTCTGCCAGTTTGAAGTCTTCCTGCAGAGCATCCACATGTACAGCAGCATCTATTTCCTGACACTCATCTGTGTTCACCGGTACTTTGTCATCGTACGGTACAAGAGCAAGTCCGTCTGGAAGAAGAAGAGCTTTTTGAGAAAACTGTGCTTCTTCATCTGGCTCATCCTCTTTGTCCAAGGACTGCCTTTCTTCTTCTTCCTTAAGACTTCAATTGTCAGTGGCTCAGCAAAATGCCTAAGCATTTATCAGTCAGAATTGGCCTCTTTTTACTACTCCTACAACATGGTTTTGGTCGTGTTCTCTTTCCTCCTGCCCTTTGCCATTTCCTTGACTTGCGGAGCTCTGTTGGGAGCTGCCATTGCTAAAGCAGCAACAAAAAGCTCCAGAGGCAAGAAGATGAAAAGCAGGTCTCTGCAGATAATAACAGTGTCTCTGGTGATTTTTGCCATCTGCTTTGGCCCCCTGCACATCTTGAGGACTGTTGGCGTCGTTGTGAAGTACTATGGCATGTCTTGCAAGCTCTTGCACCAAGTGGAGTTTGCCTATTACATCAGCTGGCTGTTCACCATTGCAAACACCTGCCTGGATCCCCTGATTTATGTGTTCGCTAATGTCAAGTTTAAGAAGAGTTTTGCTGACTCCTTTCGCAAATGCTGGAGCACCAAGTGAGTGCGAAAGATCCGGGAGCCACTCTAGACATTCCTGGGAGATCCCGTGGAGTGGCTGCTGAAGATCCAGACCCTGAGCTTCTGCCTCCTCCTCCTCCCGTTCTGTCACACGTCCCCAAAGCTAGTGGTAGCAGCGCTGCAGGGGTTTCAGGGTTTCTCTGTGCTCCTCCAGTGTTATCGAGGAGTTGTTCCTGTGGGCAGGGACTGCCTGGGCTGTAGCAGCTCCAGCAAGGTGCTGCTCCTGCCGGTGCCTGGGTGGCTGGATCTCCCAGACGTGGGCTTCTCTACACTGCTGAAGTGGCCAAACCCTGTTGGGTGCAAGGGGAGGAGTAGGGGAAAAATTTACACCTAAAGTCCTAAATAATGAGAAAGTCCTGCGAAAACTGCCTTGAATTTCCTGTCCATTAATGTTTTGTGTTTCTTCTTGTCTGCGTGAAGCAGGGTCTGTGCGAGCGCTGAGCTGAGGAGTGTGCTACTCTGAGCCCAGCACCCTGGCACAGGGGAAAATAACCTGTGTCCAGGCACCTGCTTTTCCCTCGGCCACCCAGAAGCTCCCCAGGCCTGGAGACAATCCCAACCCAAGTGATGGGATCAGACAAACTCTTACCTATCAGTCGGCTCTTTTCAGATGAAAGGAAAAAGTGGCAGATGTTAAGCCATGGATGAGCAGTACAGGAGGGAGATGCACACATGGGGAAAGGTGCTTTACCACTTGCTAGGAAACCTGTTGGAAAGTCCTGTGAAACAGGAGTCAAGCCTTATCTCCAGAAACACTGGTCTGAAAGGCTGTGAGGAGCTACCCTCCATCCTAGCCTGGGTGGCAGCCAGCGAAGAGCAAGGCCTTTTACAAGAGTATGGGTGAAGAATGCAGAAAACTGGAGACTGGAGACAAAGCCTGTGTCCATCTCATTTTGGCATGTTACCTAGTTCACGTGAAGCTGAAGGTGAGCAGGGCCAGACCCCTGCCTCCTGCCTGCTGCCACCCAATGATCCCTTTGCCCTGCATCAGGGAACCAGCCTCGTGGTCTTCTCCTTCCTCCACTGCCCTACAGAGATGGGTGCCTGAGCCCTGGGAGCCCAACCACCCCGGCAGGAGCAGCTTCTCCTTCCAGGTGGTAGGAAGCGGCCCATCTCAAGGAGGGAGCCTGGCAGGAGCAGAGGGAGTGGAAGAGACTGGGCTCATGGGGACAAAACTGGTGAGCTGGGAGCTGGGTTGACCAAGACAGAAGAGGAAGAGTTGTGGGAGGCAGCATCTCTCGGGCTGGCCAGGGTTCCTACAGATCCTAAATACAGTATAACTGTGAAAAACATTATAATTTGGGGGTAGTGGTGCTCTTGTAACCCCTGTGTTTCACACTGAAGGATGCAAGAGGGCAGTGCTGGAGGCACTGGTTGCACGAGCTTGCAACTGGAGTTTTGTAGGGGAAGGTGAGGTACAAAAATGACATTACAGAGCTGTCACATTGTTCCCTTCAGTGCCGTGTGCTCCAGCCCTTCCCCTGCCTTGATTCACCTGTGTGAAAGAGACCCAGAGACCCAGCAGAGCTCAGTTGTGCTGAATAAATGCACTTGCACTTTCAGGCAAGTTTTCACATTGTCATAGTGTTGCAAACTGTGGGAAAGAAGGCAACAGAGCAAGTACAAGAGCCAGGGGCCAGAGAGAAGAGATGCTCCTCTGGTTAAGGCAATGGCCTGGAAGTTTGAGGGTTGTTTTTAGGCTTTGCTGTAAACTTAACTGTGAGCATGACACAGGGTCCATATTTCACTTCTCCATCTCTCAAATTGGTCTGAATTGTCCTTCTTCCCTTTTCTGTCCTGCCTCTTTCAAAGGAAAACCTGTGGTTACAGTTAGTAGCTGTAACTTGCTTTTTGTATCAGCAAAGCCAGAGAGACCTTGGTTTTGTCCAGGTTTTCTGGAGAATGCTGTGGTAAGTGCTGCTATTAGGGCAACAGGGAGCAAGTCCTCATCTCCCAGGAGGAGTTGGGTAGTAGTTGGGCTTTTCATCAAGGTTTTGGTTCCCAGTGCTCCACTTCAGCTTGGGTTCGAGTATCCTGGTTGTTGGATCTGCCTCCATGGCCACCTCTGACCACCTCCGCAAATGCAGCCCGTGCCAGCAGAGCCCCCCAAGTTGGCAGCAAGTTTCCTTAGGGCAGGTGTGGTGGGTGCCGTGTTTGTGCCCCCCTGTGAAGAGATGTCCTGGTTTTGCCTGGTACAGGCTAAATTTTTCTCCCCAGTAGCTGGTACAGTGCTGCGCTTAGGATTTAGCGCGAGAACAGCGTTGATACCACAGCGATGGTTTAGTTGTTGCGAAGTCGTGCTCACCCTGAGCCAAGGACTTCTCCGTTTCCCATCTCTGCCAGTGAGGAGGGGCACAAGGAGCCGGGAGGGAGCAGAGCCAGGACAGCTCACCCGAACTAGCCACAGGGCTATTCCATACCACAGGCCCTCATGCTCCGTACAGAGACTGGGGGGAGCTGGCCGGGGGCCACCGATCGCTGCTGGGGGACCGGTTGGGCATCGGTCAGCAGGGGGTGGGCAGTTGTATTGTGTCACTTGGGTGTTATCCCTCTCTCCCCCTCTCCTCATCATTAATACTATTATTATTGTTATTTATTTACTGTATTTCAGTTATTAAATTCTTCTTATCTCAACCAACAGGTTTTGCCTTTTTCCAATTATCCTCCCATCCCAGCGGGGTGGGGAGTGAGCGGCCGCCCGGCGCCCGGCTGGGTTCAGCCATGGCAGGAGGGGTGCAGCCCCCTTCCCCGGCACCCCTGGCACCCACCGTGCTGGCACACCGAGGCAGGTCTGCCAGGGTGACTATTCGGGAGGTTTTTAGTGCAGCAGCAGGTGCAGAAAGGCAGCTGCAGGGGTCTGCCTGTAATGTAACCCAACAAATAACATGTTTATCCTAGAAACTCCTATCAAGGGTAGGGTAGAGGTGACGGAGAGACTCACTTTCTAACTCAGCTTCTCTCTGCTAATTAATTCTTTGACTAATCTCCGCCTGCCTACCTCACTGAGGGCTGCTGTGAAGCTTAATTGAATTTGTGTCTCTAATGCACCTTGCAAGCTCGGGGGAAAGGTGGTGTTCCCTGCTGTTGGTAACATTCTGTTGGATAAATCCTGTTGCAAAACCCAGGCAGGCTCCAGAGCCCTTCCCATAGTGTGTGGGTGGCAGCAAACAGCAGCTCAGTTTGGGGCTCTTACTTAGAGGAGGAAATGTTTTTGTGTTGGTGATTTGATGCTTAAATAAGGGGACGTTTGTGTATGTCTGTGGAAAAGGTGGCTGTCCCTGTCCCCGGTCAAAGAGACAAGTCTTGTTTCAAAAGCCAGGTGAGCAAGATGGGAGAAGCAGAATCAGGATAATCCCTTTTTATTCCACCAGGGAGCACAGCTCTAATGATTTTGATGCGTCAACATTCGCCCTTCTGTTCTTAACTAACCGACAGTCACTCACTCAGGACAACCAGCTTTAAAATCCATCGTTGTTCAGGCAAGTACAGATACAGAAATTATTGGGAACCAAAACACATCTGCAGTCCTGCAGGTGAGTGTCATTACACCATCCTGCATTTAAAACCCAAGCCCTACCCTAAGCACTACCACAAATCCTATTGTCCGTCCTTGATTCAAGCAGTTACTGAGTTTTTAGTAACCCCAGTAAAGTCACCCCATTCCAGACATGTTTGATTTGAAGAAACTTTTGGGAACATGGTCCCTATTCACTTGCTATGGGGAAAATGGTTTTAAGCTTTTAATGTTTTAAGGTGATTTTCTTATGCTTTTCTGAGATGAACTTGTGCGCTTACAAGGAGCATGATGATACCATCACCTGGTTAAATCCAGATTATCTATCACTGTTTGACCACTGCATCTTTACTGGATCTGGCCTCTCACCCTGAAGGAACAAGACAGACCACTTGCCCAGGGCACTGAAGGTCTGGTTCACAAGACAAACGCGGCTGGTTCCTAGCGTTGAGCAAAGATGAAGATACTGATGGCTTCAGATGACTGACCTCTGCCACTTTCAGGTTTCCAGATCTTGACACCATCTTTTCCACCTTGGTTTAACTGACCTTGGTTCCCCCCAGCCCCAAGCCCTGGTTCACCCCTGAAACGCAGCCAAAGGTTGAGATTGGGAAAAGGGGATCAACTAACTCTCTGTAGCTGGGCAGAAGGGGAGAAGGAAGCCTGAGCTCAGCAGGAACGTTGCGGGTGATGGAGACTCATCCCCAGGCTGGTTCGCAGGTGGAAGTGGCTGCCTCGGGCTGACTGATCCTTCATCCACCCAGGGAGGGGGATTGCCATTGCCTGTTCTGCACAGACCAGCGCCTGTGAGTACCCCAGAGGTTGCTGACCCTCCCACAGGGCCATGATGAGCACCTTGTGACTTCCAATGATATTCCCTAGTTTTGAGGCAAGAAAGAGGCACCAGGTCCTCGCCCACTGTGCGCGTGGCAGAGCTTTAACGGGACAACTGAGCTCTTGTGAATGGTGGTGAGCAAGGGAACAACATTCATAATCCTGTTACTGGTCTCCTGTATTACTGGTCTCCTAAATCCTCCTGACTGTTTAGAGAATGGCTGCTGGTGGTGCTGTGGTGGATCTCAGCTGGGCTCGGGCTGGGAGTCCGCTGCGGCACGACCACAGCAGCACGTGCGGTGTTGCTTCAGTGACCTGAGCCCTTGCACTCACAAGTGAGAGACAGGCAAATAAACAGAACTCTGATGCCAGCATTGCAGCTGGTTCTCTGTAGAGCATAACGACCTTCTGGAAAAGCCCTAGTGAACCCAGCCCCAGAAAACTACCATGGCACCAAAGCCCCCTGTACAGCCTGGCAACATGGAGGCCCTGGTCCTGTGTTGATCCACCAGGTTTTATTTTAGATTTTGGTATTTAAGCTCACCAAGCAGCACAGCGAGGGTGGTGCTGTGGGAGTGAAGCCTGTTAAAAGACTATAAACCATGGAACCATCCCGGAGCACAGGCCAATGGTGCCCCTCCACGGGGCAGCTGGGTTCAACCTCCGGATTAAGCCAGTAGTTTCTTCCCAGATTGACACCAAACCCAAACCGTGTGGCAGGCTTTGCAAAGTACAACAGCGCTGTATTAAGGCTTGCCCTGTAGAGTTTCACACTGTACGGCGCATTGCACTGAGGTTTGCATCATATGGTGCTGCAGCACATGGCACACCTGGGAGCAGGGGTGTTATAACCAGGTCCTACCCGAGAGGCTGGAGAGCCGCTTCTCCACTTTTTAGCAGAAAGCTATCACTCCAGACGCAAACAATTCATTCTGTGGATTCCCTGGTTTTCCCACAACCTTTTCTCCCCCAGGGAAATATCAGCCTATTTGCATATTAAAGATGCTGGATGATGAGCTATTGAGAGGTTTTCTCATGATGTCAGAGCCCTCCTGAGCATTTCCAGTGGTTGCCGGTGGGAGGAAGGACTCCCTGGGGCCAGCTGGCTGCTGCAGTAGGGTTGGGGAAAGCCCTCAGCTTCATCCCTCTGTGCAGGGCTGGGGATCTGTTCCATTATCGCCTGAGGATCCCGACAGTACCGATCTGGTGTGTGGGCAGTCCATGCTGACAGCCTGCTGGCCCAGCAGGAACGATGGCCACTTACCCACATTTTTAGCTGGTGACTCGCAAACGTGCTTCCTGTTTATGAGTTGATAAAACCACAGCCTGCATGAACAAGCTGTGCCAAGGCTCAGCTCATCCCCCTCTGATGGTATTTACTGGATGCTGCCTGGTGCTACTGTGAAAGCTTTCTTCCTCTTCTGCGGACTGGTTGAGGTGGGAAGGGACATCTGGAAGTCATCTAGTCCAACCCCCCTGTTCAAGCAGGGTCACCTAGAAATAGTTGCCCAGGATAGTGTCCAGGTGGCTTTTGAGCATCTGCAAGGATGGAGATCCACAATCTGCCTGGGCAACCTGTGCCAGGGCTTGGTCATCCTTGCTGTAAAAAAAGTGTTTCCTGATGTTCAGCTGGAGCCCTCCTGGGACACACAAGAAGAAGTGTCCCTTGCTTCTTGTTCTAACACTGGACACCACTGAAAAGAGCCTGGATCTGTCTTATTTGCACATTCCTTCAGGTATTTCTAGACACTAATGAGATCCTCATGAGCCTTCTCTCCTCCAGGCTGAATGGTCCCAACTCCCTCAGCCTCTCCTCAAACGTCAGATGCTGCAGTGCATTCACCATCTTCATGGCCCTTCCCTGTGGATGGCAGGATGACCCTGTGATGTACCAACCACACCTCCCAGTTTGGTATCATCAGGAAAAATCGCTGAGGGTACGCTCTGCCCCATCATCCAGATCATTAATGAAGATGTTAAACAGGACTGGACCCAGGATTCCCAGGATGGACCCCTGGGGTACATAGGTACATAACTCCAACTAGATGTCCTGCCACTGATCACCACCCTTTGGGCCCAACCATTCAGCCAGTTTTCAATCCACCTCACTCTGCTCATCCAGCCCCCACAGCTGGATTTAGACCCAAGAGCTGGGGCTCCAAATCACTATGAGGGAGGAGATGAGCCACATTTTCAGGTTTGTGTCTGCATCCCAACCAGCTGGGAAATGGACTTCGGAAAATCTGCAGGTTGGTCATCAAGGGCAACTGAAATGCCACATCCCTTGAGACGTGCAAACCAGGAGCTTCATAGCAGCTTTTCTTGCTTCAAACACAAACAAAAGCAGCTTTAAAAGCTCCTGTCCTGGTGAAAGGATGAGCATGCCAGCACCTCCTGGGCTGCTTGCTGAGGGAGGCTCATACAGAATAAATGTTTGCGAGAGGGATTTGTGTGAAAAGGCACCTTTGAATGCTGCAGGCACTGCTTTTGGTTAAAAAAACCCACCACCTTCCCTGAAACCTGCCCCACCAGCCTCTGTCCAGCTGTGCACTGGGTTGGCTCGTGGCACCTGCTGGGGTCAATCCCACCAAAACCAGCACAAAACCAACCCAAATCCACTTCTGCTGGGAAAGGAGCCATCGCTGGCTGCCTTGTGGCTCAGTTTCTTTCTAGAAGAAGTCAAAGTTTATTTGCTACCCGTTATCCGATGCGGCTGTACCCTGTGAAGCTGCTCAGGTCCGGGCTGGGGCTGGAGTGTGCTGCTCAGCATCGTGGTCCTGTGGGGAGCAGCATCGCCCCAGCATGTGCTGAGCATGCGATGGCAGGTCCATGCCCACAGCCTCCCCCGCACCTGGCTGCCCCAAGCAGGTACCAGCCTTTCCAAGCCCACCCAGCCCAGGTAAAAAGGATTAACCAAAACAAAATCAGTGCCAGCCACCATCACCAGATTGGCACATGGGTCCCAGGGGAATGTCCCTCCCCAGCAGCAGCACGGGGAGACCCTGGGGCACTGTCACAGGCAGAGACATGCTGCTTCTTGCCCGTGCCAAGGAGCTGCTGAGGGCACCCCTCGCCCAGGCTCAGCGCCGCAGTGTGACCCCTGCTTGGGCAGCCGCAAGGTTGGAGGAAACACAGGTCGTGCCTGTGCAAAGGGAAAACAGGACACACGGCAGCCGTGTCTGTGCCTGGAGGCTTGTCTGTCTTAGAAGAAAATAACAAAGAAATGTATTTTTGCAGCCACACCGAGGAGCTGGAGGGGAGCAAAGGCCAAGGAGGGGCTGTGCAGCTCCTGGGGCTCTGTTTAGTGCCAGCTGCTGCAGAGAGCTCGCCCCAGCTGGGGGGAGTCCAGCTCAGAGAGGAGGAGAGGCATGAAATGTCACCACGGCCCCAGTGCCTCTTCCAGCCAGCTGCCAGGCATCACAGTGCCGTGCCTCAGTTTCCCTCCCTGCCCCTATCTGCTGAAGACTGTCACCCATCCCGAGGATGGAGAACCGGGGGAGGGATTTCCCTCTCTGCTTAGGAAAGCTTTGGGGTTGGGGTTCCTGATCCTACCCCCAGCCATTCCCCACTCCCAAGGGCTGCATCAACTTCCCCCCAGCACTGCTGGGGAAGGTGAGGGTGTGGGATGGAGGGTGATCATCCCCTGCAGCTGGAGGTGGGAGGTGCTGCTCAAGGACATTAAGCCCCAGGGGTGGGAGCAGCCCAAGGATGCTGCTTGGGGCTGGGCAGGGCTGCAGGACCCTTGTTGTGAGCACCAGGACCTACCTGGTAATGGCCAAACACGGTGTTATTTTAGCTTTCTGCAGCAGTGGTTGGCATGGGGAGGGTGATGGGGGTGCCTGTGGGCAGCTGGGGCTCAGCCAGCAGTACCCCAGGGGACGGGCACTGTCCCACCAGCCCCAGTGTAAGTGTCCCAGCACTGGCTCCAGGTGATGGCTGAGCTCCCCAGGGTCACCCAGCACAGCCTGCAGCCGGGCACTGGTTCCTGGCCTCCAGCCTCCCTTATTTTTCTAGGTCCACTCCCAGGTGAAGACTGATGAGGCCACCAGGGATGGAAAGTGGATGGCACCTGGGCCAAGGGCCAAGAGGAGGGTCCCCACCCAGGGCTCACCCATTGGTCTCACAGGATCTGGAGCACCTTGGCACCCTGGCAATGGTCCCCTCTGAACTTGGTGGTCCCTGGCTTGGTGGCACATATTGATGGCCATGGGCCCTTCCATGGGCAATATCGCTCTGACCAATATGGGAATGTTTCTGGATGGAGATCCCACCAGTGGCAATGCCACAGCTCCCTTGTGTTACAGCGTGTTTCCCTGAGCTCTCCCAGTGGGAAACTGTGGGCTGCACTGGCTCGGCTGGGACAGAGGCTGCTTTGTTCCCACCTCCCCTCTGTCCCTGCTCCCTCCTGCCCCAAGCTGGGTCAGGCACAAACAAGCGCATCCAGCCGGCTGCGAGGGATGGGTGGCTGTGTGTCCCTGCCTGGGGCATTGCCAGGGGCAGGTTTCCACCCTGCCTGGTTGGGATGGTGCTGCAAACCCCATCGGGGGGGAGGGGCCATGAGCCTCCCTTGGCTCTGGGTGGGCACCCCCAGGGGGTTCCCATGGGCAGGCACAGAGCTGTGGGCTTATCGTGTTTTGGTGTTTGGGGGGGTTGGGTGGACCCCCAAGGGGTAAGGTTGGCACTGCCACTGCGGGATGGGGAACATTGCCCTTCCTCAAGCTGTCCTAGCTCCTGTATCCATCCCTCTTGGCCACCCTCCTCTTCCTCCTGCTTGGCCCCAGGAGGCTGAAGCAGGTCTGGATCTGCAGACAGGGCTGTCCTCAGCACTCACAGGGGACCCTCTGCGCCCCCAAGGGCTGCCTTCGCTGCCACCACCCAGCTTGGTGGCCCCGGCCAGGGCAACCTGAGCAGGTATTTACTTCAGCCCCATTAAATGAGGAGCTGTCCCCACTCTCACGGCAGTGGGTTTCATCTATGGGCAGCATATACCCCCTTGTGTTAGGGGCTTCTTTACTGTCTCCATTAATTCTCCTCACCCTTGCAGTGTAGAAAACCAGCAGTCATTTCCCTGAAGGTGCAATGAGATGGATGGATCCTCAGGCAGAAAGAGGCTGAAGTCCTCATAGCATACAGTCCATACATAGCATCGCTGTTGTCCCCGCAGGTCCCCCATGTGCCAAAGCAGGTGATGGAGCAGCTGGAGAGGGCTCAGCAGAGGGACCCTGTCTGCAGGAATTGTGGTTGGCTCTGGTAAAAGGGGCAGAGAAATACCTGGAGGTTTGTCCAGGGCTGAAGCAGGCTCTCGGTCCCGCAGGATGCTAAATTCAACTTTCCTCTGTGACTTCTGCTCTGACTTGTCTTGTGGCCACCTCAGCCTTTAGCCAAGAGGGCAGCAGAGCCCCTGTCTCCAGCAGCAGCTTGGGTAGAGGTGACATTACACCTGTAACTAGACCATCTCTGCCACCGTGCTGGGAGGCGAGCAGCCCGTTAGGAAGTTCTGCTGGTCCCAGACCGCTTTGTGTTCATGAGTAAGGAGTAAGTAGTGACTTCCCAGTGTCTCGAGGCTGAAGGGTGAAAGGGAGGGTTGGTTTAATGTTAGCAGCCTTGCTCTGGCTGTGCGGGAAGCAGTGCAATGGCCATCGGCCATGGAGATGCCAGATGAAGGGCATCAGTCAGATGAAGGGGGAAGCAGCCAGCTCTGGTCCTTGCGATGGGGTTTTGCTGTCCAGGTCTGGGCAGCAGAAGAAAAAGGTGCTGGAGGGGTGTTTTGTCCCATCCTGGGATGTGAAACAGGGAAAGGGGATGGGGGCTGCAGAGGGGGGCAAGGGTGGCCCAGGGCAATGGCTCTGGAGGGGTTAAGGCAGGCTGTGCCACCCGCTCCAGGAGGCTCCCAGGAACCAGCTCTGGATGTGGTGGGATGTCTCCAGCCACGATGGGGTGCTGCAGCCCTGCTGGCCAGGCTGGATGCTCAGACCTGGGAGTGCAGCCCCCCTGCCCACACATGTGCGGGGGCTGCCATGTGCGGCTGTGCCAGTTCTGGCTTCGGGGCTTTTCTGCCTCATGCCATCGGTTTGGCTGTTAATGGGCTAAGGCAGGGCAGGGGACGATGGGGGGCTGCATTGCCAGCTCACCCCAGGGCGATGCTGGGAGCAGTTCCCAAGATTTGGACAATGAAAGAAACTGTATTTTGGTCTTGGTACTGTTTGGAAGAGGGTCATGTTGGGACAAGCACCCAAACCGGGAGTAACTCTGGGGTGCTTGTTGCTATGGCAGAAAAACGAACTTGCATCAGCTTAGTCTCTGCCGGGAAGGGATGCTCTGCTAGGGAAGAAAAGTACTTCCTTTCGAATCAATTTATTTGTGAAATGGGTTAAATGAGACCAAACTGAAGTGCTTGGCGGGCCTTTTTCCCCAGAACAAGGGAGTTTCTAGGGCCAGCAGGTTTGCTTTAAATTCACGTTAAAGCCCTCCTGAGAGGGGCTTCTGGGGTTACCTTTGTGGGATACAAAATGAGTCACAGACTCTGCAAGTTCAAACCGTGCTGCCCAAGGTGCTCAAGTGCAGCTGGCAGCTTTGCTCTGGGTTAGCTCAAAGTCAGCTTTTGCCAGAATTTGCCTTTTGTTTGTGCAAAAGGCTGCAATAAGCCGGCAATAAGGTGGTTTTCTTTAAAAATCAGGCTTTTGCCCCCCAAATATCTACCCAGCTGCACTAATGGCCTCAGACACCACACAGAACCACTTCAAGGCAGCCTTGTTTTGTGTATCTAAGGCCAAATCCTGCAAGCTGTAGGAATTGCCTTAAAAAGTGCCTAATTTAGGGTTTTTTTTCTCCTTTAAAGTTCTAGCTCCTGAAAGCACGTGATTGCAAGGCGATGGCATTGCTTCTGGGGAGAAAAACACTGGTCTTGGGTAAGAACCAACCTAACAGAAACTACCAACAAAGAACCTCCCCCTATTTTCTTTGGAACCCCCCCTCGTGGCCTGACCCAGTAAACAGTCACGCTGGTTTGAGTGCCCAGGCTGGAATCAGGGAGGGCTTGATGTGAGCAGCGAGGGAAGTGAAAAAGCTTTGCATTTGTGTAAGACTGCAAAATCAAGTTGCCAAACAGGATATAGGCTGGGAAACCAGCTGGGTGAGGTGGCTGCGGCTGTCTTGCTCGGGTGCATCGCTTGCTGGTGGTTATAATCCTATTTCTGATAAATGGTAGTTAATCTTTTTGGTGGTTCACTGCTTATTTAGAGACTCTACTCAGAGCACTTTGCTGCTACGGCATTTCTGATGTGCTCTGAGATTTAGTTTTGTTAAAATAAATGCTATCGGTCAAAAAAATCCCCTGGCTTTGCATCCTGGGAGGCTGGCTGGAGCCTCGGGAGGGGTTTCAGAGGGTGGCAATGGGACCATTAGTCCTGTCCCCAAAGCAAAGAGCTGCAGAAAAAAACAGGAGCTGGGCAAGACTCCCACGGGACAGGGCTCCCAGCTGTCATGTGGGGAGCTCCAACTCGTGATTTCTTTCTCTAAAGAAGTGAGAAGGAACTCTTCCCCATAAGTCACAGCTTGGTGGGTCCATCTCAGCAAAGATCATGGAGAAACTGGTCCTTCTGGGTGGCCAAGATATCTGCAGGCACCCCAGCCCCACCGCCTGTTCCCCGGCGAGCTGGGGCAGCCCTGCTCTGTGGCTGCTCCCGGCAGCTTTCCTCCCCGGCTCTGGGCTGTGGGTGACCCAGGGGAAGGCTTGGGTGAAATTTAGCCCGGCTGTTCACCTATCTAACGGGTTTTGTGCTCCTACTCATGCTGAGCCACCCTCTGCTGCTTTTCCTACACCATCAATCTGCAAATCGTAGCTCCTCGGCTGGAGATCGGCCCCTTCCACTTTGGCTTCCCAAGGTTGTGCATGTGCCGTATGCCCCCTTTTTTTCCCCCCTGGTTTCTTTCCTATAGCCTGAAGTGACTACCAGATGATTAAAACATAAATTCAAACAAAAACTTTGCAGGAGGAAACTGCTTGGGGTTTATACCTGGGGTTTGTTCTGTCTGTGGGCTGGAGGGGTGGGCATGCTCAGGGGTGGCGTGAGGATGCTCAGGGCAGCCCACGCCCTGTGCCCCTGCTCTGTGAGCCCTGTCTGCTGCTTGCTGAGAGCAACATTGCCCTACAAATGCACACACGTCCCTGAAGCTGAACAGAACCTCCAAAATAATTTGTAATAGCTTCCTGCAAACAGAGCCTAATGCACCGTCTGTGCTGCGAGGAGCTTGGGCTGTTACTGGCAGCTCACACCAGACCCGCGAGGCTGGATGGGGATCGCTGGCCTCGCAATGGGGTTTCTCTGTGACCTTGAGCAAGTTCCTCATCCCTCAAAGTCTGTAGATGTTGCAAGGTGTTACCTCCCCGTTGCCAAGAGGAGACCTCTCTTCCACAGCAGCTGCCCCAGGGGCGCTGTGAGCATGGGAGGGCATCCTTCCAAACCAAACCAGCCCAGCAAGGAGCTGCCAAAACCAGCCCGGGTGGCACGCGGAAGAAGGGACAAAGCTTTGCCACATTGACATTGAGCTGCTCCAGGATGAGTGCCTGATCATGCGCTATGAAGGTGGAGAGGCAGCTACACTACCCCAGGCCAAATACCCCCTTGTGTGTGCATGAACAGCAGGGACCTGCTTGAAATTCCTCCTCACCTGGCTCAGAGCAGGGTTTGAAGCCCCCACCAAGCCCAGGGAGACTCCCTGTCGTGGGCTTCCCCTGCCTGGATGGGGCTGGCTCTGGTGGATCTGGAGCCACCAGTGGATTGAAGCTGTCCCAAGGGGATAACGGAAGAAAATAATGGTTGGGGCCTCCTGGGCTTCCCTTGGGGTAGGAGTGAGTGGTGTGTGGCTGGGGTCTCCTGCCGCTGGCTTTGCCAGTGTGCGTGGGGGGAAATGGGTGGGATAAGTCTGAGTGGGAGGATCCCAGCTTTACAGGAGGGATGCAGGTTGGTGCTGTGCACTTTGGTGGCTGCCAAAGTACTGTTTGAGTTGGGATTGTGTGTTCCCAGGCACGTTGCTTGATGACAGACATAATTCTTTATGTGTATACATATCTATATGTGTGTGCGTATGTACAGAAGAAGGTATAGCAGTACTGCTTGAATGAAGAGAAAGTGGTTTGGGTGCAAACATGTAGACATAAGGAGATTTGTTGTTGCTTAAATGTGTTTTAACTGTAAAGGGAAACTGTCAGTTCAGCTGTTCTGTAGGAAAAATGTAGAAGTGAGTGTGGGGACAGGGAAATGTCAGCACAGCCTCCCCAAACAGGGTGCTGGGTGGTCCCTGCCAAACCCTTCAGCAGTGATCTGACCCACCTTGGCCACCTCCTGCTGCATCCCAGCAGCATCCCTGCAGACTGGCTGGGCCATGGACACCCTCCCGCTGGCCTTTCTTCACAGCATCCCCCTCGCATTTTCTTGGCTAGAGAAAATGCCTCTTCCCCAGCAGTGCACACAGGAAAATTCCCACCCACTCTCCCCCCACAGCCTCTCTAATCCCTTTATGGTGTTTGTGCTGGGCTCCCCCGCGCTGACCCTGCTCTTTGCCTTCCCTCTAATCTCCCCATCAAACAGTTTGGGTAGAAGAAAAAAACCCACAGATTGTTTGGTCCCAAACCTGAGAAGAGAACATGCTTTCCCCTGGGGCTCTGGGAGATGCTTTTGGGGTTTAACAACCTGGGTGAAACCCCCTCAGTTCTGAGCAGCAGCTTGAATCCTGGAGGATAATTTAGAGTAAAACCCAAACTCTCCATCCCAGTACTCTGCTTTCAGCTGTGCCCAGGGACGATCCCTTCTGGGCAGCCATGGGGAGGGGTCTGACAGCCAAGGCTGCAGGGTCCCCAGCCCCAATCCCCTGCCCTGCTGTAGCACCAGCTTGTAGCTGTGGTGAAGGGGTTAAAAGTCATGCCAGGAGGTAAGTCAGTCCATGTTTAACTCCTTCTTGGTAAAGCATATTGTGTTACTGACGTTTTTCAACTTGGAAAACTTGCTAAGGCTTTTATTGCTACTGTTAAAGCAAAGGCTTAAATAATATCTTTGGTGTATTTTGGCAAGGCTGAAAAACACTTGGGCTGATAAAGTCTCAAAGTCAGAGAGATAAAAACAGAAAATATTTAGGCCTCGGCCAGCGTTCCGCAGGAGACCTCTCCGGGCTTCGCTGGCTGCAGCTCGATGGCCATCACCCAAAAAAAGGTGTTGGGAAAGAGAACAGCCCCACCGTGTCCCACAACATCGCCTGCAGATGCCAGGCTATCCCTGTGGGTACCGGGATGGCATCTCAACCACAGCGGCAGAGGCGATGGTTCGTCTGTAGCAACAAGGTGGAATCAGCTTCTCTTCCTGCTGTCCTTTGTCTCAAGAAACGCTTCTGTGCCATGCCACAGCTCTGAATGGTCTTCAGCAAAGTCCCTTGGAGATTTGATCTGTGACCTTTTACTTCCACAAGGTCAACCCTGCTCCCTTCCTGCCTCCAGCCCCTCCGGCCACCTGACCTTGGGCCAGTCACTGATTCCCTGAGTCGGGTGCCTCGTGGTGGTTAATATTTACTGTACCTGGTGCAGAGGGGAGCAGGCAGGAACCCACTGATTGCAAAGAGTGTGGGTTTGCTTGGGGCATAAAATATTGTTCAGGAGAGGTAAGGATCCAGGTGTGAATTGCGTTTGGCATTATTAGAGTAATGTAGAGTTGATGCCGTAGAAATGGCTGAAATTAGACTGTGGTGAGGTAAGACTTGATCCCAAGAAAAACTGAATAATCAGGTGCCCTACACCGTATGGCAGAAATACTTTTTTCTGCTTCCTAAAATCCCTTTTGACATGAAATAATTCGGCATCAATTGAGCTGCTTCTGTTGCAGTGTTTGGGCAGAGGTGGGACCGTGGCCATGCGCCTTCAGGTTGGTGTCATCCCTACTGCCCCCAAACAGCCATAAACACATGGTGTTTGCCCTCCTGGGGCTGGGTGGGCTTTGACCAGGTGAGGGATTATCGGTGTTTATTCTGTCTTCCCCATTTGGGTATTTTGGTGCTCAGTGGTTCCAGCTGTTCAAAGAGGAGCTCTGCTCCCCAGTCCAGATTACTAGTGAGCATTAGCACAGCCTGAACTTTGCTTTGTTCCTCCATGGTTTGGAGTCCACTCATGCTTTGGGGTGTTTCCAAGCAGCTGGGCATGGCATATCCAAGAGGGAAGCTGGGGCTTTCTTTGGGGATAAAACAAGGTTCTCCCACACACAGCTGACTCGGGGAGGTGTGGGGTCTTGGCTGAACCATGGCATCTCACGTGAACACACTGGTTGCTGGTCCTGCAGTCTGCCATGAAGGATGCAACGCATCGGGCTCTGGAAAGGTGGCTCACCTCTCCCTGGGCTGGGGATACTTCCCAAGGGATGCAGGTCCATCTCCATCCTCCTTGCTTTTCGTGAAAGCTCAGCATCAGCTCCTGCTTTGCCAGCCCTGAGGCTGGTCCCATGGGCTCCAGCTCCCCAAGCAGGATGGAGATGGGTTCACAGGGCTGAGGGACCCGGCCAAGCCACTGACGCCTCTCTCACTCGTGCTGGCTTGGCTGCATGTTGCAATGCCTCCAGGAAATGCTGCTGCTGGGTTGCACACCCAGGGGTACGTTTCCTCCTGCACTGCCGCCCTGCTTAGGATGATTTCCAAACAGGAATGAGGAAATGCTGAGCTTTGCAACAACATTTGTGGAAGTGGCCCTAAAATACCCCAGAAAGGGAGGTGGCCGCTTTTGAGATGCGCCCCAGTTTCAGCTTCAGGAGACCCTGCACGTCACCTGGGCAGCATCAAGGACATGAGTGACACAGGGGAGGCTCACGTGGCTCTGCCACTGCTGCTGCTCCGCAGAACCTCAGGCACATCCCTGGGTGCCAACCTCCTTTGCACAAGCTCTGCTGGAGGCAGTGCCCATGGGCAGTGGGGTGGGTGACGTCTGGGCTGCCTGCAGCCACTGATGTCACCATCTGGGACCAAAATTGGTAATTAAGTTTTGCTTCCCTCTCTGCCAATCTCATTTCCTGGTTCTCGTGCAATCGCAGATGCTTTCAGATTCCTTCTCGGCTCTTTATCTGCCTGCCAGACCAAAACACCTTCAGAAGAACGACAGAGCTGAGGGTCCGGAGTCGGTGCCTGGTGAGGAGATGTGATGGGGGGCAGTTTGTGGGTCTGTGCCAGCGAGGAGGTGTCCTCGGTGAGGGCAACAACTGTTAAGGGATTTTTTTTAGCTGCTTTGGCGCAAATGTTTTACTGTTTAACAGAAAAAACATTCCTGGGGGTGAGTCATGCAGCCGCAAGCATTTGTCTGCCTTAAAGACTGGGGGAATTAGCAAAACCCCAAACTGCCTTGGAGCCCCATCATGCTTTAAAGCCTTTTCTCCTCTTCTAACATTGAAAAACTGCTTAAAAACAGAGGTTGGAGAGTCACGGTGAGCTCACCTGGCTGGGTTTGCTGGGGGTTTGTTTGAAATCCTACCCTCCTCCCAGAAAAAAAAATATACCGGAATATTTGAGATAACACTGGAGAGGCGCCGGCTGTTTGCGCTGGCACGTTTTGGATCTGTCTGCTCTAACAAATGTGAACTCTGTAACGCAGTATTATTTTCCATAAACAGAAAAGGCAGCAGCCCTTTTAATGAATCTAATTGAGATTTGGGTTCAGCTCAGTAGCTGGAAATTGCTGCTATATGGAAATAACCGACTGAAATTCACACCTGTTGGCTTAGATTTTTTTTTTAGGTGCCCATAAACCAGATCAGAGCCATGGCTGTGTGTGGGTAGTTTGGGGTTTTGAAGGTGCTTAGCTACACTCTGGTGTTTAAAAGTGTAAAGGAAATTGTACTTGAGCTCAAGGATTTATAGATGCGAGGGGCTGGAGCGGGTGATTTCGGTGTTTTCCCTGGAAAGCAAAGGCAGCCCTGCCTCCGTGGGGTGCCCAGGGCAGGATGGGGGGCACAGGGGTGGTGGTTGGGCTGCCAGGCACCTGGTTGCCCCCATCGCCAGATCTGGTTGCCCCTGTCCCCAGGGCCAGCCAGGCACACCCTGCTCTGTCCCCAGGCATGGCATTGTCCCAGCCAGGCTGGGGGTGCCCGGGGGGAGCGCACCCCTGGGCTCTGCACCCCGGCAGGGCTGGGGGGCACAGCACCCGCTCCGGGCATCCCTACTAAAACAGAGCCGGGGGGAGGGCACATGCAGCCAGGGGGTAAATAATATTTTCAATGAGTAATGCTTGTTCTTTTTTAATAAATAACTAGTTAATCAGCCTGTAACTTGTTATTTATTCACAAAGTGATATTTTAACAATATGAAAGTTGTTGTTTTTAATAAGTAATATTTTAATAAGTAAGAAAGAAAAATCGTGCTGAGCGCTTTCACTCGGTACCGGGGGGTGGGGCGGGATCGTGCCCGCCTCGGGGCGGAGCCTCCCCGCGCCGGCGGCCGCCTATAAAGCCCGGCGGGCGCGGGCGCGGGCAGCGCTGGGGCCGGTGAGCGACGGGATCGCGGGTTCGAGCCCCGCGAGGGGACACTCGGCTTGGGAAGGGGACAACCGGGGGGGAGGTTAGAGGGTGACTTATTTTGGAAGGGTGGGGGGATGATGTTGCTTTTTAAAATAAATGGGAAGGGGGAATATGGGCTGGGGCTGATGCCACACTCACCTGGCACGCTCTCGCAGGGCCATCACCATGTCGGTGTCGCACAGCTCCAGGCTGAACAAACTGGTGCGGGAGCAGTACATGAGGCTGCCCCAGGATGGGTTGGTGCAGGTCACCTACGTCTGGATCGATGGCAGCGGCGAGGGTGTGCGCTGCAAAAGCAGGACCCTTGATAAGGAACCCAAGAACATTGAAGGTAACACTGCTGCTTATCCCCCTGGGTGAGGGGGGTGGGTGGTGGAGGGCCCTGAGCATCACCAGGGAAGAGCTGTGGGGTGCTTTGGACAGTGGAAGTTGGCACTTGCTCTTGCTGGTTGCGTGGTGCTGGTGATACCCGCTGCAGTTATCTCGTGGGGTGATACCAAGCAACAGGGTAAATATCCGGCCTGTGTCTCTGCGGTTTGCTTAACCTGCAATCTCTGTCATTAGTGCTGGGTGGAAGGGGAGGATGAGATCCTCACCCCTTTCCACCGGGCAAACAGGCATGGAGGCATGTCGGCATCCGGATGGGGTTTGCTGGAGGGAGGTGAAGTGGCAGGGCTGATCCTGCCCCAGTGGTACTGGGGGGGTGAACACACTGATGCTTGGTGAGCACTGCGGGGCTCCAGGGTTGTGCAAGAAATCCTTTGAGGCTGTCATCCCACGGCACTCTGTGCCCTCTGGGCTCTCCATCCCGGGTCTAAGCCTCCAGCACTTGGCACAATCCATATGTGAGATACCTTTTCCCAAAGTTGCTCCCACCTCTGTCCCCCTCCTGTATCACAGATGTCCCGGAGTGGAATTTCGATGGCTCCAGCACGGCGCAGGCAGAGGGCTCCAACAGCGACATGTTCCTGGTGCCTGTCCGCATGTTCAGGGACCCTTTTTGCCTGGACCCCAACAAGCTGGTGCTCTGTGAGGTGCTGAAGTACAATAGGAAACCTGCAGGTGAGCACCTCCAGCGAGCACCCCCAGCTCCCAAGGGTCACCCACTTATTATTTAGGGTGGCATCTCTCCAGGGGGCTGCTCGTTCTGGACCGCTGGCATGGGGGAGCAGCTCTCAGCACTGAGCACTTGGCCTGAGGCTCTGAAATTCAAGCTCTGGTGGTGGCGGTTGTTTGCTGGAACCTGTTTTAGCAGCGCAGGGTGAGAAGAGCAGCGAGATGTGGAGCTCGGGGCGCTCACCAGCTCCAGCATGCCCAAGGCGTCACCGGGCTTTTAAGCCCCAGTGCACCCAGCCCCCGGGGGGATTAGGGGGTGGGGGGCTGGAAGCTGCAGGGGTTTTAATGTGCTGGGTTCGTGGCCATTCTCGTTGTTAACGGGCAGCTGCAGAAAAGGAGGGAGAAGGTGCTGGGGTGGCGTGGGGTGGCTCGGAGTGACCTTTTCCAAGCATCCCCAGAGCGTGCTGCCTCTTGGTCTTATCACACAGGCAGAAGCCTGCAGTCCCGGTAATGTTCTGTCTGTCTGATAAAGCCTGAGTTGGAGGAAGGGAAGCCGGTTTGCAGGGACATGCCGAGGGGCTCCCAGAGGGGTTATTTGCCGGCAAATAGCCGGTTATTTACCAGTAAAGCGGGGCCAGTGTCCCCACTGGGTGTGTGGGGGAAGGGAGATTATCTGCGGGATGATGCACACATCTGCCTGGGAATGGAGAGGCTGTGGGCAGCTATGGTGAAAGACAGGGCTGGCTCCTTTTCAAATGGGGTCATGCCTTTTGGCCACGGGGGAAGCATCTGGGTTGAGATTGCTGCCCGGCAGCTCCTCTGTCGGAGCAATTTGGCAAGAGAGCTCCTGGGGCTGGAGCCGGGGCAGAGAGCTCAGCCCTGAGCCCTGCAGATGAGGGGGGTGCACCCTCCAGCTCTTCCCACAGTGGGTCTCTGTGGGTGTTAAGGTGCTGTTTGGGCTCTGGGGGGGAATTGCCTTCCCCCCTTCTCCCATCAGTGCTAGGGAGATGTCACCACTCTTCTCCAGCCCCATGCTCTGGGCGTATATCGTAGCTGCTCTGGGGTATGTTATTGTTATTTAAAGGCAGAATTGCAGCCTGGAGACTGCCTGTCTCTGCAGCAACAGTTTTTCAGCCTTCTTTTCCCCTGCTGTTTCAATCCAAGCTCTCGTTCCCCTTGCCTGGCATGTTGTCCCATGTCAGGATGGTTCTCTGGTATCTGGTATCTGTGTCTCCCTGGCAAAGCCCTGGTTGCCCTGAGCACCACGAAGGACCAAGGCAGGGCCAGCCAGCCTGGGTGCTAACCAAAACCATAGAGTTGGAGAAAGATAAGGATAATTAAGCTGGTAGAAAGAGGATGGGTGTGAAGTCGTGATGGGAGATGTACGGTGCCTGTTCCCAGATCTACCTGAGGCCAGTAGGACAGGGCTGCAGTATGGCTCCTGGTCTCTCAGTGTCTAAGAGGAGGATGTTCCTGGACCATTGGCAGTGTTTTGGAGAGTAGGCTAATTAAGCCCTCTTGGTCTGTGGCCTGATGCTGTAGTGATGGGCTGTCTCTGTGAGGAGGAAACCTGTGAGCAAGGAGTGTTGCAGGGAGGGGGGATTCACTCACCAGTTTCCTTGAGGCTTTTGTGGGAAGCACTTGGCAGTGGTGGAGTCTCAACCTCTGAGTGGGATGGAGCAGTGTGGTGGGTGCCTGCCCATGGCGTAGGTCTAACCCAGACCTCTCTGCTCCCAGAGACCAACCTGAGACACACGTGCAAGAAAGTCATGGACTTGGTTAAGGACAGCCACCCCTGGTTTGGGATGGAGCAGGAGTACACGCTGCTGGGCATCAATGGCCACCCCTACGGCTGGCCTGACAACGGCTTCCCCGGCCCGCAGGGTAAGTCCTCCCTCCCTTCCCCAACCCAAATGCCCCCCTCGGCTCCCACCTGCCTGCGTGGGAGCACTGCCCAGCAGCAGGCATCCTGTCCCTAACCTCAGGCACAGCTTTCCCGTCACGGCTGACACCCGGCAAGAGCCAGCACGAAGTCAGGAGCTGTTTGCCCAGAGTGCCGGGTGGCCCGTGGCTCACGTGAGCCGGCCAGCAGTGCCGCTCCTGCCGGACCCCAGTTGCACAAACAACTCAGCTGCATGACTTGTTTGGCAAGGGCTGGAGATCTCGGCTAGGAAAACCTCCTCCCTGTGGCTGTTTGGGAAAGGGCTGGCACATCTTGCCCTCATGCAGCAGCAAGCAAGCCCCAGCGCCTCAGTTGCCTCCTGGGAGAGGGCCAGGGGTTTCCCAACCTGACTTAATCAGTCTTTTGTGGGGACTGGCTGCTTTCAACATCTCCCTTCCCCCAGGCAAAGATCTTCCCCCAGATCTTTGTCTGACCTACTTGAATGAGGAAGAGCCATATACAACGACAGGGAGCTGCATTTTCCAGCCATGAACAATGCCGGCTGTTGTCAGAACCATCTTGGACACTTGATGGGCTCAGAGGGTCAGCAAGGTGCCGGGGGCAAACTGAGCCAAGCTTTTGTTATCTCCTGGCCACCTCCCAGTTGATGCATTGCAAGTCCTGTTTACTTGCCTAGATAAGGCTGAGGTTGCACAGATGAGCTGCTCATGCTGCTGATCCTGGAGAAGGGGTCGGTGGCTCCATGCATTGTGGAGGGCAACACCATTTACTCCCCACAAATCCACTGCAGATGACGGCTGGTACCTGGGAGTGGTGGGATTTCGCTGCACTGCTGTTGCTCCCAAAAGTTTTACATGGTGGTGACTCCTCTTTCCTTTCCAGGCCCCTATTACTGTGGGGTTGGAGCAGATAAGGTGTACGGGCGTGATATTGTGGAGTCCCACTACAAGGCATGTCTCTACGCGGGGGTGAAGATCTGTGGCACCAATGCAGAGGTGATGCCTTCCCAGGTACGTGTGGATGGCACCATGCAGCTCCTGCTTCCAGTGATGGATATGAGTTATCGTGAGGCTGGAATAACCCAGCAACTCCCAGCTCTGCTGGGATGCTAAATCCACTCCCCACATCAGTTTTGTCTAGGTGGGAGCAGGTGCACTGCTAGGATGAAAATGTACAAGTTTGATTTTTTTTCTCCTAACCCACCCTGGCGTGCAAATCCTTGCTTTTTGGGGCAGGCAAGCGAAACCGCAGCTGAGCCAAACTGCAGGTGAGCTCCTTGCAGAGCTCAGCCTGAGTCCTGGCAGCCTGTGCAGAGCTGGGTGCTCCCCTGCACTTCCCTTCTTCCTCAGAGGGGGGATGTAGGGGACAGCATGAGCCAGGATGGGCTGCGGGAGCAGCATGTGGAGCAGTGGGTGTCTGCATCCTGCTCCTCTATCCTGGGAGCTGGGAGGCTTGGATTTATTTAGGAGTCAGCTGGAGGGAGTCCCTGATTGCATTAGTGGGTGGCCAGACTGGCCGATGGTAATTTGGCCCTGCAGCCTGTGAGTCGCTGACTCTCCTGCTGCTGATGTGGCAGCGATAAGTGGGGGGCTTATCTGCAGTGTAGCTGAGGCAGGACTTTTAACAACCCTGCTGTTTGCCCTGACTTTTTCAGGGTCCTTCTTGGCTGCCTTCTGCATCCTGGGCTCGGCCAGGCCAGGCCAGGCCATGCCAGCAGCCGTAAATGTGTCACCCTCTGCTTAGTCACCGTGGGTGGCGCAACCCTGGCTCCAGCTGGGGAGGGAGCAGCACCGGGAAAGGCTAACAGGCTCCTCGTTAGTCCCCTGCCCTGTTTGCAGTGTGGGTTGGGGATCCTGCATGCCAGCAGCCCCAGCCCCAGCCTGGAAGGCAGGCGTGGTGCTTATTTCCCTCCATTTTGATTAAAACCCCTCTGATTTGCTCAGTTTAGTCATGAGCGGTTTATTCCCATTTCTTTTGTGTGCCAAAGCTGTCCTGTTGCTTAACTTCATACTCCCCATCCCTGTTGCTGATTCCCAAGGGGTAAAGCTCAGCCGTCGCCCAGGCTGGCAGCCCTTGCTGGAGGTGGTGGCAGGGATGTGATGGCTGGGGAGGCACAAACCTGCCCACCCTCACCAGCGCATCTGCTTGCCCCTTCCAGTGGGAATTCCAGGTGGGACCGTGCGAAGGCATTGAGATGGGCGATCACCTCTGGATGGCTCGGTTCATTCTCCACCGTGTCTGCGAGGACTTTGGGGTTGTGGCTACTCTGGACCCCAAACCCATGACTGGCAACTGGAACGGCGCCGGGTGTCACACCAACTACAGCACCGAGGAGATGCGGAGGGAAGGGGGTCTCAAGTGAGTGCTGGGGGAGTTGCCTGGGAGGTACCCACGAGTTTTGGGGTGTCCTTGGCCATGTGGCAGGTCCCCATAGTGCATGTGTCTCTGTACCTGTGCCAGTCAGGGCTGAGGCTGTCCCAGCTCATTTTATTTTAAAAACAGCTGGTCATATGAGAGTGTCCCTTGGGCTGTCCTCATCCCTGGACAGAAGGAAGGGGTGACAGCCTTCCTGGCCATGGGACCCCCCCTGCAAATGGACCTACTGACAAACCCCACCCCATTCTCCTCTCCCACAGATACATTGAAGCTGCCATTGAGAAGCTGAGCAAGCGGCATGACTACCACATCTGCGTCTACGACCCGCGAGGCGGCAGGGACAACTCCCGGCGGCTCACCGGCCACCACGAGACATCCAACATCTTCGAGTTCTCTGCCGGTGTGGCCAACAGAGGTGCCAGCATCCGCATCCCACGTCAGGTCGGACAAGATGGCTACGGCTACTTTGAGGATCGGCGGCCGGCGGCCAACTGCGACCCCTACGCGGTCACCGAGGCCATCATGAGGACGACGGTGCTCAATGAGACCGGGGTGGAGACCAAGGACTATGCTGACCCCTGAGGCTGCGGGGTGGGTGGAGGTTTTCATTTCCACACTAGCTTCTCACGTGGGATTTGTGCCTGTGCGGTGTCCTCGGCTGCAAGCTCAGACTCTTTAGGAACCTCGCTTCTGGTTTTGTGAAACGTCGCCTTAGAAATATATATATATTTTATAGTAAGAGGGAGGTGCCCAACCTATTTTCTCAACCACTTTTTTTTCTGGTTCCTGGTTTTAGATTGTTCATGGGGAGTTTTTTTTAAAACTTGGATTGAATTTTTTTCCTGATGGACTTTACACTGTGATGTACATAGATCCCTACATGGAAGCTGCAGCTGCTGCTGTTTGCACCTGGGGAGGGCGGGTGCTTTTTTTCCATATCTGTGTTGCAAGGAAATGATAATAAATAATTTTCCTGGCTGCGTGGCAGCCAAGTTATGCGGCAGCCAGTGCATTTTTCTGTAGCTCCTAGAGCTCTGTGGAGGATTTAATTTGGGTCTTGCTGATGAATTGCAGCTACTGAGCAGCCTGCACAGGGGCTGGAGGAGCTGAGATGCTGGAGGATCCTTGGGACAGGTGCCTGGGGCTACCTTGCCCCATTTGCCGGCAGCCGAAAGGCCATCATCTCCTTCCATCGTGATCCCCCGAAAGGCAAACAGAGTGGCCGAATGAGCAAACAGTGGCTGGGGCAGCAGCTGGCGGGCGTTTACACAGGGTGTGTGCTGCTGAGTCAGCAAAGGCTGCACAGCGCTGGGCACAGTGAGCAGCAGCTCCCCTGCAGGTACATCTTTGGGTGAGAGAGGGGAGCCTGGGACACCCCCGTGCTGCACCCCAGGCGATGCCTTGCTGCATCAGAGGGATGTGGTGCAGGTCTTTGGGTGGGAATCTCTCTACAAGGTGGGGGTTGTAGATTTTGTTCAAAGTCAAACCGTGACATAGGATGCTCCCCTGTAGATGGGGTGTCAAACGCATCTCCAACAGCCAGGCTCTTGGGGTCCCTCCATGCTGCCGCTGTGGGGAGGAGCTGGATGGAAGCATGGGGACAGCTCTGGTCCCAGTGACACCCTGAACAGGCAGGTCATGTCCCATGGTGGCAGTCACCAACAGAAGGGTTATCTGTAGGCAAGGGGAAGCAACAGCATGAATGGACAGGGGATGTCATGTTCGTTCCAGTGCAGTCATGAGGATTATGAAACTGGTTTTATGTATTTTTTAATCTAATGCAGTTGACAAGCCAAAATAGAGGACCCTGAGTCCCTCCTGTAGGTCACGGTGCTGCAGGGAGTGGGAGTAGCAGGAGCTGGGGAGGGAGGTGGCCATGCCCCGAACCACAAGCAGCCAGGAGCCCGCAGTGTCTCTGAGCTGCTCAAGCATAAATGTAATCCGGTCCCCACCCTAAGAAGCATAAATTTTCTTTCCAGAAATTGCTGTTTGGGATGTTTAATGTTTTTCATCAAAACCACAAGGCTGTCTTGTTTTCTTCTCATTTCTATGATGTCTTTAATGGGTAATTTGAGCACTGGGACAGTGACTGATGGATGCAGCTGGAAAATCAATAAAGAGCTAAATCTGGAACAGAAAGATTCATGTTTGTTTCCCTGACTGTACCAGTGGCTTAAAGTACTTCAGCTTTCATCATACTGTGCTGTACAGCCCTCGCTAAATTTGGGGAATCACGTGAATTTGCATTGCCAACATGCAAATGTCTTTGGTCAGACACAGCACTGTGGTACAGCTGAACACTTTGTACCTGTTCCTGGCTCTCACCCTGCGATTCCCCTCTGACAGAGGACTGTCCTCTTCAGGTGAGGACAGTGAGGCTCCAGGGGAGACCCAGGGACTCACCCCCAGCCACAGGTGGGGCTTTTCCCCAAGCTGGGATCAGCCCTGGCCACTGTTCACTGGGGATGCTGCTTGCTGGTCCCCACGCGGCTGGAGCAGTTGCGTGCTTGGACAGTTTCATGCTATCTTTTGCCAAACACAGATCTTCTTGTTTGTACTCTTTGAGGTCAAAATGGGCCAGAAACTATATGTCAGGGTTTTTTTAATTTCCTAAAGCAGGAGTGGTTCCTACCCACAGGGCCTGCGGCAGAGGGGAAAGGACACCAGCAAGTTCCCACAAGAGATGTTCTCAGAATTTTGCTGCGTTTGCAGATGTCGAAGGTGGGTTGTTGGGTTCAGCCAGCGGAGCAGGCACTGGTGATGGAGCCAGCCCTCAGGCTGAGGCTTGAGGCCGGGGGGGGGGGGGGGGGGGGGGGGGGGGGGGGGGCGGTGCCCCCAACCCCACCCAAGGGTTGGACAGTGCCCAGCTGAGATGTGCTCAGCATCGCCTGGAGCTCCCTGCTGGACCACCATGGGTGGGAGCTGCACGGGGACCCCCCAGCTGGAATGAACCCCCCGGACGGGGCTGCTGGGGCCGCTGCAAGGTGGGAAACCGTTTCCCAGGGCTTTCCCGAAGGCTTTCCCGACGGAGCGGGGCGGGGGGGGGGCAGGATGCTGCCGCGCTCCGCCGCCGCTCGGCGGGTCCCTGCTGCCCTCCGCAGGCGCAGCCCCGAACCGCAGCGAGCTGCCCCTCTACCCGCGGCTCCGCGGGGCGGCCGGCGAGAGCCGTGTTCCTAAGAAAGGGTTGTGGGGGACGAGGCCAGGAAGCTCTTCAAGAGAAGCTCCTCTTTTTTTTTCTTTTTTTTTTTTTTTTCTCAGGCGCTGACCGTGCCTACCTGCCCCCCAGGACCACCCTGCGCCCTCTGGATGGATGTGTTCACCTTTACCAAATTTTGCATTTCCACATAAGCCCTCATGGATAGTGGCAAATAAATCCCGCTTTGGGCTCTTTCGCATACCCATCCCACCGCTCAGCTGGACGCATGGAGCTGGGTGCTACCAAGGGGTGCATTACCCCTCAGGACAGTTGTCCCCGGGGCTGTGACCGAGCAGATGGACAAGTGGCTCTGGCACAAGGACCAGACACCCACTGTGTCCCTTCCTTCATCTCCCACCACCGAGCACCCCAGGAAGGCACTGCAGAGGAGGACACACCGCGTAGGTGAGCATCACAACCACCCCGTGATAGGGAGTGACAGCATGGGAGCTTGCAGGCTTCTCAGTCTTCAGATCTCTTTTTATCACTATAAATTCCATTACTTCAAATTCAGTCAAGTCCTTCAGGATTTTTTTTTTTAAGCCAGTTATAAAAAGGACATTAGAATTACAGTTCTGGTGCTAACAATAGCATTACTCAAAGCTGCTGGCCAGAAGTAGAGAGCTCTGGGTAGAATAAAGACCTAAACTAAATTGTCAATAATAACTTCTTTTTTCCCCTCCCTGTCTTCCAGCCTCCACAATCTGCCCGGGTCTGTCCATCTTAATGAGTATTACAATGGTTTCAAATTAGATCTACAGAAAATTGAATTTTTTCCCCTCAGAAGCTTATTCTGGCCTTTAAAGGCCAGTGATCATATTTTGGTTTGTATAAGAGCATCTTTGATCTCAAAGGCTCTCAGCTTGTAGAGAGATACGGCTCATTACCAGCAATTCGATGCTGTTGAAATGCAGCCACAACTGAAAGGATGACAGGCACCGTGCTGCAGCACCCAACATGTCAGGAGAAGAGTTAGGGAGACGTTTGGCCAGGGGTGCTCGGTCCTGGCCCCCCACTGCCCTGCGTGGCTCTCCTAGACAGAGCACCGCTCTACTGACACCCAGCTGGCATGTAGGTGATCACCCTCCCCCAGGCAGGTGCTGGGTTTGCAGCCAGAGGCTTTCAGCACCGTTTGACTCCTGAAAGTATGGGATGAAAGAGCCCCAGCAGCCCAACCTAGCTCCAGGTGGGTTATTGGGGAGCCCCTGGGGACACCCTGGGTGACAGCAGTGTCTTGCTGAGAGGGTGATGCAGCCAGTAACCTGGCAATGCACAAGGGATTTTCTCATCTATGTGACTGACCCATGTAGCATCGCTGCTGACCCAAGCATGGGGCTCAGGCACAGGTGCTGTTCGGGGAAGGGATCATGCTGGCTGCAGGAGACCTGCTGCTTGCTCACTGCTGGAAAGGTACAGCAATTAGACTTTCCAGGAAAGCCCGTTACCATAGCAGGGCACTGGGAGCAGACAGTCACTTACCTCATCCACAAAACAAGGGGGATTTAGTCTTGGGGGGGGTTCAATGGGCCCAGCAGCTGCAATTAGACCTCCCATCTGCTTTGCATCTAGATAGCGCAAAGCCGAGCAAATCGTGAGCAATGTGATGCCCTGTGGCAGCATCCACAGTCTGGGCGTTGTTTGTAGGGGCACTGGGGACAAATGATTTCATGGTGCGTGGTTGGGGGGTAAGATGGGGCTTGCACCTGGGTGTAAGAGAGGCCAAGGGGTCTGCCCTCCTGCTCCTGGGAGAGAAGGCAGCAGAGGCTGCAGAGTCTCTGCTCCTTTCAGCCATACTGAGGCAGGTAAAGAGTCCCCAGTGCCCTGGCAAGGATGGGGCAGGGTCTGCCTTGGTGCTCCCTGCTCCAGTGGGGGCTGCTGCTTCGTATGGACAAGGCTTTTTCATAGAGCAGTGCCATGAGGCCCACAGCAGTAGTTTGATAGTTGGTTTGAGAAAGGTCTGTAAAGATATCAACTCCCCCAGGTATTCCTAGAGCAGCCTCCACAGAGTCCTTAATGACCTGCAGCAGCCACCTCTGCTCACCCCAGCACCCATCCTGAGCACCCACTCCCAGTGATGGGTGAGTAGGGCCAGATAAGCTATCAAAAGCACCCTGCCAGCTGGGGGCTAGATGAGGGCCAGGAGCTAAATAGGGTGTCAGGGCACTAACAGGCTTTAATGACCCTGACCAGCCTCCCCTGGAGCCACAGGCCCTGGGGGATCCATTTAAGCTCTGCCAGGGGCATCAGTCACTGCCTAAGTTGTTTTGAGGAGCGTTGGTCTCCTGACCTTAACCCATGGACTGATTTCCCAACTTGATCTGCTTTATCACTGTAGACCTGCTGAAAGATGACCAGGTGCCTCTCACTGATCCTGAACTGCAGGCTGATTTTCTGGCTTGATTTTAGACCTGTCTCATTGTGGGGAACTTCCCTGATGGTCTGTCTGGACTCCTGGTTGAACATTTCTACTACCTCTGCATCTGCCACGATTTGGAGCAGAGGAATGGGGTCCTTGCCGGTAAGACTGCCCCATAGCTGTGGTGTCTCTTCTGGCTTCCTGGACCTTTGGGAGCCCCTGGCCCTTGCTGTGCCCTAATGGGGGGTGGGGTGGTGGGGGTTGTATAAGGACTACCGGAGCACATACAGCGTTATGAGAGAGGGAACTGTGGGGTATAGGTGTTAACAGGGCACTATCTGCTGGGGTGCTGTAGGACAGTCTCCTCTGCGATGCCCGTTGCAGCACTTGCCAATGCTGCTCCAGTGCAAGGACCTTGGAGACGGGTGTACCCACAGCTGGGGTGCAGAGGAAGGAGGTGACATGTTAAGCTGTGCAGCAGCAGTTGAGCTGTGAAGCTGCAGCTGATTTCTCAGGCATGCTGGTGCAGGGATGCAGACTTTGCACTTGTGGGTCTGGGATCAGATTCCTCACCGGTATCTGTCTCTGTTGTGCTGCCTTTTGAAGCACACACCGAGATGGCCACGTTTCCAGCACGGAGTCAGCTCCCTGTAGTGATAACCTTGTGCACAGGCACCCATGTGAGGAGCTGGGAAACCAGAAACTTAGACCCCACAGAGTGCTCTTACCAGAGAAGTCCCCTGACTCTGCGTGGGGTCAGGCAGTAGTAAACGGAGTCTGGGGAATTTACTTTCTTCTTCAATCCTTACTCCCTGCAGCTGCTGAGATGGGATGCCATGAGCAGGAACGTACTTGCAGAGGATGATGAGATGCAATTGCCGTAATGTCTTTCTCTTTTTCAAGCCTATTTCATTTAAGCTTTTTGCAGCTCCCGCAGGTGCTTGGGTTGCAGCAAGGAAGGCAAGTGGTGAAATTATAATGGCAGAGCTTGCTAAGAGCAGGAGGGACAGGTTAAGCTATAGCTGTGCTGTAGTCAGGCAGGTGTCTGGTGGAGAGATGATTCAAACCCAAATGAAGTGATTTCTCCTGGTGCTGCTCTAGCCTGATAACTGTGATAACACAAATTGAATGCATTTGTTGGCCTTGATTCACATCACGGTGGGTGTTTTCAGTGGCTGAAATGTCAGTGCAAGGCAGGTTTTAGGAGGACTTAAAAAATAGCTGTAGTTAGGGCTGGGCTTGGAATATTTGCCCGTGGGAGGAGCATGCAAAGGTGATGGGTGCTGTCAGGAACCAGAGCTGCTAGTGAAAGAACTGGTTTCATCCTAAACCATCTCAAGCTCACAGGATATAGGGGAGACAGGGAAATGCAACTGTGATGACATAGTTCAGCCAAAGTGAGAGAAGTTTTGACAGCTTTGGCACCAGCTGATCTGTAAGGCAAACTCCAGCCCCAAGGAGAACGGTGAAGTAAAATCAATCTGGGCAGATTTAGCTAGGATGACTGTCTTCTCCATGGAGCTTAATCCAGGACATGGACCCGCAATGCCTGGGATGTTTCCACCTCACCCACATACTCGGAGAGAACTGAAGCACGCTGTTAACAGTTATCCTGGCTGTATTAAATCAGGCATACCATGCCTTTTCCCTCCTTGTCCTCAGAAAAGGGTTCCATGGCTTTTCCGTGCTTAGTATGTCCCGTTCCCATCTCCCAAGCCTTTTGAGGGAGGGAAAGGCTGTCAGGTCTTGTACATAGCTCACTGCTGGTCTGCCCTGAGCTGCCTTTCTCTGCTTTCTGACTAGTTGTGCTGTTATAACACACTGATCTACTCTTGGCTTTCAGTTTAAGGGGTGAAACTCTCAGATGCCGTGTGTGGCTCTCCAAGGCATGGGCTCTGCCCTCCCAGCTGCACCTGCTGGATGCTTCTCTGCTGCTTTCCTGCCAGGCTACACCCTTGTACCAACCCGGGGTTTGGAGGCTCTTGTCACTGCCTCTGTTGCGCTGCTTGTCTCAGCCCCTTTGGGACCCTGTGCCAGGACAGTCCCCAGGATGGGACAATGGCTTCAGCTCACACTGTCCCAGTAGGTAAACTGGGTGACTGTAGCTTGGCAGGCTTCCCCCACAGAGGCAGTGTTGGGGGAGTAGACATGGACACGCAGAAGCTCATCACGCTCAGCTCCTGTCACTGAGAGAGAGAGAGATGTGGAGGCAGACAGAGCAGTAAGGATGTACTGACAGCTTGTTGCCTTCACTTACCTCATGGTGGCAGGTGCTGGCTGCTTCCCCAGGGCAGTTTTGCCAAATTTATGTGTATTTTTTCTGCTGTCACCACCCTGCACCTGCAAATATAGACCTTTGAGGTGGGCTGGGCAGCTATCCTCTGTGCAGAGAGCTGGGGGCTGCTGGCAGGAGCAGTGTCCCAGGAGCTGCTCCTAGAACCTGTCATGAGCTGCTCGGTCCTCTGCTTGTGTCCCCCTGGGGACAGTGGGTTTGACTTTTTCCAGCTGGCCAAATACAAAGGCCACAAAGCAACTGGCTGCACAAGCATTGTTGTTGCCTGGTCAGCTGGTGAAAGTGGGTTGTAGACCCACCTTCAACAGCTCAGCTGGCAGTGTCATGGGCTGGCAGGAGACTTCCAGCACATGGTTCTACCTCCATGGAGGAGCCTCCATCAGCTCTTCATGTGAACAGCACCGTGCGGATGTGTGGCTGGGCAGGCGTTGCACATGATGTGCCAGTGGAGGACTTTTTAATGATGCCTCCAGTACTGGCCAAGGCAGGTTTGTCAGATGTGACTCACCTGCCTCATGACAAATCTGGCTGGCCAGACAAGTGACCTTTGAGTCTTGTGTATTAGCTCATGGAAACCCGAATCAACAATGACTGAGGAAAGGGAAATACCTGACAAGGAACAATCCCAGGACAGCCCCGCTGAGGAGCTGGGATGAGCAGGGGTAAGAACCGCAAGGTGAGGGGGGAGGGACACCCATGCCCCCCTGCTTTTCCAACCAGCATCCACCCATAAGCCAGCCAGCCAGCAAACTCTTTTGGAAAGCATTACTTCACAAAGAAAAATGCTCAGTGGCTGACAGTGCCTCGGGCAGAGCACTGCTCTAGCAGAAGTTTAGGCTCAGAGGCCAACTCCTTCCCCCTCATGCCTGGGTCTGGGTGGCTTTCTGGCCCACCCTGTAGGGTGTCCTTGGGGCCAGCGCTGCTGGCGTGCTGTCCTGTCCCTTACCCAGGCCCTGGGTGATGGAGAAGGAGCTCTGCACGTAGGTTAACCTAATGCTGTAGAGGGGTGGTTTTGTTCAGAAGGGGACTTTCAGCTGTGTCATTAGGTGTTGGGCTGCTTGCTCTGCTGGAGCCGCTTGCAGCAGCAGATCGGTGGCTGGTCAACATCATCCTGAGCCTTGGTCCTTTGGGTGCGTCTGCCCCTGCACCAAGCCATGGTTTGGCTCAGACATCCCACTCCAGCATGTGCCAAGAGTTGCTCTCTGTGTTCCTGCAGGAGCAGCTGCCGAAACATGCTTTTCCATGCTGGGGATTGACATTTTTTGCTCTGGACACATGGAGTGACTGATGATGAGCAGGAAAATGAAGTGTTTCTCTCGGCAGCAGGGGGTGAGATGCGTGCAGAGGGAAGGAGTAGAATTCTCTGTGAATTGGCAAAGGCAGCCAGGTGTGAGAGAGAAGCATGGGTGTTGTGGGGTGCCCCCACCCCAGGGGTCTCAAGCTGGGTCATTGACATGTACTATCTCCTCTCCCTGGACACCTCCTCCTGGGCTGCGTGGAGGGTTGGGGGACTTCTTGGTGAGGACGGGGTCCATCCCACAGCTTTTTATCAACTAGAAGTGGGACATCTGAGCTGGGTGAGCAAATTAATCCAAGCAGGGGGCTGCTGAGCCACACAGAGATCCACTCCTTTAGTTGGCAGCTGTGGTGGTCTCTGATATCACTGTTGCTGCCTTCTATCCCTGGATATTCATCATTGCTTCTCTGCTGGAGGCCATCTCCACCACAGCCAACAACATGGGAGTGCTCCTCAGCCGTTTCTGGGGGGAGTCCAGTGGATTTAGGTGAAAGTGCTGGAGGAGGTGTGATTGTGGACTTTGCACAGGAGTGGCTGATGAGATGTCACATCCCTGACAGTGAGTCTGTGGTGGAACAGGGGTCCCCACCAGGAGGGACGGTACCAAATGTCAGGAGTGTGGGAAGAGCTGGTGCCTGGGGTCGTGGCACATTGCTGTCTCAGCCAGCTATGCTGTGATGTTGTTAGAGGAGCCTGTTATGGGGAAAAGGGAAATAGAAGAACTGGGCAGTGAAGGGAAGGGAGACACGAGAGCCAGTCAAATACACATGTCTTGCACCTCAGGTGGTGATGAGGCAGGGTTAGCGACCTCACTGCTGCTGGACCCTCTGGCTGCCCAGGACACCTCTTGGGATGGCAGATGCCAGGTGTCGGGCCACCCTGCTCAGGTGGCACCGCAGTCCCCTGAAGGGATGCCCATAAGCCTTGACCTCAGCCTGCTCACGCATGTTAAACAGCGACTGCTGCCTTTCCCTGGCATTGTGCGAACCCCAGCCCAAATATGTGTAGGTTTGCAGTGAGGGAGAAATGAAAAAGCTGCCCAGTGCTGGGGGTATGACAGTGCAGCCCTTGGCTTTTGTTTGGCCCTTTTCTCAGGTGAGGTCCCGCTGGGATCACCAAGGGTGAGTAAATCCTTCCATTCCCAGAGCCCATAGGTGAGGGCAAATAAACCGTTGTCCCGGCTCTGCCTGTGCACAGATGCTGAGCCCTGTGGGGAAGGGAGGACAGGCGTCCCACCATCTGATCCTCCTCCCCAGTCCCACAATGAGCGAGAAGCTCTTCCAGCAAGAGATCAGAAACCCAGGCAGCACAATTAGAATTATAATAATAGTAATTACTGCCTTGCCTCTCTCTAAGGATTTTCTAGTGAGGCTCACCAGGTGCTGGCTGGGCATTAACTAATTAAAGCAATAGCATCCACGTGAAGGGGATGGGTGCCAGCTGGGTCACGGGACTGCAGCAGCTCAGCTGGGGGCTCGTGATCTCCCTGCCCTCATCTTTATCCAGGCTTGGGGGGGGAAGGTTAAAAGGGAGGAGCTCGATTGGGAGGTATGTCCCCGAATGGGCCCTCTTACCGCAGGGATGAGGGTTAATGTATGGGAGAGAAGAAGAGCAGGTCAGGAGCACTCCGCATGCTACCCACGGGTGCTCCTCTGGTCCCCAGTGATGTGAGCTAAAGGGCTTGCGCATACCTCTGTGTGCGTTTGGGGATAAATAAACTCTAATGCATCAACTTCTGTGTGTGCACATGTCTGTACGTAGGAGGCTGCTCCTGCACGCAGATTTCCATCAACACACAAACGCCAGTATGTGGGCCTGCGTAGATACAAGCCAGCACAATAACACAAAGGCTGGAGAAAATGTTTCACAGGGAGAGACCTGAAGACCTCAAATTGCTCAGTTTATCAAGGAAATTGAGAAGTGTCTTGATTTTGGTGTGTAAGTATCACCACAAGGAGAAATTGCTTGGCGCTAAAGGACTCTTTAATGTCAAAGAACGAGAAGCCTGCCAAAGTCAGACTAAAAAGCAGGCACACATGTTAGCAGCTAAAGGGATGAGCAGCGGAAGCAAACTGCCAAGGGACATGGCAGGACTTTCTGTCTGTGGGTGAAGGGCAGCCTCATCTCTCTGGCGGAGATGTGTCTGCCAAATTATTCTGTAATCAGGCATGCAACATGAGTGTAAGCGGATGATATTTATTATGTTTTTACAGCCCCTTAGATCTGTTTTTTTTTTTTCTTTCTTACTCCTTGAACGAGGCCTGGGATGCTGTCTCAGGGTATGGGGTCATGAAGCATCCACGGGACAGAGCCCAAAGCTGCTGCCTGGCCTCTGTGCAGTGGCGTCTCCCAGCTCTGCTGTGTGGATTGTTCCTGATCACTTACTGCCCTTTTCTCATCAACCCTGGGAGCGGGGCTGCCACGTGGCCCTCACGTCTGGGAGGCTGGTGCAAATGTGGGGTGTATCAGGCAGATGCAGTTTCAGGCGCTGCTGCAGAGCCCTGGGACATCGAGATCCCAGAGCTTCGTACACCACTGGTGGGACATTTAGCTCCAATGTCACCGCATGCCCTTGCCTGCAAGCTGCCTTGCTGGCCCACAGCAGGGACACAGGGGACCTCTGCTGTGGCAGCCTGCGAGGAGAGGGCGGATGGGCAGGCTGAACCAGGCTAAAAGTCACTGTGAACTGGTGAAAGGTGTCAGCCCAAAACAAAGGAGTAATTGTTGTTGCTTTTAGTATCAGATGATGTGGTTGACTGGCCAGGGAATCAGCTGAGAAGCAGAGAAATTATTTGGAAAGGTAATAAACGTAAGTGTAATATAAATATGCCTTTATTACGGATTTTATATGCATACATAGGTATATGGAAAAATTATCAGTGTATATAGTGTAACTGTATCATCAGTGAGCCCTCTGTGGGCTCGTTGTTCACGTGTGTGTATTTTAGTCCAAGGGAAGCTTAAGAAACTTAATGGCCAACTTCCTTGGCCGTGCTGCTCTGCTGCTTTCTCTCTTCCTCCATCACAGCCGCTCCCCCGCGCGACCTCGCAGGGTGTGGTGGGCTGCCCAGCCAGCAGCAAAGCCCCTATCGCTCCCCTCAGCAGGACCAGGGAGAGGGGTTGGAAAAGCAAAACCAAGGAAACCTGAGGGTTGAAAGGCTCCTCATCTTGTATCAGAGGGGCGAGAGAGCAGGAGAAGCTAGGAGTGTCCCCAGGGTGCCCGGCAGCACCCTGTCTCGTCTGTCTCCCCAGCAGACACGCACCCTGAAGCAACAGAGCGGGTGGAAATCACTGTGCGCACTGCAGGCTGCCCCGGGGTGACATGCTGCTGCCTCACCCAGGAGTGTCCACATCATTAAACCCGCTATCAGTCACAGCTCAGGTATTCACCACCATTTCCGCGCTGCCTCACCCTGAGCACCCCTGGGTCCCTCGCTGGGCTTGGCCCCTGCCCGGTCAGACTGTTGCAGCCAGCGCAGGGGAAACTGAGGCATGGTCAGGTGAGGCTGTACCTCCTCTGTGTCACCAGGCACAGCTGCAGGACAACAGCTGGAAAGCCAAAAGAGGAACAAATTTGTCTGCAGACAACACCTATGGACTTAACCGTGAAGCCTTTTACATCTATAGATCAATACACGTAGTTATTACAAAACTCGCAGCTACAGCTGATCCCTTCGTGGGCATGTTTTGCCCACGCGTGACAGCATGTGCAGCTGCTCTCCCCCTGCAGGGCCTGTGGGCGAAGCTCTGTGCTGCAGGCACAGCACGGCTAAGGTGCCAGCAGGGGTATTTTATTGATAAATGTGGGTTTTTTTTAATAACTACTATGTTCTTTGTCAAGAAATTTCATGTTCCATGAAGTTAGGGGAATGTGATGGTGTCTGAAAGGAAAATTTTATTCTAAAACTAAAGTTGACAATTGTTTTTCTTTTCTCTTTTTAAATTTCCCTTTTAATAAAGGAAAAAGGAGGAAGGGAGAGCAGACAGAACCCAGAGGAAGTAAGATTTCCCACCACCACAACAAACCCTTCAAAACATTTTTTTTAAAGCATAATAATGGTTCAAAGTTGCAGGAAAGCGAATCTTTTGCAGTTTAACAAACATCCTTAGGTGATGGTTTGGTTTGGTTTTTTTTTTAGCTGCTCTGAATTTCAGCGCTGGTGAGTCCACAGACAATTAGATAACAGGCATGACTCTGGAGCACGGGCAGATGAGCAGGGAGGCAGGAATGCAAATACACATTTGACTCTAATGAGTAAAATCCTCCTGAACCTAGCACCACCGGGCCCCATACAAGGAACAGCAGGTGCCCTGGCATCGGATATATTGAATTATTCCCATCTAGTTACGTCTTACTAACTGCTATGCACAGTGTAGCTGTGGTCTGGGGGGTTAGTGCTGTTGCTGACCGTGCCATGAGAAGGGCTCCTGTATTTTGTGTCTAAGTACACTGTGCCTGTCTTGCAGTACTGTAGCTGTGCCACAGCATGCACAGCCGGGGCCGGAGCCCCAGTGCCTCTGTTCAGCAGCTGGCGCAGGAATCCTTTTTATTCACGTTGTGACCTTGGGCAAGCAACTTCACCACGCTTAAAATTAACTTTCCTGCAAACAAGGCGTGTAAGTCTCTTTGCGCCAGGAGAGCTATGGCACAGCGTGAAGGGCTTGGTTTTGGCAAAGGGTATTTTTTCACCCTGTTGTCACGCCTGTGGTGTCCCTCTGGGCCAAGGGTGCCATGCTGCCCCGGTGATGGGGTGGCCCCAACAGTGGAAAAAGCCCTGAGTCTTTGGCTGCTTTCCATGGGGGAACAGGGCTCAGCAAAATCTTCGGTAGCACAGGGTGCTTTTGCTGTCCCCCCACCCCCCAATTTGTTTGTTTTTGCTGGCAGAGCTAAACAGGGGCTGCAGAGACTGATGAAAGAGGCTGCAGGCTCGTCTCACAAAAAAACTGAGATGAGAAAATCAGTGAGCTTAGCTAGCCTGGCAAAACAAAAGCTAAGGGCAGCCCAAGGAGAGCGGTGTATGGATGCATCCCGGGGTACGCCCTGCAGGAGGAGATGAGCTGTTGAAAGCCTTGGCACGAGACCCTATAGGGGTGTACGTTGCCTGTGACTACATGCAGGCTGGAAACAAGGCAGCTTTAAACATCGGAGGAAGGAGGGCCTGGAAGGGCTTCCCAGCAGGAGCCTTGTGCACTGGGAGCTCACAAACTCCTTTGGTGCTTTATGAGGGATTTTAGGTTGTGACACTCACCATAAGGCAGCACGGAGGGTCCTGCAGCCCTGTGTGCCCGGGCTGGTATTGCTGCAGGTCCACGGGAGGATGTCTGTCTGTCTGGCCAGGTCCAGGCTGGGTGTGCTCTGCAGATAAACAGCCCGTTTCATACTTATTAATTCTGCCTGTGTACACAGCCTGCGTGCCAGTGGCCGGGAGGCCTCGCCGGGAGGTGCCTTTCCTCAGTGCTGCCTTTGGTGTGGATTTTACAGATGTTTTTTTATTCAATCACACAGCTCAGAGGGGGAACACGGCAAGTGTGATGGAGGGAAGCCGGCTGCTCGCCCTCAGCTTCCTGGGATACCTCGGCGGGGTCAGGCACCTTCACCCTGACCTGCTGGGAGCATGAGGCCGCCATTTACCCCTCAGCCCCAGGCGGCCATCGGGTCCCCTGCATTTGCCCCTTGCTGGATGCTTAAAGAGATTTGGGTTATAAAAATAGGAGGGGGAAGATGTGACAGCTGGGCCGGGAGAATTACAGGGAGGAGATCAGATTAGATGGAGAAGGGAGCACTCGGAGGCAAGATGGCCCCATGCTGGGACAGCTCCTTCCCTCACAGATCAGCCCTACAGGCCGCCCCTTCCCTCACAGCCCGGCCCCATAAGCTGCCCCTTCCCCCACAGCGTAGCCCCACACCCAGCTTATTCCCTCATAGCCCTGTTCCATAGCCGGCTTCTTCCCTCACAGCCCAACCAGACAGCCCAGCCCCACAAGCGGCTCCTTCCCTCACAGCCCGGCCCCATAAGCTGCCCTTTCCCTCATAGCCCGGCCCCACAAGCTGCCCCTTCCCTCACAGTCTGGCCTCACAGCCCAGCCCCACAGCCGGCCCTTCCCGCGCGGGGCGGGCCGGGGCGGGGCGGGGCGGGGCGGGCGGGCAGGGCCGGCGCGGCGCGGCGCGGGGCGGCAGGTAGCGCTGCCGGCGGAGCGGAGCGGGCCGGGCCGGGCCGGTGGGGCCGGCGCGGCCATGGGGAAGGTGCAGCTGTTCGAGATCCGCCTGGGCGACAGCCGCGTCGTCTACAGCCCCGGCGAGCCGCTGGCCGGCACCGTCACCGTGCGCCTCTCGGGCTCGCTGCAGTACCGAGGTGAGCCCGCGGCCTGCCCGCCGCCTCCCCGGGGCCGTGGCTGCCCCCGCCCGCCTCTCCGGGCGGCGGGGCCGGGGGGGGCCGGGCCGGGTTCCCGCCGCGGGGCCGGGGGGCGCGGGCTGCCCTCGCCCGTGGGGCCGCTGCCGGGGCGGGGGGGGACGCGGGCGGGAGCCGGGTCCGTCCCCCCGGCGGTGCTGGGGCCCGGGTGCTGCGGGGCTTGCAGCTCGCTTCCCCCGCTGCGGGACGGGCAGGAGCCGCCTGTGCGGGGGTATTTTCTCCTTTGCTTCCCTCTTACTTTTTACTTTTTCCCATGAAAAAAGCAAACAAACCAGCACCCCCGGAAAAAAAACCCCAAAAACACCCAGGGCGAGGGTGGCTCACAGGCACCGCCGGAGCCGGCGGGTGCAGGGCGGTGGCACCGGGGGAACCTGCGCCCCCCGCCGGTGCCCGCAGCGCCGTGGCGTCGGCCCCGGGGCGGGGCGGGGGGTCCCGGCGGGGCGGGGGGTCCCGGCGGCCCGTGCCCGGCAGGGCGGCAGCCACCCGTTTGCAGGCGGCTCCGCGGCGAGAAGGCGTTTGGTAACGTCTCACACGAACGTTCTGAGCTGTGGAAGTGCCGGTTCGGGAGATACCCAGGCTGTGTGTGCCGGGGAGGCAGCAGTGCCCCCCGCTGTGTGGGGGCTGTGGGCGGCTCTTGCTTCGAGGGAGACCCAGGCCCGGCTGGTACAGCGTGTTAGGGCAGGGGGATGGGGATGGAGCGTGTGTGTGTGTCGGGAGGTGAGCTGAGCTGAGCTGCTCGGTTTGGATTTTCCAAACTGGGAATGTGTTCCCCCACCCTAGGGAAGTCATTCGCATTTCCAAGTTACTTTTGTGCTCGATGCTGTGGAAGTGCAAACTGGTTTGCTGGATTTTGTCTTGCTTGCTTCTATGTGCACACTTCTTCCTTTATAACAAATTGTTGGGGTGGGGGGAACCGAAGACTGTAAAATGCAAAGTCCCTTGAACAGAGACGTCAGCCTGGGTGACGGTGGATACGCTTGCCTATGGCTTGCTTTTGCAAGCAGCTCTCCCCGTTGTCTGCAATAGCTTTTTGGAAGCTTCCTGAGGAAAAAGGTATCTAGGACAAGTGCAGACTTGTAGTCTCTTTCACTCCTCTCAGAGCAAAACAGTTGCACGGTCCAGCGTTTATCTTTGGAGGATACTCCCAGATGTACTACTCCCAGCAAACATGTTCTTAACGAAGTGTGGCTGACTTCCATCCTCGGCCCATCCCGTTGACTTCCATGCCTGTTCCTGAAGGTGCCTTTTGGATGAGATGAGAGCGTTTGGCCATGGAGGGCTCGGTTGTGCCAGCCCCTCGCACAGCCAGCTGACCACAGTTACACCTTACTGTTTTGTTTCCTCTACAGCTCCCATCTTGGAGGGGAGCAGCCAGGTTCTCTCTACACCAGATCTTTGCTTCCTGGTGTGCTGCACCTGATCATTGTGGGGAAGGAAGAAGGTGTCTCTTTGTTGTAGACCTTCTTTCTGCTTCCTTATTGCTTTGACTCTGTGAAGCTTCAGGGTCTGGCATCAATATTAGCCCTGAAGCCAGGAGGGGTTTTGCTGTTGGATCTGGTGTTTGATGCTGGGGCAAGGATTTTAGTAAGAAGCTGCGGCAGTTGAGCTCTAGGAAAATGGGCAGAAGTATGGAGCCAAAATCTGAGGTGGGCTGTGTGTGGCTGTTCCTTCTGCCTTGGTGTAGAGGTGACTTGAGCAGCTCTGTTGGGCTGAGGTCCCTGCATGTTGCCTCCACCAGCTGGGCTGGAAAACTTTCTGTTACTGGTGTCTGAACCTGCCCGAATAAGTCACATTGGGATGTGATGCCAGCATCTGCAGAGCACAAGGGTGACTTCTTGCTGTGCATCCTCCCTGCTGTTCTGGTGTTTAAACCCACACGTTGGGGCTGGGGATCTCTCAGATGGGGCCTCTCGCCTTCCTTCTGGCTGAAGGAAGTGTCTTGCCCTCCGAGGAGGAGGCTTGTGTAGCTGCTGAAACATCCTCCTTGGTTTGACAGCAGGCAACAACCTGCTGGGGAGAGGTCTCAAAGGGACTAGTCAGCCCCGTTGAGCTCCACAGGCTCAGCACGGGAGGAATCAGACAACCCCTGACACGCTGTAGCTTTCCTCTGGGATGTGAGGAGAGGTGGGTGGCATCAACTTTTCTGATACAGTATGTATACCTACACCTCTGTGACCAGCTATGGCTTTTCAGATTAATAAACAGCTCAAAGGAGAAGACACAAAGTCCTCGCCCAGTGCAGGTCTGGCTCACAGCACTGCGGCATGGTGCTTTCCATTTCCTGAGCTGGACCAGTCTGGTGGGGTGGCTTCTCTGTGTTGTGGTTTTTGAGATCACAGATGCCAGCAAGCCTGCCGATGACTACTTCACAGAGTAACTCGTTTCATGGCTCTTGAAAATTGCACCTTCTAAAAGGTGGACAATGCAAACAAACAAAGCTCGTTCTGCTTTTAGCTTGCTAAACAACCACCCAAGAAATCTTGGGTCATAGGAAAGCGTAACTGGAGACACACCTTTTGGGATCATAAATGCTTCCACCTACGCTGCCTTCTGTGTCAGCCCTGCTGACTAGCAATAAAGGCTGTTCCGTAGCACACCTTCAGCTGGCCTTGTGGCAGTGTCACAAAAGATGACTGACTGCCCTTTGATGACCCACACAGACCATTTGGGGTGGCATGCTTCTCCCTGTGGCTGTGCTGGGGTTAAGGTCCTTCCCGGAAAACTTCTGAGCCTTGGGGGAGAGCGCTAATGGGAATGCAGAATTCCTAATCATTGTGCCTGGCTTGCTGGGTAAATCATCAAACTCGGTGTACAAAGAATAATTAAGCTTAACAGGAAGCTGGCGCTGGGACAGCTGGAGAGGGAGTTAATTTGGGAGGAGGGAGAAGGGAAATAAGTTTGTTCAGAGCAGGGCAGGCGGCCCGGTTGCTGGCAGGAGCGTGCTGGGACAAAGGCTGGTGCTGCTCGGGGATGCTGGAGCACTTTCCTCTCAACTCTGCGGCTTCCAGGGCCCGTGTAGATTATTTCAGTCCTGCTGTCTGCCATTCGGCAAGCCTTCATGCGGGCAGAAGTGTAATGTTGAAATAACAGCCCTCTCTTGTGGGTCACTAAAGAAACCTGCAAGTGCTTTCTGGAGCAGATTTCAGCACTTTGCTATTCCCTACTCTATTATTTAGCTGTCCAGGTTTATGCAGTGATGACTTGACTTTAAAATCACTACCCTGAACTACAAAGCTGCAGACAGAAGTACCTATGTCTGTTCGTGCTCTAGAAGTACCCAGGTACGTAATTCCCATTTCTGCAGAGCAGAGAGCCTGTGAATCATAATTTCCTTCTCTAATCTTAAATGTAGTAATTTTTCTTACTTCTTATACAGAGAACCAAGAAGGCTGGTGGTGAAGAAGGGGTTTGAAAAGCAGGTCACTTGAAACCTAAGTATGTATCCGAACTAAAAGATGGCTTCTGTTTCCCTAGAAGGGCAGTAGGAAGAAGTTTGCGTTTGGCTAACATGTAAGGTGGTTTTGTTGTGTGTGTAACCTGTGCTGTTCCCGAGGGGAAGAGGTGACACTGAAGGTCACTGTTGGCCACAATCCTTTCTACTACCTGACCTCTGAAACAGAGGAGAATACTGTTCCTGCAGAAAGGCTGTGGCTTGGGCTGCTTGGGAAAGTGATGTTCAAAGCATGGATTCGGTCCCTGGTTCATAGTCTGAAGCTTGCTCTGTCCTGAGTCAGAAGTTTTTCTTCTGTAAAGGTGGATTTGAAATTTAGGTATAAATTTAGGTGTAAATGTAGGTGTGTAAGGTCACCTATACATCATCGGGGTGGGAGGAACCCCACGGTTGGTCTCCGCTTTGGGTGGCAGTGTGGAAGGGAGCGCGGCGCCTGCAGTGCAGAGCTGGGCAAGGGCACGGTGGGTTTGGAAGGCAGGAGCGGATTCAAAGCTGTTGCTGCCCCTGGCGATATAGGCAGTGCCCGGTGAGGTCCTTGAGCCATCCGGCATCCGCTAGCAGCGGTGGGTGCCAGCATGAGGGGAGGCTGGCACTGATGTGCAGGAATGCTCATACATCGTTCTGCAGCATCGCTCCAGCAGGCTGGATGGCTCCTGCTGTAGGCAAAGTGGATTAACTTTCTTTTCTCATTGTCTGGAGTGAGACAGCAGGGAGCTGTGTGGCCAAGTCTGTCTGAGGCTGTGGAACAAAAGAGGGATTTTTGCTCTCCTGGCTGGCTTGCTGCTAGAGCTCCAACTCCTCTGGAGTTAATAACTAATCACGAGATTGTTTTGTGTCTCTTGTCGCTGCAGTGTGTGCCTCTCTCTGCTGCTCCCCCCGCCCGCGCACCACTTGTGCTCATCTGAAAAACTCTGCTTGCTGCTTTCCTTGGCGAGGAGACGTGCTGCGGCCTCCCATCTCTTGTTTAACAAAATGGGAGAACAAGTGGAGCAGAGTTCTGTCTGTCTGATTTGCTTCCAAGTGTGACAAACGGGGTGTGAGTGCTTATTCCTTCCCAGCAGCAGTGCAGGGCTGTCGGAGATGTAGCTTGTCTTTCAGGGCTGGAGTCAGGTAAGCAGCAGGGAGGCTTCCTGGCTGGGAGGAGGAATTCTGTGGGTTTCCATCCCTCTCCTCCGGAGGCAGCTCCCCATCCCTGGCATGGCCCTGCAGGCAGGGTTGGGCGAGGAGGAGCAGCTGAGGAGGATGATGGCTGGGGCTAGCCCCTCTGCCAGAGGAGGTGTGTGTGCATGGACAGGCATGCTCTGCTCATAGCATGTTGTGGAATACCTTTTGCTGAAAGTCATCCGTGGGGAAGAGGAAATACGTCTGTAGAGGACACATAGCTGTCACTTGACTTGGCACAGTCTTGCTAGAGGCACTGACAGCCAGAAAGAGTAGGATGGGCATGCAGACCATCTGCTGTCTGGAGAAGGAGGTGACGCTTGGGCTCTTCCAAGAGAAGAAGGGCAATGGGTTGGTTGGGTTGTGCTGCGGGGCTGCTGCAGACCTGACCTGTGCAAAAGCGTAGAGAAAGGTGCTCTGCCAGGCACTGGGGCAAGTCTTTACTCCTCCTGCTCAGGGCAGCTGCTTCTGCAACAGCCTGGCAAGCATGCCAGGGGCTGGGTTTTGGTTTGGTGCCTCTGTTCTTGAGGGCTGATTGCTGAGATATCCAGCACACAGCCTTTAGGCTACTGTTGTGACCTCTGAAGCCTGGCAACAGGGATTGCTGTGGAAGTTAATTACCTCTTTGTGCTGCTCTTAAAATCTGTTGCTCTTCCCATCTCTTGTGTAAAAGTGCAAACTGCTTAGGAGAGGAGAAAATGAGCAAAGGGCCGGTCTTGAGAGTTTTACCTTGTGCACAGTTGTGCCTGTGTGTGCTCAGAGTCCCTGTGTCATGTCCAGGATCTGAAACAGGAGGTGAAATGGCTTCAGACCACAAAGATGTGCAGGCTTCTCTCTCCTCAAGATGGCTTTTTAACAGCAACTCCACATCCCCCAAGTCTCATTGATGGCCAGTTAAAACTAGCTGGTGAGGTGCCGGCGTCAAGTGTGAGCTGGGGGTTTTGCTGTGAATAAGCTTGTGCACAGAGGACTTACACCAGGAGGTGGGTAGCTGTGGCTGGGAACCACTTTGTCCAGCATCAGGGACCATTTGAAGGGGTGGGTCAGAGCCCTGTGATTGAACTGAATGCCTTGAGCTAACTCCCACAGGTGTATCAGGACCTTGAGACGCTGGGTGATGGCAGCAGAGAGGATATGGGGGGTGTCCTGAGATAAGGGTGGACGCTACTTTTGACCCTCTCATCAAGGTGAGGGTGACAAGCTAGTGCCAGCCTGGAATAATTTGAACACCTAGTTTAAAAACACCCTGACCTCTGAGCACCTTAACCTTGATTAAAAGTGGAGCTTATCACATATCTGTAGGTAGCAAAAAGGCTGTTTCCAAGAAGAATGAATCATTTCTGGAGCACTAATGCTTATAACTTCCAATCTTTTGTTCTTGCTGACGGAACCGTGCTCGGTCGTTCTGGCTTTAGCAACTCAGGCCAACAGTAACAATGCTGCTGCAGCTTGCTGTCCCTCCCTCCCAAATGCGCCTGCCTGAATCCCACATGCTCCCTACAATAACACTTGAATAAAACTAGCTCGGAAGGCAGCGTCTTCAGGGAGGAAAGCTCCATGTGTGCGGGAATGAATTGGTGCCGCCTTGATGGGGAGTGTCAGCACGGGACTGAATGTCAGGTCCAGGGTGCAGCTCTCGGTCACAAATGCTCCATTTTCTGTCTGCTTGGACCTCTGGAGGTGTCCAGCCTGGCCACAGGGACTGTCGTACCAACTTGTAGCCCTCCTCGCATAGCAGAGATCTGTTATGTATCTGGTGCTGTGGTAATAACAAGAACCTAAGTTGTCCTTCCAAACTGATGATCTTGCTATAAATAGAGAATCCAGCTGCTTGTATTGAATGGCATCAAAGAAAATCATAGGAGCAGCTATTATGCAGAATGAAGTGGATTCTGGCTGCTTTCTCTGGAGATGGTGGGGCGGGGGGATTTCTTGACAGTTGAGACGTGTGAAAGCAATACTCGAGAGCTCGGTGTGGCGTATGAAGTCTTCAGCGGGGAGCAGGTGAGGCATGGTGGCTGGGATCTCCTGTCATGCCATCCCATGCTGTGCCTTCCTCCCTCCCCACTGGAGGACCTGCCTGCGCTGCTACCCGGGTGAAATGAGGGCTCACGAAAACGCAGGGTTGCTTTACTGCTTTACTCTTAAGGAAAAGGCACTTGAAACCTCTCCTGCTAGGGGGAGGTGAGTTGGCTTCGGGCTTGTGCTTGGGAGCTGCAGCAGCGCTGAAGCAGACGATTGGAGGTGTCTCAGCAAATTCTAGCTGCTGACTCACGAGTTTAGCACCTGAAGGAGGGGTGGCCGCAGGGTGGACGGGCCTTGGTGCAGTTATGCGTGGTTGCTTGTCCCCCGTGCTCTTGGCTTCTCTCCTTGTATGCGGGCTCCAACCCCTCATGCTGAAACTGTTGTTTCCAGGGTGGCTGAGCAGTCCTGAACTTGCTGCTTTAGTCCTTCTCAGTGCCTTGGAGGCGGAGGCTTGCTCAGGATGCCTGGTTATGGCAATATTGTCTCTGCTGAATCCTTTCAGCCCCAGGTGCACGTGGTGGGGGTTGTCCAGCCTGTAACAGACCTTTTCCTGGCTGACTGGGTCCTGAGCTGACTTTGCAAGTGTTCTTTTCTCAGGACGGAGGCCAGGTACTGGGGAGTTTGTGCCTGGGATCCATCCCTTGAGCCCCAGGAGGTGATGGAGGGGCGTCACCTCCTCTCCTGAGCATCTGCATTGCATCTGCAGGGCTGGCCGTGGCTGAAAAGACTGGGAGAGCTGTGTTGTGGGTGGCAGTGAGGATCTGCCAAAATGAGCATCAGCCAACAAGACTTATTGTAGCCTTAACTCCTAGACAAGTGTATCGGGGAGTCTCAGAAGAAAATGAGCATGACGCAGTCCTGCAGCAGAGTCTGGCCCACAGGAGCCCTTGTACCCGGGCATTACAGTAAGCCTGTTAAGCATGAATTTCCAGAAGTCTTTGAAGCCTTTATTTAGAAAGAGCCTGAGAAGGGAGTAGGCTCTGGTGAATCAACCTCTTTGTGGTAAGTAGAGAAACCTGATCAGTCGGCTATTTATCTGCCTTCAGTGGCTTTTGCACCCAGTGTGGAGGGGTGATGCTCCTGCGGTGGGAGCAGAGGGGCTGTCTGGGGGGAAGAGCTCGCTGAACCTGCTCTGAGATGTGGGAAGAACAGAGCAGAGCGCTGGAAGTGGTGGCAAACAGAGGTGTGTTCCCAGGACATCAGAGAGCTCAGCCTCGCTGGCTGCTCCTTGTATCAGGTGAATCGCTGGCTTGTTCTGCCAGCGAGGTGGGAGAAGATGCCTGGCTTTGCACTTGCTGGCAAAGAACAATCAAATTTGTGAATGAATTTAAAGGGGCAGTCTGTTACAGCGTAAACCTGACTGGTGTTAACACACCCAGCAAAAGCCTCCTGGGACCTGCAGCACTGTGTGGTGGACTGTGGTGGGGTTTCTTGCCTGGTTCTTCCTTTTTTAGACAGCCAAGTCAAGTGTACGGGAATATCATAACTGCTTTGGCCTAAAGTAGTGTTAAGTGCTGGGTGGAAACCTACTTCACTTTGGGCAAGCTATAAAAAAAGAGGTTCTGCTCTTCTGTTTCAGTGCTGCTCAGCCTGAGGAAGAGTGGCTGTGGTCCCTGGCTGGCTGAAGTGTTGAGTGCTGGCAAGTCCTGGTGTCCGTCAGCATTCCTGTGAGCTGGGGCGAGCTGCTGGCTCTGCTCCACATTGGGCATCTGGGACCTGCATTCTCCTCCTACAGGGCTGTTCTAGGGGCCAAACATTGAAGATTAAGATGCTCTGAGTGCTTATGTGTGTACAGCCTTGTTTTTTCTTTGAAGAGCACAGCTTGCTTATGTTCGCATTGTCCAGGGCTCACAATAGCAAGTTTAAGTGGCCCAGGTCCCCTGAAAAGGCTGGCAGTGAATTAGGATCTGTGTTGTTCAGGGGATTGTAAGTAAAACTCTCCTGGACCTCACTGAGATCCTAAATACGAGATGTTTCTGTACCAAGCTGGCAGCATGTGCTGCTGGGAGGTGCTGGTGCTGGCAGGCAGCCTGCAGCCCCGCAGAGCTGGGTGTAGCTGCTCGGGGCAGCGTGGCAAGGATGAGACCAGGAGCTGGGCTGCACCTGGGCTATGCCGAGCTGTACCGAGCGCTGGGCAAGAAGGAGGGAGCGCAGGCAGTGACAGGTCATGTTATTTGCAGAGATCTGCTGGGTAACAAGCTGAGCTCCTCTTTGCCGGTGTCTGACTTGCTACAAGCCCGGCCTGGAGCTTGTCTTGTCCTAGTAAAAGCACAGACGGCTGTCTCGTGGATGGGGCAAACAGAAGCGAGCCTCAAGCATAGCTCTAGAAGGAGGACAGGCATGCTGGTCTCTAAACAGGTCAGAGTTTTCCCCTTTGAATTTCAGTCCAGAGAAGTAGAAAGGAAAGACGTTTCTTGAGCTTGAAAGTTGGCTTCACACAGCAGAGTGGTTGAAGATCCACATGAAACGCTGCAGCTATCTCCACCAGCCTTCTGCTCCTCTGCAACCTCTCTGCATTTCCCCACTGATACTCAGAGGAATAGATCTTAGGAGAGGAGGCAGCGAGTGCTGGCAGTGTGGCTGAGGTGGGTGGCTGGCATGGGGATATTCGTAGTCAGCTGTGAGATCTGCCTCTTACTGCCAAATCCGTAGTTTCTCGCAGTGCCTCCTGTACTGCTGTCTGCTCTGGCTGTTCCCAGCACACAGGGTGTCTGCATATGCCATCGTGGCTTGGGAGGGAGAGGCTGGTCCCTCGGCACGCTGTGGTGGTGTGTGGTTGCTCTCCTTGCACAAGGACCCAAGGGCTGGCGTCGCTGACCCAGCCCTGTGTGTGGCAGCAGGTGTTGCATGGAGCAATTCTGCAGGGCCGTGCTACCTCTTTAGGATGGGGCAAGAGTTTGGGCTCCCAAAATGGGTCCGAGGTACGACTTTCTTCCCTGCTTTCTCTGTAGCCACTAATGAGGGATGCTGCCTGTCCCTGGTCCAGCCCGGGCTGTCCTGTGGGAAGGCCATGGTGCGTTGGTGGGCAGCCTGGCGCTGGTGCCTGCAGTGGGGAGGCCAGGGTAGGTGGCACGGTGAGGGCAGGGACAGCTGTGTGGCTGTACACCCCTGCCAGGCTGCGCGCATGGGCTCTGTGCTATCTGGCTGTGACGGTGCAGCCACCTCTGTCCTTGTGGGCTCTCAAGGCAGAGTAACCCCATTCCCCACACCTCTCTTCCCAGGCTGTTGGGTTGTCACGGTGCTAGGACCTGCATCAATCTGAAGCTTAAAAAAAAAACCCCAAACTTGTCCTTTTTTTGCAAGAGGCAGTTCTGGAGAAGGGATGCTGGGGGAGTCCTCTCTGGAGCACGTTTGGTGAGCAGTGAGGTGGCTGAGGCAGCAGTGATGTGGTGGGCATCGGGGTGAAGGGCAGGACAGGGTGCAGCCTGTTGGTCCACACAGATGCCACAGTGTTTGATGCCTGTTGCTAAGGAGCTGCTGTTGCCTTTGGCAGCAGGACTGGCAGATCCAAGGCACAGGCTTTGTGGCATGTGGGCATCCCCCTCCCACAGCCCGTGTGGCCTTGTTTGCCAGTGAGTTTTCCACCCACAGCCTGACATGTGCAAAGACAGGCTTGTTAAATGTGCTCAGCTGGGGATTTCATTCCAGATGTTTGAGATGACCCCTTCCTCTGAGGGCAGCCAACGTGCTGATAAAACACTGTGATGCTATAAATAAACCTGTCAGCTCTACAAGGGAGAGGAGCCTTCTGTTTGAACAGGAGTTTGTTCTAAACGGGAACCCAACAGTTTGCTTTCTCCTCTTGGGGTGTATGTTGACCTCTTACTCTGGGGAAGAGCTGGAAAGTATAGGTTTCCCTGTTGCTCTCAACCTGATGGAAGAAACTGCTTGAAGAGCGGAGAGGATCAACCTGCCTGGGGGAGGACTCTGAGAAGATTTGTTGCTTTGCTTTTCTACAGGCACACACCTGCCCAGTCTCCCTTTGGAGACTTCTGCATTTGCTAGAATGAGGACATCCTCCATGTGTCGATACTACCTGTGTGAACGTGCCACTCCTCACGTTGGACTCTGGCTAAAATAACTCGTGCACAGCCAAAATAATGGCTGTGGGCGCTCTGCCTTCCTAGTAGAGCTGTTGCTCCCTCATTGTTGGTACAGGTGGAGTTTTCACCGGCTGTGTTGAGGAGCTGGTTCCTGCAGTGTGGGGCTGCGTTTGTGGGTCTGGGCTTCCTGCAGGTCGTGTGGGAGACCCAGCGGCGTCCTCCTGCTAGAGCCTGACAGCAGGCAGATACAGCCCTGTTGCTACAGCCAGGGAGAAGAGGTACTTGTGGCCCAGCCCTTAGGATGGGTTTTGCTTAGTTTGGGCTTGCAGGGCTGGCTCTGCTGTCCTGGAAATCAGCTCACTGAAAGGTCAGAGCCAGGAAGGGAGGGACTGTCCCTTCCATGGCTGTGAGTCATTTGGCTGGTCCAGCCTCTTGCAGGGTGCAGAGGGCAAATGCCAACCTGAGGAAGAAATGGCTGAGCAGCAGATCTTGCTCCTGGAGGCTAAATGATGTCAAAGCTTGTGTCACTGCAGAGGGATCTGCAGGGTGGTCCTGAGCTCCAGCTGGGCTGATGTGTGGCAGGAGCATTGCCCGCAGCCAGCTGCACAGGGACAAAGATGGGTCAAACTGTGGCAACAACACAGTATTTTGCTGGGAGCCGGTCTGCAGCCTCAGAGTGGAGAGCTGTATTAGGTGTGACTTGTGTGATGGGCTGGTTGGTTGTGGGAGGTGGGATGTCCCCTGGGTCACAGGGAGCAACTGCCAAGTCCTTTGTGTGCTCGAGGCTGCTGCTGGTGTGGGAGATGCTGCTCAATGTGTGTCAGCTCCAGATAACTCGCCTCCCAGAGCCTGGCTGTGGGCTTGGGTTTGAGTTGAGACGGAAAGCATGAACTACTCTTCTAGACAACTCTTCTCCATCCACATTAGAGGCCGAATCCCCTTTCTGCCCCTGCGCTGGGCTCTTGGGAAGGAAGAAGATTAAAACCTTCCCAGACAATCCTTAACCTCGTGCCAGACTCGTTGCTGCCTCTAGCATTTGGTGTAAGCTCTGCTCACGCCTCGCTGGCTTGTGAAATGCTCAAGACTATTTGTGTCTCTGAGAACTGACAGGATGGACCCAGAAGGATGGGGACAGCTGAGAATTAATTAGGAGCTGCTGGTTTAATTAGTAGTGTCTCAGTATGTTCGTGCATGAGGGCTGGGTGCTGAGGGAGTAGCATATCTTGTGAGCATCCAGCCTTCCTGCTTAGCAGACTTGAACCCTTTGTGTCCGGCATTGTACTGGTGTGTTGCTGTGTAAATGCCATCAGTACAAAGGCCTCATCCTGCCCCTCTTCAGGTTCTCAGTGTCCTTGGTGTCCACTTTCCAGGGAGCTTTTCTAGGAATTGCCCAGTCTCTACAAACTAGTTGAGACTAACTTGCTCTGTCTGTGGTTCTTGCTGTCTCCCAGGCTTTCTGTTTTCCCAGTACCATCTGGTCCCACTTTACTGGCAGTGTGGGTAACCTCAAACCCATCATCTTCATCCAGATCCAGGGCAGGGGCTTTACAGGGCCAGAAGACCTCAGGGCATACCAAAACTCGTGATCTTTCTTGAACCCAGAGGTTTCACTCGAAGGTGGAGCTGTGTGTTGAGGTGGCCTCCTGCTGCCACTGTGACAGCCCATGAAGTCTGTCGAGGGCAGATCCCCGCTGCCATCGGTCAGGGAGTGGTTGGGGCTCAGGGCCATCCATCATCCCCTTCTCCCAGGGCTGTTTCTGACCCCTGGGGCATGCAGGGCCAGGGCGGGGGAGAGGTGGCTCGTTCCCAGCTCATGGGATGCTCTGGATGTACAGATGGCAGCTTGAGGAAATCTAATTAAAACGTGGTGACAGCTGCCTGCCGAGGCTCTGATGGAGGGGGATGAGGAAGGGGGGATCTGGCTTCCCGTGGCAGGTTTCCATGAAATGAAGACTTCTCTGATGCAGACTCACTTGTCTCCCACAGTGCTTCCTCTGCCTCTTCTCCCCCGTTATCTGGATCCAGTCCCACGCAAGTTTCCCAAAGGGTGTCTCAGTCCCCAGGTACCCTCTGAGCCCATTCCAAATGTGCGCCCCGGTCCGCTGTGCTGTGTGCGGTCACTACAGATGCACAGGGTGGCTTTGCCATCCATCTCGTCCCTTTCTCACAGGGCTGGGCGCCTCCTTCTCTGCAGCAGGGACGGCTGGAGCCTCCGGGTCCAACACACAGCTGGGGCCATGTGCTGACTCAAGCAGGCTTCAGCTGGCAAAAGCCCAGGGCTTTTTTTTTTTTTCCTAAGTGCCATTTCAGAGCTCAGTCGCCAGCTCTTTGGCTGTCCTTGCTGAGGAAGGGGAATGACGGGACAGTCCGTTTGTCCTGCATAAGATGCTGCCAAATGCGACAGCCACCACCCTCCATGGTTTTTGCTGCTTCCCTTCCCCACCCCAGAAAACCCAAACCAACCAAGCTGTCAGCACCTCCTGCCCGCTGCTGCTGTCTGTTGCCTGTACCTGTTGCAGCAGGTGTGTGACACAGAAGCGACTTGAAGCCAGGGGTGGTCACTTGGGACTGGCCCTGCTGCTGCTAAGTGCAGGGTGGCCGGTGAGACATTGCTTGCTCAGCACGTCACTGGATTTTGGCAGCAGGGTTGTCCACACACAGCCTGCCCCTGGCAGGGGAGGGGGATGTCTGTCCTCAGCTTTCCTCTTGCCTGTGATGCAACACCAGCTCCCCACTGAAGGCCATCTTACTGGGTCACCAGAAAAAGTAATTTGAAGTCTATGGCTGCTCTCCTTAAATCACCTTGGAAGAAGGCAGACGTGCCCAGCTCCTGGTATCTCTATTTTTACTTCATGCAGAGATGGATATGGCTGAGCTATCTCCTTTTATTTCCAGCATTTGGCACGTGCTGTAGCGTGTTGCTAAAGATGTGTCTGGCTGGATGTGAAGCTGCCTGCTTCCCTGAATCCCTGGGGGACTGCAGGGGTGAAGGGCTCTTGCCTTCTACATGGCTTCATAATGCTTTTCTTCTCTGCTTGCTGTTCTTTGCCTCCCCCTTCCACTTCCCGTACAGTTTTTTGACTTATTTTGACTGTATTTATTCAAAGCAGCCTGGATAAACATGGAGCAAGAGTGTATTAACTGGGGCCGCTGGTAGCACTGGATTCTAGAGACATTTTTAATGGGTTTCTAGTAACTGGAACTGGCCTGTTCTGATGTAGTAACCTTTAATTGCTCTATCTGCAGCTTGGCACAGAGATTTCCTTGGGAAGGCTCAGCACGTTTAGCCTCCTGACAGGCTGACAAGCTTTGCACCTCAGTTGGCTCCAGTTGCAGCAGCTCCAGTGGTGCTGGTTTGCCAGACCTGGCCCACCAATGCTGGTTTGAGCTTGCAGCGGCCCACGTGCCCGAGTTGTGCCTGTCAGCTGCCCCTTGCCCTCCTCCTGATTGTGGGCAGGAGTCCATACACAGTAGCTGGGCAGGTCCCCAGTGTCCTGCTTTGCCCATGGGATGCTCATGGAGAGGCTGACACGGTTAGGTGCTCCAGAACCTGGTTAGGAATAAGATGAATGGTTTGACCTGTTGAACTGGGCACCTCTGAAACCTCCTAGATAACCTGGGGGGAAATGAACCCTGCAGCTGCCAGGCTTTCCTGCTGGGGCTTGCTGTGGGGGTGAAATGGGGGGGCTCTCAGGCTCCCCCCAGCATTGCCCACCCTGTGGGGGGCTGGCTGGCGAGGGGGAGTGAGTTAGTCCACTGGCACTTCCAGGAGCCAGGGGGATGAGCTGGGACACGTGATCCCCATATCTGGCCATAGCTCTGCTGCAGGGCAATGTGTAAGCTCAGAGCTGTCGTCTGCTCCGTTTCTCCCCCAGTGAGGCAGAGAGAACTCATGTTTCTGGAGCAGGTTGGAGAGGATGCTCCACAACAAATCCTCTGCCACCTGAACTGCTCCAAGGCTTGTCCTACATCTCATGACTTGGTGAGCCTGGTAATGGTACGCTAGCGGCTTTGGAGAGCGCAAAGGGAAGAGTTTTTCCATTGCTATGGAGTTGTTTTCAAGCTTTTCAGCTTTCTGCCCCTTTGCTTGCCCTCACGCACCGGGAATGGCAGCCCCAGGGAGTGTGGCGGTCAGGAACATGGCTAGAGAGGGCTGTCCTCGGTGGGGATGTGGGACTGGGACCCCTGAGAACCCCAGAGCTCTTCCTCCAGGGACCATCCCTCCTCTGTAGGCAGAGGCTGGCTGTGACCACACCAGTTTGGGGTGTCAGTGGTTAACTGAGAAGCCTGGGAGCTGGCAGCTCCTGTGCCTGCTATAGAGAACTCGTTATCTAGCTGCAGTGAGACTTTTAGATAAGGACTTTAGCTTTGATGGGGGGTTATAGGGGGGGTCCACAATCGCAGCAGGGACCACCAGGCAAGGGTTGGCTCCAAGTGTCAGGCTGCAAACCCATTGCCTTTGGTTGCTGAGTCTCTGTCTGCCGTGGGAAGGGAGATGGCCATAACATGTGTGTGTGTTCGAACATGCCCACCCACCTGCCTCCCAGGAACAGGAATGCCTCAGCACCGCAATGCAGCAAGCGGGCTTGGGCTTGAATTCAAGGCCATCATCCCCTTATCTGGGTGTTGCAACAGATGGTGGTGATCTGTAAACTTCTGTGGCGAAGGGAGGCTGGGGGGGAGCTGTTCAGGGGCTGTTCCTCCTGAAGGATGCGAGCGTTCCCCAGTTCTTGGTTGGGCTTTTCTCACTCGCATCTCCCCCATGTGAAAATGTGGGAGTGGAGCAGCTGTCTGTGCTAACTCAGAGCAGGACAGGCCTGTTGTGAGCCCAAACATGTGGTGGGATGTCCAAGGTGGGAGCGTGAGAGCTGGTACCAGCGTGTGAGTACACAGGCTGCCACCCTACTGAAACCACTCCCTGCTCCTTCTGGTGCTGAGACCCCTATGTGATTTTTGGCTCTGCCAGCTGGCAGAAGAGGACTGGATGTCACCCGGGGGTGCGCAGGCAGGTTCGGTGTGGTGGTTTGCTTTGAGAGGGGTCCTGTGTCTGCTCAGACCGGGTGGGCTGTGTGCCGTGATGTGGGCAGCTCCTGTTGTGGGCCACGCTCTCCTGTTCTCCCCCTGCCTTGGAAGTGCCGATGCACATCACAGACACAAAACAAGTGAGCCAGCGTGTCTTGCTTCTGTATTGATGTTTGGTTAATGAGAGTTGGCATCTGGAGCTGCTTATCCTTTGCCCTTGAGATAAAACAGCACTTTGACTGCAACCGGCTCTGGTATTCAAAGTCGTGATCAGGCCGTGAAGGTATGGCAGGAGATCTGACGGGGGAGGCTGTTCTTCGTTGTGGGATTAGAGGCTTTTAAGCCCTGAGGAGACCATTCTGCCTGAATGCATGTAGCAAAGCACCAGTAAGGGGTCTGAGGTAAGGGCTGTGCATTCCCCTTGCAAAGAGGGCTGGGTTTGGGTTTCTTTCCACCCTGTCTTGAGTCGGTGTGGAGGACAAGCTCACACTGGCCAGGCAGGTGCTCTGGAGAGCTGTTTGAGGTGGCTATAAGCAGCATCACTTGCAGCCCTTGGTGTCTGGGTAGGTGGGTGGAGGTGGTGAGATGCGCATGGCTGAGAAGGCTTGTGCAGTGGGGAGGGGGAGAGCTCCGAAGCCAACGCAAATTGGCCACCTTTCTCCCAGGGAGATGCTTCCTGTGAGATGTGGCTTGAATACAAGGGAGCAGATGGGTGAAATGGGAAGAGAGTCTGTCTGGTAGCGCCTGCCACCTTCCTGCCAGCAGAGCTGTTCATCTGGCAAATCTGGGGAGGGAATTCTGTGGGATCCATTAAAGCTGTTGCAAAACCTGGTGAGAATCAGGACAGGAGATGTTCAGGCTGGGACAACCCTGAAGGCCCAGTCTGTGTCTCGACAGGTCTGCCTGCGTCCTCCCTGCGTGGGGGTAGCACAGCAGATCATCTTGTGCTGTGCACCAAGGCCAGTCTGTCACGTTTGTCTGTCTCTTAAGGTGCAGTGTCGACATCAGAGCTCGATTTCAACCTCCCATGAATTGGCCAAGACTAACTGAAAATGTCTTGTGGGTACCTCTTCTGAAAGCCACGTAGCTCATTGCCACAGGGTGAGCTCTGGGGTGACTTTTCCATGGCAAGACACAAACATAGCTTAGATTACTGTCCTTGCTTTGGGAGGGTCAGATACTTCCAGACCTCGCTGTGTGGCTTTGCTGAGAGCCCTGTGTCTCTAACAGGAGGAGGAAGCCACTCACTTGAAGTGGTGTCTGGCTGCTGAGAAGCAACATGCTTATCAACGTGACTGGAGGTCCTGGTGAAGGATGAGCGTTAATGGCCAAAGTGCTTCTGCTGCAGTCCTTTGAAGCAGAGGCTGACCCCGGGACATGGGAGCAGTGTCCCACGAGCTGGGGATGTCCTTGTGAGGGTGGGTGGGCTGTGAACTCAAGCAGCAGCTGAGCTTGTTCAGGCTGTACTGGGGGGTCCAGCTCTCTGCTGCTGCTGCGGACAGGGCTGTACACCTTTTTTAGCAGGCTAACGGGCTCGTGCCAATGTATCTCTCCTTGCAGGGATGGTGGGACACTTGCTGGGATGCCCAGATACTTGTGTGGTGGGAGGTAGCAGAGCCCACTGCCACTCATCCCAGTCTGGAATGTGACAGCCATGCGTATAGGAGAGCATCACTGCCACAAAGGTCTCTGCTGTCAGCCTGAGCACCGAGGCTGATGCGCATATCGGGAAGGGGGATATTGCTTCATTTGGGACAAACTAGAGAGAGGGTTGCTGCTCAGGGAGCTGAAATCACTGCTGTTAAAGGCTTTCACAGTGCAAGGAGGCCAGCTCGAGGACTTGAAAGGTGATAATACCTGGGAATAGCACGGGGGTAGCAGGGAGTGTGCAATAGTGCTGTGAGTAAGGGGAAAACGTGCTTCTGAAATGAAAGCATGACCTGATTCCTTTGCTCCATTTTTCCACCCTGTATGGGTTTTCATGAGGCACTGCTGCACAAGTCCATATACAGTACCTGAAGCAAGCCTGAACCTGAGGTTTTGCTTTCTGCCGGTGCTTATGTGTGTGCTTTTTCTCAACAGCCATCAAGGTGAGCTGTGTTGGATCCTGTGGGGTGTCTAACAAGATCAATGACACAGCATGGACCGTGGAGGAGCAGTACTTTAACAGCACGCTGTCTCTGGCAGACAAAGGTAAGGTCTGCAAAGATGCGGTGGAGATCTGTGATTCTGAGATGATTTACAGAAAAGTGTCACCAAGACTTCAGCATCTTCTCGATGTGGAATACCCCTTCATAGGCTGGCTTGGTCTGTGTATGGAGGATGGGAGCCAGTATTAGAGACTACAAGAGCATAGAAGGAGCTGTGCTGAGAGGCATCCTGAATAGCTGCAGAACTTGGCCACCACCCTGCAAACACTGCTTGCATCCTCTGGCCCTCGTCTTCCTGAAACGGAGCTGCCAGCCGTGACTTTCAGTTTTTTCAAGGCCCTGTGGGTTCACTCTGCTCCACTTCTTATGTATGTTGTCTGTGGTGGTCACAAAACACTGATCAAAGCTGGTCAGTAGAAGCCAGTTGTGGGCCAGGAGTAGTTTACACTGAAAGAGATGTGAAAGTGGCACTTGTCCTCCAAGAGAGATGCTGAGAGCATGGCAGCAGCAGCCTAGGACAGTTTGCCTCCACACCCCCTCGCAAGCTGAGATGCCCAGAGATAGCAACAGGGTTGTATTATCCCGTGGGGTAAAGTGACACCAGCAGCCTCTGGGGAATCTGGGCTGGAATGAATGCTGTCTTTCTGCTGTTAAATAGGTCAGCCTTACCACAAATAATTCATGCTGTGCCCTGGCTCCTGTTGAAATCGAGATGTGCCAGTATTCACCTGCTGAAGGCAGTGGCTGTAGCAGTAACTAACGTGGCAGAAGCCCCGGGGTAGCAGGAGCTCAGCCCTCTGATGCCGTTTTATCTAATAACAGGAAACGGGTAGAACAGAAGTGGCAGTTCCTGCTAGCTCAACAATTTTTCAAGCAGAGCTTTTAGCGTTGAGGGGAGACTGACCTCATCCTCGCAGCAACTGGCGAGAGCACTGCTTGCTCTCAGGCCCGGGAGAAGGGAGACAGCTGGCTGGCTTGCCTCTTGGCTTGGCTCATAGCCCAGGGGCTGCAGTTGGAGGTGAACTGCCTGGGAGGGCAATGAGAATTGTTCCTGATTTTTGAATGCAGCACTGAGCACAGCCAGAGCGCCCAGCTGTGAATGTCAGGATAGCAAAATCCCGGAGGCTTTATAAGGTGCTGGGGGCCATTGAGCTTAGATGAGTTGGGAGCTGGAGGCTGCAAACAATTGTGGACTCCTGGAGAGGTTTAAACCTGCAACTGCATTGAAAAATGCACCTTCCGAATTTATTTTTTTTTTTGTTTCTAATATTTAATGATTCAAGGGAGAGCTGTGATACTGTGGTCAGTTATGTCCTGGTAAAGCTGAGCTGTGGCAAAAGCCAACAAGGAGAGACAGGAGTGTGAAGAGGTGGGTGTGCTGTTGGTTTGCAGCCCCTCAGAGATTTTGATGGTCACTTCAGCAGTCCTTGTGAGGTTCCCTATGGGAGCCATCCCCTTGACAGCTAGGGCCAGTGTGGACTGGGAAGGATGGAAGGAAAATGCAGTAATGGCTACACGCTTTCATGGCTCTGAAACGCCCCCTTTGAAAGCCCGAATTCTAAAGACAGCCACAATTTGGTATTCCCAGCTCTTAAACTGTTCATGGAAAGCCCTAATCTTTTGGCTTCCAATTTTCTGGGACCCAGGCTCTTGCGTATCACCCAGTGCAGTGCTGCTATCTGTCAGCCACTGTGTTGCAGACTCTGCCAGCCTTGAGCAGGCACCAGGGATGGGGTGGCAGGGCTGGGCTGCTCGCTCTGTGTTGGAGCCAGTCGTGGAGCTGGCAGCTGCCCAGCTGCCCGTCTGGAGTGTGATGGGACAAAACAGGCCAGCTGAAGTCTTCCAGAGCTACCACAGCTCCAGGCAAGCGAGGCAAGAAGTGGTAGTGCATGACTTACCAGGGATGTAATGAATTGAAGGGAAAATCTGAGGCATCATTGTCCTGTCTTGCAAAGCTGCAGTGCAATTATGGGGTGAAGCCTGGTCTCTGCTACCAGCAATCAGTCTGGAGCAGTGTGCCAGGTACTTACGGTCACTGACCTGTGCCCTTCAGCTTTTTGTGTCAGAGTGGACCCAACTGATGGGAGCTCTCAGCCTCTGGCTTCCAGCTGCAGGGAAGCAGATAAGAAGTCGGGCAGTCCCTGTGCGTGGGGTGGCAGCCAAGGGCAGTGCTCGTGGGGCATTTACTCTTTGCGTGACTGGTACAAGCTCAGGAGTTACTGTCCTGGACTTGCCATGTTTGTCCTGTGTCTTTCTTCAGGCAGGGTGGCTGGGCCCCTGTGAGAACATAGGGATGGGCTGTATGTGCGAGGGGACGGTATTGATGCTGCCTTTGGACCCGAATCCTCCAGCAGAGATGGCTTTGAAACCGTCCCTTGCAATTGCTGCACTGGCCTGTGCGGATATGGAAACAAAAGCCCTGGGGGCTGGCAGCACTCCAGCCTGTGTCGTGGGGAAGCGAGATAACGGCTATCACAGCCCTCGTGGTGGCATTGATGCATGTCTGGGCTGGCAGAGCAACAAGGGAAGCCAGGCTGCTTCTCCGTGTCTGTGCCTCCGTACGTGCCTACCTGCCTTCCTCCTCCGAGGGCTGCTGGCAGCACAGCATCCTGGCACGGCACGTGCAGCGCGGCAGTGGCAGGGGTTCGCTGGGACAGTCATGCAGTGACCTGGTGCAGGCAGTGCCTTGGTGCTGACTCAGCCGTGGTGGTTTTAGGCTCCCCAGGAATAGCTCTCAGCTGCCCCAGCCTTTCCTGAACAGATCGTGAAGGAGCTTCAGGCGGGTGGACCATCCCTTGGGTGCCTGCTCTGCACAAAGCAGGGCTGTCCCTTTCCCTGTGCCTCTAGCCAGCAGTGTTCAGCAGCGACGAGCTTCTCCGGTGTCTGGCAGAAAAGCGGTTGCCTCTGGGGAGCTGCAGCCAGTGCTTGTGTGTGCTCCCTGGGGTGCCTCCCTTGCAGGTCTGACACTTGGCTGGGAGGGGAAACTGAGGCAGGCTTGTACCCTTAGGGCACGGGGTGTTGAGCTCGCTGATGGAAGCCCAGGGAGCAGATGAGTTCAGGGAGCTGGAAGTGTTTCCAAGCAAGGACCTCCAAAGGAGCATGGGGCCAGCTGGGCTGCTCACCCCCAGCACGTGCCTCCTTCCCTTCCAGCATCTGACAGCCACCGGTGAAAAGCAGCAGGCTCTGTGAGCAAAGGTTACTGCCGCTGTGGACAAATACTGCGGTGGCCTATGGGATGTCCTACCATGTGCGTAAAAATGTGTAGAACCCACCCAGGGTGAACACGTGCCCTCTTCTTTCAGGTGAGGGCTGGCTGTGCCCACCCATCCTTCTCACGCCTGGAAAAGCAAACAGCAGAAGGGCAGGCAGGGACCACAGGAGGCAACGTGCTGCCTTTCTGTGGTTCTGCAAGAGCGTCTTATCCACAAAGGGAGATGTCACCTCCCAGCAGCACAAATGGAAAACGAATGAATGAAGGGGAGGAATTTGCTTCTGCCTCAGAGGGCTCTTCTCTTCCTCTGTGTGTGTCCCCTTACAGCAATGCTGTTACCTCTCCTTTTTGAACCTGTGCATTAAGAAAACAAAAAAGGAAGGGGGAACAGCGTGTCCCCGCTTCAAGAGGTAACTGGCAGCCAGGCTGTGCCCTGGGGCAGGGGGTGGTGATGCCAGGCATCCTGCTGGCACCATCCCCAGCCTTCTTGCAGAGGGCTCATCCAGCCTGACAGCATCAGCTTAGGTTGAGGGAGGATCCCAGGTGTCCCTGAGGCCATGCAGCCAACAAATCTCCATCTTGCCTGTCTCAGTGCTCCAGCGGGGCCACAGCGGTGCTGGCACCTGGAGGACGGTGCAGCGAGGCGGACTCAGCCTGAAAGCCTGAAAAACAACCCGCCGCGCTCTGTCCCTTCCCACATCCTGAGCAGTAACTTCAAAAAACGATGATCTGTGTTCTTTGAGGACGTGGGGGGAAGGGGAGAGGAACTATCGAGCCTTAGATTGCTCTTTAAGCATGTAAGAGTGACACGGCACTTCTCCACCCACACACCGTTGCATTGAAATAAGTGAGGGGGCAGCTCATCCTCTGTAGCGTCAGCTGTTGCTTTTATTACCCACTGTTTTGTTGATTTTTTTTTTTTAATGGTGTACGTTGTATGAGAAATGAGGCGAGCCCTGAAATAGCCCAGATGCCCGCTTTGCAATGTCAGGCACTTGTTTAAGGCACTGGCCTCATCCTTAATTCCCCTTCTCTCCCACCCTCAGAACAGCATCCAGGGTGTGGAAGACTCAGCCTTGCCGTTGGAGCATCCGCAGGTTGGCGAGCGGTGTTTTTGTTACAGAGGACCCTGCTTGCATCGGTGCTGGCGTGGTGCGTGTCCCCACTCGAGCAGTGCGGTGGCCGTGCACTGGGAATTTCTCGCTGGGCTGGCCGGTGCCGAGCGGGAGCCGGAGGCAGCAGGCACCCGTGAGCTGCTGGGGGATTGTGCAGGGCTGCGCTGTAGCCTTGGCAATAACACACAAGTCAGCGGTTTCATGAACTCGAGCTCTTGACATAAAAGCTGCTGGAAAGTGCTGAGCATATACCAGCTGGTCTGGAGCCTCTGGCTGCTGTGTTTGCTGGAGAGCACACTGCGGCACTGGGGAGGTCACCCAGCCCACCGGTGGCTCTCGGGGGAGGCACGTTATTTGCTTCCTGGAGGGGAGGCTGATGGGGAGATTTGCTTTTCCCACTTGGCTTGAGTTTGACTTGTACTTCGACTATTCCCTGGTGCTGTTTTTTCTTGGGTCCTTTTTTTGGAAAGAATCGCAATGGGAGTGTGGGGGTGTTGGGTTTCTGTAGGTGTCAGCAGTGCAGGAGATCAAGTGCGCCAGTTGCCCTGAGTACAAAATAGCACCGCTTGTACCCGCTGCTCTTGGACAGAGAGATGCTTCTCTTGATCCGATATAATGGAGTAATTCAGCTCTGCAGAGGCCTCCTGCTCTTCTCTCCCTCCCCTGCTGCAGCTCTGGCCTTAATCAGCCACCGAGGAGTAGGTCTGTCGTGTGCCTGTACCCACATGGGGCTGTTTTCTTTGGACACTCCGTATCTCCGATGGCACACACAGCTTTTGGCCCTGTGGATGGGTTGTGCATGGAAAGGTAGACTTTCATTTTTTTCATTTCCTTTAAATCCTACTTGTACCTGAGTTGAACCCGTGCAGGGAGCTGGCTGTAATTTCCAGTTGACCTTAGTTTTGGCAGCTTGTTAGCTAGCGAGAAGACGCTGCAGGGAATTCCTGGCTGCTCCACGCGCTTCCTCTGCTGGCAGATTTCTTGCACAAATTGCTAAAAAGGGGCAGTTGTGCATCACCTCCTCTCTGGGTTCTCTGCCGGACTGGCACAACACCTTCATGGCCAAGAGTTGGCATAGGGTGACGATCCTGTCTTGCAGCTGAATTGCAGGAGCTTGGCGACCTGACTTAAGCAGGCATTGAGAGACTCTGTCTCTTGTTCTGTGCTCAGGAATCACTGAGCAGGAGGTAGTGAAGCAGCAGGTGATGCTCCTGGGCAGCCCCTGGCTGGGTGAGAGCAGGAAGGTGCCCGTGGGCAGTGGTGAGCCGTTAAAGGGTTCTGGAGCAGTGACTGCAGGGTCAGCCCAGGAAAACCACACGGAAGGAGCTGCAGTTGCTTTAGGTCACAGCTGCTTCCTCAGCGCTTCCCAGTTTCTTGCCTCAATAGATCACTGTTAATCCTCAGCGTTTTTTGCAGCATTGCCATACCACCAGATCCTGCTAATTCATTGAAAATCTCACGGAAAGTGGCTGACAGAGATTTATGAGCAGTGGCGCCCGAGCTTCAGTGCTGGTCTTTCCTGTGTGTTTTCTTCCTTCCTCTCTCCCGCCTGTGTTACAGAAAGGTTTACCTTGGCTGCTTTAACCGTATCGGAGCACTGGCTGTTGTTCCTTCTGCGTGTCTGTGTGCGTTCAGAGCCGGTGTGAGCAAGCTGCTGCTTTGAACGGGAGCTTGGATCATCCTGGGGACAGTGCTCCCTTGCTGCTGTACGGCAGCTCTGCTCACTGAAGTGCTGCTTCGTGGCCTGAGAGCTTGTTTGAGCGAAACTAATTTGAGCTAAATACGGAATCTTTCCCCGGCAAGTATGGCTGTGCTTGCTGGCAGGTCACTCTTCTGACTGTCAGCAGCTCCCTCTGAGGCACCTGTATCTGCTGCAGGGATAGCATGAGCAAGTGTGTGTGTTTACCCTCATTTGTTGTAGTTTGTAATCTCGTGTATGAGTTTAATCCACTAGAGACCGAGTTGGAGTCCTCATGCTAAAGCTGCAACAGCCCAGCATTGCCTGAAGTGCCCTGACACAGACAAAATTAATGCTTCCCATCTGATCTCTGATACAGCCTCCTGCAAGCTAGTAGAGCTCTGACCACCTTGCTTACATCTAATACTCACTTTTCTGCCCTGCAAAGGTGGATGAGGGAGAGACGGGAAGGCAGGGGTGGTGAGCAGGGTGCTGGCTGTCAGGGCTGCAGCGACTGATGGTTCTTCCAGTAGCTGAGGAGTCGGTATCCTGTAGCACAGCATGGAGGCAGGGCTACCTGTTTCTCCACCCGAAAGTGGAAAACACAAACCTGCTGCTTTCCTGCTTGCTGCCTGGAGAGCCTCGAGAGGAAAGTACCCGAGTTGTGCATCAGCAATGCTGGCGTCAGTCTTCAGCACCTTTGGAGGAGCTCACCCTCCCTAGGGGAGAGGGAAGGCTGATTTTAGGCAGCAGGAAGACTGTTGCTACAGGCGATGGCAGGGGGACCAGCAGGCACAAAGTACCTTTCCGTACTACACGATTTGGCCAGCACAGTTAATGCATCACTCGCTAAGTAGCCAGAGAGAAACTGCCATATGGCTCACCCTGCTGTTCCTCTACTAGAAGAACCAAAAAATATGTGTATTCCAAAGGCGCAGCTTGTTCCCACTCTAGCATCCGTGCATGCAGCAGGAGGGAGCAGAGCCACTGCTGTCTGCTTGGCAGGTTCCAGCTGGAAAAGCCGGAGGTCGGGGCAGGAGCCCTGTTTTGGCTGCTGCCTGGCTCCTGTGCCTGGGATGCAGGGACACCTTCCAGGTTCCTAGTTGTGGCTATGGAGCAAATAGTATCCTCCTCTTTGGAGGACAGAGGGAGCAATACACAGATATTAATCTTTTTTGCCCTAGTCTAGCCATGGATGAAGCCTGCCAAGGCAGAGGTGTGTGTTGTGTACCGTGCGCTGCCGTTGCCTGGCCCTGCAGCCTGCTGTGGGCTCAGACATCTGGGCTGTCTCTCCCAGCACACTAGAGCATGAGATTTCACAGGGGTCAGTAATGTGGCTCGTCTTGAGTCTGTCGTGTTTGTGCATCAGTGACCAAGGCATCTCTCAGCCCTCTTATGGCTTCTCTCCAGTGCCTTCCCCCGCTGGCACCAACCTGGAGGTCCTGGCTTTGTTGTGGTGGCGGCCAGCCTTGCAGGGAGACGGCTGTGACTGCCTGTGGCTTCCAGCTGTCCAGGGATGGAGACACTGAGGCTGGGGGAGCCAGGCTGGGAGGAGGCGTTTGGCAGATGTCCTTGCGGTGGCACTGGTTTGAACATGCAGCCCAGGCAGATCTGGCCCCACCAGTACTGTAAGACTGACCTGTTTGCATGGGCCACTAACTGAGAAAGCTGCAAAACAGCCCTGGGAAGCCCAGGTGGGATGCAGCAGGTCGGACTCTGTGTCCTTGCCTGTGTTGGTTTCTCCTGAAGCCCAGCCCTGCCCTGCTCTCATGCGGGGGCAGAGGCTGCCAGAGGACCTTTCCCAGCCCTCGGTTGGCTGCTGGCAGGGCAGGGTGTGGGCAGCAGCTTCCCCTCGCTCTCGGAGGGATGGTGGTTTTGGAGGGCTGGTGACTTCCTCTGGCTGCTGGTTCCACCTGGGCAGGTGCCTGGCAGCCAGGAGCCAGGGAAGCTGCACTGCTCAGAAGAGGCTCCAAAGCCTTTCAGCACCTGAGCTGTGGCAGAGTAAGCCCAACTTGGATCATTTGTTTAGCAGTGTAAATACAGACGTGTGGTCATTTCACCCACACACAGTTATGACGGTGTCGTGTTTTCCCATGTGGTTGTGCAGCAGCATGCTGGTTTGCAGTGAGCGTAGAGAAACCTTTGTGGGTCAAAGCAAAGCTGTGTGCCAGGAGGGAACGGTGCATCCAGCAGCTGGGTAGGCTCAGGGACATGCTCAGCTCGAACTTTGCCTGGGAGCCCCATACAGCCCTGGGGAAAACCCGTTCTGTCCCTCCACTGCACACCGGTGTGACCGCAGGTGCCCCAGGTGCTGTGGGACAGTGCTGCAGCATTGAGGTCTGTCGCGCCGTGCAGGCTGGGCTCGGGGCCATGCTCCCCAGCGCTGGCAATGCTTTGCAGGCTCTGATCGTGCAGGGGAACCCCATCAGGCTCTGGCTGTGTCACCACGTTACCTCCTGGGGACCCGGCAGAGGGCTCAGCATCAGCTCTCTGGATCAAAGCATTTCTTTTTGGGTCCGGCCAGGCCTCCTCCACATCCACTGGTGCAAGTGAACAACCCCCCATCCCAGTGCGGAGCGGAGAGGAGCAGCTGAGCCGGGAACGGGAGAACCCATTTGCTTCCAGACAGATCTCCACTGTATTCAGGGAAATCTCCAAGGTCACTCTGCTTTGCACTGTAAGACAGCTCTTCCGCATCGTTTGCATGTTGTTGTTGCTGCTGCTGCTTGTCTGAGTTTATTCTTTTTCCAGGCTGTCTGGGGTAGCAGCTCCTTTCCCTCCAGGAATTTTTAGGGAGGATGTTTCGAAAGGCCGTGCAGAGGCAGCCAGTCTGCTGGCTCAGTTCCTATCGGGAGGAAAGGCTGCTGCAGGTATGGCCCCACAGCAGAACCCTGCTAATCCAGCTGCCTGTGTTGCCTAATGGATTTCTCAAGGTATTTTTAGCTGCGTGTAAACTTCAGGAAAAGCTTTTTTGCGGCTGAACACACTATGGCCTTTGTTCAGGCTTCTGGCAATGGGGAGGTAATGGCTCAGCGCAGCTGCGGTGGCTTGCACAGCCCTTTCCTCTCGCAGTGTGTTTGCAAGCTGCTCGAGAGCATCGCAGCCTGCTGCATGGGGCTCTGGGAGATCCCTCGAGCGATGCTGGACCCCTGGCCTGCACTTGCCCGTGCACACACTGTGGCTTCGTTTGGCAAAGCTGCTGGTTCAGGAGCAGCTTGGAAAGGAGCTTTCAGGCAGGGCTGCCTCCCTCGGGTTTCTGCGTGGTGGGGTGGCTGTTGGAGGAAACCATCTCACCTCTGCCTGCTGTCAACAGCTGTCTCTGTTGCAAAGTCAATTTGCAAGTGAAATTAGCGCATTAAACGTCCTGGATCTTTCCTAGAAGCTCTCAGGGCTGGAAGGATAGGGGCAATGAGCAGCTTCCTATGGGCTTTGTGTCCGCCTTGCTGCCTGGATGCTGGAGTTGCACAGGAGATGCAGCTGGGCAGGCAGAACAGTTTTGCATGCTGTCTGTGCATGCTGGCCCTGTCCTGCTGTTGTGGTGGCTGTGCAGGTTGAGTGAGCATTGCAAGTGTCCCTTGCGGGGAGCCGAGGTGGCTTTTGCTGCTGTTTTCCACAAGAGAGGTGCCTGGGTGCTGGCACAAGGTTAGACTGTGCCCTGCCTGTGCTCACAGGGTGGCTGGGACAAGGGAAATTGCAGATTTTCCCCATTATATCAAGACCAGTCAGCATTTGGAAATAGAAGCTCAGCCTTTAGGAGCAGAGTTGCCAGCTGGAGAGTTTAAAAGTAGTTGCCACCTCCCTTCCCTCTGTAAGGGGAGACTCAGCTTGGGACTTGTCAGCTTTCCACCTGCCAAAGGCACCAGACACATGGCAGAAGACCAAAATGGCTTTGTAATCCCAGGCAAGTTGAACATGGAGCCTCCACTGTGTGCTGGGGGAGCTTTGGCCAGGAGAGATGAGCAGGAGCCCAGGAAGGAGCTCCAAGGGTGCCTGCAGCTGGGATTGGGGGTCCCCAGGCAGGTGGAGGGCTGAGGGTGCTGCTCCTGTCATAGCCTTTCCACCAGTGACCTGCCCAAACAGCTTCCATGCTCACAATAAGGCCAAGAAATGCAGGTGTTGAGCTGGATGCTGGGGCGCGGTGGGCAGCTGGCTGTTAGCTGTGCTAGAAGTGAAGCCGCCTGCAGTGGTGGCTGCACCTGTGGGTAGGACCTGGGTGCTCGGTCCAGCCTGCTGGAAAATTCCCTGTACCTGGAGGATCTCCGGGCAGGCATAAAGATGCTTCCCTCTCTTTGGGGGAAGAAGAGTGTGGGCTGGAAGGAGCAGGTCTGAAAACAAGAGCTACTGCTAATTGCCTGCAGCATCTCTTTCCTTAATGGAGTGGAGAACAGAGCTCACTGCATTTTCCTGGCTGCCTGCTTGGTGTAGGACAGAGGTCTGGGCTCTCGTGGCTGCAAGCCAAGTGCTACTGCAGTGCCCTCGGTCTGCGTGCACTGGGATGGGGAACAGCTTTAGTCTGGGATGGCTGGTCTTGAAACTCATCACCGGCTGTGAAGAGCAGGAATGGCCTTTTCTAGCCCTTACGGGCAGTTTGTTGTGGGCAGGAGCTGTGGGAGGAATTTGCAGGCTGCTCCCTGCCCCAGGTGGGCTCACAGCCAGTCTGGGTACGCCGTGAGCCAACAGGTCTTAGGGTGCTTGGGTCTGAGCTGTCGGGGTCATCCGTGCTGACCTGTGGGCAGTTCTCACTTGGTGACTTGCTCTGAGGCTGGGCTACCTGTGTGGAAACTGTGCCAGGGCACCGAGTCACGCGGTGGCTCCAACAGCCAAACCACATCCTCTGCGAGTGATGCTGGCCATGCACGTTGCTGTGAGAGTGTTTTGCCTTGCTTGGTGCTGCCGTTGGCAGAAACCTTCAGGACCCCTGGCTTTCTGCAGGGGGTTAGGAACTGTGAACGTGAGATGCTTGCAGGTTCACCTCCAGCACGACTTTCTGTTGGTGCACGTGAGCTGGGTAGGAGCTTGGCCGAAAGGACCTGTTGGATCATGCTGCCTGTAATGTGGAAGAGGAACTTTCACTTTGTGGAGTCCATGAGCTTTTCCTGAGGGTCCTGGAAAGCTCGTGAAGTTTCATGCTCCTCGCAGGAGACTTGAAATCACTGCCTGCGTGTTCATCTGGGGCTCTGCAGGTCAGACAGCTGGAAAGTCTCCAGGTCTTGGTGAAAACTCAGCGGCCACTGCCCTTTGGGGCTCTCATCTGCCTTCTGTCTGCATTGCAGTGACAGGACTTGCTCCCTCTCCCCTTCAGGTGGAGCCAGTCCCCTTAGCGCAATGCAGAAGCTGTGCGGGAGAGTTGACGTATTCCACTTTATTGATTCACTTTCCGAAAGTGAAATGATAATAAGGTCAAAGTTGAACGGTGCCCGGTGAAAGGCAGAAACCCTTGGAGCAGCACCAAGCTCTGGCTTAGTTGAGCGATTCGGATTAGCCAGACTTTACCCCGTAGCCGACAAGCAGAGGCACCTGCTGCATCTCAGCTGCTGCCCTGCACGGAGGGATGCTGCCCGGGGAGGGGGCAGGAGGAGCTGCCCTGCTCTGCCTGTCCCAGCGCTGCAGGCAGCAGTGCCGGCAGCGGGGGCAGTGCCTGGCTTTGTGCCTCCACCTGGTGACAGGACCTGGTGCTGCATTTTAGCCTACATAACCCGGGTTTGGGGGGCGAGGAGGGAAATCACCGGGGGGGTTTTCCGGGTGGGGTGATGGGAAGGAGCAAGTCTTGCTTGCTCCTCTTTGTAAGGGCAACGTGTATAAATAGCCATCGCTCAGTTCTCTCCTGACTTGCCTTTGTAGCGCTACGCGAAGGGATGCTTGTCGTGCTATTTATGGTGCCTGCCTGTGCGCTGTGGGCGGGCTGTGTGCAAACTGGGGTGTCCTCAGGTCCCCGAGGGGTGGCTGAGCAAGTGGAGGGGCAGAGGTGCAGCTTTTTATAACGTGAAGGATGCACTGAGTCAAACGTCACCTCCCCTGCTTCCTGCCTGGATTGCAGTGCCAGGGAGGGGGATTTACCCTTCTCTCTTCCCCACCTCCCCCCGTCACGTAATCCACTTAATCTCCCAGCGATAGGACTCTTATTACTGTCAGCTCTGCGGAGCCAGCATTGCTAACAGGCAAGCTGTCTCCGTCTTGCATCAACAAAAGTGCCAGCCAAATCCGGAGCCTTGGTACCTGCAGCAGTGATCCTGCAAAGCAGAATGAGCACAGCGTGGTTTCATCGGTATCCGGGTCTCCTCTTAGCACTGCCGCTTTACAAACAAAACCTCTCCTGTTTACACGTATTTAACAAATGTGGATACACCTTAGTGCTTTCTTACTGAAGGCAGCTTCGGGAGCTGCCCCTGTGGGTCAGTTCAGCCATCACGCTGCCCTGGGAAGCAGCTGGAATCTGGATGGGAGTGCTGGAGGGTGGATGGGGTTGGGGAGTCTGAGTCTGTAGCGGTGTACAGCCGTGTGCTGAGTCTTGGCTCCGATCCGTGCCCTCCAGGCCACTGTTGTAGGGTGGGATATGGTTAAAGAAAACCAGTGATGAGGTTTTAACGTTGTGGTAACTTTTTCTCTGCTCCTGTTGTCTAAGCAGCCAGACTGGGGTACTGCAGGTCCCTTCTTGGGATTGGGGATGGGTTTGGGAGATGGACCTCTGTTTCCAGCTCCTAAACACTGCGCAGTCTGCATGGGGCTAGGTATGTGGCTGAGGCTGTAGAGGCTTGATGCCCACCAAACCTCCTTACCACCCTCTGACAGTGCCTGTGCTTTCTCACCTTCCCTCTGACTGGCTGTAGCCTGCTTGAAGAAGGATAAACACACAGCAACCCTTCTCCATGCCCTGTCAGTAGTCTGGGGCTAACCACTTGCCATGGTACTGGGATCCCTTAAACTCTGCCCCAAACTACCTTATTTACTGGGTATCTTAACATAGAACCAGTCATTGGGAATGAAGCCTCCTGTCCCAAGGAGTGGTGGTGGCAGCAGATGCTCCTGGTGACTCGAGCACTGCTCGTTGCATCTGCAGTTGTCCAACCGGCTGTAGGCAGCTGAACAAGTCATCTGTTATTCCCCAGGTGGTGACCTCTCGCTCCAGAAGATTATGCTCTCCAGAAGATCATTACCATTCCAAGGCAATGGCCTGTCCAACTTACCTTTTACTCTTGTTTCCCACAGGGGTCCTGACAGCTGGAGAGCACAACTTTCCCTTCCAGTTCCTGCTGCCAGGTATGATGCATTGGCTGAAGGCAGTTCCATGTAAGCCTTGGCTTTGGCAGCCTCTCGAGGTGTGCTGAGCAGGGCTTGGGCTGGATGGCAGAGGCAGGCTGGCAGCTTGGCCTGGAGATGCTACGGGCAGCAAGCGTGAGGTCAGCCACAGACAGCAGAAGAGCTTAGAGAAGTAGGTACTTTCTGTGTTGGTGCAGAGCCGGGTCTGAGCTGTCGCTGGTGCCTCTCCAAGCGTGCCCCTGTGAGCTCTTCAGGTGTGTGCAGGGGTCCTGGTCTGTAGCCATCCATCCATCCTGCACAGTGTGCCCAGAGAGAGGATCTCTGCTCTTGCGCCTGTGGTTGCAGAGGATCCCTTCTGTAAGGAGGTTGCAGCAAGGCCTCTGAGTGACCTAGGTGTTCAGGTCTTTTTTGGGGGTGTCTCTACGTGCTCTGTCTCTGAGGTGCTTGCAGAACTCCTCAGGTCAAGAGGAAAGCTGTTTAAAGGGACTGTACTTCCAGTTTGGAAATGCTTGGTCTGACTCAGCCTTGCGATCCTCCTCTTTCTCTCTCAACTCCAGCCTCTGCTCCTACATCATTTGAAGGCCCTTTTGGCAAGGTCCTCCATCAGGTGAAAGCTGTGATAGACACACCTCGCTTCTCCAAGGACTACAAGTGCAACAAGATCTTCTACGTTCTCTGCCCTCTCAACTTGAACGACATCCCTGACATCGAGGTAAGAACAAGGAGGAGCATGGCTGGGAAGTGCCGAGGCTTCAGCTCTTGTCCTTACCCTGGCATGCTGTCTAGGGAATAACTGTGTGGTTGGACAACTCTCTGACCGCATGCCTGGACTGTGCAAGAGCAGGATAAGGACTCCTGATCTGTCCTGCCTTGCCATCTGTCCCTGCTCCAAGCAATTTTTGACTCTTCTGCATGTTGCTTTGAAAGATTTAGGTGAACGTTCAGCACTCGGAGGTACTGGCCAGTATCACCAGGTGCTTGCAGAGACCTGGGTTTAGGGAACTTGCTTTGGAGGCAAGAGTGGCTAATAGAGCAGCGAAACTGGGGAGATGGAGAAGTGAGACCTGTTGTCTGTGGTAGTGCTGTGTTGCTGGTTCTTTGTGTCCTCTTAGACTGGTATTTCTGCTTGAATCTTTGAGTGTTTCCCGGGAGGCTCTCTTGAGCCAACATCTCTGTCTCTCTGCTGTCCTGCAGCAGCCCAACACTATGTCAATCACCAAGAAGTTCAACTACAAGCTTGTGAAAAGCGGCAACATTATCCTGACTGCCACCTCGGATCTGAAAGGGTACATCGTGGGGCAAGCCATCCAGCTCCGCACAGACATAGAGAACAAATCGGGCCGGGACACAGGGGCCGTGGTAGCCAGTCTGCTCCAGGTAACCGTCCCAAAGCACAATTCTTTGGCTTGTGCTGGTACTCCACTCCCCTGCGACCTCTATGAATCTGGGGCGGTTCTCCCCAGTGTGCCTCTCCGCTGCTGGGAGGTGGCAGAAAGGAGTCCAGACCTCTGGCTATCTCTGTTTCTCTCTACCTCCCTGGGGAAAGAGGTGGTAGCACTTGTCTTGCTTAAACCAACTCAGTCTGTCATACAGCGATGGGTATTTCTGCTCTGTAATATGCACGTTAGGTTTATGCTTGTGCTTATTTGACAAAGCAGTTGGGTGGTTTTGTGTACCGGGTTAGGTTTGTGGGAAACAGAAGACCATCTGCAAGCTTTCTGCTAGCTGTATTTTCTCCTGTCCATACAGAAAGTGGCTTATAAATCCAAGCGGTGGATTTATGACCTGAGGACTATCGCAGAGGTGGAGGGCTCAGGAGTGAAAGCCTGGAAACATGCAGAATGGAAGGAGCAGATCCTTGTGCCAGCACTGCCCCAGTCCATTCTGCAGGGCTGTAGCCTCATACATATTGACTACTACATCCAAGTGAGTACACCAGTAGCCTTGTGGAGCTCCAGTGGGCTGTGCTGCAACTTCTGTGCTCTCTGCTGGGTTGAGCTCAATCACTGAACTCCGTAGCTGTGTGGTGTGGGTGGCCCTCACATCAGGTGAACCTTCCCAGTGCAGTCTATAATGAAGAGGATGCCACTGTTTTTCCTTCTCTTCCAGGTTTCCCTCAAGTCGCCAGAGGTTTCCGTCACTCTCCCCATTTATATTGGGAACATTGCCGTGAACAGGGTACCTCTGAGCCCCTCCCGCTCCATCCAGCACATACCGTCTGCAGTGGTACCCAGTGCCCCGCCGGAGGAAGAGGAGGCTGCCAGTGGTTATCACTCGATGGACAATGTCTCGATCCCCACCAAAAGCCATTCCCAGCAGCAGCCGTTTAGCTACGCCCCAGGACTGAGCTTCCAGGAGATAAGGGTGGACTCGGAGCAGACGGGCTCCCCAAACCATCCCACGCTCTGCCTGTCAACGGGAGCCACTGTCCCTTACTACGCCGAGGGGAACGTGGTGCCCGTCCCCACGGCCAGCTCGCTCATTTTGCCTCCAGAGTACAGCACGTGGGGCTACCCATACGGTGAGCAGCCCGCTCCTGAGATCTGAACGGGCTGGCAGCGCGCTGGTAAATGTCTCCTACCACGAGAGTTCCTTTGCCAGCTGTGAACTGGGTGGGAATACAGGGATGTCAGGCTGCTGGGGTCCGATGTCAGAGGGGATCATGAGATCTCTCTGCCTGCTTTAGCCTCCGCAGGAGTCCCCTCTTGCAGCTGTAAAAGCCGGCTGTCCGTTCCCACATCTGCACCCGTGCCCGCCCTGGGCTCGTCGTGAGAGGATCTCCCTGTTCTTAAATGAGCTTCCAGCCTCCCACTGATAGAAAAACTTCTTGGCTTGCGGTGAGGCTGGTGGGAGCAGAGCCAGGAAAACCGTGTAACTGAAATCTTCTGTCTGACTTGGAGTGGGCTTGCAGCTGGTCTGAAGACACAAGCTGCGGGGGTGGGAACTGGGAGACTGTCCAGGGTGGAAAAGCTTGGGGAAATCCCAGCGTGCTGGATGCCTGGAGCTGTGCTTGTCCCAGGCGGCTGGGGTGGCAGGGGCCAGCAGTGTCTGTTAGCACAGTCCTGCCCAAATAAACCTGTCTGTTAGCACCGGCGTGATGAGGCACTTGGTGTGTCACTTCAGCCCTGGCTTGGGGTACACGGAACGCAGGTCACCTGTGATCTGGAGGTGTTGGAGTACGTGAGGATGCTTGTGAAAGAAAGGGAGGAACAGGACAGGACTCTGAGGTGCTGATTTTAACCCCTGTAGGTGTCAGCACAGGGGTGGGACTGGCTGGCTCACGTTCTACGTGCACATGTGCAAACCCCATCTATTTCAGCAGGGCAGGGTCCTGGAGAGGGAGTGCCTGTGTGCATGACGTGTGCGTTGTTAGCAGTTTGCCTTACTCTACGCTGAGTTACATGGACTGGGATGAAGGGAACCTCCCAAACACCCACCATAACGGCTCTTATTCTTTTTTTCCCCCGCAGAGGCACCTCCATCCTACGAGCAGAGCTGCAGCAGTGCCAACTCCAGCATCAACGGCAACTAGCCTCCCCTGCTTCGAGTCCCGCTGGCGCTGCCCACCCCCAGGCGCCACGGTTCACCTGCCTACCGCAAAGTCTGGTACAGCACAAGGTGTCTTTTTATCTCTCTGGCTGCTTGGTGGGGTAAATGGCACATCCCTGCCCAGGCTTTTTAAGTCTCTTTCTAGGGAGGGGGGAAGAAAACCAAAAAGGGCAGCCAGAGCAGCCTGTGTGTGCATGTAGGAGAGGTCTGGGAAACTGAACTGTCTCCTGCTGCTGCACCAAGTGCTGGAGAGCTGGTTTTGCCCCAGGGTTGCCCTCTGCAGCAGCTTGTGTTAAAGTACTGTAGTCAACACTAACTGCTTTACTATCAAAGCACCTGCGATGCCTTATCCGAAATGCTCCTGACTTGGCATGTCTCCACTGTAGGTGAAGGCTGGGCTGTGTGAACTTTCTCGTCTTTTTTAGGGGCCGTGTGCTCTCCAGAAACAGTTTCGACAGCCCTTCCTCCTTGTCCTCATGGGTCCTAAGGGTAGCTGAAACAAGAGGTTTCTTGGAGTAAGCGGGTTCAGAAGGTCAGGGACTCTCAAAAAGCCAAAAGCACAAGCCCTCGCTGTGCCCGTTTGTGCGGTGAGTGACCGGCAGCCTTTGGCCCTCACAGTGGGCTGCACCGCTGCCTGCACGCGGTGAGCTCGCTGGGGCACGTGCTCATGACGCAGGAGGCCGTGGTGAGCTGTGGAGGCAGAGCCCGGTGTTACCGTGGGGTGCCTGCCAGCCCGCTTCTGGCCTTTCCCAGCAAGGGCGACTTTTCTCTGAAAAGCCTTGTAGCAGACAGCACGTCCTTGCTCACCGCTAGACCGCAGCGCCCAGGCTGAACAGCGCTAGCCAGCCTGCAAGCGGGGGGGACCAGATCCCCTGTGTCCCATCTCCCAGCCCTGCAGGGTGCCCTCTCCATCCCAGCTGCCACTGCCCAGGCCAGAATTACGTGACGACCAAGTTACAAAAGTCAGTCCAACGCTACCTCTGAGTCTGCCCAAGGACCCTGTCCGTGGAAGCCCATCCCTCGGGACAGCCCTCCCGCGGGGCTCAGACGGGTGTCCCTTGCGGGAGCGGTCAGTGCCACCAAGCCAGTGCACGAGGGTGCTTGGCCGGGGGACTGTTCTCGCCACGAGCTGGTGCTGGTTTACTGCTCGTCTCCTGAGCCACAGCAGAGTGCAAAAACGAGCAAGTGGGAACACAAACAGCTACAGCTCGTTCGCAGCCTCTGCCGGACCTGGCAGGTCAGGGGAAGAAGCTGGTGGATGTAAAACAACATTTTTCTTTTTGCGCTTCTTTTTTTACCCCTCCTCATTTAGCTTTTTTAGTTATTGACTGCCCAAGCTGAGGAAACCACAAACCAGATACTCAAGAGCTGCAGGCATCCAGCCACGGCTGAAATTATGGGCTGCAGACCTTTGGCATCCCTGAGGACTGGCCTCCAGGCTGCCTCACACTGGGCAGGCAATATCTAACAAACCCGTTAGGAGCACTGCAGCCTCTGCCACCTCATTTTAGCTCGCCGCTGCACACCCCTGGCAGGCAGCTGGGGACAAGCCCTGTTTTGCACTCTTTTCTTTGCAAATGCTTTTTATTATTATTTTTTTTTAAGTGTTGAACTGCTTTAAGGATAGTGTAGAGAAGGTGCTGTTCTGAGCAGTGCTGGCACAACGTGCACCAACGTTGATAGAATGATTGTCGTTGTCCTTGAATATATATATATATATATATGAGATGAAGTTTTGTTTTTAATGATTGAATTCATAAATACAAATTTTAATGCTGTATTTAATAAATTATTCTAAGAGAAATGCTGTGCTTTTTCATCCATTTCTGATGCTTATTCATGTGCCTGTTCATGCCAAATCTAGGAATGCACCTTGCTGATTTCTTACAATATGAAGCAAGTTTTTTGCTCTTGCCAGAAAGGATGGTGACTTTTGCCAAGGCAGCTCAGGGAGAACAAGCACGATGCAGCCTGACCGTGGTGCTAGGCTCCTAGTTCCAGATGGCTGGAGGGAGTTTGGCACCGTGTGCGCTTGGCTCTGGAGCACTGCTGCTTCCCTGGCCCTGTGTCCCAAAGCTGTGGTTTGTCCAAGTGGCCCATGGGTCTTGGGCAGTGCTCTCTGCTGCCTGACTGGAGAGGTGAGCCGGTGGGGAGGAAGGGGAGAGTGGATTCTCCCTTCAGGAGGATGGAGATGGAACAGCCAAGGACTGGCTGGAAGGGCTGGAGACCACCAGCCCATGCCCTCTCCTAAAGGGACATTTGGAATAAACTTAGAAAAGTGGAAGAAGGCTCCTTCCCATACCCACAGTTTGGTGATACCATGTCTGAAGCATGTAGGTGTTGCCTAAATGTTGTCATGGCAAGTAGCCTGAGGTGTGATCTGCGTCTGAGACACAAGGATCCTTCTTCACTCTCTGCTCAACTTATGCTTCTGCCCAGCTTTTATTAGTTAAAGACTCTCTCCTTTGCCTGGTGGTCTGTGCCTGCCACGAAAAGCATTCTTCATCTGCAGGGGGTCAAAGGCAGGTGCTTGTTTGTTCATAATGGCGCATCTCTTCCCTGATGCTCTTCCTCTTGCTCCCAGTTAGCTGAACCTGTTTTGCTTGGCTCAGCCGGTGGCTCTTGTGCCCTTCCTTGCTGTTGGCAGTACATACCCTTCCTTCCAGGTCTCAACCCACATCCCTTCCACAGCTCTGGAAAAATTCCTGTGAGTTGTCAATGCTTCTGGACCTGCTGGGTTGGACTATGGGCTTCTGAGCCAGCCGGGATCTGGGAGAGGCAGCCTGGGCTGGGACTGAGTTCCCGGATCCTTGTTCGCCGTCCCTGAAGCTGAGCTGCTGGCGACATGTCTAGCCCATGTTTCTTGGCTGGAAAACTTGATTGCTGTTTGGTGACTGTGGCCAGAGCCACTGGGCTGCCTTTCTAGACCCCCAGCCAGTGTCTGCCCACCTTGTTTTAACCTTCACAGCTGGGAACGCAGTGTTCGCGGTGGAGGCTGGAGAGGAGAGGCCAGCTGCATCGCACACAGCTCCTGTGTTGTGCCCAGCATCTCTGCAGCACTCCCGTGCACCTGAGCTTGTTCTCCAGATTGTTTGCTACGAACTGGTCCTTCAGCACCCGATGCTGCACGTGGAGTCCACTTTGCAAAGCAAGGAGCAGGTGGACACGCTCTTCTTCGCTGCTGAGGAGTGTCCATCTCCCCTAGCCGCTGTGGAGGGAGCGGGAAGGAGTCGGAGCTAGGCTTCATGGTGGTCCTCATTCTTTTGGATGCTGGGGCTGGGCACGCACAGCTCCTGTGGAGCGATGCCTCTGTCAGACCCGCGAGGCAGCTCTGGCCAGGATGCAGCAGGTTATCGCCCTGAGTTTGGCTCTGAGCGCCCTCGCTGTTGTGCAAGCAGCCAGCCGTAACCAGCGCAGCACCGTGATTTCCACCATTCCTGCCCAGCCTTGCCTGTCCCCCAGCGCTGCGGCAGGGAATTGAAGCCTGACACAAAGAGCCTTGTTCGTGTCTCATGGACCCCTTTGAAATGGTCCGGGACTGCAGGATGGAGGAGTTAGTCCAGCTCTTCTTAAACCCGCCTGCAGCTGGCCCCAGGGTGCTGTGGCAGCGAGGTGCTTGGGGTACGCGAGTGCTTTGGGTGAGCACGATGAGGCAAAGCCCGGTGCCTGGCTTTGAGTACGTTCCCTTCTGGAGAGGGCGAGCAGACAATCCCTGCCCTCTGCCTTGTTGCTGTCTCTCTTCTCTGCAGCCTCTCCAGCTTCAGCCTCTCCGGCTTCAGCCTCTCCAAGTCCTGGGGAGTTTCTCTAGGCTCTCGGTCATCCCTCTCTCCTCTTTCTGAACTCTGGAATAAAGAGGGGGAAAAAACCCTTTTTTCCGAACCCAGCTCTGGGTGAAAAAACTTCAGTACATAGGAATTCAAATTCCTGGCTCAAATTTTTTAAGCAATTGGTTTTGGTTTGTTTGAAATGGGGAGGGGAAGTGGTGGGACATGAGTGAAGCTTGAGCTAATTGTTTCCAAACTCAGCATTCAATGGAAAATACCAAAAACATCATCTGCCTTTTTTTTTCCTCTGCTTCTTTTTTGTCCTTCATGGTTTTGTTCTTGTCCTGCTCCCCACATGTGCTGCCTTCATGTTTTTGGCTTTTTCGTTGTTGTGTCCTACTAAACTCTGCTTTGGCACCTGTTGTCCCGCTGCCCACAGGAGATTGGGAAGGGGGGGACGGGGGACACACGGAGGCTCTTATTGTTGGACCAGTGAATCTTTTTTAGCTTTCCACTGAACTTCCAGTAGTTTTGTAGAGGTAAATATTTTCTGCTAGGAAGTTTTCCTGTTGAGCCAGCACAAGAGAGGAGACAAAGGGTTTTCTGAGGTCCGTTTGGTTTTTATTCTGTATTTGTAAGTATTTCCAACTATCTGCAAGAGGAATGTCCCATCCCTCCTCCCCAAGAGAGACTGGTGGGGTAAAACCCTCAAAACTCGTGCCCTTTCTTGTACCAATACTCATGGCTGTAATTCTTTATCCCTGTGGTTCTCTTTACAGATTTTGGGGTTTTATACAACAATATTTGTGACGGCTCTGTACAACCGGAGATTTCTGCGCAATTTATTACTGGGTTTTAAAATGTAAACTAGTGGTTTTACATGTTTGCCACGGCTTTGGGGGGAGTATTTTTGTCCTGGGTTTTAAAACACCAAATGTAAAGATCTGAAAGGGTAAATAAAGCGCTGCTTTTTTTTTTTTTTTAAGACCATGGGTGCTTTTGCTGGGGGTAGGTGTTTGATGAGCACAGCCTGTCCGCTGAGACCCACCGGGAGGGCATCGGTGGGCGAGAAGTGGCCATCAGCTTTCAGAGGCGGCATCCACAGCGGCAGCTGGAAGGGAAAAGCTGGTTTATGGCCAAGGCGATGGCAGAGCCACGTGTCCCCCGGCCCCGGGCAGCCGCTGCGGGGGGAAGATGCTGCTGGGGCCATCTCGGCTGTGCCCACGCTGCCGCCATGGGGAAGGGCCCAGCTGGAAGGACGTGGAGGACGGAGGAAGCGCCGGGGCGGTTGGTTGGTCTCTTCCTGCTGGCAGGAATCCCAGGATGTGGCGTCCGTCCCTGCTCGGCCGGCTCGGTGCGGGAGAGGGCGATGTCAGCCTGGCTGGAGAGCCGCGCCGCCACGGCCGAGCTGCGGGCTGGCCTCATGCTGCCTGGGGCTGAGCCCCTGCCCCACGCTGCCTGGGGCTGAGCCCCTGCCCCACGCTGCCCTGGGGCTGAGCCCCTGCCCCACGCTCCTCTGGGGCTGAGCCCCCAGCCCAGGCTCCCCCTGGGGATTGAGCCCCTGCCCTATGCTCCCCTGGGGCTGAGCCCCTGCCCCACGCTGTCTGGGGCTCAGCCCCTGCCCCACACACCCCTGGGGGTTCGCAGCAGGGAAACGGGGCAGTTAATGGCCAAACAGGTCTCGCCCTTGCCCCGTTCACTGTAACCGGCCCGTGAGGCTGAACTAGGTGGGCCGAGACCCGTGATGGCAGGCGGTGGTGGGCTGCGAGGGCTCGCTGCCTTCACGTTATTTCTCCTTGCGGGAGCCTCTTCCCTTCCTGACGGCCCAGGGAGGTTTGGCCCAGGTGTCCCCAGCTCCCGCTCAGCAAGATGAAGCCCCAGCAAAGGCACAGGGAGGGGGGCCAGCAGCCCCTGGCCCTGCTGCTGCACCCACTGCCCTCTCCCCCCAGCCCCAAGCACTGGTGTGAGGGTCTGGGGGAGCCAGGGCTGGGTGCGGGGGTCTGGGGGAGCCGGGGATGGATGCAGGGGTCTGGGGAAGCCGGGGATGGGTCTGGGGGTCTGGGGGAGCTGGGGCCGGGCATGGGTGTCTGCGGGAGCTGGGACCGGGTGCAGGGGTCTGGGGGAGCCGGGGATAGGCATGGGGGTCTGGAGGAGCCAGGGCTGGGTGCAGGGGTCTGGGGGAGCTGGGGTGGGGTGCGGGGGTCTGGGGGAGCTGGGGCTGTGTGCAGGGGTCTGGGGGCCGCAGGGTGCAGGTGGGCGCTGCCCTCCCTCCCACGCCAGCTGAGCATCCCCAGCACAGCGCGGTGGTCCCGGGTGACGCCGGGTTTTTCCCGCCGCGCCGCATCGAGGGGCTGGGGGCTGGCGACGGACGGTCACTCCATGCTGGGGGGAGCCAAGGGGGAGGACACCCACCCTCGCCACCACCGGGGCAGGGAGCGAGACCCCGGGGACGCGCCTGGGACCCCAACGGCAGGGACTCCGCGGGGGGATTCTCGGGGGGATTTTTTAGCTGCTACTAAACCGGGGCGCGGCGGGGGCCGGGCTGGGCAGCGGCTCCCCCGGCCGGTCCCGCCTCAGCCCCGGGGACTCTTATTTTGACCGCGGCGCGGCCGGGCGGGGGCAGCAGCAGCCGCGGCCGGGCCCGGCTCCGGGGCCGCGGGGGGCCGTGGGTCCGGGGCCGGCCCGTGGGGCTCCGGGACCGGCGCGGGGGCCGTGGGGCTGGCTGCCCCTTGCCCTCCCGGGGGCGGCAGCGCCGGGGGAGTGGGGCCGCCGCCTCTCGCTGCGGTCTGGGGTCTTGCCTGCAGCCTCGGACGGCCATTTGGGGTCTGTCACCCCCCAGAGAAGCCCTCGCACCCCGGCACTCGCGGCTCTGCTGGGTCCGGGGGTCCCGGTGGGGCTGGGGGTGGCAGCCCGGCGTGGGGCCGGGGCTCCGTGGGTGGGTTACAGGGGCTGCCACCAGGGCAGATCCTGGGGTACCCCCGTGCGGGTACCGGGGGGCGCCTGTGCTCGCCACCCCGGAGCCTCCTGGCTTCCATCAGGGCAGCGATGGCCGCCCGGCACCGGGGCGGGGAGCCCGGCGGTGTCCCCAGGCGCAACCCCCCAGCAGAGCAGGGTTTGTGGAGAAAGGCGGCAGAAGATGGGGGGACCCTGGGGTGGCTGGTCAGAGATCTGTGAAGTGACATCGGGCCACCCAAAGCCCTCCTGCCCCCGGTTCCCTGCCCAGCAAGAAGCTAGCCGCAGCCGGACCCCCACACCTCGATGTGGCTCCCCGGCTGCGGAGCCCTTGGGGGGGGGGCGTTTATCTCCCCCTTGCAGTATCTTCTGCTTTACTGAAGAGCTGTAAAAGGGATAATTGTTCTGCAATCATGGCTTTAGGGCCTGGGCGTTGGGAGGGGATTTGGGGTGTGTGAAAGCAGCTACAGGGGATATGAGAAGGGGACAAAGACGCTCCGTGGGGTGTCCCCCTTCCCCTAGCCCACCCGTCCCCGGCTGTAGCAAAGAGAGGTGCTTAAGGCTGGGATCGGCTGGTGCTCTGGCCCCACGCCGGGCCGCAACCGCGGGCAGCAGGGACACAGCCCATGGTGGGGTACCCCCCACGGCACGAGGGGCCAAGGCCACCGTGGCGGGGTCTCCCGACAGAAGTAGTGAGGAGTCCGCGGTCCGAGGGGTGCCGGCGCGGCCGTGCGTGGGGAGCGAGGGGCCCCGTCCCACCCGTGTCCCCGTCTCACCCCATCCTCATCCCACCCCCTGCCCGGCGCCGGCTGTACGGCCGGCAGCTGGTGGGCGCCGCCATGATGCCGTACGGCCGGAGGGGCGCCGTGGGGGCCGCCATGATGCCGTACGCATGCGCGATGGCCGGCGGAGCGTCTCCATTGAGAAGAGTGAGGGGAAAGGGGCGGAGCCAAGGCGTGAGGAGCCGCCGAGGGGGCGGGGCTACGCTCCGGGGCTCCGGCCATGGCCACAGTGGATGCCGAGGTGAGTGAGAGCGGCGGCGTCCATCTACCCGGGCGGGGGGAAGGAAGATGGGGGAGCGTAGAGTGGTATCGCCCAGGGCCAGGCGGGTTCTGTCGGAGGCCTGGAGGGGGGCCGTGCCCCCGCCGCCCCATGGTTCAGTCCAACTCCTCTGAGGGGAAGAATGTGGGAGCTGCTGCCATTGTGTGTAGGGGGGCCCGGGACTCTGTATAAGTAACACCCCTCCGCGGTGAGTCAGTGGTATGGGCCATACAGATTCCGGGGTTCCCCCCAATGGGAGCGAGTGCGTGTGGCGGAGGCGGGGGGAGCGGCGCGGCCGCCATCCATGTTCCGGGGCCCCCCATGCGACGGGGCGCCGGGCGGCGCTGGAGCGGCTCCATCCAGAGTCCAGGGCCGGCCGGGCGCGGCGGTAGCGGCGTGGCCGCCGCTATGAGCTATGCAGGGTCCCGGGCGGCGGGCCCGCGCCCGTGCGGGGGCAGGCATGAGGCATGCAGAGCCCCGGGCCCGCGCGGCGGCGGGGCGGCCCCGGCCCGGCCCCCGGCCCGCCCCCGGCAGCCGGGCCGCGCTGCGCTGGGCGGGAGCAGCCGGCGGGCGGCCGGGGCCCGGTGCGGGCCCTGCGCGGGCGGGAGGCGCGGCAGGTGCTGTCCGGCGGGCTGTGCCCGCGGCCTGCGGCTCTCTGGGCATGGGCGGCCCGGCGGGGCAGCCCCCGGCGGGGAAGGCCGTGGAGTTTTCCCTCAGAAAACACTCGGGAGTTTCCCCAGGGGCCGAGCGCGCCCGGCTCCCGCCTGCCCTCAGCGCGGCGGGCCCGGCAGCGGGGCCGGGGGCTGCCGGGGAGCCAGGGGCGCTCAGGGTGGCTGCACACACACACACACACCCCCTCCGGCCGCAGCCAGCACGGGGTGCGGGGGCTTCCAGCGCGCTTTGCCCATGTGTTGTTGGGGTTTGACTGTGAGCGCAAACCTTGAGGAAATTCTGGCGTCGCATCCAAAATCCCCAAAGAAAATGAAGTTTGCCGTGTAATGACAATTGGCTGTAATTAGCCAGAGCTGGAAACATCCCCAAAGAGTTCGGCTACTCCATGAAACTACGTGAGTGGCACGTGGAGCTGGGACACTGCGCCTGCAGTGGGTCTTTGTGCCAGGCTGAAACTTTCCCCCCTGGTTTTGTTAATACATTATAAACTCTTTTTATAAAAAGTCTGTTTGCCCTTTTGTTAGAGTGTATAAACTCTTGTAGGTCTGTTTGCCCTCAGGTAAACACCAGCTTGCAGCATGCTGGCTGCTGAGCCTGCCCATGCAGAAGGAGCGCTGAGGTGGTGATAAAAACTATATATATACCTCGTATAGAAACTAACAGTGCCCTGTCACTGCAGCCCGCTGCTGTTACCTCAGGACCTCTGGGCACCTTGCGGCTCAGGTGTGCCAGGTTGTGCTGCAGCCTGTCCCAGCGCTGTCCCTGAAACACCGCGGTCGGAGGGCTGTGCTGCCGCAGGGAGCTTCTGCCCCGCCTGGGATGAGGTCTGTGGCATGGCCACACAGGTGGCAACGGCGGTTCCTTGTGGAGCACTGCAAAGAACAAGTTCTTGGACAAGATTCCCTTCATTTTTGGTGGGAGTTTTGCCCAAGGGTTTCCTTTACGGTTTGTGTTCTATCACAACAGCGGTTCTTTGGGAAGCGCTGCAAAGAACAGGTTGAATTAGTACTCAGACAAGATTCCCATCATCTTTAGTGGGAGTTTTGCCCAAGGCTTTCCTTATGCTTTGTGTTCCATCACAACTGCATCTCAAGGCCTGATCCTTCTGCCCTTTGTGTGTGCTTCTGAAGTGAATCAGGTGTTAATTTTGCCTGTGATAGAGGAATCAGCCCTCAGGTGCTCGTGTGACTCCACAGTTGGGTTTTGCCTTCGGCTACCTCCGTGTGATTGCTTTCAGGAGAGCGCCATGGCTGTAACAGGGGCAGGAGTTGGCTCACAAATCATCAACTTTTAATGCACAGGTTAGTCTTAACACTACAGATGCCCATCTTTTATTTTGGGAAGCATCTCCCAGCAGTCCTGGCTGGGTCTGCTCTGTACACAAAGCATCAAGAAACATCGCTCTTAGAATCAGGCTTAATATCCACAGATGTTGCTGTGGATTATGGAGGGGGAACGATCACTCATTTGGAGTTTAATTCCTCCCCTCCCCCATAAACTCAGACAAATCTGAGGCCAGAGGGGAGGAAGTTGGTATAAATCAGGCTGGAATTTAGAGACTGGAGGAGATGCTCTTTGCTCCCCCAGCGCTGGCAGGGGAGAGCAAGGATAAACATCCCGCAACTGTGATGGTCTGCCATGTGCAAGATGGAGCAGAAACGAGGGATTATTTCACTTGAGAGAGGGGCAGAGGTGTGTTGCTGGGAGGAGATAATTGCTCCACGCAAAGAGCTGGGTGGGAGTGGGCAGGTTGGAAAGAGTGCTGTCTGTGTGTCTCCAGGGAGTGTCCATACCACCTCTGCAGATAAGGTTGTTGGCTGTTAAGACAAAAGCTTCCAGTATAGAATAGCTCCTTGGCAAATCTTGGTGTTGATGGGTGAGGGAGAATCTCTCTGAGCACCAAGTTCTTTGTAAGTTCTCAGCTTTAAACTTCGATGGTTATTCTCTTCTGGGTGCCTTGCTCTGAGGCAGCCCCAAGTAATTTCTGTGCTTTGGTTGAGCTGCCAGGTAAGTAGCCATGCTGCAGTCATTAGGCACAGTAACCACATTGCTTCAGAGAAGCCTGGTTTTGCTGCTGCTTTGCTTTAGCAGGTCTCTTGTGTTCCGTCTGGTTTGGGACTTTCACGTATTTTAGACCTGCTGCAGTTACAGTGCTAAAGATTAAAGTTTTAAATAAATGGGTTTGTCTTGCTCAGCCAGTTTTTTATTGATAGTGCAGGTTCATTTAATTTGATGCTGCTACTCCAGTTTGCATCGGTTTAGTGAGGAGACTCAGCTGACCTTGTGTTTGTGTGTTTCCTAAAATGATTGTTTGGTGTGAACTTGAAAGAGAGGTTTCAAGCCATGATGTTTTTCCTCAGACTCGTGCTAACCTCAGGAAGGCTGGTGCCTGCATGCTAAGCAGGAAGTAAGGTGTGTGTGTGGCTTTGAATGAAGTGGTTCTCTTCAGAAGTCACACTGCATTTTTCATCATTTTTTTTTCCTCCTATCTGTTCTGATCTGTAACATCTTTTTTTCTGGAGATGCAGCTTTGATCTTTAAAGTGAAGAGACGGTGTGCAAGCCACATAGAGGACAGATTTCCCCACTGCTCAGCATCCTCAGCTGAGGTCGGATCTCCGACGAGTTCAGCACCCAGCAGCTCCCCACCTTTTAAAGGTGAGGACTCAACAGGCTGAGCAGTTTTTGCAAATCAGGCTCGCGGTGCTGAGGCTTTGCCCTGGCTTTGATCCTTGCTCTCATCCCCTCAGCCAGCTGGTGCCGGCAGCTCTGTCGGCAGCCCTCCGCCTGTTCAATGAACTCCCCACTGGATTAAGGGGCAACATTCACTCATGTCAAAGCGCTTCCTATTCACGGGTCCCTGGCTGGAAGGAGGTTGCTGTAATAGGCCACTGAGTGCAGCAGTGATAATAGGAAAAGCCAGGACCTAATGAGCAGTGCCTTTGAGCAGTGAGCACACAGATGACTACTTCGGTTTCCCACTTTCTGTTTTGCAGGTGACGTGAAATCCAGTGCTTCTTTCAGGCCTGCCCTGCCCTTCCTCCTCTCTCATTTACTCCTGCCAGCTGGTATTGCAAGTGAGGAGAGGGCTTTGCTTTCCCAGGGCTGTTGCTTTTAATACGGAGTCTGTTTCAGTAAGTTACAGCAGGAAAACTTGGTGCGTTTAATCTTTTCTACTGTGTGAGCTGTCTGGGAGCCTGCACTTCTTGATGGCTGCAGGACAGCTGTTTCCCTTGGTCTCCTTAGCACAGTGAGCTATGTCAATACTACACTGACATGAGACTGTGAACGCGGGCAAAATATGTGTGTTTTCAGTTGTCTTAAATTTCTTCTGGAGTACCAGGGTTAATACATTTTATCTGTGTCTTTGTATGAAGAGAGAAGGTGGTTTTTCCCCTCTCTGATACTAAAGGCCTAGTAAGGAGATTTTTAAACTTTTGTCAGTTAGGGGCTTTCGCACAAGGGTTGCTTTGTTGACATGTTAAAATTGCACACTACCCTGTCCAGGACAGAATTTTGCCCTCTATCAGATGGATGCTAACGTTTACTTCCAAAACATGGGTTCTCATGTGCTGAGCAAGCTGTGGGCTAGCATAGGCCCTTTGGGAACTCATCCTTTTCTTCCACATGGAAAAACTTTAAATAATAACAGAATGGGCAAATGCGGCTTCTGAAGTTTTAAGAAAGCCTTAGAAGTGCCCTTCAGTTGTGTTAAGCTAACGTGGCTGAGCCAATGTGACTAAAGAAAGCATCTGAAGAACGTTTAGTCAGTCAAGGCAGAATCAAAGGCCTGGTTTATACTTTAAAAAAAGCCCTTCCAATATAATTACGCTGGCTGGAGAGGATGATTTTTCATTTTCCCTTGCTGAAATAGTCATGCTAATATAAGTCCTTGCTGTGGACGTAGCTGTATTAGCTTAGAGGTGATTTTAGACCAAGGTAGTTTATTTTTTGCTTTCCAAAGCAGAGGCTTGGTCTACATTTGAGAAGTTTTGCCGACTTAGTTATCTGTCCGTGAATGCAAAGAAATTGCTCTCCCCTCCACCATAGCTGTGTCAGCAGAAGTCCTAGTAGAGATGCAATTACGAGCAAAACCCCCAACAACAGCCAGAAAAAACAAACAAACAAACAGCCAGCTCTTCTGTGGAGGGAATGGATTCGAGCTGTGCTGGCAGATAGAGCTGGATGTGCCCTCACCTTGCAAACAGCTGTGCCAGCTGATGAAGGCATTAGCATCCCTTGGCGGTTCATTGCTGCTAGCAGAGAGTGATCTACCGGTACCCTGGGGTATCACATTTCCAAATGTGCATGAGAGCAGCTGATATCGAAATGATTAGGGACTGATGCTGTTGTGTTGCCACTGATCTGAAATGCTAGTTTGGGGCCTTGCTCTTGATCAGCTTGCCTGGTGTTTTGTCATCTGTCTCTTCCCCTCCTGAAGCTGCGGTGATGCCACCTGCGTGGCCTCTCCGCTCGGGAAGCGGGGCTGTGGAGGGGATGGCAGCAGGCTGTATTCCTCTGGCTTTTCCCTAGCAAAATGTTTGGAGCAGAGGGCAGCTGGCGCCTGTGGTTTGGGTCACTGGGTCCCAGAAAAGGAGGAGGTGAAAGGGGGGGTTGTGCTTTGTGCAGGACAGTGAGAGGTGCGAGGGGTCTGTGTGAGTGCTTCAAGACACGTTTCACTGGAGATTTCCCTTTTCTTGACTGTCATGGGAGCCAAAGGTCGCCGCTGAAAGGCTCACCTAGCTGTCTGTGTCTCCGGTAGATCAGGGAGAAGTTGTGTGAGTCTGGCCTCCCTCAGTGTGTGGGCAGGCACGTCCCCTTGGTGATGGCTGGTGACTGGTTGAAGCGGTAAAGTAAATCCGACCAGGAGTGGAAGAGTTTGCTGTAGCCCTGCTGGCTTAGCTTGGCTGCCAACCTCTGTGAAATGCATATAAACCCAGAATAAACTGTACTTATAAAAGCGCTTGATGCTGGTATCACGGCGTCTAAAATAGAAAGGCTTTCCTGCTTTTAATTAAAAATTTCTAGCATAGGCAACGTATCAAGGACATCCAGCGTATCCTCTTTTCAAGTAGGAAATGTTCTTCCAAGAGGATTCCTGTTTCCTTAATGCCCAGCCTGATCCCCTCCATTGTCTTGCTGTCTGCTTCCGTACCAGCTCATTTTGCCCGAGTTTACATTTAAGATTGTTTGGCTCCACTGAGGAGTCCCCCCGGCTCAAACACGCTGCCCGCCGTAAACTGCAGACAGCTGCTGAGCCAGGTGAGCTGACACGGTGTAGGGCTGAGCTGCTTGTGTGTTCAGGGGACTGGCTTGGGGGTGGAGGTGGGCTATTAAATATTAAATCCATCCTTTTCAGTGTCATATCTCCTTCTCAAGGGAGAGCTCTCAGAGGCAGTGGTGAGCAGTGTCAGTTTAGGACAGCGAGACGGTGAGTGGGATGGACTGGTAGCGTCGAAAATTCAGGTCCACTTTGGTTTGCATACGGCTAATCATCCTGCAGGGACAGCACATGGGAGAGGGAGGAAATTTGCAGGTGGCGCAACTGGGGAGGAAGTAAATACAGAGCAAGATAACCAGGCTGACACGGATAGACTCAAAATAAAGCCAGGTAAGTGACTTTCCCCATTTGTTACAGGGAAATGTAAAAATTATGCAAAGAGGGATAAAAATAATCAAAATCATTAGAGCTTCTTGAGTCAGCTGGAGCAGTACATGACCCAGAAGATAGTTATGAGCTTGCCATGGCTACAGCATTCAAAACCAGCAGCGGAGAACTGGGGAACTGAGCAAACTGCGGTGAGCAGAGATAATAGTGGTGCCCAGAGAGCATGCAGCAGGCCCATTACCTGTGATTTGGGGCAAAGCATTTGAGCCAAGTCCAGGAGGCTTGTGATGCTGCAGAAGAACGTGCCTGCTTGTGCTTGTCTTGTTGCTAAGAAGAAGAACATGGTGCTTACTGCTTCTGGGAACAGAGGGCAGCTGGGGTGAATCTGATGGCGTCAGCCATCCGTAGAGCTGAAGGGAACATAGCACGAGAGCACGGGCACCTCCGTGGAGACAGAATTGCAGTCCCGGTGTCCAAACTGAAATATGCTGTGCTTTGGCCTTGGTTATATTAAGTGTCTATGTGTCCTTCAGAGTGCTACTTCAGATTTTTTTAATTGATTTTAGAACTCAAGTGTAGATGTGGACAGATGTATTTCAGCACATTAACTGGCAAAAGGGAACCCTGGTCTCCCCAGGACTATTGGCCATGACCTGCTGATGCATTTGAATCAAATGCAGTGAAATACATTTTTTTTTTCCTTTTTTTTGGCCTCCTTTTCCTTTTAAAGCGTGAGCTGCTGGATTCTTAAGAATCTCAGCTACCTTCTTCCTCTCCAGTCGCACATTTCTAGTCCTTGCAGTTTCAGAGGAAGTTATAATAGGTAATTTCTCCCAAAGGCTTAAAGCCAGAAGGCATATTACCCAAATGTTTTATCCAGCTTCTGTGGTAACTAGGGATGCTTCGTACTGCTGGCCCAGAGCATTCAGAAGCTATAGTCTGTTTCTCTCAAAAATCATAATATTGTTTCAAGAAGTGGGAAATTAAACATGCACGTGGTAGAAGAGTTAGAAAGGATTAATGGGTTTCAAAATTACATGTTTTATCCAGCTGTTGATTTGGGAACTGAAAGGACGCCTGTCGCAAAATCAGGAGGTAGTTACTGAAATGTGATGCTCGTCGGTGTCCAGTGAATGCAGATGCCCAAAGGCCTTTGACTGAAGGCTGTGCCCTACCTCTAAACCAACTCTAAAGTTTTTGATGCTGCATTAACTCAGCCCAGGTGCTTGCAGTTGGGCAGCAAAGCCTGTTCTTCCCTGTAGTTTTAATTTATCCTCTCGATAATCTCAGTTCCTGGGGTGTTACCCAAGGCATGTTTTTATGCTGCCCTTGACTGAAGTTCATTCCCTGTGAGTTTTGCTTTAGGCACGTGGCAGGGACTTGCAGGAAGGTGCTGGAGGCTGGCAGCGCCGTGCGGGTGGTGTCAGCCCTGCGCACCCCGTGTATCGCTGGCCAGGGGGATTCAGGGGCTGGAGAGGCAGCACCTCCAGCCTGGAGGTCATCAGGACCTGCACTAAATAGGAGATGGATGTTTTAAGTCACTTGCATTTTTGAGACCTGAGAAATTAACTTTTTTTATTTTTTTTTTTAATGCCTTTCTTATACCCAAGGCGGTAGGTAGTGAATATGCAACCTGGCAAACGTGGGTTTATCAGTGTAAAGGGAGCGTGTGTATTGGGGAGATGACAGCGTTAACAGTCAGGCTGTGAGCTGGTTCATAGGATTCCGTCTAGTATCCTGTTGGCCTGCGAGTTTGAACATAAATCTTCAGATTATGAGGACATAAAGGATAAGTCTAAATATTTCATTAATTGAGGAGCATTATTAATATTTGATAGATTAAATCAACACCCAGAAGGCTTTGCAAAAAAGCACGGCTGCTGAACTGGTAACCAAGATATTAGGTGGTTTTAATTGCAAACTTGTTTGTAATAGCTTTTGTCAACTCTCTGTTTTAAATGTTAAGGATCTGTGAATTCCAGACATTAGAAATCCTTTTGTTCTTTGGATTAGGGAGGGTAGTTTTTAGTGCTGCTAGGATGCATTGTTTCAAGTTGGTGCTTTAATGCCTTCTTAATATGCAAAGATGATTGTTTATAAGCAGGTGTCCTGTAGGACCTGGAGATGACATCTGGAATATTTGATCTTTTTTGCCACACTTTGAGGAGAAACAAGGAGTGTTCCTTTAAAGATGGCTTTCGGATGAGATGTAATATTTACTCTTGCTGTACTGCCAGATCCTGTAGCTTTCAGAGCGTGTGTGGAGAGAGGAGGTGAAGAGCCATGCTGTCTTTTAATCAACATCCCCTTGTACCAGGGAAACGCCACCAGTGAGCAAACAAACAGCTACTGAGCACATTTGTTGAAGAATCGTCTGCTTTGACTTTTGAGAATTTACAGTGGGGAAAGGTTAGCACTGCCTCCGGCTTGTATCGTTTGAAAAGGCCAGCGAGGGGGCATCATATTCTATCTCGGTTATTTCCACATTGTTTTCCAGTCTGCAAGTTGTACTTCCCATCTTTTTTTTAAGATTTAGACCAGGTGTCTCTCATACACAGTGTACTCTGTGCCTGACTCCCACGTTTTTGGTATTTCTTTGTCTGTGAGTTTTATGGTCTCCTTCCCTGTTGAAAGCACCCTGCGTGCTGGCAATACGGTTATGTTCTTGGGTTTCTAAGAGTTTTGCACCTTTTCTCACATAGCTCTACGTTGATAGCACATTGGTCTTGATCTTTTAGGGCTTTTATTAAAAACTGTTTGGATTGGTGTCTTCTCAAATCCACACCCCTAGGCTATCCTCGTGTTTTATAGACATAATTTATCTTCTCCCTCTTTGTGACAGCAGGCGTAAAATTTTGCCTTTTGCTGCGGATGCAAATGGTGCTTTATGCAGTGACAAGATGTGTGTTATGTTGCTGTTGCTGCTGCTTGGCCTGGAGTTGTGGCTGGAGGCTGCCGTCAGCAGTGACACATGACACAAAGATCCTCCTCGCCCCCAGCCAGCACTGAAATACAGGTCCTGGTGTGATCCCAGAGGGATCCCAGAGGCAGCCTGGCCGCGGAGGAGAAGGTCAGGAGGTGATGAGGGATGAGGGTGATTTGTCAGGTCTGAGGCTTGGCTAGGGCTAGGAAGTTTTACCAGCCAACTTGCCTTTCTTCACCGGGTCTTTGTTTGCAGCCATGCTTCTGCTGAAAGGCAGAAACGGCAGCTCCTCCATTGGCTGCAGGAAACCACCTCCCCATGCGGCACAAGCCCTTGATGAACAGGCGCTGCGGCCGAGTGCCAGCGTGGATGCGCTCCCGTGGCAGAGCCGCTTTGGCAGCCGCGAGCCCTGGGCTCTTGCTTGTGGGGTGCTGGCTCCTGCCAAAACAGCCTCCTGCAACGAGGAGGAAAAACAGCTGGGAGGGGGGATTTCCATGAGATCTGCCTTGAAACGCACCTACCCGAGGCGCCTGGCAGCGCACTGGTTTGAGCTTGCGGTGCCTCTTGGCTCAGTGAGGGCAGGTAGGCCCCCATGGAAGCGCTGGGATGTTCTCGGCGAGCTCCCTGTAGTGGGGAGGTGGGATACGGTGTCCCCCCCCCCCGTGCCTGTGATCCAGCAGCTTGAAGCCGATACAGGGGCAGAGCTGTGTAATGTGCGCACATGGCCAAAGAGCCCATGGCGGGAGGCCCTGTCATGTGTATTTATACATCAGATGCACAGGGATAGTCTAAATTCTTCTTTAAATGACAAAAGCTCCACAAGTGGAAGCTGGTGTGGGGCTGCCAGGAGCTGCTCCTGATGCAACAGTGTCTGCTTTTAAAGAGAAATGTGACCGGTGACAAGCCACCGAGGTTCCTGCGTGCATTTCCCTGATGAGTCAGATATCTTCGCTTGCACTGGGATGGTAATGCTGATGCAGTTGCTGATTGCTGCCAAAGCAAGGAGTCCACACAAGGAGATTAGACAACAGTCCTTTTCCCTGCTGGGTCTTCATTAACATTTTCTTGCTGATGTATTATTAATTAAGCTAATTTTTATTGCCCTGTAAGTATAGATGGTGCTTTGCAAGCACGGGACATAACCTGCTTGTTTCGCAGAGTTTCTGGAGTGTGTGTTGTGCCATGTGCAAAATGAGTATTGGAAAAACTGACTGTGCAGTAGAATATTGAAGTAAAGTAAATCTATGGGTTTTGTTTTCTTTTTGCCTTCTTACTTAGCCGATGCCCCGTTTTGTGGCTGACTGGGGCTGGAACTTGAGCTGTATGTGCAGAGAGCTGAGGACCTTTATATGCCCTGTATGCAGAATTAGTGCAGACGGATAATAGGACTTAAGTGTAAGGAGAGTTTGCAGCGTTGACCCCTCCATAACATGGAAGATTACATAGACTGAAGTAGAGTATTACACTAAAAAGAGTGTGGGACCTGATCCAAACCCACAGAAATCAGGGAGGGATTTGCCATCAGCTTCAGTGAGAGGCAGCCTGCTTGCAGTGTACACAAGCAACGGGGCAGTCAGCAATTTAAACAATAGAGGTTCAAGAACTGTCCAAAAAAGGCTGGGTGGTGGAGTCCGATTATGAGACTTAGACTTTGTCCCTGCTGAAAAGCCGCTGTGCCCAAGATGACTTCCTATCGTAGTCTTGTTGAATGCCAATGAATTGAAATTCTGCTAATTGGCCTGCCATCCCATTGTGCTTTGTCTACTGCAAACGCAGTGTCCTTGCTGTCAGCAGCTTGTGTGCCTTAGAGGTGCAGCCGGGCGCCGCCGGTGCAGGCGTATCTGCCGGGGAAGGGGTGGGCTGTCATCTCCAGGTTTGCTGTTTCAGCTCAGCTTGAGATCTGCGTGTTTGGAAGTCCCTTGAGTCTGCTGAGGTTACCTGTGTAGATCTGTACGGGTTGCTTTCTTGTGAGGTCTGTGAGGTGGCCTCTTCATCCGAACGTGTCCCTTGGTTCCTTTGGTGCTGGTGGTGTCCCTGGGGATGAGGGGAGGCTCCCACTCTGGAGCTGTCCTGGTTGAACACTGTGGCTGGGTTCTGCAGCCTGTGCTGCTGCCCCAGGCTTTGTCCCTGCGGCTGACAGGTTGATCTTTTGCCACCTGTGATGCTTTTCCAGCGAAAACGGAGGTAATCTTTTTTACAAAGTTGTAACACTTGATTTGGTGTTAGAAGCCTGTAACTGGGACTGTTGTGGAAAGGCAGAATGTTAATTTTTAAATGTACAGATTATCTTCACTGGGTAGGAGATGGCAAGTGACACAAGTCAAAGTATTCACTGCTTTATATGCTCTGGTTTATGTGCTCTGGTTTCTGGCTTCATTCCTTGAGATCATGGGTGGGCCTGATTAAGAGAAATAGAAAACTTCTAGAAGCACGTGAACTACTTGTGACAAAGCCAGTATGGCTGCAAATGTCCAGCACCTCTGTTTTGGACTTCTCATAGCAGCATTGGTCTTTACCTTGAAAATGTGATCTAATTTTTCACACATTCTCTTATTCCATTCTTAAATTAGGCTAATGTATCCTGTTCCAGCCTATGCAATTATTAACAAATGTATGCAATTATGGGATCTATTGTACAGTCATTCTGTGCTCCTTGCTAGGAGAAGTCCATTTTTAATAAACAAATCTGCTTTGACAACGTGTCGCTGACTTTTCTAAAACAAAATGTTGGGTAGAAAAGTGACTAGCGAATTTTCCTCTTTTATTTAAAAAAAAAAAAAACCAAACCAACACATCTGTTTCTTTTTTTATGTGGTTTTGCAAGAGCATAGCAGTTGCAGCTGGGGGTTCAGGCCTAGTTTCACATTGCAGGTGACTGGAGGAAAGCAGAGAGGGGACTAATGGGGCTGGACCCCCATCAGCATCCTCTGCTGTGGGCTGCGACATGGCCACGCGGCCCAGCCGTGCCCAGCGCAGGTTTCTCCCAGCCACAGTCTGGCTGTGGCTGCATCTGACCCTGCAAAAAGTGCTGGGAAAAGCTCTGCTCTGTTGGTTGATTCAGCCGTTTTTTTTTTTTTTTTTTTTTTGAATGAGAAAAAGCCCTTAATATTTTGGCATGAATTCACAATGCTTTCTTTTATTCCGTGCGTGACAAAACCATGTGGTTACAGTCTCTTGCTGGGTAAGGTCCACTCCTTCGTGGGCTGCCATCAGAAGTTCAAGGCGTATCTTAAATCCTACTTAAACCTCGCTCTGCAGTGGATCCGCTGCATTTGGCTCTGGACACAAGAGTGGGAAGCAGTGTGTTACATTGAGTACTAGAAGTTCAATTTCATGGAAGGCAAATCAACCCGTGTTTTTTTCACAGCCTTATCAGAGCTTCGTGAAGGTTTAGGCAATGTAGGCTACGGTTTCTGTTAATTGTAAATATTCCTGTGTGTTATGTCACCGGAGGAGCAAAGGCAGGAGGGAGAGGTTTTCCTGCCTCTGCCAGACGACATTACCTCTTCTTTGGGTTGCCAGCCACGTGTGTCCCAACAGCTTGCGCTTCCAGCATTGTTGTCCAGGGAGTGCCAGACACAGGCCACCTCTGGAAATGAATTTCCAAGAATACAGTCATTTCCCCATTTCTTTCTACAGGAGTACTTGAATCAAAATTTTTGCTATTCTCCATATGAATTCAGGGACTTTTCCTAAGCTTAGTTTTAGAGCTAATCTTCACGCAGACGCTGCCATTATCTTGGTGATGTGTCTCCTCCCCTTAACTCACCAGCTGCACTGTGGCATTAAGCACGTCTGTCTCTCCTGACACCGGAGTGCTGTATCGCGGTGCTGCCTTCTGGGCTGAGCAGCATATGGGAGGAGTAGTTAAAATCTCTTATCTTTTCTACTAGATCCTCTGAGTCCCTTATGTGACAGCATCAGCTTCTCCAGGGATGTGGTGCCCAAAATCAGACAAACCCCCTTTCCTGTCCTGACAGCCCCCTGTGAGTGTGCCGGGTGGTCTACCTGTGACATAGGTTATTTATGTGAATGCAGCCTGGTGTGGGAATGAGCCCACGACACCTCGTGCAATGGTGCGCTGCGGATCCAAACCAGGCAGAAGAGGAGCACAACCATGTGCAGCCGAGCGCTCTGCTCTGTAATTACCTAAGGCGGCTAGACAGGTACGTTTCCATCTTGCAAACGTTTACACATCTGAGTAATAATTACTAATATGCCATAGTATGCAGCATCACGGGGAGAGCTGTTCATCGGTGAACATAAGGGCTCAGGTGCTGGCTGCACCATGGGTGCAAGGCTGGATCCCTAAGCCCTGGCGGTGTGGCTAGGTGTGAGCCGTGCCTCTGTCCAGGAATGCTTCCTTGGGAAGGCTGTGCAGGTGTCTTGGGCTGGTGGAGTGTGGGTGCAGTTCTACTGGCAAAATCAGCCCTCCTGTGTGAAGCAAGCTACTGCCAGGGCATAAAGACCTCCCAGCTGAGGGCTGCAGAGGTGTGCTCCTCACAGCCCTCCGCAGCACGGCGGCGAAGCCAGGAGGTGGGGGATGCTGCTGGTGTGTATTGAACAGCATTTGCAGGTTTTCAGCCACGAGCCACTGGATTTGTAGAAATAACCGTTGACAGGATGGTCATGGCAGTTCCTATGCATGTTGAAAGCTATGACTATTAATTAAGATTGTACTGTGAGAGCTCATTTACATCCAGCTCAGCATATACAGGCTGAACCTCTACAAATCCTAATTAACAGTTCAAGTTAGCACTTCTGTATTGATACAGCTAATTTGTGTGAAGACACAGGGCTTAGCCATGTCGACAGAAGCACATTTGTGCTGGTATGAATGTAGCTGTGCTGCACATCATATAAGTGCGTTGACCAAAGTCATGTTTCTGTTGGCATGACTTTGAATATACTTTGAATTGTCTCAACAGAACTGTCATGCTATAAAGGATGCCTTTATCAGGGAGAGCTAAAAAGATGCAAAAATTGTGGATGGACCAGTAATCAGGTCCTTGAATTAATTTACTTATTTTTACATTATACTGTTTCAGTGTTTGTCATTCCATGCGTTTGTATTTTTCTGTGTTTGGGATTTTCTTTTTTTTTTTTGGAGGTGTTTGGTTTTTGGTTTTTTTTTTTTTTAATGGGTCAAATGGGGAACAAACTATTTTGGAAACATACAAACAAAAAGCTGGAACGTAGATGCCAGTTGAGGTGAGACTGGACCATATCCCACTGCACATTCGCTTTGCATGCCTCGTGAAAGGTTTGTTGTTGAGCAAAACAGAGGAAGGCTCAGGGTGCGGAGGAGGCAATGATTCTCCCAGAGCTGCGAGCAGGCACTCGAGGAGGCATGTGAGCATTGATACCTGTCTGTTCTGGAAGGTCCCAGTCACAGTTTTGTGCTATCAGGGCCTTTGGATCAAGTTGCAGCAAAACCCTTCAGTTTTCCTGAGGTCTGAATTCTCCCCGTGCATTACAGCAGCTTGAGAGCGTGGGGCTTGACCATCTGTTCCCAGAGCAAGGCAGGCGGTCAGCGCTGTGATCCTCATCCTCAACAGTAACTTCTCCACCTTTGAATTTTAATTCAGAGGGTGGATAAATAATGCTCATCCTCTTCACTGCTTGGTTTGTAACCTGTACAGGTGTTACAAGCCAGAGGTGAGGCCACATCAGAGCCTTGAAGCTGGTACTGCCTTTGCTAGCCATCATACTCACTTTCACAAGCCACCATGAGAATTTTTGCCTTTGTCAGCTTCACTGAGGCATTTGCTTAAGCTTTGAAAAAAAAATTATGTATTTTTTTTTGGCTTTCGTACTTCCAGCCAGATGCCTCCAGGACTTCCTCTCTGATACTTCTCCTTAGTTTGTCAGCGTGGTTTTTAATCCCATGCCAGTAGGATATTAAACATCTGTACAGCAAATATGACTACTGCAAGTGGCTTGCTTTTCTTAGCTACCTCTCAGAGACTTCTGGAAGTAGTTGGCAGACCGAAGGTTGAAAGCCACTGGTGTAGGTGACAGGAAGACCAGGCACAGAGGGACAGTTTTTGGTAAATGAAAGAAGGACCCCTTTAAACAGTGTTCTTTTCTCTTGAGAGACAAATCTGTTAGTCAGGTCCTCGTGACCAGTGCAGGGCAAAATGAATCCATGTGCGTGTCAAGTACGAGGATCTTCTGAGCTCTTCCGAAGTTCTGCAGTGCTAAAACTGGTGCTGCAGGCAGCACGATGCAGCACACACAAGCCACCGTGGATTGATTTTGAACAGTGGGTTGCAATCACACAGAAGTCTGCTGTTTGCTATGCTCCCACTCGCCACACTCCAGCAGGTAATGTTTACAATTGGGGACTCTGCACACATCTTTGGTGTAGTGTCTCCATGCTGAAAGTGCTAGAAGGGACAAAGGAAAGTCCCTGTATCTGTCTGCTTTGAGGATTATTTTCTAAAGCATCCATATTCATTGCAACCACGTGGGCTGTTCTGACAAGCCCTGGAAGGTGCACTGAGATCCCATTAAGAGCCTAATTTTGTCTGCTCTGCCCAATAAACTTCTGGAATTTAACCTACGTTGGATTTGTCTGGTGGGAGGTACTCTGACCACATCTCCTTCTGCAAAGGCAACCTGCCAGACGTGCAAGCAGGGATTTACTTTGCCTTTACAGAAATGTCTGTCCCTAATTCTGCCTCTCTGCACCGAAGTCAGCTGTGAGGTCCCACACTGCAGTGGCACGTTCGTGCTGGGCATGAGATGATGGCTCATGAAGAGGGCAATGCCTTGGCTGGTCCTGGGGCTCCTGACAAGAAGTAGACATGGGGCTAAGCTGCTGTAATTTCTAAATTATCATTCTGCCCACCGAAAGTATTGAAGATGGCAGTTCCCTGCTCTAAGGGAGGTCTCTTGGTCCATTTTACATTCTTGCTATCTCCTTGATAACATCCTCGGTGGGGTCGTGGAGCCCTTTTGTTCTCTGCTCTAGTTTCTAGCATTTGTTGCTCTAGCAACACTTTCAGACCCAAAGCAGCGGGATCCTGGTGCTAACACACGCTCCGTTTTAAAAGAAGGAAGCAGAGCACAACAGGTGATCACCGGCTTTTGTATGGAATGGTCGTGCCTTGAGGTCTGAAGGAGGAACGGCAGGTTGCGATATCTCCTCGTCTTGCAGCTGGCATTGTTTTCATTGTAGAAGATGAGAAATAGTCTTGTGTTACTGCCGCATTTACAGTTTGTGACGGTGCTGTATTATTTTCCTTTTCCAGAGTATGCCAACGCAGGTTAGGCTGAGGCTGTGTATCCATCGAAGCCAGGCCCAGAGCTGGCAGCAGGATTGCTTTCCTTTGTGGGGAAATAAATAACTATCTCAGTGGTCAGCACCTCCAGCGGTTTTGCAGGCTCCCCTTTAGAGCTGTGCAAAAGGAGTAAGGACTAGACTGTCCTTCCAGTGTGGATGCGCAGACCTGCTATTTATCTGGATCTTTGGAGGGGGAGAGGAAAGAGCACTATATTTTATACCAGAAAAATGCAGGTGGTGTGTGAAAATAATTCTGGTAGGCTGCAAAACTCAGGAGTCCGCTGTTGCTCTGGAGTGCGGTTTGTGGGATCCTGTCAGCTGCTTTGGCATTTTGTGGCTTTACTATAAATGGCAATAGTGATGCAGTGTTATGTGTTAACACAATTTTTTTCTCCCAAGCGCTCTTCCATGCTTTGCCACGATGTTGCAGACTAGACTGACAGTGTAAAAGCCACCTGTAGATGCTTTGTGGGTAAGAAGTGGAGAAATCCTTTTCAGATTTCGGGCATACATTCCCACAGCTTCCTGCTGTCCCAGCCACTGATGAAATGAAGAACCGAGTGCGCTGCGTGTTGCTAGAGGAGGAAACCTCAGTAGACTCCTCCACAAGAAGTCTGACCCAACTGGCGAGTGCAGTTGAAGTAATTCGTTACCTGCTGCCTTTCACCTGACCTTCTTTCCCAGACCTCTGAAAGATGGTGAAGACTGAGGATGTGTCCTCAGATGCCTGCGTTTTGTAGCAAATGGAGTGAGTACCAGTCATGGGGTTGATCCTGCTTCCAGTGGGTCACCCCTTTTTGTTTAGGTATCAGGCTCAAAATCTCAGGTTTTTTTCAAGCTAGTGTGATTGGAGATGCTTAGTCTGCAGTATTTGGTCATCTTTATACAAATATGTTCCTTCCTGGGACCAGTGGGCATGTCAAACGAAGCAAGATGCCTCTGTGCTCTGTTCTTTGGGAGCTGCTGGTGGGACGGTCCCAAGTCACGCCACCTTCTTCTCTGATGTCTCTGGCATTGCCTAGAGCCCTGGCAGCCTGTCTAGGTGGGTCACAGCTACACTGCAGCATGGTGGCGGGGCTGCCCCAAGCTTGATGAATCTGGGACACTTCTGCAGCATAAGCAGAAAGCTTCACGGGCTCCAGGGGTCTTGGATTTACGATGCTTGTGCAACTTGTTGGTACGTTGTTTACCCCCTCCTGTGCCAGCAGGTTAGCACCCGATGCAGAGGATGCAGCATCCTGTAGGCCGCCGCCTACCTCCTCTAGCAGCAGAAGCAGAATTATTTATTAAGTGTTGCTCTGTTCTTTTGGTACTTTTAGATTGTTTCTGTGACTTGTGCAAGAACCCATGGGTAAACAGTGAAGGTACCAGAGTTTCTAGGTTCTGCAGTACTAGATAGAAGGTTGCCGATGCTCTAGGCTTGTGTTCCAGCTGCGTGATCTCCTGCAAATTACATAGGCAGTTCTTACCTCTTTTCATACAAATGAGTCTTTAAAGGCAGTCTGCACTGAGAGCATAAAATGCCTACAGGAGTTTTCGGCAAGGCTGGTTTTCTTCTCTGTTGTCTGTTGCACAGTGTTGGCACCACTGGATTTAATAGCATCACCTCTGGGTCACTCCGAAACGTGGAAGAGGAGCCTTTGGCTCCCATACTTGTATCATGTTTAGTCCATGAAAGAGCAAAGAAGTGCATTTCCTAGGATGAAATGATTAATTGTATAGCCAGGGTATAGAGGTCACAGCAGGGATATTAGAAAGATGCCATCAGTTTGCTGTCACGGTGATGTTAAACAGGCTCTTGCTGCTATTTCCGAGGCTCCCAGGGTACAGTGAGGTGGGTCACAGGGAGCCAGCCAGGAACGGTGATGTGCGTTTGGAAGGCTGCCCCGCTCTGCTTCTTCCCTACAAGTGACTGTTTGAAGGAGAAGGGGTTTGCTTCCTCCTCTCTCATCTTCTTCGTCCAGCTGCAGCTCTCATGCTGCTCGTGACAAGTGAGTGTCAGAGGTGGATTTCACCACGACATGTACTCTCTCTTCTGCGGTATATTAGCAGTACGCCACCGTACCGTTCTGCAGGAACCTCTCTGTCCTAGCTGCTTTTTCAGCCAGGTTGAAGGCTGGGTGGGTTTTTAAATGATGATATTTTAAAATTTGAGAACAGCTTTGATTTATTGACCTGCTGCCTCTATGAATCGAGCTGTCTGGGCTGGCATCTGGAGATAAGAGGCTGTCGAGTAATTGCTTATTATTGACCGATTGCCAGCTTGGGCTGTTTGCTTGAAGAAGAATCAATAGCAGTCAATCTTCAAAGTCTAAACTCTCAGGGAGTATGACTGGTTTCCAAATTGGGAATGACAGGTCAGGATAACTCCATATCTGATATCCCAACTTCGTGTTTGAGTGTAATCCTGCAATGGAGGAGGAAGCGCAGGACATGATCTTCCTGCATCAAGGCTTTCACGTCTGCCTGCTCTGCAGTCTGGGATTTTTCTTCGCGGGGATTTTCAGGGACAGATTCTGCCCTGGCTCCAGACCTTCCTCTGAGAAGTTGGAGCAGCCTCAGCACTACCTGAGATACGTGGGAGGCCAGGGCAGGATGAGTGCAGGCATCGTTCATTAAGTCCCCAAGGGGTAGAGCTGGGAGGGGTGGACGAGCAGCCTCTGCTATGACACATCCAAACCAACCAGTTTGGATGCTTTATAAATAAAACAATGCGTCTATTTTAATGCATGGTAACAGAGATTTCCTTTCTGTGAGTGATTCTATTTAGGTGACAACAGAACAAAATATCCAGTGTCACCATACGTTTTATCATTCCTTATGGAGACTTGTCGCTATGGTGAGCGTTCATTTTAAAAAGCAGACATAGCCCTTATTTAACACTATCATGACATGTTGCCTTTTTTGTAGATTCACGTGTAGGGCTCACAACATAAAAGGGGCTTCATGGCATCAAAGGCATTCAAGACTTTTTTTCCTTTTTTTTTTTTTTTTTTTTATAAATGTTTAGATCTTTGTAGTGGCTGGGGTGAAGGCTGGCGACTGGATTTGCGAAGCAATCTCACACCTTTGGCTGTAGCCCACTCTGGATTTTCCCCAGCGCTCCAGGGATGCTGCAGGGTCTCTGTCCTAGACTCAAGCAGGGTTTAAAACTTGAAATAAGAGCCTTTTGTGGGGGAGGGGGAGGCTTGAATCTCTATCAGCTACAAAGAGCAATTAAGCAACAGGACATAAAATAGATAAATGGGAAGGGGAACGGCAGTAACCCTGGTAATATGGGAAGATGAAAATGGAGGAATCTGCTTCTAAAGCATAAATATTTGTCCTTAATTTTGGAGCTTTGTTTTCACCAGGAAAACTGGGATTTGAGGTGCACCGTGTGGGGTGAGGGAGGAACACCTCACGAGGAGCAGTTTGATCTACAGTGGTTGAGGAGGGAATGGACAAGATTACTGGAACAGCCTTGTTTAGATACTGGATTTGTTGTCTACTAGCAAATCCTCATTTGCATGGGTCCTTAATCTGTGGAGTTAAATGTGTCTCAGGATCTGTTACCTACTGTGATGCAGAGTTGGGAACTAGGTTTTTAAAGCTGTTCCTTTTTATTTGAACGTTCCCCCTCCCCTCCCCCCCACCCCCCAAATTACCTCCCTGATTATTTATTTTTTTAAAAAAAGCAAAGATGAGCCAACGAGTGACACAAAGGAAAAATCTGCCGGTGAGAAGGAGCTATTTTTGACTTAGGATTCGGTGGGTGAACTGTCCACCAGCTTGTAGAGAAAAGTCAAGATCAGACATTTAAAACGTGTGTCGCAGGGAAGCCACTAGCCCCCCCCCTTCCTGACAGGGCACATGAACGTGAAATCTGTAAACCTCGTTGGAGGTGGAGGGTTGGGCAGGGATCCTCTCTGGAGCCCTGGGAAGGGATCAGCCCTTATTTTTGGGGGGCTGTGTAACTTTGCCTGTAGTCCTGAAATGGCATTTCCTCATGTCTGCAGCAGCCCTCATTTCATGAAATGGATGCAACTGCTGAAAAAAGATCTCGCGTGAGCATGCTCACTGGAAGATTAATCCTTTAGAGGGAGTTGGAGAGTTAAGCTACTGTAATTTCTCTGCAGTTGGCTGCAGTAAACAACTGCTCTAAAGACACGAGGAAAAAAATTGACGGAGGTATATGGGATTAATGTACATATCTTTTTGTGTTTCTACTTTAAGGTTGAGGGTTTGCTAAAGGTTTTTTGTCTAAGAGCTGGGGAAGAGGGATCTGTGTAATGATTTTATGGGTGACCTTCATGTTGTGGTTTCTGTTTTTTCCTCCAGGCCAAAGCAATCCTATTTCCGTGCAAGGCCACGCTGAGGCACGGGCTGGCTTTCTAGAGCTGGGGTAGAGCACCAGGGTGGCTTTGTGTTGAGTTAAATGGTTGTACGAGGGTACGAGGCGAGGCCTGCTGCACGTTGAGCTGTGTTGGCAGAAGGGAGCTGAAAACACCTAGTCCTGTTTGGTTGTGATCAGAACCCAGCGGGGCTCGAGATCTCGTGCTTCTGTTGGGAAAGAAAATGTGTCAAGGGATTAGCTTTGATTGCCTACAGAATAATAGTCTTTTTCTTTTTATTATTTATTTTGCTCCCCCTCCTCCCCATGCCTGAGGAGCTGCAAACCTGTGTCAGATGGGGGAAGAAAAATAATCGTTGAGCTCTTTGGCTTTGCTTTAAAGGATGATCGCTTTTCGCATGTTGAGGAGCGAATGCCTTGCCAGCGAGGTAAGTGTTGCAGGCACACGGGTTGCATCAAGGTGGAACCCAGCTCCTTCCTTCCCAAGCGCTGCTTTCCGGGTGCATCCTGGAGGAAGGAAAACCTCTCCTGGCTCCTAGAGAGTGAGCAGTGTTTTGTCTGCTCGCCTCCAGAAAGTGTGGGTGAAGGAGGATGTGATTTACCACCCTTGATGCTTTCTATCCGCTTCCTCCAAATACTTACAGCACAGGCGATGGAGGGCCGGCCTGGGGGCTCCCAGGACATCCTGCAGGAATACCTGGGTGGCTTGATTTTTCTCGGGCTGCTTCAGCGCAGTGCTTGAGCTGGGAGAAGCAGTGCTCACTAACCACAGCTTGCATCTCTACCTCTTAAAAACATCTAGCTGATCCCTCTAAATGATGAGGAACTGAAGGTGAACTGCCAGCAAAATGTGCCTGGCTTGGGGGGGTGGGGGGGTGTGGTGTGGGTAAGGGCATCGTTTTGAGTGTTCCTAACTGGAATAAATCGCCCCCCTCGAACTCGAGTTGTTAGAGGTTGTCCGCAGCAAGTCACCAGGGCAGTGTGGGATGGGAAGAAGGGTACACCCTTCCTCCTTTCCAGGGAGTGAAGAAAATAATAGGTGCAACTCAGCCTTTGCCACTGAAAACTCATTGCGTGGCTGTGGTAGCAGCCCTGATGTTACCCGGTATTACTTTTATGTCCAGCCGCATGTATTGGAAAGTGGCTTCGTATTTCCTTGGAGTGGTGTGAAGAAGGGAATAATAATTCAATAATTTTGCAAATGTCAGTGGTTCCCACTAGATTCGTCCTGTGGTAGCTGTCAGCTTACATGTGACACACAGGTGGATGCTAATGCTGTCGGATGAGTTCAGAAGGGCAATTCTATTACAGACTTGGCTGAGCTCGAGGTGCTGCGTATTTGAAAAAGAAAAAAATTCTGCCACCCCAATGTTGAGGATTTTCACTTAGTCCCTCCTTTTCCCCTCCTTTCCAGAAGCTCTGGCTAGCACAGATTGTCTGTTCTGTGGACGGTTTTAGGGAACATTGGTGGCTGTGTGCGTAGGGGGAATAATTAGCTACCAAATGCAAATAGATTGTTTCTTGCTGTTTCAAAATCATTGTAATTTCTATTGAGGGTGGGTTAATTATATCTTTGTTTTGATGGGTGTAAGGAAAATGATAGAGATATAGCAATATAAATCTATATAAGGAGGAACGTTGTTTTCAGAATACTGTTTTGGAAATTGTGAGAACAAAGACTTGTCTCTTGGAGGACCGTGGTTCTGTCGGGATTCAGCGGTGTTGCGTGTTTCTCAGTGGTGGATGAGTGTTTTCTGTTTCAGATTTTTCTCTTATGCCAGCGACACATCTGCCACCACGACAAGGAGTTTGTAGTACAGAGGAAAACTATCAAGTTCTGGTGAAAGTGCATTTGGTTGAAGGGCTGGGACATAGCTTTTTGAAAAGCCAAGGTGAAAGCAAGAAAGTGAAAATAGCCCTTAGAATTTATGATCAGAGTGTAACAAAAATACATCTTTAACCAAAAGTGTGTAAGCAGGGGGCTGCTTTACCGGTACAGTACCCAGAGGTCCCTTGGCACCAGGACTGGTTCGTAGGCTGAAATGAGGTGCTTGTCCCTGGTCATCACTGTCTTTCCCTCTTGCAGTGGGCCACTTTAGGGAGCCTGGGTCCATCAGCTCATTCTTTATCGCAGCCTCACCAGGAAAGGGAATTGGGTTCATCTCTGAAACGGTTTGGACTGGCTGGAAACTTTTTCCTTCAGTCTCCAGTACCAGGGTGGGCATCTCTGGCACCAGAAAACAGGGGAAAGGCTCAGCAAAAGGACAAAGGTGATGCTGTTTCCTCAGTGCCATGCCTTTTGGCTCGAAGCCAGGGAGCAAAGCCCTCCTACTCTTCCTGTTTTAGAGTAAAATGGGGAAAACGAGCCGTTTGCAGTGGCTGAGGAGAGCCCCTAGCACGGAGCGCTGTGCTTCAGCCTTACCACACCTTGGGCGGCTGGAGACTTTGTGCCTCCGGGTCGGAGCAGCTTTTGCAGAGCCTCAGCCCACAGCTGCTTCCCTCCTGCGCAGGGCTCTTCGGTGCTGAGAAGACGTTCAGCTCCTCTCCAGCAAGCTCTGGAACTGCTGAGTCTGAAAGGGAAAAAAAATAATAGCTACAACCAAGTTTAATTTGGTCGGTTTAAAATTTGTGGGTCTGTTGGTTCTTGGGCTCTGCCAGAGGAGCTCTGCAGCTCCCTGCCAAGGTGTTCTCATGGAGTGGGCACGCCCGTGCAACCCCCCCAACCCTTTGGTATGGTTAAACGTTGGTTCTTCATTCAACCTGGGCTGAAATGGGGGCAGTGCCTGTTGTGGGGCAGGTGGTGAGCCCCAGCAGCCGAGGGGATGGGGCACATCAGCGCCGGCTGTAGGAGCAGCAGCCTACAGGGAATGGGGCTGTCGGTGGGGAGGCAACAGCCAGTGCTCAGGCTGGTGTCATCTGGGGGGAGCAGAGGTGTCATCCCACCCGAAAACCTTCCCCCGGGTGTTTCACTCCTGTATCCTGCCCGTCAGCACACTGGGGCTGTGCACACTGTGGTGGTGCAGGGAATGCAGCGCAGGGGACTCCTGATGCTCTTACCAAGATGAGTAACTCGAGTTTTTCAGGAGGCTTCATTGCCTGAATTTGCAGGCTCCTGTCTTTAGGTTTCTGTGAGAAAACCTGCCTGTATGGCCAGTTTTGTCTCTTCCTCCATCAGCATAACTTGGTGCAGTGGAGGAACTGAAACCTGAATGTGGGACTTGCTCACATCTTTGGTATTGTAGCAGCCAAGGACTGCATTCAAAACAGAAAGAACAAAATGGAACTGAATCTTACAGGTCTATCTAAAGAAACCTTATGCAAACCTGGCAATCACAGGGAAAGTTACTGCGCTGGGTAATGCATTGCATCAAGGTCCTGGTCTTTAATAATCAAATACTGACCACTTCAAAGCCCAGTGTTTTTGCATCTCACCCTTCTAACTGCTTCAGCCAACCTTTAGTCAATTGGCAATGACTTGAAAACCAGACATTATGATATAAGCCTTGTAATTATTTGCTGTGATGAATCCTCTTTCTGCTGTGAAGCTGTGTGGAAGGGTTTTCTGTAATGCGCAGCATTTCTCCACCTTCATGCCTTACTGAGGCTCGCTTCAGAGGAGAAGTTTTATCTCCTGCTCTCCAGCCTTCCTGGGCATTTTGGAATCCGGCTTACGGCTGCATTTCAGCTTCTTTAACACCCTGAACCAGCTCCTTGCTGCTGCAGCCTCCTTCGTGCCCTTTCGCAGCGCTCTCCCTCTGCCCCGAGCCCTCCGGCTGGGCTGCCAGCTCTTCGCAGGTCCTGGGGAAAGCAGGGAAGGGTCTTGTGGCATCTCCCCGGCGGCTCCCATGGGATCTGCTCCAGGGGCGCTGGTGGAGCTCTGTTTTGGGAGGGGACCGGAGCAAGCCTGAAAGCAGCAGCTGGCAAAGAGGACTCCCTACCCCCCTTCTTCCTGAGGATTAATAAGTGAAGTTATGGACATAGGGGAAGGAGCTGCATTTTTTAACCTGGTTGTGAAATTAGTAGAATAACTACCTTTCCGGTGGTGGATGAGGCTTAATGAATTGATCAGTGTGGAGGAGGACGTAACATTTGGGCTTCTGAGTGTTAGAAAAGCAATGCACTGCAGTATGTTATGCTTGGGAAAATACGGTCTGTGGTGAAAGGGAAGATGGAAGAAAAATCCTGCTTTAAAGACCTGCCTCCACCTGCAGGGAAAGATGGAATTAAACAGACCAGGGAGAGAGCAGAAATGGAGGAGACAGGGCTGTGGGCATAGCAGCCAGAGGAGGAGAGGACCAGGAGGGATGGATGGATGGGGCTGTGCTGGAGGAGGAGGCTGCTTTTGAAGGTGGTGGTGAAGTGACTTGGTAGCTCCTGAAAAAAAAAAAAAAAAAGAAAAGGGAAGGCAATGAACTGCAGGTGATTCTTCAAGCGCCATCTAGTCCGTGACCTACTTGCTGCCACAGTGATTTGCAGTTCGAGAAGCAAACAGAAGACATGGCTGTTCCCCGTGGGAAGGGCAGCGGTGCCGGTATGTGCGGGAGCTTTTTCTAGTGGTGCTTTCTCCAGCTGCTGCAACGTGGCTGTGCCTGGGCACCTGGAGTTTGTAGAGCCACTGCTGGAGAAAGCAAAGGGAGCAGCTTGGAGCCATGCATTTCCCTCTGGTGTCACAGCAGTGGGGGGGGGGCCGGGGCCGGATCCTGGAACCAGGCTCAGATTTATGAGCTGGCATAAACACGTGGGCTCCTTGATGCACGAGCGAGCTCCGTCCCCAGGAGGGGTGCGGGGCACTACGTAACTGGCCTGTCTGGGGACATGGCTTGCCAGGACATGATACGAACAGTAGGAATTATTCATCCCTAACCTTCTTAATAATCCACTGCAAACTAAGAGCCTGCTTCTGCTCCTTCAGGAGGCCCCACTAACTGATCATTCTTAATCTCATCTTATTTTCCAGATCATCAATTTGATTTCTCAGTACTTTTACAGTCAGTGTTCCTGGGAATCTGTGCCTCCATCAATTACCTCTCTTTCTTTTTCAAGGCTGTAGCAACCTTGAACCACAGTTTCCATACTATTTTTATAACTCACACTGCTTATTAGAGGAGTCCTTCAGAAATAACTGTACAGTTCCTACCAAGATATCCCAAAATTTTCTCAGTAAATAGTAACTCCGTCTCTTGCCAATATGAACTTGAAGGCTCTCCTTTTCCTCTTACTCACTTCTCCCACTGGGGTTTGGGATTTAAATGTCTTACCTTTAATTTAATTGCTAAATGGAGGTATACATGCATGTCACGGTGTATCAGATACTCCTTTAACCATATTAATCATGGTGCTGAGCATCACGTGCTACAGGCTGGTGTCAAATAGTGGCGTTGGTAAGACAGTCGCTCTTCTGCTTTGCATTCATCAGCAAGCATTAGCATATAACCTTCCTTTGTTTGCTTTTGAAACTGGTTCTGATAACTTCTGCAGTGGCTGAAATCCAGATAAATTCATTAATCTCAACGGACTCAATGTGGATTTACTGGGGGCAGAGCCCTGGATGGGAAGAGGACCCTAAAAAGCGGTGACCTGATGTTGTCAGTGCCCAGTGCTGTAGCTGTGCTTGCTCCTGTGGCACCTTTCCCACTCGGACTGGGGCTGCTTCAGGCTTACCTCTGTACAAAATGAGATTGGCAAGTGGCCTTTGTGACTTTTTTTTGGGGTGTTCTAAGTTGCTATATTAAAAAATTAAAACAGTGGCTCCAAGAGTGTCTGAAATGACCGTCTTCCTCCTGCTGATGGCATGTAGTGAGTTAGCAGTCCAAGGTTATTTAACTCCAAAACTTCTGCACTTGCCTTGCAGACTCCATCCAAGAATATCTTTTCTTCGGAAAGAAAAATGAAAAAAAGTCCTCTGTTTTTCATAAGTTGTGAATTGTGTTCTTGTCTAAGCTGATTATTTTATTTATTCCAATAATCCTCTCTTCTAGAATAAAGGAAAATTAATTGTCTTCCTATTTCCGTAATGATTTGCCCTTCAGACAGTTGCCAGGCAAAGTGCTTAAAACCTGAAATGAAAAGATGGTGAATGTTTAAGATCACTGAGCTACTGTAGGAACATGTTTGTATTTTAATAGGGTGGTATTCAAGTAGTCCCAAAGAGTGCTATTTGCTCAGTGTTCTGTAGGATTATGAAGTTGGGTTTTTTTTTGCTTCTGCATATGAAAATGGGGTCAAGCCTGCTGTGGTAGATAGTGCAAGTCTTAATGTAGGATTTTGCTAGCAATATGGACTGCCTGCAGTTGAAGCCTTAAAATTATCCGGCATTAATGGGGAGCGTTGTCCTTGGGCTTTGTGGTGTGTGTTTGCTGGAAGGTGGCTTTGCTGCATTTCAGTGCCTGGAGACGGGCAAGGACTGACTGACTTACAGGTGTGATGGGACAAGGTTTTCCCTGCAAGAGCTTTTCAGTGGCACCTGCCTGGCCCTTGGTTATTTTTAACTTTGTCTTTGGCTGAAAAAAAAAAAGTTACCTGATTAATTTGGGAAAATGCTGGAATGCTTCCTTAAAAGGCTCAAAAGTGATGTACGATCCGGTGATGACTCTCAGAGCTAAATTAGAGCTTTTGTGGGTGCGTTGGTTGAGGAAGGGAGTTTCATATTTTATCAGCTAACACATTTATTTTTTGATACCAGACTAGGCGTTGAGGGCTCCTGACTAACCGGGCACGCTGGCGAAGCTGGTGTGGACGCAGCGGCACAGCTCCGGATTTAGACCAGCACCAGGGGCCTGGTGAACCTGCCTGCCCTCTGCTTCGCTTCCCAGTTTTATTGCCATGAACTTTGAGAACTGGGGATGGCCGTGCTTCCAGTGGGGGTTTAGACTGAGGGTGTGCAAAGAGAAAAAAGCACAATGTATTAAAAACAAGAGTCTTGCATGATGAGAAGGGTTTGATGCCCAGTCATCCAGGTCCCCATAAGCATTGCACGTCCAGGTGTGGGCTCCCAGGTGCAGGGAAAAGGTGCTGGCACCAGACCTGGATGTGGCCCTGACTCATTCCTCATCTCACAGCGTGACCGGAGGCACTGCAGACAGTTTCAATGCTGTGTTTCAACACAAGAAACCACATGGCAATAAATTCCTCATACCTGTCGTATGTTCCTTCTCCCCTTACATGAAATTGCTCCAAAGGAGCAGAGTGCAATCCATCGTGGAAGAGAGAAGGGTGGGGGTTAATTCATTTTCATGATCTTTCCGTAGCACTTGGTCCAGCTAATAGTGATTTGTCTTACTTGGCTGCTGCAGTAATCCCGTGAGGGACCCACTGGGAGAAGGCTCGGCACAGAGCCCGTGGCCCCCAGGTATTTCCATGAGCTGAAGAGTATGTGTGATCCCACCTGTTGCGTTTACAGCCAGAGGTTTGTGCTGCCATCTCAAGGAGAAGAAGAATGGAGGTATCTCAATACCACCCAACCCCAGGAGACTGCTGTACCTGGGTGGGATAGCAGCCCATTGCCCAAATGGCCCTTAGCACGAGGGAGCGAGGGGGGCTCTCGCTTGGGTAGAGTGAGCTTAGGGGACATAAAACCAGGTGTGTGAATGTCCACCTCGGGTCTCACCTGGTAGTGCTGGGCATACAACAATCTTTTTTGTTAAACATTGTAAACCTGGCAGGGGAATTAATTAAAGTGAGTCCTGACAGCCTTTGGTTTTGCCAAGGACTGATTTCAGATCGCTCTCCCTGCTTTTCATAGGCGAGATCTCCCTCCTCCCTGTTCAGAAGTCCTGGGGTGGTGTAGGTGTAGGCTGCGACACAAATCCGCCCAGTGGTGTTTGTTCTGTAGCTGGTCTGCATTGCTATTGCTGCTGTCGGTACACTTGGCTTATTGCACGTAGCATGGAAGAAGATATCCCAGACAGAGAACACTCAGGTGGCCACCTCCTGTCTGTGAAAGTTGCTCTTGATTTCATTTTTTTAGGCTCAGTCTCTTAAGTTGCAGATGGAGCTGTATTTCCAGGTAGTACAAACCCATACAGTTCATTGAAGTACGTGAAAATACTCCTAATTTACAGCAGTTACGGTCTTGACCTGTAGGCATAAGCTACGTAGGTATGATGTGGAGGGAAAAGCCTGAATTTTATCAGTCACACAGAGGCTTGCTTGCATAAAAGAGCTCTATGCTGGCTGGCATGGTTGTCAGAAGGGCTTTTGAAACAGCAAAGGTTGTGAAATAGTGGCAGGGAACAAGAGGACAGGAGCTGGGCAGAGCAGCGTGCTACCCTTCCTGTAGCACAGCAAAGACTGGGAGCGTGGGTGGTGATGGCTGTATTTTGTAAGGCACCTTCCTCATGCTCCAGGCGTTCCGTGTGCTAGGCAGTGACCTATGAGCCTTTTTCAAATGAGAGGAGTTTTATAGACATAGTCTTTTCTCCTGATCTTTTGACGGCTCTGCAGGAGTAACTGTTTGTTAGCTGGGGGCTGTTACTAGTCCCGTGAGACAATACTGCTTTTGAAAATTAATAATATTTTTTTTTTAGTCACCACCACTATTCTGTTCATCTTGTCCTTTTGCCTCCTGTTCCCCAGGGGAGTTTTTGCCCTTCCTGGATCTCATCCTGATTCCTGCTTGCGAAAACAAATCCCAGGTTGCTGATGAAATCAGTTGTCTGATGAGCTGCATCATCTATGATTGTGCAGGGAGGGAAGGAACTGGTGCCCTGCCAGAATAGCAGTGCATTAATACTGTGCTCTGGCTAAGGGCATCCAATCTTCCTTTCTGTGTATCCTCTGTGTAGCTGAAGTAAGAGGAGTTTATCATACTTGGGTCCTCGAGAGTATTACCTCTTGGCTGTGTGGTTAGGACTAACTATTGCACAGCATCAACAGCCTTTCCTTCCTCTCCCCTCCCGGCACCTCAGTTCTGTGTTACACATGCACAAGAGATGGGCTGAAGGGGCAAACAGATCTCCATCGTGAGCGATGAGCCTGTCAATGAACGTTTTCATGCCAGCAGTATCACTGTATGTTCTGGTCTTTCACCCTCTGGAGCTCACAGACAAGGAAATGATGAGAAGCAGGTGATGGGAGATGTTACCTGCTGGGGCTGCCTGCTCAGCTGCTCCTGCTGAGCAGCTCCCCCGGGGAAACACCTCTGTGTCCTGCATTTTGGAGGGCACAACTCGTTTCGACTGTCCTTGCTGCGGAGCAGCCTGGGCTGACTCGTTTTTCTATTGGGCACCTTGGTGATGAGCTGGCGTGCCCAAGGTGGTCGCCCCAAAGGCATCGCTGGGTCCTGTGTGACCTTCAGGTTGCAGAGGGATTCACGATGAACATGCATCTAGTAGGCTGCATCTGTGTAAAAAAAACAAAAAAAAAAAAAAAAAAAAAGTGGCTTGTTCCTCTTTTTTTTTCCTAAGATCAGTAGAATTGTTGGCTTGGAATGTTTTGGTCTGCTTTTTGGTGGTTGTGGTTTGCTTTGTCTCCATGCACCTACAATGTCACGGCGCCACGCACAAGTGTTCGTAAAATCGGAGCCATCTGGGTGGCCTGGGGCTGAGGCTGGGGAGGAGGGGGAGGCATGGCTTCCAGGAGTCTGGTTAAAAATCAAACTGCTGGATTTGGAGTGACAGCTCAGCAGTAGCTGCTTGTCTCTGTTTACTTTTCCTTGGGATTTGGAAGCTCGCACAGGCCCTGTGCGCTGCGGCGTGGACGGACACGTGGGTTTGCGTGGGGTTCGTTCTGCCCGTGGAATCGGGCTGGGGCACATCTGCGGGGTTGCGCCTCGGCACGGTGGGCTTCTCACTCTTCCCACAGAGCTCTTGTCTGAAGAGACACCAACAGACGTTTGCTATTGATTCTTTGTCTGGAGAGAGAAGTAGAGTGTTTTATATATATATTTATATATATTTTTATCTCTCTCTCTCTGTAAAATTAAGCGAGTATATGTGTGTGTGTGTGTCTATATTTTAATACATGAGATTAACCCAACAAACTTCCCTCTTTCTGAGTCACCGCTGCGTTTTGAAGCAGGTGGAAGACTTGCCATGGCTGAGAAGATGGTTGTTAGACCTTTTTGAGGTTTCCAAGGCTCAGAAAAAAAAAATGAGGAATGGATGATTTAGATCTGTAACAACAAGAACAAAAAAACCCCAAACAAAAAAATCTTTATCACGTTTCAGATCTTACACACACACACACACACACCCCACTTCCAAATGTGCTTTTTAAAGAGTTACAAATGCTTGTTGGCATAGAAACTACAGAATCTGAGTGAAGCATGCAAATGTAAAAGGAGCCATTCTGCCTGAGCAACATGGACTGAGTCTCTGCAAAGCTGGCTGAAATCTTTTACGAGGCAAAGAAAATTGTCCAGATGTTGCTCGAATTATAATGGCACTAAATATTTAGGTTTCTCAATTTGCACTGAAATCCAAAAAAGCTTGCAATGTAGTGAATCAGATCCATTACCAGTGGGCTTTCTTTTCTTATGAAAGAATTTGTAGTCCAAAAATATTACTAAAATCTGTTTGGCTCTGAGTAGTGCCAAATCCTCATTAAAACATGTGGATATTTCTGTGGTTTAATCTGTTAGAAATGCATTGGGGATCCAGTTATGTTAAATTAAGCAACAATATTGGCCTGGATGTTGTTTGAAATATTAAATGTGGCAGTCGGAACACCAAGCAAAATGTTTGCACATTTTAATCACTTGATGAGTAATTTTTTAAAAATTTTATTCTGAGGAATGATCGAGAGTGGTTAAAAACCCTCCCTGCTCTGCTCCGTTTGCCTCCTTCCCCCCGCCAGGCTCCTGGAGCATCCCGGTTCCTTGCCTCCCCTTGCAGCGGTGGGCTCTGGGAGGATGCTGCTGCCTCTGAGGATGCTCCTGGCCACCTCCCGTGGTGCGGAGCCCATGGATGTGCCGGTGTAGGCCTCCGAAATCCTTGATGGGAATCTAAAAAGCCAGCACAGCCCAGCAGAGGTATGCACCACGCCAGGCTTTCCTTGAAAGGTTTTTACTGCCGATTCTTCGCTCCGTTGGGGTTTCCTAAAGATTGCCTTGGACAAAATGCCTCTAAACTTAGATGGCTGAGCGGCACGTAGCAGCAGGTTGTCTCCTGGATAGTTTATCCCAGGTGCTGGAGGGTCTGGCAGCATGATGCTGTGCTCTGCAACGGGCTGTGCTGAGGATGTTGCTGTTGGGGGGCTCCCCTGCACCTCTCCCCCCGGCAGGTGAGGCCATGGGTTGCAAAGGCACTTCGTCTTGCCCAGTATTTAATTTCATTTTCTCTTTTTTGCGTTTGTTTTGGTTTTGGTTTTTTTTTCCCCCCAGTTAATTGCCTCATGGGGAGGCAGGCCCCCTTTTTTCTGCTTTAAGTGCAGCTGTGCCAAGGAAGGGCTGCGCTGGTGCGAGTGGTGCGGAGGATGGCCAAAGGAGCCATGAAGCACTGCTCGGGCTGTAGTGCCCAGGCACACACTGGTAATGTATAGCACGTAAAAAACACCACTGCTGGGTAGGCTTGTAATGGGCTACGGGTCCGTGTGTCTTTGGTTTTAAATTTGACACATTGCAAAAATAGTTTTGTATTGCTGCCTTGCTCCTTGTTTGAGGTAAAATGAGAATAATCGGGTCTATTAGTAGGTTTTTTTCTACAGCCTTTTGTTTTGGGGCTTTTTTTGTTGCATGGCAGCTTGTGTTGTATTAAAATGAGCACCTAGCTGGAAAGTGGTACAAAGCAGGATCGGATTGCCAGTACCTGTGTGTGACTTGATAGCATTCACACCTCTTTGTTGTCGGACACAAAAAGGGCAGTGTGGAAGCCTAGTAGGCTCAAAATTCAACCATGCTTTACTCTTTCTGTTTTTCTTTTCCTCTTTAGTATAAAGTGCATACTTTTCTGTGGGATGGTTAGGTGTTTGTTTTTTTTTTAAAAACCCCACCAAACGAAACCGTCTGAAGGTTCAGTGCAATTTCCTTTATTATTTTAATTTCAAGAATAACTATATGATGATAAATGGGGATTCTTAGTGATTCATGATGGCAGAAAGCAAGTGAAATATAAAGTATAATGGAATGGAGGTCATCGCTGTAAATGTCCTCTGCAAAAGTAAACAGGCTTGCGGGGAGGGGAGGCAGAGGTCTAGAGTCAGAAGAGAAATCAGCATCAACCCTTCTTTTGGCTAGTTTTTGTGGCTGTGAAATGCACCACGTGGAGGGTCCAAGCCCCAACAAGATCCTTGGCAGGAGGCTGATGGCTCAGTCATCACTTGTTTGTTCGATTGCTCATCCCGTTGTCCCTCTCTTGGCTTTGTCTGCTTCACTGTAGGGACCTCATAGCACAAATTAACTTCAAGCAGGTGCTTGATTTATTTAAGCAGGGTTTTTTAATGCTTAAAATGTGTCACTCGGTTAGACCAAAGTGTCTTGAAGCTTGCAGAGTCAAGGCTGTGGGATGCGGGAGAGGCTCGGAGGGATGCTTTCCCCCTGCTCTGTGTGTTAGCTGTGCAGGGCTGGTCAAGACCCCCTTCCCCGGGGTGACAGTGCCAGCAGCCTTGCCCAGACCACCTTCACCTACAGGGTCCACAGCACCTTTTCAGGGTAACCATGAGCTCTGGGGGGTTTGATTAAGCAGTAAAGGCTGGATTACCTGCAGTTGTGAGTGTTGTATGAGAAGGGATGTCTGGTGTTGCCTGAGCTAAGAACTGTGGGTGTACAGAGAGGCTTCAGCTCCACCGCTTGTTCGCTCACCAATTTGATTTGCAAAGGGATGTTTCTCTTCATTGTTGGACTGGGTTCATATTTTTGCTGCACTAATACTTGCTTAACAGTTCGCTTTACAAGTGGGATAGGAGCAGCTGTTTAAAACAAATTTTCAGGTGGGATCCAGTATGCATCCGACAGAGCAGCATCATTAGTTGGGCAGGACAAGGTAGGTCAAGCTTGTAGAAAAATCTTGAATAAATGACAGAGAAGCAAGAAAACTCTTCCTTGTACTTCCACGTATGTGGATGTGTGTGCATATGTATTCAGTTATATACATTATCACTTTTCATCGGTCAGGCATTAACGGGGAAGAGTATTTAGATTTATCCCTTGGTTACATTAGGATACGAGAGACTACTCCTGTGTAGCACTACCTTCCTGTCTGTTGAGTCAGTGGAGTGTGTGTCTGTCTTTGGAGTGGATTTGGTGGGTTTTGAGACTGGAGCAGGGATGTTGGCGGGGTTTTTTGCCTTTTGTTTCCATCTGGGTTCTCTCATTTTCAGAGTCTGCAGAATAAAGCAGTTAAGCCTTGTTGCAGCCTGCACCTCGAGGTGAGCAGCAGCAGGATCTTTGTTTTAAAACCTGCCCCAAGAGGATAGTAGGAAAGGATTAGAAAGGCAGAAGTGGGATGGAAAGAGTAAATTAGAAAGAGAGGAGAAAGAAAATAGAGGAATTAAAAATAGAGGAAGAGAGTTCAAAACAGGAGAGAAAAAATGGAGTGGATGATGAAGATTTGAGGTGTGAGGGGTTGGGTATCTGTGTGTGTGAACAACCGCAAACAGAAAAATCTCTCATCCCAAAGCAAGGTTAAAGGACAGGAGCCTCTCTGTGTAGGCGAGAAGGTGGGAAATGGGTGAGGATGGCCAACAAAATGAGGGATTGGGAAGCAAGTACCAATTGTTGTCTCTGCAGCAGGCTGCGGAGTATTTGCTTTAATTGTCCTTTATGCCAGTGACTAAAAAGTGACACAAAAAAAGGGTCCAGAGCCCTGGATATGGATGGGGTGATGAATGGGAAGGACTGACCCATCTGTTCTCCACAGGGAGCATCTCAGAGGGTTGGCAGTTCCCATCATTTAGGAGAGGCTGTGGGGAAGGCAGTGCTCTACCAGGCTGAGAAACCTTCTGATTTTGAAGGTCTCCCACAAAACCTGTGAATGGTTGAAGGGAGAGGACATCGAGCACAACTGTACCTGGCTAATGAATGAAGAAATTGTGTAAGTCACATTTCCCACATCTGCTTCATGGTTGTGTCACAGTCTTGCACTGTCCACAATGCCAAAAGCGCCGTGTTTGCATCAGGACTGGGGACTGTTTCAGCGCTGCAGCTCAGTGACGATAAAGGATTTTTTGACCTCTACATCTCAATTTAATTTAATTTGCAATTTTATCCTATGTACCTAGCAAAGGCAAGGTAATATAATTTTAACTTCCTGTAACCTGGCTTCAGGTAGCCCTTTTAACACAGACATGCATTGGCTCTTGCAGTGAAGATAGATCCTCCATTTAATTGTCAATTAAATGGCAAGAAAGAAATGAATTGTGTCGCTGTTAGACACTGGAAGTCTGAAAGGCGTGAGCTTGGTGGAGTTTCCTTCTTACCAAGAAGTCTGGCTTTCACTTCTAGAAGTGTGTTTTATGTACCTGTCAAAATACTTGGTGAATTTTTATGATGACTTAACAGGCTGAGCTGACCTTCATTCTGTAAGGAGCTTGTTGTAATGCAGCTGTGCAAATCAACACAGCTGGATCCATTGGGTTGTAGCTCTTTAAAACAAAATGATGGCAGCAACCTTCCTTCTTCCCAAGCAGATTGGCAGACTTCTGGAGGTGAAGTTAACTGATGGGTGGAAGGCAGCATTACAGGGATTAGAAATGAGGTATACAAACCTGATAAAAATAAATGGAGAAGAATCTCTCAGTTACTGGACTCTGTTACTTTATATATACATCTTGGTGTCCTTCCTTCATCACTCAGATCCGAAGAGAAGCTCCCATTTACGAGCATCCCTCCCTGCAGAGTTAATCTTGCTGTATAAACACGTGAGACTGGGACTTATTTAGACTGGTGTGTATGAACTACACTGCTGCAGGAAAATTCGTATGCACTTGTGTTACTTAGGAACTTTCTTTTTGTTTTGTTTGTTTGCTTGTGCATTGCAGTGGATGCAACCTCTTCTTGAGGTTTTATAGTTTAAGTCAAACTTTGATTTATGACATCTATTCAGTCTCCTTGGGAATGGGGCATATCTAGATTAGCAGAGGAATATGCAGGGGTTTATAGGAACTTCTGCAATGCTTTTTTTCCATATGGAGAGGAAGAAGAGTGTTAAATGCAGTTTGAAATGACAGGCGTTTTGGGTTGCTTTACAGCTGACCCTTTACTCTGTTCCTTCTAAAGCAGGGCTTAGGAAAAAATATATTGGTGCTCCTGGCGTCTCACAGCATATTGACTTGTAAATACCCTCCCTTGCAGGTTTTCACACCAACATCTGAAGCGTGTCAGGAAAGGGGAATATAAAAAATATTACTGTGATGATGGCAGTACCCAAGGGATGTTCCCATTATAACCATCTGGGCTGTTGTCATTATTGTCATTATCTGTGTGGGTCTTTCCCTCCCTCTTTCTTAAAGGGGGGGAAAAAAGCTGCTGAGCGATCTTCCTGCTAGGATAAGAATATTGTCTACCTGCAGTCAAGGCTTAGAAGTGTTTGTGTTTCTATTGAGTGTGGATACGTTACACCTGAGGTGGCAGGGAGAAGACAGGACAGCAGTCTCCAGGGCAGATGGCACATGGATGGTGCTCGGGGCTGGCTGGGCTGTCCCTCCCTCGCAGGCTGGGGACCTTGCTAGAAGTCTGCGCTCTTTGGGTTGGAATTGTATGGTGGGCAGCAGAATGGTCAGGGTACGTATATACCCATGCAATAGATTGCAAAGGATTTTCCTTCCTCTGAGGGTTTTTGCTTTGAACCCATATATCGCTAAGCCTCAACGAGGGCACGTTTCTTTGGAAGCAGTCCCACGCGTTTCAGCGGGGACTTGTTTTGGTGGCTTGGGTGTTGGGAGCAAGCCCCATACTGCGGCTCCCAGGTGCGGTGCCGGAGCACAGCCGCAGCCCCCGCCTCGACGTCAGTCTGTCGCGAGAACTGAATGCACGGAGCAGGCAATGAAAAAAAGCTGAGCGATGCTTGCCAGGTGATGCAGCAGCTCTTCGCTTGAGTCTCACCCGGCTCATCCCGCAGGCTGTGTGAGGTGTCAGGGACCTGCCACCGTAACGCTGTGCAACACCCTTCCTCCGTGACGGGGTCTGGCTGTAGGTTGTCAGCTGCTGACTAGCAGGGAGTCCTGGAAATCTTTGTTGAGGGCCATATCCTGCCCAGCTGGCTGGTTTTTCTTGGCTTGAGTGTGAAAACAAAGCTGAAATTCAGTTCCCCAAGTGAAGCAAGAGCCTTTAATCAAAGGTGCACGGGAACGAGCTGTCTTGGTGTGATGCTCTGGTTGTGGGTTTTGAAGTCAGTGACAGGGAAGATCCAGCTGCTAATAAGTTTCATGTGAAACTCCAGAGCTTTCAGCTACCGAGCAAATGTCTTACAAAACTGCTCGAGGAAAGGAAGCAAACTTCTGCAGTCCCTGACTTTGTTTAATTGAAGCCTGAGAGTGATCAAGCGGCTGCTGAAGGCTGGATTTGGCTTCCTGTTACAGAAGAAAAATACTCAGGATTTTCTCCCACCCCCCACCCCCCCCCCCCTATTGCCTGTGCACTTTTATTTTATTTTATTTTATTTTATTTTATTTTATTTTATTTTATTTTATTTTATTTTATTTTATGTAGTATTACCAAACCAGAACCAACCACTTCTGCTTGCCTTTTCTCTGGGGTAAGGCTGCATGAGAGTGGAAGAGACACTTCCAGAGGTCCATGATGCTTTTGAAGCACACTTGAATTCAGATCAGCACGGGGACGAGAGTCTGGGCTCTGTACAGAGCACTAGAAGGGTGAAGCCCTTTCCTGTTGCTTGTGTGATAAAAATAGTGCAAGTAGTCTTTTTTTCAGTGTGCAAAACTTCTCTTCAGTAGACTCCAGCCTTCCCTTGCTTGGCCTCCAAAACAGATTTTGGATGCTGTGGCCAAGAGCAAGCAAAGGAGGAGAGGGGCTGCTGTGCTCAACCGCAGACGTTCATCCGTCCCCTGTTCTCAATTCACCTCTCTGAGAGCTGGTTACATTATTGCAGCATTTTGTGTTGGTTTTGGGTTTTTTTCTCCTTGTGTTTTGCTGTGTTTTGAGTCCTTCCGTTTAAAATGTGAGGGGGTGGGGTGGGGGGAAGATGGGAGAATTTAAGGGAAGTAATTTTTTGAAATACTAGTTTAATTTTTTATGTGAAACCAGAGCTTAATTTTCAAGTGTACTGACCATTTGGATCTTCCTATAGTGTCTCTGTATCACTAGGAGATGCAGGGTCCCGGCAGGTCTCAAAGACTCTGCCTGAGCTGGCCACCCAAAATCGGCGTGTGACTCTTGATTTGTAATTTGTTGGGTTTTTTGTTGTTTGTTTTTTTTTTTTTTTTTTTTGTGTGTGTGTGTGTTTTGTTTTTTTCCCCCCAGTGCTTTCATGTGAGAAAGCACCAGAATGAGAGAATGAGCTTATCAGTCTTCAGACCTGAGCTTTAGGTACCATCCTCATGCTTGTCCTCTGTATTACAGCAAGTCTTTAGCATTGTAGCTCTGGGAAGCTAAGCAAATAGGATAGTTTAATGATTTGGGCATTAAAATAAATCCCATGACTGTCATCCCAAATTTAATCTGTGTTCAGAAGTCACCAGATGTACATGGGGCTCACGGCATCCATCGGCTCTTTGTTCCTCTGATACCTGCAAGCAGCACGCTGAAGGGGCTGCCGGGATGGAGGGGGAAAAGAAAGGGAAGGGAAGCAGTAGTGAAATTTGTTAGTAAGTGGTGTAATCTCATTCTATTTCCACATTTGCTTTTGTTTCAATACAATATTTCCACCTAAGTGTTTGCCAGGTGTTTAATGCATCTGCATTAAAAAACTGTAACCAGGCTTATTGCCCCAGGGGCTTTGAGCTGCAGCCCAGTTATCTGAATTTATTGCTCCTGTTGGTTGATTCAGATGTGACTGAGTTCTTGCGTGAGCCTGGGCTGTGTCCTGGTGTCACAGATCCACCCAGCTTTCAAATCTGGCAATGGGCATAAAAAGCTCCTTAGTGATTGCAAGGTCACTGTTTTGGGTAAATATTTCCCCTCCCCTCCAAAAACATGTTAGTTATAGGGAATATTATAGAGAGGGAGGAAAAAATACTGATCTGTTACGTACATTGACGTGTTTTGCATTTTGTGGTTGTTTTTAAGTAATGGAGGATAAGATTGTTTTTTTCAGGGGAGCTTAAAGTGCTCAGATGTCACTGAGATTCAAAGCCAGGTCATCCCAGACGAGCTGTCCCAGCACGTTCTTTGCTGCTCCAACTTGGCCAGCCGAGGTGACTCAGTAAATCAGCAGTAAAGTGTGACTTCATGGCCAGGTCTCCTGTATCATGTTCCTCTGCTCCATATGTTTGTGAAGGACCGCTCCAGAAATTTTTGGCAGTTAGCTCTCCAAGCCTTGATTGTCCCATCTGCAGAATGGAGGCATCAGTGTTGCCGGCTATTCCCATCTCTTATTATAAATTGCTTCTAAAATGTCCAAAGTAGTAGTATTGTTGCAATGCATTTAAGCAAATCAGTATCTGTCGGGTTCTTTTTTACATGGTGATGTTTAGATGCGGTTTTGAGTACATGCTTTGGTTTTTGATCAGGAAGAACTGGATTGTTTTCCTTGCTCTTCCCCCAGGATTCATGGTGGCTGGAACAGTCTTCAAAACCCCTTACTTGATTGCAGCAGGAATGGAAACCTGTGTTAGTCATCTTGAATGCTCTTCAGCCACATTGGAAGAGTCAGTGGGCTGAAGAGAGATTGTTTTTTCAAGCCTTAGGGTGAGACCCTTGGGCAGTTCTGCTGGACATCTGCAGAGTTTCGGGGTGTTTTGGTGCTCTTTGTTTACAGTTTGCCCTCCAGGTGACTGCAGCGGTCCCGCCGTGAGCATGTTCAAGAGGGCAGCAATTCTGCTCTGCCAGTGTTGTGGCATTTGCAGACTCCGAACCTCTTTGGAGTAGCTGGTGCATTGGAGTCCAAGGCCTGATTTTCCGAAGTGTGAAGCATTCAGGGGTCACATCAGACAGGAACAAGAGACGTGTCAGGCTCTGCTCCCTTGGATACAAAGGGAATCTCCTCAAGCAGAGATTGCAACCCAGCCTCGGCCCAGGCATGTTGGGAAATGAACTCTGTGCTAAGTCAGCCTCCTGCACGGCATGTTTAAGGGACCATAATTTTATTTGCTGTTCTCCTGTGTGTCCATTTTATGCCGTATCTGAACAGATTCTTTGAAAGGTGCTGAGCTGCTGTAGTTCCTGACAAAGGCTCTGGAGGCTGGAGGAACTGCCTGCCTTTGCAAATGAGGCTGTGGAGACTCAGACGCTTTTTGCCCTCCCTCCTCTTTCTTGGCCGCACAGGGCGGTTGTGTGTCGTCGCCGTAGGATTTACTGGCTTCAGCGGGAGGACCTTTGATGTGAGCAGGCTCTAGGAGAAGAGTTACAGCTGCGTGCAAAGGCTGGCTTCCCACTTCAGCCCTAATGCATGCCCTCGGTGGGAAAAAGTTGGGCTTAAAACTGGCACAGCATGTCTAGAAGATGTTACCGCTTTCTTTTTTATTAAGCTTGTGTTGACTCTTCAGTCTGTGTTGAAAGCAGGTGTGTTTTCAGCTGTACTAGTGTATCTTTTGGAGCGATGTGGTAGGAGCAATACAGGGTTTCCCTCTTAAGTTGTTCCTCCACTGGAACCAGCGCTGCTAGCCTAGGTTAAGAAAATGACTCTGGTTTTGCTTTTTTTTTCTTCTTTTTTTTTCCTCTTACCTGTCCCTAAGGAAACAATATAAATGCCATGCCTCGAGTGTGTATCTATTGAGGGAAAAAGGGATTTTTAAATAGCGATGAACTGTGGTTTTCCCTTAGTGCAGCCAGCCAATTGTTCATTAGTGAAATATATTAATAATTCTCTTATGAACCTTGTTGGTAAGTGAATCTGCTTTAATTCCTTTGTATCAACAAGAGCTGCAGGTATGTATGTCTTCGTTACATAAAAAAAAAAAAAAGGAAGAAAGCAATGCTTGCAAATTGGTCTTTGTTTCCAAGGAAACAAATTTGACATGCTTGAGCTGTGCTAGATGCAAACACTGCTAGATTCAGCAGACATGTCTCGGGATTATATGGTCTGAATATTATTTTTAAACTACCTCCAATTTAAAAGGCAAGGAAGAGGACGAGAATAGAATTTGTCGGCAGGGTTTACCAATCTGTGCTTAATGAAAGCACTGTGCGGTGTCTTAGAGTTGCCTGATGTGTAGAGAGAATCACGTCCTGCGCTGAGCATGGAGGTCCCTGATGAATGTGCCTGGAGAAGGGGCAGGCGGGGGCCATCGGCCACCGGTGAAACCCTTCTGCAGAAACAGACTCTTTGACACGGGCTCTCTGTGCCAAATTATGATGATTTATCCTGGGTCACTTTACCAAAGCTTTTGTGCTCTAAAATTATGTTAGTAAAATGCAACTTGGCGTGAAAGGCTGCCTGGCGTGCAGCAGTCAAATGCGAATACTGTCCCAAATAATTCGCTAAAAAGCTGTTGCCTGATGTTGAGGATTGGGCTGAGTTTATCGGGGAAGAGACGGGAGAGCAATATTAGGGGTTGTTTGCGGAGCGTATCTGACACGAACGTGCTGCGGGCTGATGAATATCTCAACTTTTGGGTTATTGCATTGTACAGAAAGTCTTTTAGTGTTTTTGTGATTACTTCGGAAGTTTGGTTCAGGAAAAAGCTGGGGTTTGGCATTCATCTGTCACCCTGATTATTTTTCTGAAATGCTGTGTGGATAAAATCACTTTGATTTATTATTATTATTATTATTTTTTAGTCTTCCTTTGAAGAATGAAAACTCCAGCACTGAAGCAGACACTGTACATACATGGCAGAAATATTAGCCATCCATGCATGGGAAACAAGCACCGCTTGGCAGAGTGCACACACAATTAACGGATTTGAACATCCAGAGTTGTTTTTGGCTTGGGCCCAACATCAGGAATAGGGTATACATTAAAACTTTGTTGGGATTAAAGAACTGATTTTTTGCCCTGGCCTGCAAAGCTTTCCTTCTGCAACAACTCTCTTTGCTTTCTGGAGCAGCTCTGTGAGCTGGTAGGGATCTGTAGGGGATGTGCAAAGGATATACAGGGAAATACAAGTTTTTAAGGAGCAGTCAAGTTCCATGTGCAGATCGCTTGCAGTATGCAGGGCTGTCGTCCTCCGGCACTGAAAATACCTGGTGGACTTCAGCGTTGTGTGTCTTTGCATATATTGTTGTTTGGAAAACGGGAAAGGGTAAACACCCTCCCCCCCCCCCAATAATCCTCTATTAATTCTTTGAAATGGTCCTGCTGCATTGAGGAGACAAGGTGACGATGGAGTAATTTCGGGGCTGACTAGTGGAAAAACAAACCTCTTAAAATTGAGGTCGTTAGGAAAACACAGCATGAGGTGTGTTGTACTGTAGTCTCTCCCTGCCCCCCCCCCGCCCTCCCATCCTGCTTTTTAACTTTCTTGCAAATGGAGTTAAAATAACCTTGGAGGTGATAGAGGGTAGACTGGAGTAGGTTTAGCTTTAAGATGGATGGGAAGCACTATTTGCATTGTGAGCTCAGAGACTCAGTTGAAGACCATTGGGGGGGGGGAAGGGGGGGAATAATATTAATGGCATTTCATGAAAATATTGTAATTTGTGGAAGGCCCAGAATGAAAAACCTGCTGGTTTGAGCATCACTAGGAAATGCTCCCTTTTGCACAAGGCTTGCCTGAGACAGGATTTTCCTTGCTTTTGTTCTAAAACAAGACGCTTGCTGCCTAAAAACGCCTGTGATCCCTGCAGCGAGAGCTTCACCTCCTTGATAGAGGATGGAAACAGGAAGGTTGGCCTGATTGGGATGAATCCTGCACCTTTTTTTTTCTTTTTTTTTTTTTCCCTCTTCCTAATGACACTTCCTTATGCTTACATTTCATTAAAGCTCTGAAATGGCTGAAGATCAGCCGGTACTGAGCATGCTCCGGGGTGGAGGCTGCACCCATAGAGTGAGATGGATTTGTGGCTGGAGGAGGGATAGGCCTGGAGTCAGGATCTGGAAGGACCCAGCAGCTTCCCACAGACGGGACGGAGGTAGGGCAAATCCCACCGATTCCTTCCCGTGCCCCCGGGCCGGGGGGAGCGGGGAGACTGGATGAAGTAAAAACTGTTGGAATTGATTCAAAAGCAGCATAGTTAACCACTGACACGAGATGGCTTCAAACCGCTTCCTGCGGATCAGCGGGGAGGGGTTTTAAAACCCTGACCTTTACCGACTGGCGAACCTATATAAAGAACGGACCTGTCTCATGTTAGGGTGGTGACATAAAGTGACAGCAGGCAGGGGCTGGCAGCGAGGGCTGTGGGGACTTGCTGGGTTGTGCCTTCATATTGGAATGGCATGTGATCGCGTCTCAGTCGTGGGCTGCGCGTCTCGGTCACTAATTATTATTAATGGGAAGCCTTGCAGGGCGCAGACCTGCTCTGCAGTTTAAATCCAGATCCGTCTGTGATTGTGGGAGGGTGAAAGAATGTAAAACTCAAACTCCCTTTTTTGGACTTACTTTGCATTCCAAGAATTACAAACAAACCTTGCCACATCAGGTCCTCCAAACTGGCAAGGAGAGGAGGGAATATAGATGTGTTTATTCCTTTGGCTGAGAGATTTTCCATGTTCCTTGCAGGGGTTTTAACATGTTGACGAGTGAGTTTTGGGGAAGGAAGGGGACTCTGAATTGTGCCAGGTTGGGCTCTTGGATTTCATCTGTAGTTGCCAGCTTTTTACAAGGAGCGTGTAAGCACCAGCAGGTGTGTGCTGCGTGAGCTGATTGACTCCAGTTGTTGTACAAGCAAGCTGCGTGGTAAGGTGCCAATAAAACATGTACGTTGGCCCTCGGTGTCTGTATTGGTGAGGTGTAGGGAAGATCTGACCATGTGGAGCAGGGGGTGAGATGTCAGCCGGGAGCCTCAGCCCTCACAGACCCTGTCTCCCATGGGGTGTGTGTCATTGGGTGCCCGCGCTTGTTTCAGCTCGGCTGTAAGTCAAGGTAAGGCAAGAGGTTTGCTCTGCTTTGGGCGCTGCGAATACGTTGGTATTACAAGTTTATTGTGTTTTATTAATGGGAATCACTGCAATCACGGTCTGTCTTTCGGGTGTGTGCAGTGAGGTAGGTCAGCTCTTTCTTCAGGGCAACTCTGGCTGCTTTTCAGGGGGTGATCGGCAAGGAGCAAAACATCAATTTTTATTTTATTGCTGTGGCTCAGGTGATGGTCTCACCCAGTTGGGTCAGTCTGCATGGTGAGTCACTTCATCACCTAAAGTAACTTGCCTGTTCATTGCCTGCTTCTGAATTTCTTGTGTGCCCAGTGCTTCCTTGACGTTTTCTGAACCAGTTTGATAATGTCAGCCCTGCACTAAGCTGGTGACCAGTTTGCTTACTGGTGTTGCTTTTATGGTCCCTGAAAAAAGGCCTGCTGGAGCCCCAGCTTGCTGGCTGGCCATGCAGAACTTCTCTTACTCTTTAACAGATGCTGGGTTATTGACGGTTGGATGAGTGCACAGAGAAAAGCATTTCTGTAAAATAAATGGCATTGTAATTGCATAATGAAAGGAAGAGGTTTTGATTTTCTTTGGTTCTGGTGGGGGCTGCGTTCACAGCTTTTCAGAATTTATCCCGGTGGCTTGTTCTCCTTGGGCGATTCTGGTGATGAGGTGATCTCAGCCCCAAGCTTTCATGTATGGTCTGTCTCCCTTGATGAGGAAATTTGACTTAAAACAGTTTCAGATGCTGGAAAACCACTGGTGTGATAATTTCCTATTGTGCTTGTGCGAAAGGTGTAAGGTAGCCTTAAAGACCCACTGCCACCTTATGGCAGTTGCTGAAAAGCAACCTCTTTAGAGCCAATTCTGTATACACATCATGCTTGCTTTATTTCTCCACTCTTCTTAACTAGTGATATTTGCATGAAGGCAGGAGCTTTGTTTTTAAAGAGTTCATCTGCTCCTTCTGTTCCTTGCAGAAATTTTATAATGTCAGCGGAATTGCTTGTAGAGCCATCAACTGCGATATTTCATAGGCGAGTTCATGATGTGGGGAGAGACACAAAAGCATCATGAAGCACTGCTTCTCCTCCAGCGAAGAACTTGGCTTATTTTCATGCGAATGCCCTAATCCTTAAAAAAAATAGGTGTGAGGTCAAAGAACAGGGACACGTTGAACACGTGAGGCTCATCGGCAGAATCTACACCCGAGCTCCAGCGTTTGTTTCAGCGAAGTGTTGCAGCAGAAGCCAGATCGAATGTGAGCAGCCATTTTTACAGCCGCCTCTGCTGGCACAAGACTGCTAATGAGCCGGATGGCTTTGCACGGACATGGGTCTGATTCCCACCCCATCTACTGTCCCCCAAATAAACCAACAAAACATTTGCCTGTGGAGCGAACGGTGAGTGCGGTTAAAGGGATGAGCTTGCTCGCTGTTGCTGAGACAGGATTGCTGTATTTAGGATCCTTCTCGAGCAAGGCTGTGTTTGTATGGTAGGAACTCTTGATATGCGATAGCTGAATGAAGGGGAGAAATGGTGTTTTTAGATTTCCAAAATAGAGCTGTGGTTACTATAAGTTAAAGCTGAAGGAGTTTATAATTGGGAACTGTTAGGAATACAGTATGTTCTAAATTACAGCTGTCTGGCCAATATGCTTCTAAATAAAGTTCTAGGATTGCCCTGTAAATGAAATACTCAACGCATATTCTTATCAAAACATAGCAACATCTCCCTGAGAGCTTACGTCTCAACATCTGTCGCAGCAGACTCTTTTTTTTTCTTTCTCTTTTTCATTTTTATTCTTCTTCTTGACGTGTGTGATGTACTCAATGTCGTGTCTCCGGGAACATTTCATGTTTCCTATTAAGTAAAAGCAGTTTTCAACTTTGCTGGGGAAAGAGGGGGAGGAAGGGAGATGGCTTGGAAGCTTTGAGGGGGGAAAAAAGCAAGTTTTGAAAGGTGGAGAAAGCTGCGATTCCAGAAGCGTGCATGAATGACTGCTTGCTCCTTGGAGGTGGTTACCTGAGCCTGGAGCCAGACATCCGCGCTCCCCTGGAGGATGCTGAGGACACTCAGTGTGTCCTGGGACGTTCTGGTTAAGAAGTGTCACATGTAATGGCTGAGGAGGGAAGGGAGGCACTTTAACAGCTTCCTGCAGAGCTGGGGAGTGGTTCGTAGCAGTGCAGGAGCAAATCAGGATTCCAGCAGGAATGCTCATCTTATATCGAAAGTCCCTTCAGCTTGTCGCGCTTTTGGGATTGCTTCCGGGGAGGCTGAAAGGGAGCTTCGGATTTGAGCAGCTGGAGGGTCTGGAAGAAGAGGAGCCTGATTGAAATAAGGAGAACCTCTTGTGTTTTGCAGACCTGAATATTGTTCTTTCTATGGAAAGAATAATCTCCCCTTGCTTCCCACTTGTGCTTCCTCTGCAAGGGAGCTGTGAAAATGCCATACGTAATGGTGTAATTAAGCAAAAGCCCCGAGGAACCCGGTGTCCTTTGTGAAGAGAGGTTGTTGTGCTGCTGCCTTCCTCCTGAAAATGTGAGACTTCTGAAAGGGATATTCTAGCCTTGAATCAGAGAATGGAGGCCACAGAGTGCAGGAGGAAAAACACCTTGCGGTTCTATGGGCCCTGATCAAAGGTGCTTTGAAAGGGGGGTGCTGTGCTGTCTCGTGCTGGCTTGGGGGGGAAACTGCTGGTGCGTACTCGGGTTAAATAAAGGAGAGAGTCTCACGGGGCACAGGCTTGTTCTTGTCCTACACCATTAGAAAACCTGCTTCTTTGGCCAGCCTGGGACTGGATCTCTAACCAGCTGGTTAGGAAAGAGCCTACTGCGGCACCTGACCTCTACAGAATGGGGGAGATGGGGGTCCTGGGGGTGCTGGGGCAGGAGATGCTGCTCTGACAGCCCCTGCTCAGGCACAGGGGAAGCTTCTTTCTCCTTTCGGGTGGCATACATTTGAAGTCTTATTTATCAGTGCACAAGCAACCCCCATAAACGCGGGTCTGTGGAGTGCTGCTGGTATGATGGCGATCGATCGCTTTGCTCAAGTTGGTTGTTGAAGCACCTGTGATACCCCGATCAGCTTTGCTTTTTCTTTCTTTTAAACAGTGTTTAGTGCTTTCAGGGATGGCTGTGAGATGGGAAAAGCATCTCTGGTAGCTTCTGCTCTCTGTATATATTTAACCTTGGCAGTAAAAACATGTCTAGTGTTGAGATGGAGCGGGGAGTGCTGCCCTTCTGCATGCACAGGAAGGCTGAAGCGTGGTGCTCCATCGCTATTTTATCTGTGAAAGGGGATGTTGACTGTGGTAGTTCATTGATACTGCCTTTGTTAATAACTTTGTTTCTATTTCTGGATATTTAATGAAAGCTTGGTAATTTCATGCTGCAAGGAAGGGCAACGTGTCAACTGTTTTAAAGCCATCTTTGGTTTGAACTACAGTACTCTTTTGATGCAGTGGATAATACAACTTCTGCCTGTGTAGTCAGTTTTTGTTGCTTTTGTTTGGGGATTTTTGAGTTTGTCTTAAATGGGTTACCTCTACACCTCTCAGTGACTGATAGAAAGGCCAGGACAATCTCATTTTGTGTGTATTAAAACTTAAGATTTACATCAAACAAAAACCCAGTGGGTGAAAGAGCGAGCCTCCCTTTATACTGTCACCTCAAATATTTCTTCCCTACGAATTTCAGTCATCTCAGTTTAGCCTTGTGCGTGTTAACTGTTGAGCAGCGAAACTTCTGCAGAGTGTGGAGAGGAAAACAACGTCCTCGTAGCCGAGGCAGATCTGTAGCAGGCTCTTCTGCTTCTTTAACTATTGCTGTTTTACAGATGTGCCCTGGACATGGTGGTGAGTTAGGTGCTTGGGCTGGAGAAAATGTGGCTGGTTGGTGTTTCCAGCCTGCAGTGCTGCAGTGGCAGGACACGCTCCTGCGATGCTGGATACAGAGGAGGGGATGGGCAGAGCAGAGCAGGCGACGGCTTCGTGCTCGAGCTGAAGGCCTGACTGCTTGCCTGCTTCTGGTGCAAAGTGTACGGCAAACTGAAGCCTTGGGCTCCTCAAAACCTCACTATGGATTGCAACGGCTTTTTTATCTCCCTACAGTGCCGGCTGCTCCCTGCCCCCCCAGCCCACAGTAACACATTGCACTCAGCTCATCTTCATTTTAATGTCTGCTCCTAAAGAGAACCATCTTCTCTTCTCTTGCATTATTTTTTTATTATTATTATTTTTGAAAGTGTTTTTCCTTTGGCCAGGAGCAAGCGGGTGGTGCCACAGTCCAGCGCTGTTTCCTCTTCCTCCTGGCCTCCTCTCCGGGGTTGCTGGCCGCCCTCCCCCTGCGCGGTGGGAGGTTCTCCAGCTCCATACGGGCTCCAGCAGCCTCCTGCTCCTGCCTCCCATAAATGCCAGCCTTGCGCTTGAACCCCTTCCAGCCCATCTCTGCTTACAGATGTTCCTGTGACTTGCTCTGGCAGTTTTACTGGGAGCTTGAGCAGATGCGGAGGTTGCCAAGAGTTTATACTTAATTGTTAAGTGGAACAGAGGCAAACTACTTTTATTTTGAAGCTAAAATTTCATCTTTTATCTTGCTGGCTGGGCCAAGCTGTATCATATGGTTTGACATGGGCTGAGCTCAGAGCTCCTGCACCCACTAGTGCACTACCACTTCACTAGGGTTTTCCCCCCTCATCCCACCCCCCCACCCCCCTCTTTTTAACGACTGCGTTCGTGATACCCTTTTAAGGTTGGTTGTACCAGGTCAGGTTGTCTTATTAATCCCCAAAGTGAAAAACAGCTCTCCTTCAGCTCAGCAGATCGGATCTCGAATGCATTTGCAGTTGGACACTGCACGCTGCATCAGTTTAACCCGTGTGCCTTCATCCCCGCGCTCAGGGGTCGGGCGCTTTATTAAGCAGAACCAAATTGTCACGGGAGCATCCCCCGGCCGCGCAGCATCCCTGCCTGTCCCTCCCGCCTCTCCTTTTCCTGCGGGCAAGGGCTACTCTTGAAGGCCACCGAGAGAGAACACCTCGCTCTATGGTTTAAAAGGCTTTTTATTTTTTTCAGGCGAGCGATCAGTTTTGAGGCCTGGCACCCTGTCAGAAAGTTGACAGATGATCTGCATTACCGGTGCGTCCCCGGGATGCCCGGGATAATCGCGCTCCAATGGACGCCCTGGAGCCGGCAGGTTCTCTGTGAAATGGCTGCAGCTTGGAGGGAGCAGTGAAATGGTCTCCTCTGGGCATGCTCACTCTGTAGAGGGAGCTTTTATCACATGAGCAGAAACTGAATCACGGCTCATGAGGATCTGGAATATGCAACTCTTTGAGTCTTCACCAGAAGAAGACAACAGATGTCCGCAGGTACCGCAGGGTCCACCTCCCGTGCCTCGCACAGAGCGGCTCCCCGCCGGCCCTGGCCGCAGGCAGGCTGGGGAAGGAGAAGCCTTGGAGAGGAGGAAGACAGTTTGGGGAATCATGGCTGGGGGTTATTTAGTTATGTGCTTCTGGAGGAATGAGTTCTGCTGCCCGCTGCGCGGGCGGGCGTGCATGCGGGGGAGCGGGCTGCGGCGGCTGGCCTGGCCCCAGCGGTGCTGTGCGGCTCGCTGCCGGGTGCTGGGCCATGGGCTTGCAGGTTCCTTGGCATCCCACGGCGCCTGGCTCCGGGAAAGCTCGGCCTTTGTTTCCTCACGTCTGGGTGGGCTTTTATTTCTCTTCTGAGGTGGGGAGGCTTGTTTGGGGCTGGGTTTTTTTGGTTTGTTTGTTTTGTTTCGATTTTTGGTGCTTTTTAAAAAAAATATTTTTTAAAGTGTGAAGTTTCTGGAAAATTCTCCCAGCTTGCAGCTCTTGTAAGCAAGAAGCGCAAACCTTGGGGTGTCCGAGCTGCTTGAAGGCTGAACTTCCAAAGGGGAGGAGAGGGCCTGAGGCCACATGGCACCTCCTTGCTCAGCTCCTTTGAGAGCTTCTGCTTGCAGCAGGCGAGCCGGCAGCTCATGTCTGCGGGTGGAGGCAAAAGCGAACATTATTTTGCCAGGAAGAAGAAATAATCCTTTTTATTTTGGGGTGGCTTCCTCCCCCCGCCCCTCTCTCTCTCTCTCTTTTTTTTTTATATATAGTAGCTTGCAATCCAAGGGAACAGCTGATTAAAATGAAACATCCGTGGTTGATTTCATGGCAGGAGGCCCATGTCTGCAGTTTATTTTAAAGGTTGCCTGAAATTCAGATCACTGGTCCTGCCATGCTCTTGGGTTTTGGTGTTGGTTGTTGGGGTATTTTTTGCTGTCATTTGTGTTGTGCGCAGACAGCTCTGTTGGCTGCCATGGACCTCGGTGGGACTTGGGGTGGACACCGAAGGTCCCAGAGCCATGGGGGGTCCAGGCAGCCCTGGCAGCGGGCAAAGCGCTGCCCTGAGCTTGCTGTGTTCTAGAGAGACCCCTGAAGCTGCCATGCAGACATGATACAGAATTTTCAATCCAGGAGCGAGATGTGAAGATGGCATTTAAAAGATTAGGGAGCTTACAGGATGATCTGTGGTACCTAATCTAAATATCTACCGTGTCTCCACTGGACTATAAGTACGCTCACTGCTCGTCATCTAGAGGATGTCTGCTGAAGGAAAAGGCATCAGAAGAAGCCAGGAGAGAAACAAGATTTCATTTTAACAGCGAAGAGGCCTTGATGTGCTGCCTGATCAGCTCCCATCCAAGGCAAAAAAATGTGCTTTGGGTTTGGTGAAGGAGACAAGCAACCAAAACCACACTGAGGTGTGCAACGTGCGCTCTGGTGTGGTGGTGACCACAGTGACACTGGTGTGACAGCCGGCCGAAAACAGCTAATGCTCCATCCCTTGCCGGCTGATGCCCTTTGAAAAGCATCTGTGGAGAGACGCTGAAAAGCCTGACCTACTTTGGAGGGAAGAGAGAAGCCCGAGGTCTGGACTGGACTTCACGCTGCTGCTGAGCAAGGGTTAAGAGCCCCAAAGTGGGGCCTTGGGTTTCTTCCCCCTCACATATTTAACTGACTTTTTAAGTGCCAGCACGAGCTCTTCCCCTCTTCCCAAGAACATGTTTGGACAGAGCACACATGGGGCATATTTTCTGCTGATCAGCTCCTGTTAGATGAACCCTGGGCCTGGGGGCAGGATCAGGCCCAGGACTGGGGTTCGGGCAGCAGGTGTTGTCCTGGGGCCGCTGGAGCCTCCTAAGGGAAGAGGACCACATGCCTCTTTGCAGTGGCAGGGAGCTATTTTATTCCGGTAAACAAGGAGTTTTAAGGAGCTTCACCCTTCTGGCTAGCTGGTTTGGGCGAGGGCTGGCTTGATTCCTGCTGCTCCTCTTCGTTGTCCTTTTGTGGCTTTTCCCTGAAGTTTTTCCTGCTCCCCTTCCCACTCCTGGAGCCGAGAGCAGTCGAGGAATCACCGCGGCAGGAGAGTTACCTTACTTTTGTAACTCGGGGCTCTGACAGTGCGTGCTTCCCGCCCGTGAGGCTGGGAAGACCATATGTTCCTGCAGTGACATGTAATGTCAGTGATTTGGAAACGAACCTTGAATTTATAATCCTTAACTGCCATTTTCAGCCAGTTATTTTTTGACTCCTGTGAATTTCGACTTTTAATAGCAAACCCTCCTTGCAGAGGAGACCCTTCTGTCCCCTCGTGTTTCCCTTGTTCCCATGGGATCCGTCCCTCCCAAGGGTGAGGTCCTTGGTCTCTTGGGTGGAGGGGGAATGTCTGGCTTTGCTGTATGGTGGTGCTGGTCCTGGAGGGGGGCAGAGGAGGAGGACGGGCAGCAGGCAGCACTGCCTGCCAGGATTTACAGTAGTCAGGAAAGCAGCAGGAGCGAAGCCCACAAACTGTATGAGCTAATTGGAAAGCATCCTTTAAAAAAAATAGAGGGGGAAAAAAGGTAGAGCAAGCTTTCTCAAAAAATATGTTGGGATCCAACATAGCAGGTTGCTTCCCCCAATCAGGTAATTTATTTATCTTTTTTCCTTCGGTCCCCATCAGGAGGGGGAAGGCTGGTGGACCTGGTGGAGAAGGGTTGAGGCAGTGGGGGTTAAGAAGATGTGACGTGCAAATGTCTTGCCTGCAACGCAGCCATACTGTGTCGGAGCAGCACAGTGCCTCTCGCAAAGGAAGCTTTTCACAACTTGTCCTTGTTCCAAGGGTGAGGAAACTTCCAGCTCTTCCGGCATTTTCTCTCCGTCATAAGTCAGAGCTGCTTTCACCTGTAAAGTACGATCAGCTTGGATGGGGAGAGGACTGGAAAGGAGAGGGGCTGGGGAGCAACCTTGCAAGGCTTTTCATGGAGCTTTTGGTGTTAAATGAGGAACTTTTCCCCTCCTCCTCCTCCTCTCATTTTCCTGTGTGCCTGCAAAAATACTCTGGTTTGCATTTAAAGGAGAAAACTGTATGTGCTGGGACTAAGCCAACTTGTTTATTCAAGGGAAATACCATATTTCCAACCCTTTCTCTCACCGAGGAAGGCTTGACAGAGGATGGCAGACTGGGCTGGGTATTATATTTTTAGGCGACATCGAAGCACGGTTGTGATTCGAAGAAGCTAAAAATCATGGCTGGCATTTTGCATCGAGCTCTGCGAGACCTCTCCTCCACCAGCTCCCCCCCAGCCCCCAAAGAGCTTAACTTCTCCCCCCAAAAGCAGGTGGATTTTGACCTAAATCAAGGAGGGAAAAGGAAAAAATAGACAGACAAACAAACAAAGAAAAGGAACACACACAAAAAAAAACAAACAACCCAAACAACACAAAACCAACAACCAACCAACAGACCCACCACCACAAACCCACAGCCTGCTGCTTTTGCAATTTCCCTTCTCCAAAGCGGATTTTTATGGCGAGGGGCTGGGGGGCCGCGAGCGGTCGGGAGGCGAACGCCTGCTCCTCTCCTCCTGTCAAAAAATGGCAGGTCAGTGTGTGTCTGTAAACAATGCCGTTATGAAATGGCAGCGCCAGGCCGAGCTGAGCATGCTCGGGAGCAGCCTGCAGGGGGAGGTGAGCCCAGAACGATGAGCTAATTCAGTGCAATTCTTGGGATTGAAGGAAAAGACCAGGCTCCACTCTTAATGACAGAGCAGAAAAAAAAGGCCCCACGCCGGGGACGAAGCCCGTAGGCCATGGAGGAGAGGGTGTGAGGATCTCCCACCTCCAGGACTTCGGGTGCTGGGCAGCGCTGTGTCGCTTTCTCACCCTCCAGGAGAGTAAAGCCTTGGTGAGGTTTTGCTGTAGTTATTAGAGGGACAGGCCCGAGGGTGCAAGTTTTATTATGTGTCTTTTTTCATTCTTCTTCTTTTTATTATTATCATTATTTTTCTCCCCCCTTTTCCTCGTCCGCTTTTCTGGCTCGCAGGCATCGCTGTCTTGCTGGTGGCCTCCGGATGGCTGGAGGTGGCCCAGGTGGAGGTGGCGTGGGCACCGAGCGAGGTCCTCCAGGTCCCCCGGGAAGCCCGTGCGGGGCCTTCCCTGCGCTGCCGCCCCAAGGAGCCCCTCCGCCGGGCGCCGCCGGGGCGGGCAGGGGGCGAGGGAGCTGCTCCGCTGGCTGCCGTCGTTTGGGGGCGGGAGGAAGAGGAGCACGGAGGCTGAAGAGGTGCCTGAGCCCCGTCGATGGGGGCAAGCTGTCTTCCAGCTCCTCCGCCCCGGGCTGCTGCAACCTGCTGGCTCCAGGCTCCTCTTGGTGCTATGGTTTTATCCTGGCTGAGCCTTCCTGGGGACCGGGTGTTTCTGAAATGGCTGGTGTGCTTTTGCTAGAGATAGTGATGGATCTTGGTCTCCATTTTAGGGTTTTCTTCCCCGTCCCCCTTCCCCTCACGGGTGCTAGGAGAAGGCAGGCAGCAGCTGTACTCCTTGCTAACCTCAGGCTGTGGAAGGAGGAGATGCCTTTGTCTGCTCTGGATTTACACTTGCCTGCACGTACCAGTTGCACTGGCTTTAACTCGACTGGGACACAGCTAGATGGGTACAAGGCTTCCCAGTGTGGAGGCAGTGAGGGAGCGGGAGTGGGATCTCCCCTTTCCAGGAGGGCATGGGCTGCGCAAACCCCCCTTGCCTGAAGCCTGCACGCCATTGTGGACCGCGTTGCCTTCCGAGAAGTCACTTTAAGTCCTGTTGTGTTCCATGCACGTGTCTCCTTTTCCCCAGCTGTTGCATGCAGGGACCTTGCGCCTCGTTTCTATGCTTCCCCCTGTTTCGGGAGTTGATTTGTACGGCTGGAATAGGAGAAAGGACATGGGGGTCGAGGAGGAAATGTTTCTTTTCTTTTAGGGAGAGCCTGGATGAAAGGAATTCGGGAGACAAAAGAATTGCAGAGTTTGATTTGGGGACAAACTTCAAGCTGAGGGCAGTGCTTGTTGTGAGCTGCAGATAAAATTCCATGTTCACATGATTGCACGAGGCTTACAAGGAAGTGGCCTTAGCCTAAAAAAAAAACAAAAAAACCCACCACCAAACCAAAAAGGAGCTTTGAGACTGGTGACTGCTTTGTAGGCCAGGTATGCTGCTGGTTACGTTTCCTTCCTTCTCCAGATCAAATGCTTCTACTGCTTCTAATGACAGGCCCGTGGTCAGCGTCCCCATGAGCAGTGATCCCAGACCTTGCCCGTGTGCAGCAGGACTTGAGCAGCGCCGAGATCTGAAATGAGCAGCCTTCGCACGCCTACAAAAGAAACACTCTCTTTCTACAAGTGTTTTCTTAATCATTACTTTCAGCATAGTTAACTGCAAAATGTTTGTCTTCTTTTTAAGGCAAAGGTTATTATGAGCAAGTTGGTTTGGGTTGTGTTTCTGGTTTTGGTTGTGTTTTTTTTCTTTAGCAGAAGAAGGGAGGGAAAAAAGAGTGAATGAGAAGCTGCTGCTGCTGCCGTTGCATCATTTATTGAGAGCTTTGCCTCCCTGCCTTGCTGCAGTGTATTGCAAACCTGGCCGCTGCCTTGCACGGGAGGTGGAATCCTGCCCTGCGGAAGGGCTGGCGGGGGCTCTGCCTGTGCCCCGGCCCCACTGGGCACCTGCACTGGGGTACATGCCCCAGCTGCTCGTGGGGAGCGATGTCCGGTGGTGTCACCTCCGAGGGGTTGGTGTCCACCTCTGGGCTGGAGGCTTCGCAGGCCGGGCAGGATCAGTCCTGTCCGTCCCGCCAGCTCTGCAGGCAGATGTGTTGGTGCAGCTGCTGCCCCGAATGGGAGCGAGCAGTTTCAGAGGGGTCCTCCTGCGCCCAGCCCTCTTTCAGATCGACGGGCTTTAGCTTAGCTGCATGGCTCCAGTCAGAACAACGCTGCTGCAAAGCCTCAGGTTCCTAGACGGTTGATTTTTAAGACAAAAAAGAAAAAAAAAAAAAAAAAGACCCTGGTGAAGGTAGACATCTTAGCACATCAACCTCCGCTCCTTCCTGGTCTGCCTGGAGAGAGCTCTGGTTCATGATGTAACTCACTGGTCTCTTGGGCTTGGTAAGCTGCAATACGTTGGAGTTCTGCTGTGCATGTATTGTCTTTGACTATAAAACCTGTTTGGACCTTTGCGAAGGGCACCCGGATGGCTGATGAAAATGCCAAGGAGGAGGCTGAGAAAGCTCTTTCTGTGTTTCCCAGCTTTGTTCTTTTTCTCTTCTTCTTCTTTTTTTTTTTTTTTTTTTTTGGTGGGCTTTTTTTTGTTTGTTTGTTTGGGGGGTTTTGTGGTTTTTTTTTTTGTTTGTTTTAAAGGCACCACTGTAGTTTCTAGTCGTTGTCTGGAAATGCTGCAGAGCTTTCCTTGGCTGGTCTGACCTGTCCTCCATCCCCTCCAAAGACCTCTTGGAGGAGAGGAAGCCTGTTTTCATGTAAACAGAGGTTGGAGAGGAAAAACTAAACCAGCACTCGCTCCTCTGCTTGGATCCTCATGGCTTTTAAAGCCCTCTCAAAGACCTGCTCAGTCTTTCTTAAGATGGAATAATTTTTTTTCTTCCCCTTGAAAGCTAAAAATAAAAGTGTTGGGGCGGGGGGGATGCTTCGTTGGTGCTGGGTGCGCTTTATGGAGGCTCCCCAGCACGGAGGGTGAATAATCAGGCTGGGGTCGGCGAGGGAATGGAGGCGGACGGCTGCGGGAAAGGGGGGAAGGAGGGGAAAAAAAATAATGGAGAGAGTGAGACTTTTATTGTGAAGCAGCTTGTGCTTGGCAGTTGGCTTTTGTTGGGACTGCTGCAAGAGCAGGCATTTCTCGGCGGGGAGGGTGGGTATAGGGTTTCCCTGCCAATCGGGAGCCGACGGATTGGGGCATGGGGAGTGTGAGCAGTAGGGAAGTTTGCTTTGAATGTGAGGGAGGGGAGGGGAAAAAAACCCCAACCAACACACACACAAAAAATGGAGGTATTGACACTTGCGGTGAAGTTGCTCTAAGTTGGCTGGGTGGAGCCGTGGACTGGTGGGAATGAACGGGCAGCGTTGCTTGGCTGGTGCTGGGTGCCCCCGGTGCTGGGTGCCCCCGGTGCTGGGTGCTGCATCTGCCGGCTGGTGATGGAGCAAGGAGGGGAGAGTGCTGGCCTGGGGGTGAGAGGCTTCGAGTGCTTTGCAGAGGTTTCCTGTAGCTTCCTTTTCATCAAAATGCTTCCAAATTCACAGTTGGCTTCTTTTTTTTTTAATTATTATTTTATTTTCTACCTTGATGCAGAGTTTTTGTTTGTTTCAGAGCAAGGCATGGAAGTTGCAAAGCCGCTGCTGCTGCTAGCCAGGGATGTGTGTCTGAGATAGGAACTGGGAGACCCCGTCAGGTGCCACCTCACTCAGCCTTGCCCTGGCACACAGCTTTTTAACTCCCACAGGAAAAACACCATGGTTTCTCTCTTGGTGTTGGAATTTCTGCTTTGAGAGCTATCACTGCTGGGCAAGAGCCAGGGCAGCCCCAAGCTCCTGGTAATTGCAGCGAGGAGGGAGGGTGCTCATTAGCTGCCAAGGTCTAATTGACTCCAGGGTCCCTGCAGTGGCTTTTCTTCAGGCATCATGGGCTGAGCAAGCAGCAGTGCCTCTGTGGAAGGGAGAGCATGGATGCTTTGTGGAGTTGGGGGTACTGCTTGTAAAATAAAGAAAAACTTAGAATGGAATGGCTAAGAATGACCTGCTGGAAATCCTGGGGCTTCTAGCAGCAGTCAGCTTCATAGCAGGAATATCAAGACCTTTCCTTGTTGCAGCAAAGGTTGGGAAAACAGGCTGGTCCCTCTTAGACTGAGGCTCTTTATGTGCTGCCGGTGTCTGTGGCGAGGACCTGGGTGCCCCTTCCCGTGGGTGGGAGCCGTGGGGCTGTGCTTGAACCCCGGCTCTCTGCAGCTCTCATTGCCTTAGTCTTGCAGCAGGGTAAGTCCATGAGAAAAATGAAGTTATTCCCAGTTTACAAGAAGTCCGGCTAGAGGAGAGGTAGGGTTTACAAGCAAATGCTTGCAGCAAGGTTATGTAGTATTGGATTAGCAAATATATATATATATATATATATATAAAAAAAGCTGGTCTATGTTTAAACTGTGGGCTGTGTTGTTATGGTTGTTCCTCAGTGGAAGCTGTGGGCCAGTGTCTGGTGGAGGTATGTTCTGTTCCAGGCTATCTGATCAGTTGGCAGAGCAGAGGTTTCAGATGCTTACAGCTTGCATTTTTGGTCTGTGCCTGAAAATCTGAAGGTGGTGTGCTTGGGGCACAAGTTCCTTCTTGCTGAGAGCATCTAGACGTGGCCGTGTTTGCTGTTTGCTTGCGCTGGGGGGCAGGCAGCCACCCACAACCACCTTCCTTCTCACTGGAGGAGCGATCCTTGAAGGTGCCCTTGGCTCCACACGGGTGGGCTCGGCAGGCGGTGCAGGCTTTCCCAACCAACCTGCACCCAGCTGGTGTCCCTGAGTCTTCGCCTTCCCACCAGCTGTGTGTTGCCTTGCATGTAGTGTTGTTCAGGTGCAGGGCAGGGTGGTCGTGCAGGCACCCAGGGGCCAGGGACCTGGTGCTGGATGAGCCCTGGCTGGCTTCACGGGGTGGGAGGGCTGCTGAAATCAGGGGGAGCAGACCCCGCTGCAGGACGTGGCATTGCAGCTGAGTTCATGTGGAAACGAAAATGACAAAGGTGGCTGGTAATAGCGATCAATCGCAACACCAGAGCTCATGTCCCCTGCTAGCTTTGGACAGAAAGTTGTGTGGGGAAGGGCGAGCCACTGCTGGGGATGGTTTTGGAGCTGGTACCCGCCTGTGTGCATCCCATCTCTTTTGCTTGTTTTACGGGAGATGGGCAGGTTGCTTTTTTTATTATTTTTTTCCTTTATCACTCAGTGTGCTTTAAATCTTGTGATTTGCATGGCTGCAGGCACCATCTGCTCTCTGTGGTGGCCTACAACAGTTGGCTTGACCTGGGCTTATTCTTCTCCTGCGAGGCCGGCAGTGTGCGGTGAACCCTTCACCCAGCCTGGCCCCGGCCCCGGCAGTGGGCAGCTCTGCAAGGCAGTTGCCTTCTTTACCTTTCAGAACAGCTTGTCTCCTTAAACTGTGTCAAATAAACCCTTCTTTTGTGCGTTTGGGGTTTTTTTAAATACCTTTCTCCTTTTGTTTTGTTCTGGTAGCTTCTTTTTTTTGTCTTCCCACCTCAAAAGGCAAAGGGAAGGTATTAAGGCTGCAAACCTGATCTGGCAATGTGACTGCAGGTGTGTGAAAGGCTGAGGAGACGAGCAGGTGTTCCTTTTTTACAAAGAGGAGAAAAAAGAACAATTACTTTCTATAAAATTAAAAATAGAGCTCGCTAACTATAATAAACATGGATGTTAGGAGTGATGAGTTAGCTCACTGATGGTTTGCAGTTTGTATGTTACATTTGAATGAACTACAAAAAAACTCCAGACAAACTACCAAAAGCATACTCGGGCTGTAAATGTTGATAGATGATGTGTCTGATAGATCTGCCTTCCCCTACCCAAAATCTAAAAAGTTTGGGGGGAATAAGGGGTCACCTCCTCGAGATGCCTTTCGTGACTGTTTTAATCCGCACCTCTACAGACACGTTCAGCTGGATTCCCAAGCACGTTACGCTGGGAAGATCTGCCTGGCTGCATCTTGACCAAAGAGTCGTGAGGTCTCGGCCCTGGGCACAGCTCGAAGTCCCTCTGCTTCTTGGGCGAGACGGGCTGTCAGCTGGGGCGAGCCTTGTCGTTCTTTATCTTTGACCTGTGCCTTGGTGGCAGTTTCCTGGCAGCGTTATTTTGCAGAATGAGGTTTGCTGGTGATGTAAACAGGATGTGTCCATGATTGTCTCTTCTTTTAAACGCAACGTGTGTATGATCGTTGAGCTAAACCGTGCTGTTTTCTTTTTTCCCACCCCCTGTCCCTTCTCTCCCCACCCCTAGCGAACAGTGCTGAGTAAGGGAGAGACAAGGAAAGACGCCTGCATGAAGACTGAGCTGCTGAAAGATATCACCAACAGCAAAGAGGAAGGTGAGCGTCTGCCTCGGTTGAGGGCCAGACCTTGTTGTGAGGTTGGCATGTGATGGGAACAAAACTGGGGGTTCGGAGATGGGTTCTGTCCCCTGAGCTCCCACAAACAGAGTAGCTCCATTCTCCTGTGTTTATTCTGAGCAGGGCTCTTCCCCAGAAGATGCAGATTTGCTTTTCAGTCCATCTATTGCCACCCACCTAAAGAACGGTATCTAATTTTCACTTCTGCTTTGGTGTGGCTGTGAAGCACAAAGGAATTACTTTGAACCTCCTCTGTGTAACTTGTTTTAACTGAACTCTGATCCCCACCACACGATGACCTAGCCCTTTTCCTCCCTCTATTAAAGTTAACTTTCTGTTCTCCTGTGAGTTCCTGTGTTGCTCCAGATCAGGCACCAACTGCTGCAGGATGGCCGGTGGGGTTAGACACTCCACCCATCATGCTGTTGTGGGATGCTTCATGATTTCTCCCTTGTTTCTGCTTGCTTTTACTTTGCAGGATGCAGAGCACATGTTAATTTGACGAAGTCTTTCCTGTGTAGTTCTCTATGAGTTGCATGCACACAAATCTGAGGGCTAATTTTTCCTAATCTGGGATTAGGAAAAAAAAAAAAATCACCGCCCTTTATCTTTCACCCCTCTCTTTTCTTTCCATGGCTTTATTATTCCTTTATTAGTTACTTCTCGTAGCTCTGCAGGGATCTGATTTATTTTTGTTCTCCGTTCCATAATAGAGCATTTGAAAAGCACTGAACTAGTCCCATCAAAATACCTAGTCTTAGATAGAAACAAAATTTTGAACTTAATTCAGGTGTGGTGAGGACAGCATTGCTTTTTATTGCTCTTCTGTCTAGCATAATTTTTTGTCAAGCTGCTCTAGTTAGAAAGTGAAGCTCAGAGCAGGCAAAATACTGAGTGCCGTGTCAGATGTGGCTGCAGTGCTTGCATATTAACTGGGAGCATGTGAGCGCTGCTGCTGACGCCGGTTGCGTGTGGACCTCTGGTCTGGGCAGACCAGAGACGAAGCCTGAGGTGTCCGTGGGAGGTTGTGTTACTCTGGGAGGAGGCTCTTGCTTCGATCCCTTGCCTTGCTTGGCTCAGGACTACAAAGTTAGTTTATTTAGCTCTTGGTTGATCCAAAGGTAAGTGTCAAGAGCCTATGGAGGTAAAAATCCAGGAGGAGGGTGGGAAGAGACATTTCTGTGCCATGTATATCTTGACTGATTTTTAATTGAAGCAAATGCTGTGTATCAAAAGGGAGCTGAAAACGGTCCCTGGGTAGGAAAGGTCTCGAGGCTTCCCAAGGTGCTCAAATTCTAATCACTGCAGCTTATTGTCCAGTCCTGTTACAGGGGAAGGAAGGGTCCTAAAAGGAGAACTGCGCAGTCTCCATTTTTGTGGCAGTGTTCAGATTGTACCCTTCTCTTCCCAACCGTACCACGTGTGTAAAAGACAATGCGTATTTGCGTGGTTGTTGTGCTCTATGCATTGTTCTTTGCTGACCTCCGTTACCCAGCTGTGATCATCATAGGAGTTCGATTAGCAGTCCCTAAGGTCTGTTATTAACAGTGTTTAGCATTGGCAGAGAATTTATATTTTTGAGCATTGCATAAACATGAAGTCATTATGGCAGACTTGCAAGATGGCATGAAATAGTTTCTTTGAGCCTTGTTTCCTGACTCAGGGATGAGTGGCAGCATACGGAGCTGGGATGTGTAGACTGGAAAAGCACTCTGAAGTCTTGAGATTTCTCTGTTTAAGTTTGCTTGAATAGTCTTATTTTTCCTTTAGCGAGGAGGATGGCACCAGTACAGTTTTAATATTTTCATCCAAGGACATAGCGGGATTGAATGCACCCTCAGCAAGGTTGCAGATGACACCAAGCTGAGTTGCTCTGAGCAACCTGATCTAGTTGAAGATGTCCCTGCTCCCTACAGAGGGGTTGGACTAGATGGCCTTTAAAGGCAACAACGTTGGCCTGCAACATAAGGCTAGATCTGTTTTGGGTTTTAGTCCCTTTGGGAGAATCCCCTTGGCAGGTTATCTGTCAGTATTAAACCTGGGATCTAAAATTTTCAGGGGCTTGAACTTGCAGATCCAAAGGCTGACTAGAGGTGCTGTTTGGGCTAAAGACTTAGTGTGAATTATTGTGGTTTTCCCTCTTTTTACTCCCCCTTGACTCAGAAGGGTACTGGTACTGAGGTCAGTATCAGATCCCCATTTGCACTGTATTAGCACATACCATAGCTCTGCTGCTGCCTCTCTGAATGGCCTTTTCCAAGTTACACGTCTGTGTCCAAGAGGAGCCGGGAAATTTCAGTAGCTTGCAGCCTTGAATGAGATTTAGGGGGTCTGTCTCCCAAGCAAGGCACATCAGCGCCACTGCAGCAGTGCCTACGACTGCTGTCTGACTCCACCACTGATGATCACCATCACGTTGGAGATCTCTGTGAAGATCCCTGGTTGCAGGGAAGGCTTGTACTCTTGTAGGGCAATAGCTGAGCTGCCCCAGTTTATCATCTGCTGGTTTGAAGCAGCACATCGTCTTTCTTGGTTGTCCTCAGTGTGCCATCCTGCCATTTGTGGCAACGGTAGCTGCTGCCGCAGGGAATGCGTTGTTGGTGCAGTGGGCTGGGGCAGGGGCCTGGGAGGGTGCTCCTGGGGGGCAGCCTGGGCGTCGGAGAGCCTTGGGTGGGCAGTCGTGGTGTTTTGTTCTTTGTTGTGCCAGTGGAAGGTATTGCAGAGATGCAGTGTGTTACCAGCTGGGATGTCCTCTTCTGGCTTGATCCTGGCACTGATGAAGAGAAATAATTGAACTATAAATTTAGCGTACATCTGTAGAAACAAGATCTTTGTGTGTTCCCAGCACTTCCATTTCCAGTTCTGGGGTTGAGTCCCAGCCCGCGTGAAGCCAGTGTAAGCTGTGCGCTAGACTCAGTGTCCCCTTCTGTGTAAAATTGCTCAATACAGATAGAAAAAAACGAGCTATGCATGAGACTGTTCTGTTGTCCTTGGGGAGACGTTCCAGTTCAGTTGTGGGGAAATGTTCCAGTTCGGTTTTACATGTGGGTGTGAGTTTAGGTCCGTCTTTCCCTTTGACAGGGAGATTGAAGAGATGAGCAGAAAAAAGTTGCTCTCATGTTTTATTAGGCCATATTGTCTTTAGTCTGACTCAGAGAGAAACTAATTAAAAAGTGGTTTCTTTGCAAGAATTACAAGTGATTTCAGTTCTTCTCCTAATGTACATAGCTTCTAACCCTGTGCTGCATCTCACTTGACCTTTCAAGGCAAACCGATCTTTTTCTGATTCCCCAGCCCCAGAGGTGGAAAGTTCCACTAAAGCAGTGGCACGAAGGAGCAGGAAGGGGAGTTGGTAACGAAGTTCTCCATTAGCCTCAGCGTTCTGAGACTTCACCCGAGGCAGCTGTTTTACAAGAGCCACGGTGCTGGAGCGTAGTGCTGGATGAGACGTGCACAGTCACTTTGCTCTCAAATAAACTGAAAACTACTTTTAGAGAGTGTCAGAGGTTTAAATTCCTGGAGGCCCCCCCTCCCCCCCTTCTCTGGTGTGTGTATTTCTTTTTCTCCTTCTTACTACAGATAGGAAGCTGCCATGAGTGAGGGAAGTGCTGCTTTCCACTGAGCAGCTGCAGCCTTTGCATCCCCAGGTGCAGGGATGGCCGCTTTAAAAGGAGAAAAAGAATAATCTCCTCGCCTCAGCAGACTAAGCACTTGGATCCCCTGCTGAGACCGACAGACAGCCAGGAGACCAGACGAGCAAAATGATGCTTAGGTATTTTAAATGTTCACCCAGATGTGCACCCAGGTGCTCTCGGTGTTCCAGACCCCTGTGCCAGGGGAGGCTGTGCCCTGCAGCAGGCAGGCTGCGGCAGCAGAAGGAACGCTCGGAGCTCCGGCAGCCCCAGAGGGCTGCCAGAGCAGGAGCATCCCAGTCACAGCTGGGCTCGAGGCCTTGTGGCCAGTGCTGTAACACGGTGGACCCGATCCCACGGCAAAGGAACAAATTAATTTCACGCAGGCTGTTAAACTGCTTTGAGTCCCCGCCGGTATTCACAGGCAGCCCACCAGCAAGATGCTGAATCCCATTTACCCAGCCTGTGTAATCTCAGTATTGAGCATTCACAGCACAAATTGTTCTTTTTTTCTTTTGTTTTTTTAACTTTTCTTTTCCTGTTTTGACTCTCAGTGTGTCTGAGGAGATGGGAAGCAGTGATACTGCCACAGGGTGACAGTGCTCCAGGGCGCTGGGAGGAGTGGCACTTGTGTTTTGGAAATACAAGGCAGGCTCCTGTATGGATATCACCTGCCTTCACGGATTTAAAGGGGTGAGGGAAAGAAGAGAACATCAGTAACTCACCCCAGAGAGGAATTTTGCCCTGAGAACATAATTCTGCTCATTTCTTGGCTTCAAAATGCTCCGCTTTTTGGCTTTAGTGATAGAGGTGGTGCATTCCTTTCCAGTGGATACAGGATCTCCAGCCACCCATCCTCTCTAGTCTGTGTGGTTTCAGTCTTTTTTGTGTCAGTGGGGCTTCTCTCTACTTGACAATTTAAAAAAAATTTTTTTTTTTGACTTGGAGGAAGAAGGGTGGAGGGAACAGTTGCAACACAAGGATTATAAGCAGGTGCATTTCCTGCTCTTAAAAGTTTATCCAGCAGGATAGTTGGGTATTGAATAAATGACGTTGGTATCTGTGGTGTTTTAAAGATCATCTGCAAAGTGCTTAAGGTAAAACACATGTGGAATATGCATGTGTGTAGTACTTGTACAGCAGCACTTCAGAATCCTGAGCTTTTCACTGATGCTCAGTCTTTGCTTATTTCAGAATCTGATGTTTCTCCTGCGGCGGCTGAAGCCTCATGGCTCTGCTGAGCTGCCCTGTGTTCCGTGCTGGGCACTTGAAATGTGTGGAAAATACCGTGCAAGCCGTGGGCAGCGGGGTGTCTTGCCTCTACCAAGTTGTTCAGAAAAACGTGTAAAAGTTCCAGATCAGATATTAGTGCATTTGCTTGTAGGATAGGGTTTTTTTCTTTTTTTTTTCCCCTCGGACTAGTGATGATTGCATTTTGGCCTTTGCATAAGGGCTCATAATGCTTGGGTCTTTTTCTTACTTTGTCTCATTGAGCAGTGAGATCTGAATTTAAAAAAACCCAACATTTCAGACTAGAGCGTTCTCAAAGTAAGACACAGTTTTATGCTGATCGTCTGGCTGTCTGAATGTGGGAAGTTTCTGGTGGCTGCTCATCCCTTTTGGTCCCACAGAGGCGATTCGGTTCCTTCTGGCCGTGGCTGGGCTGGCTGGTGGGGCCGGCAGCACATCTGTTAGACAGGCTGTGCCTTGGGCAGGTTCTGGCAGGCTGGAGCGAGCTCCGGGGCAGGACGGGAGCCAGGTCTGGCTCTGCTGAAAGGGCTGGAAGCCTTACAGGCAAAGGCAGTGGAGAAGAACCCTCACTGCAGGAGTCTGGGCTGAGAGAGCAGAGGTGGGTTTCATTTTGCCTAATTTAGGGGTATTTTTTGAAGTTACGGTAATTCTGAACTAGCCCAGCTAATTTCTGCTTCTACGTGGTAGGCATGTCTGGTGGTGATTAGTTTATCTGAAGATAGATGCTTGAAGTCAGAACGTGGTTTTTTGGAGCCGTCACCTTCACTCCGTTGGTTGGAACAGTGGCTTAGGGCACCCTGGTGTTTGAGATACCTTTTAGGTACCTAAAATTTGATGAGGTGTCCTCATCCTGTGTGACAGCTTCTCCCCAACTTCCATAGGATTCTGTTCTCTACATGGGAATATCATTTCAATTTTGAATGACTATGATATTAAGAAGAAAGCTTAAGACTGAAACTTCCACAGAGGGTCTGCTTGAGCCGGGGGAGAGGTGGGAGGGCTGAGAACTCTGCATTGCTTTTAATGAGTTATTAATTCAGCTAAGTGATTTAAATATATTTCTGATTATTCTTTGCCACGTGGAGTTGCAGGGATAATGATCTGCATGACTTGCTGAGTCTTAAATTCTTTGTGTTACTAAAATGCAGTCAAGCTCCTAAATAATACACCTTTGCTGAAGTTTGTTGCAGCCTGGAAGAACGCGCATCATAACAGAAAGTAAATCTCTTGGGCAAATTACCTGTCCTACACGTTGCTGGATTTTAAATTAATACCAAATGCTTGAATCGGGATGCAGGCAGCATTGTGGTCAATGTGGCAAGCTGCTACTGCTGCATATGGCGTAGGGGATGCTTAAGGGAGCCCTGAAAATACTGGGATGCTTCTAGTAAATGAGGTTACACTTCCGTGGACATAGGCTATATCTTTCTACGTTTCTTCTTTTTTTTTATTAAAGAAAGAATGGTGTTAGATTAAAGAACAGTGAGTGAGTTGGAGTGAAAAGTGGATATGGAGGAAATGTTTTGGTGTACTTCGAAGGAATGAACGCTGTCAAGTTGTAAAGTTTTAGAGAAATACTGATTTTAGGGTTTTATTCAGTCGCACTTGCAGCGCAAGAGCAGAAGAGCTGTTGAACAGCATTTTCAAGAAGAGAACTTGTTGCCACAAGGTGGATTTGAAGCCAAAATTTTAGCAGGTTTGCAGTGAAACCTTTTTTTAATAATGGAAAAGGGGAGATGTAAAGGTCACATCAGGAACAAGTGTTTCTTTAGCTGTCTGGTGCTGTTGAAGAGCTTCTCTAAGCTGTTTTATTCAGTATTTCTCCATCGTGATGTTCCTGCTGTCTCTAGTTTTGTGTTCTTATCCCCATCTATAGGCCATATTTCAGCAAAAGTGTAAATATATATTGAATTGTGTCTATTCAGCAATGCTTGTAAATGTGTATTTAGTGGAGCTAAGACTTGTTGAACGTGGTCAGACTTGCAGACGTGTCCTGTGACAGAAGGATGGAGCAACGGAGTTAGAGGCAGAGCATCATGGCAAGTGGAACAGTAGCCTAGCCTGGGATGGCAACCCCTATTTTCCTGTTACCAGACCAGGTACTTTGGTTGTGAAAGCCAGACTAGCTTACTGGGGTTACGACATCTTATTAAGCAATGTAGCTCCTGACAGAAACTAGTTCTTCGTGGGGTCTCTTCCATTCAGTGTCCAGGTAGCGCCTTGGGATGCCGAGCTCCTCCAGTGGGCGGGTTGGCTGTGGTGCTTCTCGCAGGAGCTGTGCGGGAGCTCAGTCTGCAGGAAACAACGCTGTTCCAAACTATTTATCAATTTTTTTTAGTGCTGCCAGAAAAGGGAGCAGGAGGGTGGAAATGGTTTTTCCCCAAAGCAAGCAGCAGCTCAGGACAGCCCTGCCTGCGGTGTTTCAGACTTCTTGGATGTTGGAGAGGGACATGGTCTCTCTTCCCATTCCCACTGGCCTCTGCTGACTCTCGCCAGCCAGCGCGCTGGGTGATGACAGTTGCCATGATAGTTTTTGTCATGTGGATGCATGTCTGTTAGGCACCGAACCGTAACACCCCACCGGTGGCAGCACAGATGTTTGGGGCTGGAGCTGAAAGCCCTGGGACCTTGCTTTGCCCTGCAATGTGAGCAGTCACCTCCGGCAGGGCAGAGTGGGTGCGTAATCCTGTTAAATCAAAACCATACCCCTGACCACTGCTGTGAAGTTGTGCGCAACTTCAGGGACTATGGAATTTCCTCTTTTCTTTTGTCAAATCTCTAGTCATACAGATTTGGATGTCTGGTGCCTGTTTATAGGGGATTGATGGCACTTCCCCAACCAGATTGCATTTTGCACACTTAATGAGAGTGTGTGTGTGTGTGGGAAACCGTATGTGGGATTTTAATTTTAGCTTCATAGATTTTTCATAAAGTCTGTGGCGTTTTCTGGAGGAATGCAGTTACTCTTTCCCCTAAGGCAGTGCTCTAATTTACCTTGTTTTGGTTACCTTTGTGGCAGGTAGAGCAATTCTTGCCCTCTGCTTTTACAGTTTATCTAATACACAGCCACTGCAGTTACTTGACTGCTGTGGTGGGAGTGCACAGAATTTAAATCAACAAATATTGAAGGCTTCATTCTTCCAGGTGCCTAGTGCTGAGTGCTAGAAACCTCCGTCTGTGGTTAGGGAGCTCATTTTTTGTTTTCTTCTGGCACTGACTTTAAACAACTGTTTCAGCAAATGGCCACAGCATGACCTTTTAAAGACACTGATTGTGGAAAGAGAAACAAGGACTGAAAGAATAAGGGCATGGCTGTTGGTTCCCTCTGTCCAAGACCTTGCTAATAGTTAAATGAGTGAAAAACTTAGCACTTTATCTTCTCCCAGAGTTGTTGCTACCCAAAACAAACCCTTGTGTGTCTTACCAGAGCTTTCAGTACACAGAAGGTGGTTTGGGTGCTCAGAGAGGGCAGCAGATGGAGATGATGGCTTTGAGTCATGCTTGGAAAGCCAGTCAGTTACTGCCTACTGGAGGTGGGGGTTCTGCCTCTGCCCCCTTGTGTGTGCTTCAGCAAGCACCGAGGAGCTTGTTTTGGAGCTCTTTTTGGAGGCTCTGAGCCAGCAGATTCCGCATGGGAGGCAGTCACAGACTGGGTAGCCTGAGTTTGGGGGGAATGGACTGCTTAGTGCAGGTGTCTCGTCGGGAAAAACAGCCAGAGTTGAACCCCAGCGAGGAGATACCGCTCGTCATCAGGGTCTGGAGACACCTTCCAGTAAGATGCTTTGTGCCCAGTGTCTGTGGCTTTCAGTTGGAAATACGGAGCCAGGACTAGGACTGTCCCTCTTGTAATTTATGGGTAGGACTAGGCTGGAGCAAGTTGGGCACTGCAGCAGGTCCTGGAGACCCACCTGGGCAGAGCCCTCACCAACCGGGTTTGAATTCAGCACTGACCGTGCTTCAAGCTGGAGGTCGGATTGGGTGGTCTAAGCGTATTGACCGGTTCTAAGGAGGCTTTCAGTTTGGTGCTGGAAATGTTTGTCTTTAAATCTCAGATGAACACCAAACCCAGGAAGTTTAGGGAATAATACGGTTGTTTCAGGTACTAGAATGCTTTTAGAGTCTAGATCTGCAGTGCTGTTTGTGCAGAAATCTGTATCAGTGTCTTTTAGGTCAACCCAATGGTAAGGAGATGGACTGAATGAATGCATTGGAAAGGGGTAGAAAGGAGGGGGAGGCCCTCAAATAGTTGGGGAGAGATTTTTCTTCCCAATTGTCACTGACTGGAGAGGGAATGTGGTGCGTTTTGGGAAGAGCAGTTCTGGCGAGCTGTGCAGCGCTGCTTCTCCTCCCCGCAGATGTTTGCACTGAGCTGCCTGTGCTTGGGGGCATGCAGCAGAGCTTGGCTTCGAACAGTCAGCCCAGGTATATTGGACTTGACATCCTGGGATTCAGGATCTTGGATCTTCTTCATGCTTTAGCCTTGCATCAGGTTTTTGCCAGGTCGAGACATTCAGGGTGTTGTTTTCCTTCGAGTGTTTGGGCTTCAAGAGCAGCATGAAATAAGATGCTGATACCCAGCGTGCTGGTCTGACTTGCAGCGTTGTCTGTTGATTTGACTTGGGCTCCTTCTGAATACTGTAGGTGAAAATTGCTGTGATTTGAGCTGGTTGTGAATCAGTCCTACCTGCTTTGACAGCCCACTCGAACAGAGCTTTTGCTGGTACTTCTTGTGATGCTTTTCATAACTGTCTGGCCTCTGGAAGGAAAACAATACAAGGAATCCCTAACAGCAGGTTGATTTAATCATTTTACTGATCGTGCCAGTGAATTGTTATCACTCGGGGTTGCCTGGGGAGCTGCTAGTTTGTCATGTTGGAAACCTTTCTGCAAGTGCATGGCATTCGTACTTGGATTTTTTTCAGCTCAGGTCTGGAATCTCTGATGGGACAGATTCATCGATGGGGGAAGAATGTTTGGAAAGAAGGAAAAAACCCAGTCTTTTTACATGGACACTCCTGGTTTATCTGTGCATGAGCTTTTAGTCAGTCATGCTGCATTTGAATCATGTAATTATTTTAGTCTAGGATTGCATTAACATGCTTCGCTCCTGTCTTTACTCTGGCTGTTGCCTCTGAAATGACACTGCTCCTGCGCTGCTTCATCCGAGCGCAAGAGCCAGTCTCCAGTGGACAGCATTGCCAGGAGAGCTGTGATGGCCAGGGGGTTATTCCTTGCAATGTTTCATGTAGTGGCAGAGCCCTGATGTAGACATTTGGCTGCTCAGCTGTGTCTGTGCCACAAGAGCTCACCCATACAGCCCCACCAGCAGGCTTTTCTTGTCTCAGTCTGGCATTGTGAAGAGCTTTGCCAGAGATCTGAATGGGAGATTGGACAGCATTTTGTTTGACATGCGAGGTGTTGACATATGGTCCAATAAATGTAGTTATTGGAAAAGCTAAAGATAATATTTACCTTGAAAAATCCATAGTTGGGGAATAAATGGCCACATCTGCAGCTGAGGCAAGTGAGAGTGAGTGCACTGCTTTCAACTGAGCCACCCACCCCAGTTTTCACCATCTGAGGATCCAGGCAAGCCAGTCAGGTAGGTAAGCAACCTAAATGGAGAGATATATGTGTAATATATCTTTATACATATAGCAAGCAGTGTTCTGGAGGAGAGATTTGTTCTTCGTTAGCCACTGTAAGTAGCTGTACCTTCTTTTTGGAGTGTTGATACTGCTTGTGACCCTTTTCTTCCTCCTCTCTTCCTCCTTACCCTCCCTTTTTCTCCAGGGTTTAATGCCATGGCTGCAGATGAAAGTGCTACAGAAAAGCAAGCGGGGGAACCAAAAATGGCAGTAGACGGTGAAACCAATGGTTCCTGTGAGCACAGTGAAGCTGGTAGCCACCCAAACCCAGCTAAAAACACTCAGGACAATACGAAAGTGAGCCAGCAGGACTCCAGTACTAAATTAAATAGGATAGCAGAAAATGGCATTTCTGAACGAGATGGCGAGACTGGGAAGCAAAATCATATGAAAGCTAATGACTTCACACAGACTTCTGTAACAGGGAGCAATGGATATATTCTAACCAAGCAGATGGCACAGGAGCAACCTCTAAGGACTACCAGCACCTTTGCTTCTCTCACCGGCCATGCTGCAAAAACCCTTCCAGGAGGAGCAAGCAAAGGGAGAACTGTGGGCTCCTTTTCTCAGATGCAAGCCACGATGCCAGCCAAGCTCGGGGAGGGCAGTAAGGACATGGATGCTAAAAAGGCCACCGCTGCTAACGCTGAAGTCAAGGTCCACAGAGCACGGAAGACAATGCCTAAACCCACCCCTAGCCTGGTAATGTATATGGGCTGCTGCGATTGCTCTTGGCTTGCTCTGTGTGTGTGAGAGGGATACCTTGCTGCATTGGGAACACCTGCAGTTCGGAGGTGTCCTGCTGAGTGGATTGATTATTTTTTTATTGCATATATTTTATTTCTGTTTTTTCCCTCTCTTCCTACAGAGAGACAGAGGCGTTAAAACAGTCACATGGCTACCATCAGCCCTCTTCCCCAGTGTGTTTCTAAATATGTAATTGATCAATTACCTTCTCCGACAGATTTATGTGAGACACTAAATGGCCTTTCTCTCTTGGCTGTATCGCTCATCAGCCATCAGCTGAAATCCAGAGCTGCTTGTGAAACAAATTATATTTCTTACAAGTTTGACCCAAAGGAAATTAAGCATAGCGTGTTAACTTGAGGCTTCTCCTAAGCTCGGAAGCTGTCAAGAAGCTGATATGTTAGGCAACTTGATTGCATTGCCATATCGTTACAGTGGTAAACCAGATGATGTTTTCTCTCTCTCTGTTGCCTGCAGTAATGCAACTTGTTCAGAAATCTTCACTCCAGAATGCTTAGGGGTGGATTTACCATCGCTTAAACAGAGTTCTGCCTTTTTTTCTAGGAGGCAAAAGGAGATGGGAAGTCATCTGGTGCATTGATGTTGTAGCAGGGTGAACAGAAACGGGACTTTGTCACTGGCCAAGTTTGGTTCTTTTGGTTATTTTTGGGTTCTTTTGCCAAAGGTAGGGAATGGATACTGGAACAGGCAGATCTCCACTGTGAGCACTTGGTCTCCAGCCCTGTGACGCTTTATATTTAGCTGCAGTGAGCTAGATCCTCTCATTGTGCTAATGATGGAGAGAGGCTGGCCTTTAGGTATCCTGCACCTAGGAAAGGATTACGAGCCTTGCTTGGCAATGTGAGTCACACCCAGAAATAAATGGGAAGCTGCTGCAGCTTCGTAGGGGTTGGTGCAATGGATTGTCGTTAGCTCCCAGCATGTCATGGCCCAGCACATGCAAAGTGATCCTCAGGTGGCACCCACGTGTTGCAGCTCAGCAATAATACAAGGTGAAGGTCTCAAAGCTGTGAATCGCTGTGGTTTGGAGTAGGGGAAGGCAGGAGAAAAAAAAAGATGGGTGGCTCCTAGCCAGCCACAGATGGGGAAAGGTGCCCTTGGCTGTGGCACCACCTGTGCCTCCGGAAGCAGGTGGGAGTACAAAGAGCACATCAAGATTATAAACCTCGTGGGCACCCAGCCTCAGCAGGAGGGCAGAAACCACGCCTGCTATGATTTCTCAACCATTCTCCTAAACCGCTGATTTCCCCTCTCTCTTCCCCTGATTGCATTTAGGTTCTCTCGCTCCTGCACCCCTGCTGTGTTTTCTGGCTAGCAGGCAGGGAAGCCCAGATGCAGTACATGCAGCCTGATGAAAAGCTCGCAGAAGGCTGTCTCCTACCCAAACAAGGCTTTGCGACCAAAACTGCCTCTCAGCTTTCCTCCAGCAGCCTGTTGTGCGCTTAAATTAGGCCGGGCAAACCCCCAGACCCTTGTGGAATTTGACAGGGAGGGATCCCTTGGGGCTGAGCAATTGAAAGAGGCAATTCCCTTCTAAAAGATGAGTGCGAGGTTAGGAGGGAGTGTTTTCTTCATTCATATTTGATGATACATCAAAAGAATATTTTTGTGCAGCCCCTTGGGCTTCAAGGTTTGTCTCTAGAAAGCTGTGTGCTGCGTCTACGAAGGCTTGCAGTGTGCGGGTGCTGGAGTGGCTGTGACCATGCTGTTGATCATTACTTGCTCACACAGTAACAGTGGCTTCAAAAACTGAAACATGCAGTTGTTGGGTGCACAGCTTGTCCTCAGCACCTCTGCCCATTGCCCTGGGGCTTAAAATAGGGAGAGAAACAAAATTCGCAGGGAGGGTGGTAAGAAGAGGCTGTTCCCATGTGCTCTGCTCAAGCCTTAGCATCTGAATGTGAAACCAAGATTTGATCTCGTGTCTGCAAGACAATGAAACAGCTGTTTTGTTCAGCCTTCCTGATAATTGCTGCCTAATTTTTCCCCATTGTCTTTCGAATTTACATGCTATTTTCTTTTGGTAGCAGAGTCCTTGCTAGTTGTCATTTTCCTGTCCTGATGATTTCTCTGTTGAGCTGCTTGTAAGAGGCTCGGCAGCACGGCACTGCAGTCACTTTTCACGCACCACCCTCCACGTTCATACTTTTTCCCCTTCAAAAACACCACCATAGCAGGTGCTGTATTCCAGGAAATAAATTGTGGAAATCACCCAGAATTGACGTTACAGTACACAGTAATTTTCTTCGCTAATATTTTTTAAAGCATTGTTGTTTTCTTGGTAGACTGTTCTTGCTGACCTGTGCTGCCTGGAGGAGGGGAGGAAGGTATTTTGTTGTCTGCAGGGTGTAAACATTTGTTCCCACTGGCTCCTGCAGAAACCCACTGGGGCCAAGAAGTTATTTTCTGTAATCCAATAGCTGTCAGGGGACCTTGGTAGCCTTTTCCTGCGCATGTGGATTGGTCTTTGAAAGGAAGAAAATAATTTTCTCACAAATTTAACCAGCTTTTTCTCTGTTTAGGAGTTGCTTCCTGAATTGGGATCGAAGCTGAATCTGAAACAGGTGACAGTTTTAATTGATATTGTTGCATGTTAAGGTGGTTTTTGAACAGAGACCTCAGAAGAGTTTTTGGCAGCATCATTTCTGCTCCCCTTCTGAATAGCGCAGTTGCACAAGTTTTGCACCTTTTGGAATAATCTTTCTTTACTTCCTCATTCATTTACAATCCCATTAAGAACTCAAAGGTTTCCAGGGCCAGGCAACAGACTGAAAGGCAAGTGTATGCCTGTGTGTGTGTGTGTCCTGTGCTTGGAGAAGGCCCCTCCTGCTTAGAAACTCCAGTTTCTGAGCTTAATACCACTAAGACGTGTCTGGAAGGGATAAAGGATGGTAAAGGTAGTGAAAGCATGCTTAGTTCTCTCTTGAGGTAGGAAGAGCAGGTGGCTGAATTGGGAATTCCAAGTTACGTATCCATTCATTATGTGGTGACCACGAGGCTGTAGTTTGAGGTGTGTGTCCCTGGGGGTATTTTTTTATGCTGTGCAGAGGATGGGGTCAGGGGAACTGAACTGTCAGAAGAAATAGTGCAGAAATCCATGACATTAATCTCTCAGCCTGATTCACAGTGTGAGTCCAAAATGTAGAGTACCAGTTTAACTAGTGGAGACAAAGACTGGGAAGGAAGGAAAGAGGAGCTTGGAGCAGGAGACACTTTGCTTGTGTTGGTGTTTCTACCAGTATGCATCAAACTATACCTTTAAGCAGCGTTGCCACTAAATATCTGACCCCAGGACTGGTAAACTGCTTTCTTTCTGTGTGCACACAGGTGTTGCTGTTGCTGTATTGTTTTCCATGTCAATGTCCAGCAGTACTGCAGCAGTGTGCTGACAAGGTCTGTGGGATGCTCTGCAGGAGCTCCTGGCCTAAGAACATCTCATGTTCATCTCTGGGGGCCAGGCAGGTGGCAGTTGGTGGTTCGCAAGCATCTGGGATTGCTCAGCAGGCTAAGACCTTCTAATATGCAGAAAACTCAAATGGTGATGGAGATACTGTCTCCTTGGGGGGAAAAAAATAAAAAGAGAGTACAGAGCAGAGTGAGATAGAGTCTGCATCTGATTGCAATGCTGCGGTCAGCTTGTCTGGACCTGGAAGGTGCACCCATCAAGGAACCCTCTCCAGATGGGTACCCAGGTGTGCGCAGGCAGACTGACAGTGCAAAGTCCATGTTTGTGAGCTTGGCCACAGCTTAATATCCCCTGTGGGAAATCTTCAGGCATGATGAGGCTATAGGCTACCCCTGGACTTCTTATGTAGAGGGTTTACTGCAGAGGAAGGTAGGAAATGAACGCTATTGCGCAGTACTTTTAATTGTATATTTAACTGGTTGTGCTTGTGCTGCTGACACGGCCACACTGGCTGGGTGGCTGCTCCAGCTGCTGACCACAGCCCTCAGAAATAACTGTCCCAGTCCCAGGTCACCAGCAGACCTGTTTCTGTCAGGAGGCTTGCTGTGGAAACTGGTTTGTGTTACCCGGTTTCATTTTGACTGGTGTGTGACACTCCCTTCCTCTGGAGCTGCTCCATCTAGGAGGGCACAGGGATGAGGAGTGGGGTGTCCTCCCCCTGACCCAGCAGAGCACACACCTCTGAACGATGCAAGTTCGGAAATCCATTAAATGCATGTTTGTAGCTTGGTTTAGGAACGTCTACACTTAAGCAAGTCTGCCTGGCAGCCTAAACTGCTACGATTTTATGCAGATATGACCGCACACAAATTGTAACCAAGTCGCACCAGAATCCCGCTTCTAATGGGCTTGTTAATCTGCAGATAAAAGGGCGTTAATAGGTGGATCAGCCTGGCAGCTTGTTTGGTCTAGATGAAGACCAAAGCCATGCAGGTTTTTTTTATTGCTCCAGGGTAAGGCTTAGGCAGTGGCTGGAATCCCCAGGCAGCTGCGCTGAAATTTGGTGGTGAAAAGTGTAATTCTGCAGCAGTGGAGGAAAGGGAGAGTAACACCACTACAGCTCCTACAGGCGCTGTCATCTGCTTGTGATAAATTTTTTATAGCAGGCTGATATTTCTTGCTTAAATATCATTCACCAGTTGTTAGAGGCAGATACCCCTGGGAGCTGCTGCTTTGTGGTGTTCAAAGGCAGCGCCTTGGTACAAATCTCGTTACCCCTCTGCGTGATGGATGGAGAGAAGCGGGTTGCTCCGTGACAGCTGCTGTGTTGCCCGGTGGCGGTGGCAGTTAGTTTAGTCCTCCTGGCTAGTTGGCTTTGGTTTCAAGCTCGTACTGTGCTGGAGATGAAAGTCCTTAAAAGAAGAGAAATAAGGCAGCTCGTATGTCTAAGCTGGAGATGGTTTCAGGTGTCGAGAGCGAACAGCACTCCTGCGGCACTTGTCAAAGCTGCTCTGCTCCAAAGCAGGACCTGCGGGACTTTTGCCGGTGTCGTTGCATCCTTGCAGCAGCACACGGATGGAGTTCTGGTCTGGCTTCTCTTCGGTTGTTCCTAGCTTGCTTGATTTGGTAATAGAAAGACCTCTTAATTGCTGGGCTGTGGTAAGAATGCAGCGTGCAGTCTATCAAATTAGCGTGGGGTTTAATTAGTAAGGTTTGTTTATTCTGTATTTTTGCTTTGGGGAAGGCTAAAAAAAAAGGGATATTCTGTCTTTTGCCATTTTTAGTAACTTCTCCCTGCTGCGGTAGGGGACTTAAGTGCCAATAATAGAAACATGGTCGATCCTATTAAAATGTAGAGAGCACTTGAGTTTAATATTTATAAACATGTAAAATTCTCTGTTCATGTCCCAGCCTAAGCAGTTTGCTTGATTATTTTTCTCCCAGTGGTGTCGGACATAGTTGTGGTCCCATTTTTGCTGTTTCCAGACACAAGCATCTCTAGAAATGCTGGCCTGAGCCTTGGAATAGCTGTCTTCAGCTACTTGGCTATTCCTTGCAATGCCCAACATGAAATAGTGACGTTACAGCCTTTACCATGGAATGAGCTGATACCACGTGAGAAGCTGCAAGAAATGAAGATGTAGTGACACAGTTACTTTCTTTCTCTATTGTTTTTGGTCCTTTCTTGGCCTTCAGTGGCCCACACGTGTGGTGGTTAGGACAACATGTGAACACAGGGAGCTCAGACTGAAGTTGCCTTTGCATGGGATTCTCCTCACCGTGCTTCTTTAAAACTGGAGATGAAAACTGTGCTTGACTGTTAGATATAATTGAGGGGAAAAGAAAAAGACCATGGCTGCTTTGGACAAGGATAACACACAGGAGTGGCGTTTACAAGGGTCAGGAATAGTGCTTCTTGCTTCTAATTTTGCTGTTTGCAGTGGAGCCCATGTAGGTGTTAGATGAAAGCACCTCTGCTCTCTTGAATGTTTGTTGGTTTAAGGGAAGGAAGATGATCTTCATCCAATTTCTGGGTGTAGGAGTCTGCTTAGTTAAAAATGTGGGCAACTCAAAGTGTGCGTGGCCTCGTTAGTATTCTTGGCAGATCAGTCCGTGCCCAACAGATCACTGACAGCCGTGCGTCGCTTTCCCGGCGTGGTCGCTTCTGGTGCAGGCTCCGGCATTGCTGGTCTGCATTTTCCACCTTTAGCACAGGACTCTGGATCTTCAGAAAATGAAGCAGGGGCGTGTTAGCATTTGTCACAGCAAATTGGATGTGTAGATGTTGACTAGCAATCAGCTCCACTGGGTTCTTTGAAGTGCCTGCTGTTGGCAGCCCCCTTTGTGCTTTGCCAGCACGAGTGTCCTCTGCTGTTAAAAGGTAAGAGAGGCTGTAAGCCAAGGAGCAAGAGTTTGCTTGGGATGGATCCTGAGCTGCAAGCAGTTTTATAGGTACCTGCTTGATGCTGTGCTTGTGCTAGGAACCGGGAAGGCAGGAGGAACCCATCCATCATGAAACTGGAAGAAGGAGCGTTCACTGCTATCAGCTGTGCCAGTGACTGTGTAGCCCACAGAGGTGGCTTGGAGATGGGTCCTACCAACCTGGGGCAGGGGCATGGGGTGGCAGGGCTGGAGGTGGCTGCTCAGCCTGCCCTGCCTCTTCTGCAGGAGAAACCTTGACCTGAGGTTTTCCTTGGACAGCCTTTTCCCTAGCAGGGAACTTGGTGGAGCTAAATGGATGTGCAGTCTTTTGAGAAGTCGTCTGATGGTGCTGGGGGCTTGCAGGTGGATTTGTGAGCTTTGCGTTTAAGTGGATTGCTGTAATCTGGGAGCAGCATTTACATTTGGAGCAGATAGAGCAGAGCATAAAGGCTCAGTGTTGGAGACCAGGATGGGCTGTACCTACAGGCTGGAGTTAAGGAAGTGGCAGAATTCAGAGACATTAGAAATGCGAAAAGAATACAAAGTTTCATCCACTGAACACTCTTACTTGCTGGAAGAGTAAAATTTAATCAGAACAGTAAAGTTCTGGTTAAAAAAAAAACCAGAACAGTAAAAACTTCTATCTAGCTAAGAATGATGAAAGATGGTGAGAAGACTCAGTGTAAGTGCTTTCAAATCTTTGCTGATCCTTTTTATTATAATCCTTAGATTAATATTTATATATATATATATTTATACACAAACACACGTGTGTGTGTGTGAGATACATATGTTTTACTGCTGGCCTGCTCAGCTTCCCATCCCATCAGGCTTCCTGAGAGATCTGGTCACCTCTCTGTGGGAATTCGTGTTCTTTAACATTACTGCATATGCCTCCGAGTAATAATCCAGATCTCACAAGGCTTAATTTGGTTTAAAAAACTAGTTTACTGGAATTGCCATGAAAAAGTCACATTTAACAGTTGTCTAGCAGCCCTATTGAAGATTTTAAATTTATTTCCATACTGTAATTACAGGGGGAGAGAAAAACCCCAAGCTAATAACATACTAGTTTTTCATTTAAAATTTGATTACGTTCTTCCAAACCATCTGGCATGGTCTGAATGTGAATTCTTGATGTTTTGGAGTAGCAGCACATTTTATCAGAGACCAGTTGCAAGAACCTGCACTTAAAGAACAAAAAATGCAGCCCTTGCTTATACTTGTTGCAGGCAGCTCTGTGTCAGATCTGCCTCTCCCAAGCTCATTTTTCTAATTTTAAGTTAAAAATGGAAAGCAGTGGATGTTCCAGGGGACTTGGGAATTCTCAGAATAATCTTGTAGCCAAGAGTTACCGTTAACCTTTAGATCTGTAAACTAGGGAATTTTAAGAAGTATAAATAGTATTGTTGAGACTATCATTGGTATACTGTGCCCAGCACTCCTGACGTACATTTTGAAGGGGTAGAACAAGTGGGAGCAGTCTCAGAAGTGATTCAGTGTCCAGAAAATGATCCTATGGACACTTAATTTGCTTATTCTATTAAACTTACTGAAGAGAAAGTTGGGTGGTTTTTTTTTAAAAAGGAAGTTGGCCATAGTCTATAAGTATCTGCTTGGGGTGAGAGTTTCTGATGATACAGGGCTTTTTAATTTAGTTGAAAAAGCATAATGCATTTAATTATTTGACAGCGAGAGCAATTAAGCATTGGAACAACATATCAAAGGATATGGTAGATTTATTGTCTTTGAAATTGTTAATCCAAGACTAGATGCCTTTTAAGAGAAGATGTGGCAATTCAGCCATAAGTTATGGGCTTGATGCAGGACTCATTGGCAGTTTGATGGCCTTTTTATGCAGGTCATTTTTGATTATCATTATGGCTTTTCTGTCTGTGACCGAGTCCTTGCTTTCTGCCAGCAGTGTGCACGTGGCAGAGCCATAATTATGAGAATCAGTCGCTTCCCCATTTGTTCACAAGGTCACATCACTTGAAAGCAGTGTCTGAGAGCGCCTATCTGAACCTGGACTTTAAAGAGTGTTTTTATTTCTTGCTTCTTTTTATTCCTATCTTTCGTTTGCTTGGGTTCCTCTCTTCTGTTTTGGTATTTCAGCTGTTGCTTCAGAAGTCCCATAGGAAGTATTTTCCTGCAAATGGAGCAGCACTAAAACATTGCCACTGCAGACCTCATGGTCTGCTAACTGTGCTTTTGGTTTTGTGGAGCATCTTTGCCAAACCTGCCTCCTACCTGACAGCTGAGTGGACAGATGTATGGAGAGGCGTGGATGCAGCTAGGTCATCTGTTAAATACATAAGAGGGGCAAATCCAGTGTAAAATGTCAAGTCAGAGTGGCAGCATTTGCCCCGTGCTCTGTTAATACGGTGGTTGCTGCCAAAGGTGCAGCGCTGGGATGTGGAGCTGTAGGAACCCTGCTTTCCTGACCAAAGATGCTGGATGAAACTTTGCCTTAAGTGCAAGCTCAAGTCAGAGGAGGTGCAAACTGCCTTGGGACCTGGGAGCCTGGCCCCAGCGACAGGCAGGGCAGTGGCAACTACAGAATTCTCGTGGTTTTCAGTAGGAGCTTGTAGCTTGCTCTGTTTGGTGTTGCAAAAGCTGGGTCAGGAGTGCCTGCTTTAAAGTAAGCTTGGGCAGGTCTGTGCTGCGCCAGTGGCATGAACCTGCAACATCAAACAAATGCCAACTTTGCCCATGTTTTGTTGTATGCCAGGCTAGAGGTGGGAGCCTTTGCTAAGATCTGATGGTGCCAAATGCTGTCCAAAAGGAAGGATGCCTTCCCGTTGCTGCCTGCTTTTCCAAAACATCTCTGCGAGACTGTTCTTGTGCATGCTTGATGTGACAGCCATGCCTGGGGAGTGTTTCAGGGAATAGATGTTATTTGTTGCATTTGTCCGTCTTCTCCAAAGCCAACCAAATGCCTGTGTAAATAGTGTCTGATCCTTTCCGTGACTGCAGTTGCTCTGGGTCTGCCACTCTGCCTCTGTGAGGTAGCCTCTCACCCTCAAAGGCAGCAGCCTTCACCCAGTGAGCGGGCAGCAGGCTGGGAGTGTTTTGCAGTCTTTAGACAAAGTACCATTATGTGCCAGAGCAGGGGCTGTGCGCATTTGTTCCGGATGCATGGTCCTGTCTTCAAAAGATTATGCTTGAGAGAAAGGAATTAAGTTTATTTTCTGATTATTATTTTTTTCTTTAACTGCGGAGGTGCAATTTACCTGTGTTTTGTTTTCCAGCATGCAAGTAAAGACCCCAAAGATGGGAGAGACAGCAGAGATCAAAAAGAATCCAAGGAGGAAGGCAACAAAAACATCCTGGAGTTTGGGAAGCCGTTGCCGTTGCCCTCTCTCCCGGGCCTTCACCAGTCACTACCTCAGAACCAGAGCTATGTGGCCACCACAAAGTCGCAGACAGGTAAAAAGGAGAGAGTTAAAGTCCTCGGCAGCACCCACCTCCCAAAGCTGCGTGTGTGTGTGGCTGAGTGGGAGGTGAGGGAGGTTAAGTGGGAGGTGAGGGAGGTTAGGTGGGAGATGAAGCAGGTTAACCTCGTTAACTGAAGCCTCCGTTAGTACCTTTTTCCCACTGAATGTCCTTCGGGGTTTCCTTTCTGCTGGCATCGGTAGGGCTGCTGCCACAGACCTCGCTTGGCAGAGGCCGTTTCATCTGGCTGCTTCTCTGCAAGTGGCTGTTGCGCTGCAAGCACGATGCTGGTGTCCCCTGGGCTCCCTTCTGCTCACCTCTGGGTGTTGTACAGGGCGTCTTCTGGCGGTCCCCTGTTAAAGCAGCCTCCCAAGTGAGGTCCACCAGTTTTCTGCTCCACAGGGAAGGACTGCATGGCACGTGCTCCCTTGTTTCGTGGGGTGCAGGTCCCTCCCAGGTGGCGCGGGCAGGTAGACGTGCTGCTCTGTCAGGCACCACCACACACCAAGGATCTCTCTTCTGCTAAAGGTTTTTGTTAGAGGAGACACTTCCATCCCGTCTTCCTCGGTGATACTCTGAAGATGTTTCTGTCAGGTCTGAAGGGCTTTGTATATCACCGCGACAACTGCTTACTGTGAACTACAGCCTTATAAATAAAATTAATTGGGTTAACAGCGTTCTTTTGAGAGGTCTCTTCGTACATTTTTGGTGAAATTTCATCATAGTGGGAGATGAGGAAATGCTTTCAAGGAACAGGCTGTGCAACTGCAAATGATAATACTGGTACTGAGGCTGGCTGTTCCCTGCTGTATGCTATTCTTAAAAGAGTCCCATACTAAGAGTCCTTCTGATGTGTGTTCACCAAAGACAGCATCAGGCAGTGAAGTGTGATGACTGATTTGATTAGAAGGCCAGAAGGGAGACTTAACAAATTAAGACCCAATCAAAGTAGTGAAAGGAATCAAACAAACTTTCATAGTAGGTGTGAAATGAGGTTAAATGGCAAACGGCTTTTTATTTCAGGTACCTTTTCCCTGTGTGTTCTTCAGTTATTGTACAATTGCTTTCCTTGTAAGTCGGTATTATTAGCCTTGCAGTATCTATTTGAGCAAGTTGGATTCTATTCAGCCTCCTACAGCGGAGCAGTACTGCCAAACACAGGCTAATTTAAGGATTTGATATTATGTATGGTGATGGAGGGACCAGAAGGAGCGTGGCGAGGGTACTCAGAATTTGGGTGGGTTTGCAGCCCTGGCAGAAAGCTCTTTGTCTGTTTGCACATATGCCTGTGTCATCTTTTGGTTGACTTGTAAATAAACTAGTTGGAGGGGAAAGCCTTTTTCTCAGATCGTGCCCTCAAATGTGATCTACCCCCATCTCTCCGCCTCTACTCTCTGTCCTTTACTCTTTTGATTCCTGAGCAAACTTTGGGGGTTTTTTGCTTCTCTTTTCCAGCTGCTGCAGTATCTCGGAAGAAAAAACGGAGAATGGGAACCTATAGCCTGGTTCCCAAGAAAAAGACCAAAGTGTTAAAACAGAGAACAATGATTGAGATGTTTAAGAGCATAACTCATTCCTCTGCGGGTGCCAAGGTAAGGGGAGCACTGAACCCGCTGGACGTGTTTGTCGTCACCATATGTGTCTCTTGTCCTGGCACACCAACCCCCTGTAAAGGCAGGAGTGTGCTGGCTTACTGTGGTTGCCATCTTCCATTCTGAGTCTGCATCTTCTCTCTGGTGACAGCATCCTGCCTGTAGCAGCCTTACTGCCTTGAACATGGTTTTTTGAGAGGGGTTGGTTAGATACCAGCTCTTAAACAAACGTTTTCCAGTGGATGTTCCCCTTCTGTCTAATGAGTCCTGTGGAACTGTGGAGAGATTGCAGGCATGCCCCACGTGGTAACTTTTTTGTTTCAGTGTCCTCAAGGTAACGCTGTATAGTGTTGCTGCTTGAGGTTGTGCAGCAAAACAACTGGTTACTTACAAAGGTTTAAACAGGGACTCACTCCTTTTCGATTTCAATTTTGAAAAAATTTTGAAAAAAAAAAATACTGAAAATAAATTTGATTTAAAAAAAATCAAAAAGATCAAATTCTGCTCTTGTTGCAACCCATGCCCTGAAGTTTTGGTCTTCAAATTCAAGGAGGACAGTGCTAGGCTTTCATGGAGTGGTGTGAAAATCCTCTATGATTTAACTTCCCTTTCCATTCCCTCGGAGACCTTCAGACATGCCCTTCCATGTTTGAATTGGACTGCAGGGTTCTGTCTGAAGGCTCCTGCCCAGCAGCCTTCCCTTAATGCCTCGTACAGCCACGTGAGTCTGGAATGACTCCTCGTGGCTCCTTGGTCCCCAGACTGACAGGGGTAGGTGACACATGGCAGGCTCTCAGGCTGGCTTTGCTGACAGCACTGATGAGCTCCAGAGGGAAATTCAGCCAGCTTCCCCTGGCAGCTTTAGGGCTCCTAGCACGGAGGTGGTCTGGGGTGCGTTCAGCTGCTCTGTCCTGTGAATTGATGTTGTCTCTGTGGCTTGTGTGCTTGGATGACTTTCAGAGTGAAAAGGACCTGGGTGATGCCAGCCCTCATGTGAATGGGGAAAGCATAGATGTAGACTCTGAAGAGGAAGACTCTGATGAGTTGGAAGAGGAGGATGATCATGGAGCAGAACAGGCAGCTATGTTTCCTGCAGATGATAACAGGACCTCTAAAGACAGCGCATCCGATGCAGACAATGCCAGAAAGGTACTCGCATGTCCTGTGCAAGACTTGGAGCGAGATGGGGCACTGCTTGTACATGTGGGGTAGGACTGGCATGAGTTGAGGCAATTTCTGGGTTTTCTAAGCCTGCAGGATGGCACAGAGTGCAGCAGTGGTAGTGAGACTTTTCAATGGTCACTTCCTGCTCCCCACTGCACCTGTGAGAGTTTCCCCACCAACCCCCCAGTTTCAGCCTTGCTACGTAGGTAGGTCTGTGGTCCACTACACATGCAAAACCCCCACCATGTTTCGTTATGGGATTCACTGAACCAGTAAGAGACATCTTCCTGATCTTGCTTGTAACAGGCCGGTAAAGCACTAAAATCAGTTTAATTATTTATTTTTTTCCCCCCAAATCATGCTACATGCTGTAGACATGAGGCTGGTTTTGGATAATGAAGGAAGTTAAGATACGGTTGGAAAACTTGCTTCTGGAGTCAAAAGATCTTTTCCCTTTACAATCCCCCATGAATATACCATGACGTGCATTAGCAGCCTTGGAGTTGTTGCCCTGGAGAGGAAATTCTGTTGGTGCATGTGCAGGCTGGGGCTGGGTGCTGGGCGCAGCAGGGTGATGGGGTGATGCTCCACTTTGAGACACCTGGCTTGACTGACTTTTTCTGTTCTTGGGCAAATGGCGGCTGCAGATTGATGACGGTGAGTCTGAGGAGGAGCAAGAGTCTGGAGAGTCTGGGGAGGAGGAGGAAGATGGAGATGAATCTGACTTGGTAAGCCTGGCTGCTAGATGTCTTCCAGCCTTTGTCCTGTTGATAATAACTTCCCTTTTGCACTGCTGCCAGAAGGAGAGAGCCAGAGAGCACAGGGGTGTAGTTTCATGCCTCTTCTACAAAACTTACTCTCGGAAACCACCTACACACAGAGTATTGTTTTCTACAAGGTGCTGAGCCCTGATCTGCGTTACAGTTAATTGCTTTCTGATGCTAATTAATGGGCTGATGTTGTTCTCAACAAGACGTTGTCTGCTTTAAATCATTGGAATGTTAGTAGAAATATTTAAGGATGCTTAAATTCTTCAGATACAGACTTGGCAAGTGGTGGGAGCCAGCAACGTGTTCTTACAGCCTGAAGCTCTGCGTGGCTTTTTGGAGCTCAGGTGGAGTTGTTCACAAATCCATTGGCCCAGCCCACAGCCTAAATTCACGTTGATCTGATGTGCCACCTCGCAGCACCAGATGAGCAGCTCTTATCTGGGAGACATACAAATAGCAGACAGACAGATACAACAACACTCCTCTAGGAGGTTGTTGTATAGTGCTAGGGCAAGACTTTCACCAGCTGCTGGTGATTTTTACTTTTTGTTTTTAGATGGCTGGTGAAGAGAACCCAATTATTTTTTTTTAATTTAAATTGTTGTTCATCGATTGTCCCCTGCCCTCCCCTTTACTTAAAAATTTTGCTCCCTTTCCACAGCATCTCAAATTGAGGAGCCAGCATTTAAGGCACCCCAGCTCTTCAGTCACCTTGAGAAAATTCTTGGCTTTATTTTTTTTATGTTTTGGGCTGAAGGTAAAAATGACTGTACCAAGTGAATCACTGAAGCACTTTAGGGTCTTGTTCCTTGTGCTCTGACACTACAGGAGCCAGAGAGGACCAGGCAGCAGGGGCTGTGTAGCCTGCCCCTTTCTTTGGGTAGCTGACACCAATCTGTAGCGTTAGCTCAAACCAAAGGTTGAACTTGCAAGTCCAAACTCCCAAGTCATACCTCCACATCCTAGACGGTGGTTTTTGCTTGCTCATATCTGGTGAGTCAGTCAGTTCCCCAGACAGGGACTGGCTCAAAAGCAAACCTCTCCCCCACAAGCAGTGTCATGCAATTGATGTAAGCCACGTGGCAGGGCGCAACTGAGCCCACACTTTGGGACAGTTATCAGGGACAGCATAGACACACCGGACAGCTGCCCCGGAGAGTCAGGGCTCAGCACTGCCTTTGCCTGGCTTCCCTCACTGATAACAGGGCATGGTGCAGCACCGGCTTCCTATGAAGGTAGGGTGTGATCCAGGGACTGCTAGTGGTAGCAGGAGGTTTGTTGTAGGCTTTGGTGGGAGACAGATAAGCATCAGGAGCTGACAGTTCCAGTTTGAACATGAATTTTATGATTGATGCGTTGAAGACTGCCTTACAGGGTTGGGGTGCCTGATTCCGTGTCCCACGTTGACTTTAAAAACCCACCACAGGCAACTGTATTTTCTTAAACCCAAACCCTGTTTAGATTCATATATGTCTGAATATTTGCTGCATGATTAGTCTGTGCTACCGTGTGCTGTGCTCGGGGAGGGGGCTGGTGCTACCCTAAAGTTCAATTCCCCAGACTTCATCCCAACCCTGTAAGGTGGCTCTTCAGGTGCAAGGTGGGGTTGTGTTGGCATTTTCTAGCATGACTGTGGAGCAATGTGAATATTTTAGTTTGAAAAACCCACAGTTTTTCTGGGGAGAAGCTAAAAGTGTGCATGTGCCTGCATACTTGCCTTGCTGCGTGGAGGTGCTCGGCTACTACTGTGATGAGTGTGGTGTAAGAGCCTACGTGGAAGAGAAAGTGAAGCATGCACTATTGAAATGACAGGAAATACACCCACACATGTGCTTGTGTTTCCTTTTCGTCGTTCTAAAGACATCTTAGCACCACTTGGTTTTAAACCCCCAGTCCTTAAGGCCTTTTCGCACAACTCAAGCTGCGAGAAGGCTCTTTCGCATGGGCGCAAAGGACTGCTGGGACGCTGATGCCAACATGCCTTACATGCACGTGGCCTCTCTGGTTATTCAGAGCTCAGAGTCCAGCGTCAAGAAGAAGCTCCTGAAGAGGAAAGGAAAGACGGACAGTCCATGGCTGAAACCCACCCGCAAGAGGAGACGGAGGAATAAAAAGAAACAAGCCAGTGTGCTAGGTAACTAACTAATTGTGGTTTGTTCCTTAACTACACAGAAATTAGCCTTCCAGGTGGAGGGCTACGGACCTGAGGCAGTGGCTGTTGGCAGGGCTCACTCTTCCTTTACAAGGGTGTATGATAAACCAGGGTGTGAACTGGCATCTCACTTGCCAGTAGCTGCTGGTGGGCACACTTGAACAGCAGAACACATGTGAGGTGGCATGCTGGAGGAATATTTTTTCGTTCATGAGCTCCCTTTATTTTAGAGTATCCAAACAAGACCTCACGGACTTGTGTCCGCGTGGACTCATGTCCCATGAGCTCGGGGAGTGTGGTTAGATGCAGAAGGGAAAGGAAGAACCACCCCGGAGTGATACTCAGTTGCTTTTGTGTGGATGTTTGTCCAGCTGAATGCAATGTGCAGGTTGTCTCTGCTTATTCTGAAAGCGCTGCAAGGTTTGTAATGAGCTACCTGTGGCCCAGCTCATGGTGTGGACGTTGTTCAGGGGGTCACCCTTGTTTGACCTAAGTTACCCAGCACTCAAAAGAAAGTTTCAGTGGCCTTTGTCTTCTGAAAGCTGTGGGGAGACCCAGCAGTGCAGGCTGGGTGTGATACTTCTTCAGGAAAGATAACAACATGGGGAAAAAGAAGTGGATGGTCTCAGGAGTGAAGCTCTGTCTTCAGCTTTGTTATTGAGGTTTCATGCACCCATTGCCATCAAAGGGCTTATTCTTCTGTGCTTGCTAATTCTTTGCAAACAGGCCTTTTTTTTTTATCAGCAGATTTGTGGCTACTTCTGAGCTAAATGACCATGTTTCAGCCACTCTGTGCCTGGGGTTTGTCAGCTGTCTGACTTGCTCCTCTTCCTCCCACTGCAGCCCTTTTCTCAAGACGAAGCGGGGGCCATTGAACCCTTTCACAGCAAATAGCTAATTCTTCATTTCAGATGCAAACTGGTTTTCTGCCCTTTCAGTAAAGGTGGCGGCCAGTCTTCCAGGCTAACAAAAGTCTCTTGGCCAAGCTGGAGTGGGAGAAGCAAACCAGGAGAGGAAGCGAAACAGGGGTGCGCAGAGAGATTTGACAATTCCCGTGAAGGCTCCGAGGGATCCCCGTGCAGTCTCTTCCCAGCCAGGGATCCCCGTGCAATCTCTTCCCAGCAGCAGCTTTGTTCACTTAAGAGCCAGAACTTGGCTTTTATGTTTTTCCCCTTTCCATTAAGCGGAATGTCGCCTGTCTCGCCCTCCGTGGGATGCAGGTGATGAGCTGGCTGGCTCTGCCTGGCCGGGGTGCCCCTGGAGCCCTTGGCAGTGGCTGGGGCAGGAGGATGCGCCAAGCCCTGTTGCAGCCCTGCCTCGTGCCATCTCGGCTGCTGCTGGTGCCTACAACAGCAGGCAGATGTGCCTTTCAGAGGCAGAACTTGTCTCATTTATTCTTTTTTTTTTTTCTTTTTTTTTTTTCCCATGTGTTACCTAGTGGAAAATCTTTGTGATCAGACAGGGGAGGAAATCGGAGATCGATCGTGCCATGTATGCCCAGATGTTGCATTTCCATAATTCAGTGCGCGGTGTGCTCGTGGCTTCTCTGAGGAGCCTGCATACAGCCTGCTGGCTTAGATATGGCCCCGACACCCGCACGTGCCTGCAGGCGCGTTTATTTCTTGTTTTAGTCTTTTCTTTTTTTCGTCGCTGTGTAAATAGGTGTGTGTTTCCATCTAGGTGCCGAAGCCTATAAACCATCTCTGGGAGGTAGAGAGGGCCCCGGCCAGGAGAACAGCATGGAGTACATGGAGGTGTCCCTGGATTCCCTGGATCTCCGGGTGAAAGGAATCCTCTCCTCGCCGGCGGGAGGTGAGAGGGGCCGGGATGGAGCCGGGATGGGGCCGGGCCTTTGTTCCACGGGGCGCAGCTGGGCGGCGCGGGGGCCAGGCTGCCCCCTGGCGGCGGGGACCGGCACTGCCGTTGCGTACCCGCCGGCCCCTCTGCGCCGGGCTGCGGCGGCGATGGGGGACCCCAACTCGGGGATGGGGCATCCCAGCCCGCGGAGGGAGTGGTGGCTTGGGAGGGCACCCTTCAAGGGGTGCAAGGTGCTGTGCCAGCCCTCTGGTCCCACTGGGCAGCTCTCTCCGTTCCTTGAAGGATGCTGGTTTAGCATCTCCCCGCATCGCTGCTGCTGCACCCCAAGATCCTCTTGTTCAGCCCCAAGAAGAGGAGGGACTAGTGTTGGTTCCTGGATGCTCACCCCGGGCTGCTGTTACCAATGCTGAGCTTGCCTCAGATCCTGTATCTCCTGGCTGACCTGGATCTGTCCGTCTGTCTCCATCACTCTCACGCTTTCCAAGGGTGTCTGGCTCTTCTGCTGGAGGCGCATCAAGGAGCGGCTGGGAGTGCTCAGCACCAGGGGAGGGTCCGGCTGGATGAGGGATGCTTTCACCAGAGCCTCTGGATGTCAAAAAGATTGTGAAAGTGGCAGCTCGGAGGGTGAAGAAGGAGCTTTGTGATTTGCAGTACTAGAAGAAGATCTTAAACCTTTTCAGGTCTTGACAGGTTTTTACATGAAAACTGCAAGGACTTTCCCTCTGCTTGTGTGTCTTGAAATACCCCATCCGTGCTCTTGGCTTGGTCTTGGAACTTTTTGGCTGAAGGAAACCCTTTACAAGATGAAAGGGACTTGTGATCTGCTGATGGGGCCGTGCCCACGGGCAGGGTGCTGCGGGGGAGAGTGCTGCCATTGCCAGAGCAGCTAAAGAGGAATCTCCCCCAGGAATGAAATTAGTCTTCAAAACTTTGCAGCAAAATAATTCCCCTTTCCAAAGCTGAAAAGCCAGCAGCACGCTTCCTTCACGCTGGGACTCAGTCCCACAGCAGCCTTGGGTGGGGAGAGCTTGTGGCACTTCAGGGTGAGCCACTCCAAAGGCAAATGTGTGAGGGTTTGCTTCTGTATTAAAAATGTTGCAAAGAGGTGTTACAACTGTGTAGGATTAGAATAGGAGGGTAGGACTAGAAGCAACCCCTTTGTCATTAGGCCAGTGTTTTGCAATCACAGGTGACCTCATGATTGAGTTGAATCCAGAGAAGCCACAGGAACGTTCACTCTGTGCCCCCGTACCTGGTGGTGAGCCCCCTCAAAAGCCATTATCCACCTTTACATAGGTTTGAAAATGTTTAAAATCTGAAAGAGATGAGGAGAAGGCAAGAACATCTCAGCGTCTTGTTGCTTTCTTTTCCCTGGTTTGTTGTCTTTCCAAAATAAATAATTCTTGGTTGACTGAGACCAAACAGTCCCAAGAATTTTGTTTTCCCATCTGTGTAATAAGCCTCTACAAATAGAAGTTTATGCTTTCCTGATCTTCTCTATTTATCACTCCACTAACTATTCAAATTTCTAGTGCCGGCTGGTTTCCTACAAACACTCTGGTGCCAGAGCAGTGTTGTGGGGCAGGTGGGGAGGAGAGACAGACTGGTAAAAATCTGTACCTAATCATTGCTTTTCCTTGTTGAGGTTTTCTCAGAGTAAACTGTTCTTAACTTACTATTCCTGATTTCAGCACAGTCAGCAGTGGTGTGGCTGGACTTAGAAAAGTACAGGATGCTTTTCCAAACTCCAGCTGGTGTAAGAAAGGGGTCTCAGAGGGGTTAGATAATGCCTTGAGAGCATTTCAGGACATGAAATGGGAAGATGCCACGGGACAGGGGTGGTGTTGACGGGCTGCATCCTTTCTCTGGGGAGAGAATTTCTGAGTTGATTTACTGGTCTTCTGTACTCCAGGTCTTTCCAATGGTCCTGAAGCAATGGAAGTAGATGGTCTCCAGGAAGTCCCCCTCTGTAGCTGTCGAATGGAGACCCCCAAAAGCAGAGAGATCACCACGCTAGCCAACAACCAGTGCATGGCCACGGAGAGTGTGGATAACGAGGTAGGAGCCTGTCTTTCAGCTTCTCACAGACTTTTCTGCTGAGGACAAAGACACAAAGAATAAAAAGCTGTGGCAGGAACACGTGTCGGGTCACGCAGGGGCTCTGCAGCCTGCTAGAGTGGGAGCCCACTGGTGTGCGGGAATGGCAGGGCAAACACCTCATTGCTAAGCTGAGGGCTCCGGCGCTCTGCGTGTGTCGCACGGTTGGGTTGAAGCACGCAGAAGGGAGGAGGTGGTGCGCTCTGCAGTTGGAGAGGCGCTGGGTGGATCTCTCCTGCTTGTCCTGGCCTGTGCGGCTGGATCAAGTTGATGTAACTGGCACACTTGAGGCCAAGTGGGCTAAAATACATTAGCATGCATCAAAGTGAGAAAATCCAATCAGAGGAAGCTTGGAGCTGGTTTCCCTTGACTACGAAGGAGCTGATGCAAACCTTTCTGTAGCCAGCTCTTGAGCTTCGGGAACTTGGCATGCCCTCCGCCGGCTCAGCCTGCCCCAGCCTTCCTCTCTCTTCCTTCCCTAAGAGGCTTCTGTGACAAAGCTTCCTATGTCCCGGCAGCCCTGCGCAGCCTCCAGGTCTGGCTGACTGAAAATTACTGCACTCGATGCTTTTCAGTCGATCACAGCTGGGCTAGTTGGGCTCTGCTGGTTCCAGAAGTGTGGAATTAAAGTGGCAGAAGTGACCCTCTCCCAGAGGCTGGAGAGTGAGACTGCAGGACAGGAACATACTTGGTAGATCCTCCTTTTGCTGGGATGCTCTTGGGTTTCTTCTAAGCTTCAGCTGGCTGCAGTCACACTGCAGTGCTCGGATACTTGCTGGTAGTAGGACGGGGAGTGAGAATATCCCTGGTTCTCCTGTAGGATCCCAGGAGAAGGGTGGATGGAGGAAGAAAGGGATAATCAGATTGGCATCCCAGCTCTGCTTCTGTTAGTACATGCTGGTACCTACAGAGAAGGGAGTTTCTGAAGCATGGCAGAATTGATTCATTAAGGGGAGAATGCCCTGAAGACTTCCAGGAGAGAGGGGGACCCCAGGGTTTCTAAATAAACGAAGGGCAGTGAAAGAGTTCCTTCTCGTGTATGTGGTGGTTTGACAGTTCTGTCCCTGGATAAATCAGAGAGGAATAGCAAAGGCCATGCTTTATGTTAGATTCTTTTTCATAATGGGATAAGTGACTCATAGATGTTATAAGAATATTATATGTGTGAATAGTGGGTTCTCCAGACTGTGATGTCCTTGGAGAGTGTTATAAATAGTTATGAGCACCCTGCTGCACTCTCTAATGGTTGGAAAATAGCAATTAATCATGTCGTAGTTTTTTAGAGTTTCTAACAAATAAGTAGTGTGACATAGTAATGCAGGGGCTTCCTCACATGGACAGTACAGCTTTTCACGTGTTAATGAAATTTCCTCAGCTCATAAGTAAAAAACGATGCAATGGTCCTATCCTGCCACCCCTGCAGCCCCTGGGGTCTGTGTGTTAGCGGTGATCAGGCTAGCCAAAGTCTCACAGCCACAGGTAGACTTTGCAGCTGGAGTTTGGGTAAGTTGAGTCAGAGATTCTAGGGGCGAGTGGTGAGCCTAGGTTAAAACCCGTTCTCTTTTTTTTCTGTAGGGGTGTTGATTCTGCAGGAGAAATGGAATTTTAAAAAAGAAAAATTAGAGAGAATGTCTAGTTTTGTTGAGAAAAAGCAGCAGATGAAAGAACTAGACCAGAGGGACAGTCTGTTGGTGGTGAGCAGGTTCCTGACTGACTCCTCTGCTCACGGTGACAGCACGCAGTAAACCATGCACAGATTTCAGTAGGGACGTTTCCTTGTAGCAGCCTTTCATGTTTGTATGTCTAGTTTATGAATGTCCTTTGCCAAGCATCTGGGGAAGGCAAGGTTATTATCCAGAGGAACTTAGAGAACCCAAATGGCGTTGTGGCACACTAGCAGGTGGCAACAGAGTTGTGAAAATGTAGAGGTATGAATGGGGGCAGCAGGAGGAAGCGCTGATCCTTCTGAGGCAGCAGAACGAGTAGCACTGATTAGAAAAAGCGAGCTCCAATTACGGAGCCTGCTGTCATTAACAGAACAAGGTGGTGCACGAGAAGACAGCATTCTAAGCCCAGAGCTGTACGTTGGTGAAATCCTTCAGAAAACACGCTCAAAGTGTGACGTTAGCTGAGCTCTTGTGAAAGCCTGGCTATTCATCCCTGTGGTCTGGGCAGGGGCCAGTGCTGGAACCAGCGCAGGCGATAACTTCCCTAGCAATGAAGAGCAATTATTTTCCCTTTATCTTCCTGTGACTTACGCTTTTGAACAGTAACAAGATTTAGTGCATATGGTCTTGTTCTCTTGGTCACCGACACCCACTCTTCCTGGCAAAAGGAGAGTGTATGTTGTGTGAGTCAGGCCCCTGGGACTGCCCCTTCTGCCGCTGCTTGGCTGTTGCGTATTTCCCGTGACGATTTTTTTTTTTTCCTTGCAAGGGGCAAAGGGCCCGGGGTCCACATGCATGTTAGTAAATGATGCATTTCTTCCTGAGAGAGCAGCTTTCACAGCTTCCTGCTGCACTGCTAATGCTATCTGGCACACATCGGAATTACTGTGAAAAAGCCAGGGCTCATCAAAGCAGTGTGCAAAAATCTTCCTCCGCACAAGCACAGAGAGTGTTTTGGTCTCCAGTAATTTCATTTCCTTTAATTTCTCCTGTTCCAGCTGGGCCGATGCACAAACAGTGTGGTTAAGTATGAACTGATGCGCCCGTCTAACAAAGTCCAGCTTTTGGTGCTGTGTGAGGACCATAGAGGGAGGATGGTGAAACACCAGTGTTGCCCTGGCTGTGGATACTTTTGCACTGCAGTAAGTCCGTGCTCTCGATCTAGGGAAGGGGGTACCTGTCGCAGTAGCTGGAAGAGCTGAAGGTGGAGATGGTACCTAAAGGGGTTTACTGACTTCCTGGCATCAGCTCCACCTCGTTCCACAGCACATCAGGTGGTGTTTTCAACAGGGATGTGTGTGAGGGTAGCTGCAATCGTCATCTTTTATTTTCCTGGAGACCCTGAGGGGTGTTACCGAAGGGTTTTCACTGGGATTTCACACCGTGGAAGACTTGCCTTAGGAACAAATTTCTTTGGAACAAGGTTTTCTTTTCTTTCTCTGTACAGACCAATCACATCAAAAATTGTATTAGTTTGGTTTGTAAATGAATCTGTGTACACACATCTGTGTCCCCCCAGCCTGTTCACGACGGTTTAGGTGGGGAACCTGAGTGATGGCACTGGAACAAGGCAGTCTTTGAGATCTGCTGCTGCTTCCTCCACCTCTGCCACTGAGGCTTTTAATAGCATTGGTCCAGTCCTTTAAGTCATCAGTGTCCTAGTTTCCCTGTTGTTAAAGCTGAAAAACACCAGTTGAGGGCCTCACGGGGTGACGAGAAGGCTTAATTGTCTGATGGTAGTGTTCTTCAAGATGACTCAATGAAAGATGCTACAGTAGTCTTAAGCGTTATTGTAATAAATGGAGCCATCCTGGGTTTTCATGCTGAGTCAAAGATCATTTAAAAGATAAAATCCTCAAAACCCTTAAAGGCATTTTGCAAAGCTGAAACAGAGTTAATTAGATTGCTTGGGAGGACCGTGAATTCAGGAGAAGAGTGGGTTTTAACTAGCCTTCCCTTACATGCTTGTACGTCTCTCAGTGACATGTCACTTCACACAGGTGAACCTGGGAGGGTTTGTCTGTGCTATCCATCACTAGTAACACAGAGCACAGCAGGGCTTCGGGTAGCACTGGTACCACAGGGCAGTGAACTCTGGGGTACCCTCAGTTCAGTTCGAAGGACTTCGCTGGAAAGGGAAACTTAATTTTAAGCAAAGTTGCCCAAGTTTGTTGAATGTGCAGTCAGCCACATTATTGGCATCAAACAGCGTATGGGGCTGGTCCAAGCAGGGAGGTCGCATACGTGAAGTTACATTGGGGTGACAGCTGATGTAATTATATTCATGTAGGTCCTTGAATGGTTTGTGCGCAGGTTTGTTGGGTAGTTTTCATGCTGGCTCAGCACATAGGCCTGAAGTTTTCTTTTTCCAGTTTTGGGGGCGTCCTTACAGTACACTGGCACTTCTAGGAACATAAGTGAGAACTTCAAGCGTTAAGAGGAAAGAGCTGGAAATTGGGACTTCTTGGTTCTGTTTCCCAAGCACAATTAAAAAACTTGCTTTGCAGTCCCTAACCGAGTGAGTTTTTTCTCCCATTACCTTGCTTTTGTTCTTTTCTAAAGAAGTGGCAGTGCTTGCTTACTGTATTGGAAGCGCCAGGGACAAGAGTGGTGATGAAAGAAGTGTTTAAGAGATCTGCGGATGAAGCATGTAGAAGGGGTAAGGCATGTAGTGACCAAGGTGTGAATTTCTTCCATGTGGTCTTTTTAGGGCACTTTCATGGAGTGTCAGCCGGAGAGCAGCATCTCCCACCGTTTCCACAAGAACTGTGCCTCCCAGGTCAACGACATGAGCTACTGCCCACACTGCGGGGAAGAGGCCTCCAAGGCAAAGGAGGTGACAATAGCAAAAGCAGACACGACCTCGACGGTGTCACTGACCTATGAGCAGCAGAAACCAGCGGCTGTGGAGGGAAGGGCTGACACCACGACAGGGAGGTGAGCTCAGGAGACCATACTTTGCGTTGGGATGCTTGTGCTCCTCCTGATGGAGCAAAGTGCTTTCTGGTCCTGCTCTGACAACCCAAACTCAGCTGCAGGAATCTGCAAGTGTGTTTCGTTTTGCTCTTTGTGCTGGAGAAGAGCACAGCAGCCACAGGGTGAGCTGGGGCAGAGACTGTGAAGATACGGGGGGTTCAGGACTTAAACCCATTCCTTCCTCTTGTTGTTAGGAATGGAAGTAGTAGTGGAACAAGTTGATGTTGCTAGGTCTGCTGAGTGACAGGGAAATTCATGAAGTATCGAGCTATAGCTCCTGACTTTCACCAGTGGGCACAGGTATAAAGAGAGGATGAAAATGCAGAGGAAAGCACAAACCAAGCCATCCCCGTGTTGAAAAGTGCTCCGAGTTCTTGTCTGACCTGATCTTGTTCTGGTGGCTGTTACAACTTGTGCTACATTCCGGGGTTTCCTGTAGCACAGAGTACATCAAATTGTAATCATAGGGCAGTGCAGCTCTTCTTTGGGGCAAGGTCTTACCGAAAAGGCTGTATAATATATTGGTTTGTGTTTCAATTTCACTTAAGCTTATCTGTATTTAAAATCCATTTCCTTTCCTTCTTTGGCATAAGATACGCACTGTTGTGTATTTTTAATGGTTGTGCTTTGGCTGTCTCTCATTTTTTTCTCTTCAGTGGCACTGGGTCACGGTTGTCAGAGGAAGACAAGCCAGAAAGTTCAGCTGCTGAGGGGTTTGACATGGCTGGGTCTTCAGTTTTTCCAAAGCCTACTACTAGCCTGACCCAGGGACCGGTTAAAGAAACTCTGGAAAGTGCCCTGATTGCCCTGGACTCCGAAAAGTAAGAAAAAGACTGCTGGGTCCCTCCAGTTCCCAGCGAAGCTGCTTAACCTAGAGAAGAATGAGGTTTAGCTTCTCTGGATTTTGGTCCCACCCAGACCCTTTTTCAGTCGTTTGTCACCCCCAACAGATCACTGATTGAAGAGAACAGTTACAGCTCTAAATGTTGCATTGCTTTATCTGGAGGATTTAGTTTTTCACTGTCCCTCCAACCACAGCTGTAACTATTGGGAGTGCCTGTTCACAGTAGTAAGACCCAGAATCTGTTGGTGAGCGGTGCTGAGTAGATACGGCCCTTGTTAGCCCAAGGCTGGCTGTGGTCGGGGCTGGAAGTTTTAAGACCTCCTTCTGGAGACTTGTTGTTCTTGTGTTTTGCTGGCACTCTGGAGCTGTGCCATAGGGACAGACTTTGGCATGCATGTGGGGTAGCAGCGGGGTGGGATGAAATACCGGGAGTGTTATTCAGTGAGTATTAATTGTGCCTCTTGCCTCCCCTCCTGTAGACCCAAGAAGTTACGGTTCCATCCAAAGCAGTTGTACTTCTCTGCGAGGCAAGGAGAGCTGCAAAAAGTCTTGCTTATGTTGGGTAGGTGGCTCCTTCCCAGGACATTGCGTGTCTGGCAGTACTCCCAGCTCCTGCCAGGCAGCTGCCAGAGTCCAGTTCCCAGCATGGCAGGACGTCATATTCCCCACTGCCCCCTGTGAGTGGAGTTGGAGGAGAAAAGACACTTTACAAGTGATGTGTCATTGGAAATGGCTTCATCTTTCTGTGAAATGTGGACCTGCTCCCAACCTGTTTCTGCATTTGGGCATGGTTTTATCCAGAGAAGCTGTTTCTGTCCCCAGGTGACCTACATGTGATTTTTCCAGTCCCACAGAACTTTTTCTCTCCATGCCATGGGATAGTCAGGTTTTTGCATCCAGTAGAGAGCTAAAAAGGTGGGAGTCTGCTTAAGCTGGGAGGCATGAGCAAGAGAGCAGAAAGAAAGAGCCCTTCAATATACAGGGTTTGTTTTGGGGTACATTGTTGTCTGTCACCGGATGACTTGGAGCTGCTGAGCTTCTTTTTACCAGCAAATATTCCGGAGGAATCTCCCCCTTTGAAGGACACAGTGTTTCCTTGGGATCATTTCCTTTCCACTCCAGTACTTTGCAGTACATTTTTGGATGCTTTCTGTTCTTGTCATTTATCAGATTCTTCTTTTTTTGTCTAGCAAGTGTTAGCTTCATTGTTTGTGTCTTCAATAGCACAAAAATGTTATTCATTGATATTTAACTACGGCCTCATCATATGCAACATGTTATCATGCCCAGACATCTTTGTCTGGCTGTCATCATCGTCTGTCAGTCTTTGCACAGCTGTGTGAATCTCTGGCCAGATCCCGAGCTTGTGTTAGTTGGAGAAGCTCCATCCATTTTGTAGCCCTATGTTTGCAAGGATGCAACAAGGATTGCTAATATTAATTGCAGTTAATAGTGGTGAGACAAAAAAGCCCAGGTAGTACCGACTCTGTCTCCAACTTCTGTGTTGCTTTAAACAAAGCAGCTTTTTTTTTTCTTTTTATCATTGTATGGTGTTTGTTGGTTTTATTGCACTGAGAGGTGGTGAATTGTGAATCTGAGGAAGACAGCCTGTGCAGAAATTGTAATGCCTTGAAAGGTATTAAATTCCATGGTGTTTCTGAAACTCTTGGTTGGAGGGCTGTTGCATATCAAATGTCTGTGGGACTACCCTGAGAGCTTTCTGGCTCGAATGTGTAGTGAGCCTTTAGAAGGACTGAGGATGGGCTGGGAAGCTGTCCTTTAAAAGCCTCTAGCTGAGACCAGATTCTCCTGTTACGCTTTTCTCTGATCTCTGAATTGAGGTTGAAAGCATCTCTGCTTTCTTTTTCAGTGGATGGGATTGACCCCAATTTTAAAATGGAGCATCAGAATAAGAGAACCCCTCTCCACGCTGCTGCTGAGTCTGGCCATGTGGACATCTGCCATATGCTGATTCAGGTCTGTCTGCACTTACATTCTTCTGTACAAGCAATTTTCTGTGGTTTTTGGTCTCCTCCCTCACATGGCTAAAACACGCTTGGAAATCAGCACTGAAGCATCCCTCCTGTAAAAAAACCTTCTCGTTCTCAGGGTTTGCTAAGGAAGGAGTGGTGCAGAGTAACGTGAGGTCTTAGGTCACAGGACTGAAGCTGTCTTTCTAGGCTGTTCTCCAAGCAGGCTTTGCTCTGGGCAATGAGCATGTGAAACTTCGATGCAGGGCACAGTGGAGCACGTGGGAGCCGCAGAGCAGAGCGGTGTTCCAGCGCAGGCTGACCGCAGGCAGGCTGCATGTGGGCTGCAAGCTGCTGCCGCGTTGCTCTTTGTAACGAAGGCAGGTAGGCTCTGGAGCCCGGAATGTAGCAGACCCTGTCTTCCCTTCTGTCAAAACCTGAATAACTCCAGCAGGATTTTCCTCTGTGATGTAAATGTCCCGCACGTGGACAGGAGGGAAGGAAAGATGCAAGTTTGGCTTGTTGGCTGAGATTTGGATTCTAATTGAGGGAAGATGGTCAAGGACAAAGAGGCGCTCTTGTTGACCCACTCCAAAATGACGTGAAGAAAAAAGGATTTTAAAAGTTACAGCTTTTGCGTTTTGTACTGGCGTACATGGTCCGGAGTGACTGGAAGTATGTTTTCTTTACCCTGTGTGACTGGTAAACCTTAAAGGGCTTTCGAGAAAACAGCAATGCCACATCTCTGAAAATGAGCCTGCTGAGATGTTGCATTTCAGTGTCTGGAGTTAAGATGCTTTCGGAGTGCTGTCCGAAGATGCAGCTATGGCCCTACCCTGCTGCTCTCACTCACTTCAGTTACTGTACATGAAGGCAATGGAACGACTTGTATTAGTAAAAGGAACAAAATTGGCAAGGGGTGACAAACAATTTGAACTGAGTCTCACTAGGGTTGGCTTGTATCCAAGGTCCTTCATCTTCTTGTCTCTTCCCTGATGTCTGGCTACTGCAGTAGCACAGTATTTGGCTGGGAACGTCCCCAGCTTGTTAAACTCAAAGTGCCTCTTCTCTGGTCTGGTTTAAATAGCTGCAGCTATTTAAAAGTGATCAAAACAAATGCATTCAGTGGGAGGCACCTGGAAGCCGTGGGGCCAACTTCTTGTGCCAGGTGAACCTGGGTCAGTGTGTGGCTGCTGTAAACAGCTCTGTGCTTCACCCGTACGTACGCCTGCGTGGCCTGCCCGGAATTGTGCCATCTCTACAATTTTCTTTTGGTTTTAAGTATTGGGTGGGTTATTGAGCTAAGCTGAAGAGTTAAAGCAGGCAAGGTACATGACACAGTAGTGTTTTGGAAAAAAGTAAGATTTTGGTCCAAGGTACTCCATGTTGAACTGAACAGATTCTCAGAGACCTCTAGAAATGTTAACGTTGACTTCAACAGGAATAGTTAGCCAATCTCTAGGACTTTTTTTTTTTACAGCTCCTGCCTCTTGCAATCAGCAAGTTGTTCCTACTGCTTGTGACATTGGGAAGAGCTGGTTGTTTTGTTCATTGTGTCTGTAGAAATGAAAGGCCAGGGAAAATGAAGCTGCTGGAAAAAGGAGGGGGCTGATTTTTCCAAATTGTTACACAAACAGTATCTAGAATGTAGCGATACAAAATCCATTAATAACAGGAGATATTTAATAACAGCTCTTGGCTTCCTTATGCCCCAGTTACTGGCTGTAGAAGGCAGGAGAGGGGGCAGACAGTGTGTGCTGCTTTCCAAAACAGGTGAAGTTGGACTGCCGCCTTTCCTGGTTTTATTTCTTCCCCCCCCGCCCCCCCCCCCCCCCGCCTCTGCTTAATATGGCTAAATTTCAGGAAAAAACTTCCTACGAAATTTCTGCTCCCACATCCTTCCGCTGCTAACTGGTGATGATTATAACTGTCCTTGTGTTTGCCTTGGCCTCTGTAACAGGCTGGTGCCAATATAGACACCTGCTCTGAAGACCAGAGGACCCCACTGATGGAAGCAGCAGAAAACAACCATCTGGAAACTGTGAAATACCTTATCAAGGCTGGAGCACTAGTAGATCCTAAGGTAGCAGTTTATTTCTTCTCTTTTTCTCCTGAAGAAGCTTCTGTTCACCGTTTCTTTCTTGATAGGTTTTAAGTCTTGGGTGGGAGTACACAGGCAGAGGGGGAACGGACCTGCTTGTCTTGGGCGTGAAGGCTTGGCGAGGCTGTGCTTGTTGGTAGGATCATTCTCACGGCGCTGTGTCCTGGCTGGGAGCACTCTGGGGCAAGTGCTGCCACTCGCTACATTAGTTTGTGGCCCCAAATGTAGCAGGTATTTGATTTTGTATGGGGACCACTAAGTATTAGTGTCACAAATCCATTGCATTTGAATTTGGAGTTTGATTTCAGAGTTTCCTTCTCTATAGACTCTAATAATGAGGATTTTAGGGTGACATTTTAAAATGAGTTGGTAATTAGGTGCTTGCCAAGCCAGCAAAAATGACAGAGGAAGCTTTGCTTTCCAAAGGACTGATGTGTGGTTTCTTGCAGTCACGCTGCGGTGGCAAAATTGGACCCCATCTTTAAACTCTACCCTTTAATTTAAACAAATACAATAAAATGCAGCTGTCTGTTTGCCTTCAGCATGCTCTGGTTACTTTGCAATCTTGGAAAACGTACAGATCGTTTATTAGTCCCATAAATCAGATGCTATTTGGAACACAGGAACCCTCCCCATGTGAACTTCTTATTGTTACAACCTGCTGCTGTAGGCACGCTCCTCTGCTATTGCTGGGGAGTACGGCAGGGTCAGGATGTTCTTTTCGTGAAGGAGCTAGCAGGGCTAGGAGGATTGCACAAGATATCGAGTGCTGCCCACCCCGAGCCTTAAAAAGATCCTCAGGAGCCTGGTTCTGAGCTGGGAAGGGGGAAAAGACAGGACAGGCACACGTGAGCTCATGCTGGCCACTCTCCCAAGTGTCTTGGAGCAATCCAGATGTCTCTCACCTGATTTGTTCCTGTGGAAGAGAAAAGAGGGGGGGTTTAGCTTTTAAAGGAAGGAAGAAAATCCTGAGCTTGCAAAAGCAAATTAGAAGCCCGAGATCGCATCTGAAGTCTAGACTAGTTTATTATGTTAATTAGTTTCTTGCACCAAATTAGTCATCTTTTTGAAAGCAGCAACATTGCAGTTTAAAATCAGCCATTTCGATGAGGAATCCAGACGGTAACTGCTGTGGGTGTGCTGAGCCTGCCCAGCCTGGCCCAGCAGGGCTGCTAGGTGGAGGGGATGCTGAGGACAGCGGTGGGGTGGATGGGGGCTTCTCAGACCCCTGGGTGAAGGTTTTGATCCTGTTAAAAACCCACCCACAAAATCTGCAGGAACTTTTTTATTAAAATGTGCCTGCTGCCTGTAGGGTTGAGAAGCTGCACTTGGCTCATGCTAATTTGAGGGGAAAGCTGTAGCATGATTCAGGTATGGCAGGCAATATGGGGATGTGGAAATCCCTTCTTTACCCAAAGGAGCCCACACAGTGTAACCCCTACCCCAGGATGTCCCATCCTTGCTCAGAGGGTTGCTCCCCAGCCCTGTGCCACCACACTCTCAGCTCTGCTCCATCCAAAAACTCTCACCTCCAATGTTGTTTCCAGAGTCTTAGCTGGAAGGAATCATTTGGGTTTTCAGTCTTTCATTTCCTCCTCCTTATTTCCTGGTCTCTGGGCCTTGCAGCTTGCTCGTGGGATATAAATGCCTGATAAAAATCAGGCTTCAGCCACTGAGACCTTTCCTGTTAGTGTGGGAGTGTCTCTGTCGTGACTCACAGCCTGTCCCATCTCCACCGGACCCTGTATTCTCAGCTCCCAAAGGCATTTTTCCTTTCAACCTTCACGTTCTGTTGTTTTTGGTTTTGTTGTTTTTTTTTTTTATCTCCTATCTCAGTAGATGGTTGCAGGCACACTGGGGACTTGGTCTCTTGGCAGCCTGGTAGCCCCTGGTACCCCTTCGCCCTGCTGCCAGGTGCTGGGATAATAAGGCCTTGTGCTAATAAAACACAGCAAAAAAATCTGGTATTGAGACAAAGCTGATGTAAAGTGCAAGCTCTGCCTGTGTAAGGGATTTCTGTCTCCCCTTGGCTCTCCAGCACATGGAGAGGAAGAGCTGGAGAGGGTCTGTTGTGGAAGGGGAGCATCAGTCTGTCAGGGTTTGGGGCTGGTACCTTCCCTAGGCTTTGCCAAGGCATCTGTTCCCATAGCCTTTGCACTCTCAGCCTCCTACTCTGCATGGGTTGCACCTCTGAGCTGTGCGTAGAGCTCCCTCTGCTCAGTGCTGGCGTTGGTTTGTGCTCTCTCCACTCCTGGCAAGGGGCTGGGGGGTTTGGAGTCCTCTGCTCTGTCTGAGAACTTCCCTGATGTTCCTGAGCATCACTGGTGTCATGCCAACATGGGAAACACTAGGAAGCCATGTCTCCTGGGTGCTTGTTCTGTGGTTATGTCCAGGATGCGGAGGGCTCCACGTGTCTGCACTTGGCTGCCAAGAAGGGGCACTACGATGTTGTTCAGTACCTCCTCTCCAACGGGAAGATGGATGTCAACTGCCAGGTGAGGCCTTTCTGCAAGGGTAGAAACTGCTTTTCTCAGGTCAAGGACTCAAGTCTCAGCAGTGTGGGCAGTCATTGCTCAAATACAGTCCTGCTGCTGGGGGGCACCTGAGGAATTACGGGGTGACAATGCCATGGGCATCCTGGTTGCTAGAGAAGGCGATCCTCTCCACTGACCACATGGAAACTTTCGTTCCATGTGCCTTCATCTGCATTTTGTCCTTGACCCTGGATTTGCTGGTGGAGCTCTTCCTAGCAGCAGGGGTGGTAGCATCGTGGGTGTGCTGTGGAATGGGTCGAGCCTGGCACTCGCCATGGCAGAGCTTAGCCATTGCTGTAGGGTGAGGCATTGGGGTTCCTCGTTCTGGGGGAAGGCCAGCTCCCCCAGGCTTCTTGGGGAGCTTTTGTAAGAGCTTTTACACAAGCTGGATGTTTGTTGTGCCTTCTGGACAGTCAGCTGTGTTTGAACAACCAGGAGATCCATTGCCGGTGTGTTGAGCTGCAAATAAACTCCAGCCTGCTAGGCGTGTTGGTTCAAATCATGCTGGGCATGCAGGACCCTGAGGGACCTTTCCCTGGAGTGGTGGAGACAAGGATAGCGATGAGACACAGACATGGCGAGGGAAGGGGTCTGTGGCTCCCAGGCAAGGTGCTCCCAGGCAAGGTGCACCCTGCTGCGGCTGCCAAGGGGCTTGTGAAGCCAGCAGGAGGCTGAAGCCAGCAGGGCATTGTCCTGCCCGTTCTGCATGTCTCACCCTTTCCTTTCCCTCCTCAGGATGACGGAGGCTGGACGCCGATGATCTGGGCCACCGAGTACAAGCATATTGAGCTGGTGAAACTGCTGCTTGCGAAGGGGTCAGACATCAACATCCGCGACAATGTAAGGTTCTTCCTGGAATCCGTTTCAGAAATGAACCACGATCTCTGTCTAAAAGCCCAACAAACCCAAGGAGGCAGATTCTGGGCTCAGTGCAGGGAGGCGCAGTGGTCCCTTGACACAGGTAGTTTGGGGCAGTGAGTGAAAAGTACCTGGTGGGAGAAGTTTCCTCCGTATTCTGGGGAGAAGTTTAGAAGCTGGCAAGAAGTCCTTTTCCTTCAGCTCTTCTGACACAGCCCATAAGGATGCTGTACGCAGCGCTGCAGGCTGCAGTCAGCTCTGTGCCTTGCTGCTTCTTACGCACCTGGGTCCACCGTGCTGCCACTTGCATGCTGCGCCAGGCAGATCCCCCTCTAGTCCAGACTTACCAGCTCCACGTTGGTCACAGGCCAGTGTGCACTGGGCATGGGTTAGGGTTAGGGGCATCCTGCGTGCTTTTTGAGGGGCGTAAGCTTGTGCTTAGGTGTTCTGGATGGATTGGGCTGACCCTCTGCCAGCAAGTAGCACAAGCCTGGCTTTTCCTAGGCATAACAGGCATGTAGCCACCAGTGTGGAGCGAGCGTGCCCAGGCTGGCGGCAAAACGTGCTGGAGCTGGCTCTTGGCCTGCTATTCACCTCCGTAAATCCTGCTCAAGTGGGATGTGCTCCATATCTGAGTCTCTGGGAGCTCCATGGGCCCAGCAGTGCTGCCTGTGGGGCTGTGCCAGGCAGTTTCACAGGGATTTCCAAGTAAGCAGGGAAGATACAAGGGAGATGTTGTCTCCTTTTTTCCCCAGTCATCCAGCTTTCTGTTCAGGAGACTCATTATAATATCAGCACTGCTCCTCTTCTTTTTTTCTTAATAGTATGTTTCTCTTTCTTTCTTTTTTGTCTCTAAGGATATTGAAACCCCAGAAGTACCTGCAAGGCAGGCTTGAGTGTGAACCGGGGTGTGATTAGATATTCCAGGCACTGGCCTGAGAATAGTTTGAGATAGTGACATAGTTTGATAAATGAAAGGTAACTGGCTTCACTGCTTTCTTCACGGAGTTTTTACAGTGAAGTACCTTCCCCACCATCAGTTCACGCTCTAGCATGCCTCATGGCAGTCTGTTTTGTTGTCCAGGGCTCCTAGTGCTTTTTTAATCCAAGGGATTTAAGCAGCTGGTTTGTATTTGTCTCCCTAAACGCCTCACTTTATCTTGGGTGCTAGCAGAGGTAGGTGTTGGCATGTTTGTCTCCTGGGGCTCAGAAAGGCTCCAGCTGTGCCTGAGGAGTTGCCGTCCCCAGTCTGAAAGCCCTGCTGGGTAGGAACCTCCTCGATAGCTTAGATAGTTCCCAGGCAGGTCTGGATCTGATACTGTGCCTAAAAGCAAAAGTCGAGGGGACTTTCTGGGTTGCTGCGTTGCTTCAGAGCCCTACTGCTGACTCTGAACAAAACTGACTTGTTAGATCTGTCACAGAAGCCTTTTGGCTACCAGTTACAAGATCACACATTAAATGATGAAAATCAAATCAGCTCAGTCAACAATTTACTTGAAAGAAAAATGTCCTCTTAGTAGATGTATGTATGGCGTATCCGTTACTGTACCTAGGTTTGGTGTCTCCTGATTGCAGTCATTAAGAAGCAATGTCACTTGTGCTGGGAAACATCATACTCTGGGAGAAATGCTTTGGATTGTAATTATGCCGCTGTTAGGCAGTAGCCGATGCAAGGTGGAGCAGCGAGCCTAGGTGTCTGTAACCTGTCTGAGCGGCAGCACATGGTGTGCAATCGACAGGATTAATTTTTTCTGTAGATCGGTACATGATATGGTTAGAGTTTGGTTTTTTTTATTCTAGATGTTACCATAATGGGAGGCAGAAGCCTTATAGAAAAAGGGCTCCCCACTCCCTGGTGTATGTCAGTACACCCATTTAAGGAGGGATATAAGTTAAGTTGCGGTGACTTAAAGATGTGCTTTATTTTTGCTTAAAAAAAAAAACCAAAGGAGAAAAGTTAGGTGATCATTACTATTATTGCACTGTTGTAATGGACGTCTTTAGAGCTTGTCGTGGGGAAGTGTTCAAAGTGTGCTGCAAATTGCACTGTAACAGAAAACAGAGTATCATCGCTTAAAATATCTCCATCAAAAAGATGAGTGTTCAGCTATTTCTAGTGCCGCTAGTGAGAGATGAGTACATACAGTATTTAAGAGATGCCTGAAGTCGGATTGATTGCTTTCCCTGTGGCTCACGGTTCGCTTTCTAGTACCTTCATATACCCTGTAGCTTGTGCTCTGCTCTTATTCTCTTAATTTTGTAGCACTGGGAGACATGCTGGCTTTTCTGTCTGTCTGGGCTGGGGAAGCTCAGCTTCTAGCCTTTTCCAGCATGTTTGTTCATGTCTGTCACCTCTCTCATGGATTGATCCAGATTGTTTTGTGGCTTAGAGACAGACGATTTGCCTGCATGTATAAGGCAGGCGACGGACCGCTTTATGTGCAGCCTCCCCGTCGTTGGCGCGCGGAGGCGGCGGGAGTGAGAACTGCCTGCTCGTCTGCACGGAGATTTCCCTGCCCGCCCTGGCAGTCCCAGCCAGAAGGAGCAATGCCGGGAAGGAGACTGCAAGCCACATGTTGCATCCTGCAGGTGTAGAGCTCCCAGAGCGATAGGGTTTTAAGGCACTAAACAGCCTCTACTCTGTTTTCTTTCTCTCCAGGAAGAAAATATTTGTTTGCACTGGGCTGCTTTTTCTGGCTGTGTTGACATAGCGGAGATACTGCTGGCTGCTAAGTGTGATTTACACGCAGTGAATATTCACGGGGACTCGCCCCTGCATATTGCAGCCAGAGAGAACCGCTACGAGTGTGTCGTGTAAGTACAGCTCCAGTCCAGCCACTTCTCTCCCCTCCCCTGGTCACTTCTTTTTACTGGATGCAGGCTGGCAAGCTCAGGAGATCCTGGGAAACGCCTTTGGCATTTAAACACAAACCAAAATTGCGATGGAGGGCTTGTTTCTCCATTGCCTCGCTCCTGGGGGCACTGGGCCTGAGCTACCAGCTGCTGCCAGAGCTGGTGTAAAACATCAGAAAACGGGGAGTGGTCCTGGAGCCTTAGGCAGAGGGCTCGGGGGGCTGTACTCAGCCTGGGCTTCCCAGCAGAAAGGTGTCAGGCATCCTCGATTAAAGCTTTTTTTTTCCTCCCCTACTCGCCCTACAACTAGCCAGGCATAATATGGTAACAGGGCTTTTCCTTTGCTCCATCGCTGCTGTGAATGAAGTCCCCGTGTGTACTCACCAAAAGCTGGTGAGTATAAACAAGGGCCAAGTTCAACACCAGTTTTCTGCGGGACTGTTCCGTTTCCAGCCGACTCTTCCCACCCCATATCTTTCCCTGTCAGAGAGTTTCAAGCCTGTCTGAAGTTAGGCTGGTACCAGCCAGGTACCTGTCACGCCTGAAGCAAGGCGAGGTTTGCCTGGAGCTCTCGTGAGTGCCTAGAGCTCCAGTCTGTGGCTTCTGCCAGCGCCTTCACCTAGAAGGATTCACTGAACCATGCTTAATAAAGAAAACTCAGGTGATTATTCACTACTACAGATTCTTCCTTGTCCCTTAAGGGCTGGCTGGAGGATGCAATTCAGCTTGTTTTCCCCTTGCACGGTTTCTTGTGGGGAATGCTTAACCTCATCCTTCCTTACTGTTTTGCAGTCTCTTTCTTTCCCGTGGCTCTGATGTCACTTTAAAGAACAAGGAGGGTGAGACTCCACTCCAGTGCTCCAGCCTTAACTCTCAGGTCTGGGTGGCCCTACAGATGAACAAGACTCTCAAAGAATCATCTACTGACAAGCCTGCCCAGATAGAGAAGGTTGTGAGCAGGTGAGAATACGCCTGGCTTTGCTTGTGGGTCATGAAATAAAGCCTTTGCACGGGGGCGACAGGGGACCTGGTTTAAGAAAGGATTGCAAGTGCATGCTTAGCTTTTTTAATTAGTGTGAAGGTCAGTTTGGGCTTAGCAAGAACGAAGCATATGCTGATTCAGACCTTGGTTTGTAAATTCATCCTCCAAATGGAAATACTCACAAGCAGAACAATCTGTAACACGGGGCGGGGAAAAAATGAACTCGGTTCTAGTCTGTGATGCTTTCAGGCTTTGAGTGCTCAGTGATCAAAGACAGTAATTCTGCCCCAGGATGGCATCTGAATGGCCCCTTGTTCAGCAGAGCTTTTCTCCTGTGACAATTCTCTTTCTCCTACTGACAGAGACATCGCCCGGGGTTATGAGCGGATCCCAATTCCCTGCGTCAATTCAGTGGACAGCGAGCCTTGTCCTAGCAACTACAAATATGTTTCGCAGAACTGCGTCACCTCCCCAATGGACATTGATAGAAACATCACTCATTTACAGGTGAGGAATCGTGCATATCCACATGTTTTTCCTTGTCCTGGTGTGTGCATTCAGAGATGTTGCAGTGCACTGCACCTCAGAACAGGTTTTGCATTCAGAATGGTCTATGTCTAGTACTAATATTGCCATCAAATTCCAGCTCAGGCTGTAGTCCTGAACTCCAGCTCTTGCTCTAGGAGGTGAGATTCTGCTTTTCTTTGTTTCCAAGACTTAAGCTAACCTCTGCATTCAGTCGTGTGCTGTAGCCTCAGCCATCTTGTGCTGGCTGATGTGGCTCCCATTTATCCTTTTCCTCTGTTCTGTATCTGGAGAGTTAGTGAGTTGGTGGGAGACCTTCCTCATGCTGTCTCCCTACCGACTGCAGCATCCAGGCCAAGGTCTCTGTTGTGGTACTGGAAGTCCCTGAAGAACTGGGTTGTGAAAGCAGAGGTGAGGAAGCGCAGGGTGAGGGTGACCCCTCTGGGCACAGCTTTCAGGTGGCCCAAGTGACCTTCCCATGCCTCACCCCCTGTTGTGCAGCAGCTGGTGGTGGGACTGTGCTGGCTGGTGGAGTGCTGGGGAAGCAGCCAGCTGGAGCACCTGTGTGGGAGGAAGCAAGCAGCAGGGGAGGACTGAGACATCATGTTGCATCATCTCCCAGCTCTGGTCCCTCCTTGGAGCTTGCCTTGTCCTCAAGTGTGGAGTACAGCTCATAGGGCATGGAGGGAGGTTAGTGACACAGGGGAACATCTTCTCATGAGAAAGGAAGGTGGCTCAGTGTGAGATTCTTTCCTCACATTCGTTGCACACAGAAATAAAGAATGGAGTGAAGATGCCACTGGACTGATGAGACTGATTATCTTTCTGGCTAATGAGCTGCAGCAGGAGAAAGTGAAGACTTGAGGTTTTCTCTCTGACCCAGTCACAGAAGTTGCTCTCTCAGTTGAGTGAGTGTGGTGTGGAGTTAACCCCTTTTCTTCTCTTCCAGTATTGTGTGTGTATAGATGACTGCTCCTCCAGTAACTGCATGTGTGGCCAACTCAGTATGCGCTGCTGGTATGATAAGGTGAGGACACAGAACCTCCTCTTGGGCTAGACCAGTGCCTGTGAGCTGAACTTTGCACGTTCAGTAGTACCTTGAAAACAGTTCCTTGCACAACTCCTCTCTTCTTGTGTTAAAATGCCTAAAGTTGTAGTCCCAGCTTTGAGATGTATGTGACAATAACGAAATGAGTACTCAGGGAAGCTTTTCTAGTGTTACTTATTTGTGTTACTGTCATGCCAACTGAGCCATTAATTATACCCATGTGATAGAGAACATTTAATAATCCATGCGTGAAACGGCTTCCGTTTCAGAGCAACGTAGGAAATGCTGTAATATCTGAACAAGGGGAGGGTGGTAGAGAGATTTTTTTCCCCTGCTTTTATTTATTGTGATCCTTCTGGATGAAGACAAAGTAAAGATGTTTTAACTGCAACATTGCCAGAAGCCTGGTTTGTTTTGGGTAAGTGTGCTTCAATCCTCCAGGGAGGTTTTGAGGTTAATATTTGGACAGGTTCTGCTAAGATCAGAAGTTCTGTGAATCTCGGCAAGTTTCTCCCAGGGGGAACGTTGGCATCTTTCTTTGCTTTGTAGCCATTTTATTTACACGGTAATAGGTGATTACATCTTTCAAGCCTTAAAAGCCAAATTTGTTAAATATGATGAACTGCATCTATCACTTCTTTAATCCTACGTGGTTGGTAAATAATTGAATTGCAGCCTTTTTGGGACTGTTATTTGGGAAGATAAGATAATGTGGTTCACAGAACTTGGGTGTACTGGCCTTGTACTCTGGAAGTTTAGGCTTTATTCCAGAGACAGACTAAGCGTCTGCTTCTCCCCTCCAGCACTGCAAAATGATAATAATGGTGATGCACACCGGCTTTTTGCACAGCACTGTAAGATGTGGTTTTGGTTGTGCATAGGATGATGCCAGGCAGCAAATATCTAGACCGTTTCTTGCTGTTTGTCAGCTGTCAGTGATGGTGGCAAGTGTGCCACTGTCGGAGTGGAGGAAAACTACTGCAGAAGTTGAGATCTGGTGCTGATTTTGGGGAGCTCAGGGCCTGTCTCCACCTTGGGGTGCTCTGGCCTGTTCTTACACTTGGGGGAATTTCTGCTCTCGGCCTGCCTCTGGTTTGGAGGGGTCACAGGAACAGACAACTAACCCAGTCTTGAATGCCTCTCCTCTTCAGGATGGCCGACTCCTGCCTGAATTCAACATGGCTGAGCCACCACTGATCTTTGAGTGTAATCACGCGTGCTCGTGCTGGCGAACCTGTAGGAACCGGGTGGTGCAGAATGGGCTCAGGTGAGGAGGATCCAAACGCAGCTTATCTTGGCAAGACCAACACCAAACTTTTGAGCTTTCTGGCTCTCTAGTCTCAGCTCACCCATGAACCCACAAAAGCCCCAGACTTCCCGAGATGAGACAGGAGGTGGGGCAGGTACCACCGCACATGCAGTGTGGGATGCACGTGGGTTCCTGCGTGCTGCTGGTGGGAATGGAGCAGCAGTGGGTTGATGAGCTCAGTTAATATTTGCACCCTGTCCCTGCCACGTCGTGTAGGAACCGCAGTGTTCTTTCATCAGCCTGACCATGAAACATACAAAGGGCTGGTGGGTTTGCATGAACAGCCTAGATGTAACTTCTCAGATGGAGATCTGTGAAGAAAATAACAGCAACAGAAACGGCAAAGCCTTAATTTAGAAGATCTTGTGAGTTAGCAGTCTATATTAGAAATATAGGCCAGCATGCCCAGACTTGGCTGCTTAAAATTTCCAAGCTACTGGCGTGACTCCCCCTGAATTGCATACCTGAATACCTTTTGGTCTCCGGTGCTGCAGATTAGGCTGTTCAGGTTTTGGTGCCAGGCTAAAAATGTACGTGTTTTGTTTTGGACCTCTGCTATGGAGAAGTTTGCCACTGCACTATGTTCAGAGGAATCCCACTGGAAAAAAAGCCTTTTGCAAATTTTTTGTAGTACTGACAACACTTTTTTTTTTTGCAAGCTTTGTAGTTTCAATGACATTTCAAAATGTTAAAAATAAGTAAGGAAAAAGCTCGATGTGTTTCCACAGAACTTTACCTCTCTGGTTTTCCCTGCCAAGCTCCAGTGCTCCATTGTCTACGTGGGTGTTTATTTAGGAGCTGTACAGCTAGAGCTGTTGCTTTTACATTTTTGCTTCGCTAAAGTGTTGTGCTGAAAGATGGGAAGGGTTGGAAACCCAGCCATGAGCCTGGGAGAGCAGCTGTGTTGGAAAGCTGGCGGTAAGGTCGTCAGGTGCATGGCAGAGCTGTGCCTGAGGTCCCTGGGGAGGCAGTGCAGGGAACCTCTCGCGTTTGGGCTGCGGTGTGACACATGGGTGCTCCTGCTCCATTTTCAGTGCTTCCTTTATCAGATTCGCTCCAAATTAACTCTGCTTGGCAGCACACACATTTCCATCTGGCAGGCTGACCCAGCTCAGCTGGGAAGCTGAGATCGGAGCCGTGGTCCTGCTGCTGTCGGTGTTGGTCCCGACAGCAGAGCCTGAACCTGAGCTTGGCTCTCTGTTCCGCTGTGATGGATGAGGCAAAACATGGGGGAGCTTCCTCAAGTCTGAAATACAGTGTTAATAACTGGTTTCTCTGAGGGCAGCCGTTCTCATGAAGTCATGTTTTGCCCTGGTGAAGGATGCAAGAGTTGTGAGCGAATATGGGAAAATGCACAGCCCCTGGTTTGAGCTGACGGTGCAAGGATGGGATGGGTGGGGGGAAGAGGAGACAAGTACTGGAGAAAGCAACAGGATGAAGTTAAGGTGAGCATTGGGTTTCTCTTTGTTCCGATAACAGCGTTGCTGAGAGTGGGTTTTGGTTCCCTCGGGGACAAGAGCGAGCCTTCCCTAGCCCTGGAGACTGTTCATCCTGCACTTAACTCAAGTTCTGGCTGAGCAGGAGGCAGAATGACTTACAGGATTGTTTCTCTGCCTATAAACTCCCCATCAGTAAAATTCCACAGAGCAGCTCTTACACCAAGAAGTTTCAGGTTGCAGTGTTTCTTCCTTGTCTTTCAGCCAGGGAGCTGGATATGATGGAGTTGCTAAATGCACTGGCCTCAGCAGAGGGCAAAGGCATCAGAGCACTTAGCTCAAGGTGTTCTTAACTCACTGTAGGCTCCTGCAGCACACCTCCTGGCAGAGCTGCGTTGCCTTAAGTCCCCTTCCACCTTCCCTGCCTTCCCCTGAGCGCAGGGGGTGTGCATGGAAAGGAGAAGAAATGGTGGTGGTGGGATTCTGGTATCCTAGTGTAACCACACAGAGCATCCAGTGCCGTACCCTCTTCCCCAGCCCCTCGTGTGGACCTCACAAGGTGCAGCTGGGCAGGAGGAGGGGTTGACAGGTGCCCATCCCTTGTCCCCAGGCAGTTTCCATCCCAGCATCTGCCCACACGCTCTGAGCAGCAGTGGGAGTGGAGCGTACCCGCAGTGGTGCCAGCATGAGAACTGGGGTGGGGGGTGGATAGTTGGATATTGAAATCCTCTTTGAGTTTGCAGTGGTGGAAGGAAGGTTGCTGGCTGTTTTGCTCATCTGTCAGAAAAGTCGTTGCCATTCTGCAGAGTGCTGCCATTAAGGTGGCTTTGTTTCCTCTTTTCCAGGACTCGATTGCAGCTTTACCGGACACAAAAGATGGGCTGGGGTGTGCGAACAATGCAAGACATTCCACTGGGAACCTTTGTGTGCGAGTAAGTTATTCAGCTTTCATTAGCTCACACAAACCGTGCTTCCCGAGGGCTGGGTCGTTACACCTCTTTAAGGCAAAGAAGTGGTCACCCAGCCAAGCTGCTTGCCCTCGGTCAGAGGTTTCCTGACTCCATTTCCTATTGTGTGTCCTTTTCCTCATGGCATGGAGCTTTCTCCACCCCTCTCTGTCTTGCTGGAAGCGGTGCTCAGCTCTCACCCCTCTGAAACACAAACGGTGCTGGGGGGGTGGGAAATGCATTTGGGTTGTGCTGCGAACGTGCTCAACTCACATGTTCATCGTGGATATGGGACATTTAAGGCCAAGGCACTTTGAAGCAACTTTTTTCATATTGGATCTTCTTCCGTTTCAATACTGATGTCTCAAGAGGTTTTCCAGTGTCACAGCTCTGGTTTTAGTCTGATTCAGCAAAACAATGAAGCGCTTGGCGTTAAGCACATGTTTCGGCCCTGATTCAATAAAGTACTTAAGAACAAAAAATGTTCAGATTTACGTCAAGTGAAAAAAATGCTGTCAAACCCCATGGTTTTTAGGCTTTAAAGTGGTATATGTACTTTATATTTTGGAAATATTTTGGGAAATGTTCTTTCCATTGCAATAGTACAGTGACTTAAGACCTTCTAAATAAGGCTGGACTCATGATCTCCATGGAAATAGCTGCTGGGGTTTTGTGGAAGTAGTTATTGATGTTTTATAGAATTGGATTGGGGGTTGAGGAAGATTATTGTAGAATTTAAAAAAAAAAAGGGGGGGGAAATAAGAAAAATCTTCAGTGGATCAGCCAGATATTTCTTCCCTGTTAGGAGCTGCTAGATGATAAAATGTTTTTTTCAGAGGTGAAGCTTAAAACTGCTGTTTATGGGGAGTGTCTCAGGTCCATCTTCAGGTGAGGTTAAATACCAAAGGTCCTGGTGTCCTGGTTTAGCACCCAGAGTTGAGCCAGAGCCTGCGAGTAAACTGCTCTCAAAGAAAAAAGGCGCTGACTTGACCAAATCCTACTGGAACGCTAACACACGAGAAGAATAAGCTGTGGTGAACAGGCAGCCCAAGGAAGTGGGGCAGCCCTGCATGACGGTGTAATGAGTGTGTTGTAGAGCACATCAGAGCTGATGGGATGCAGATACCACAACCATGCTTAACTCTTCCCTCCACCCTTGCCAGGAGCTGCTGACACTGTTTCAGTGGTAGGCGCTATCTTCTTCATTATCTAAATGAGCTGCATACTAAAAAGCTGAGCTAATTTATGTCTTGCCCAGGTGCATTCCTCCTAGTCTCCATCACTCTCACAAATTATTTACTCAGCTCACCGACTCGACTCGCAGTTCTCCTCTCCTCCTCAAGCCGGATTGCATTGCATTGATGTCCTTCCTGTGATTCTTTATGGACAACCTGTAGACCTGGTTTCTTCTTCTCCTCATCTCTGGCAAAGAAGCCCCAGTGCCAGCAGTGCTCGGGGGCTGCTTGCACACAGCAGCTCCCAGGATTCGCTCTTGTGGAAGAGCATTTTGCATTTAACTCCTGGTTTAGAGCCCTGAGCAGGTAGTAGTTTTGTATGGCAATTATGCTGCTTCAGAAGGATGATAATTGGTGTAAGGATGACTTTTATTTCATAGTTTTTCACATATGCCCACGTATGTGAACTGTAGTTCTCACAGCATTTTTATTTTGCAAAACTCTGCTGGTCCTGGCTGTTTCTGTGTGTAAATCGTAGAATCACAGAATGGTTTGGGTTGGAAGGGACCTTAAAGATCATCTAGTTCCGCCTCCCCTGCCATGGGCAGGGACACCTTCCAGGAGACCAGGTTGCTCCAAGCCCCATCCAGCCTGGCCTTGAGCACTTCCAGGGATCCACAGCTTCTCCGGGCAGCCTGTGCCAGCGCCCCCGCCATGAAGAATCTCTTCCTAACACCTAATCTAAATCTACCCTCTTTTAGTGCCTTTCTTAAACACACCCTACTTTTCAGCCTGTCCTGTACTTCAGATACCTCTCCCCTTTTCTCTGTAATCACTCCAAAAGCAGGGTCACCCTCCCTGCCCCAGTGGGGTCCCGTGGAATTTTTAAGCTTTCCACTTGCAGATGCTCAGGGTACAGGTTTCTCCCTGGCCTCTAAATGTGTCACTGCTCAGAAGCTGCTGTTCTTCACCCTGTGCTGATGTTGCTGTGGGTTGTTTTGAATGTGAGGTGGTGTAACGGCTCGTTCTGGAAATGGCACAGCTGGTCAAGGGCTTTTACTGGAGAGGCTGTGAATTAGCAGGATGCAGAAACTAGAGGCTTGTGAGGATCTGGTCTGTTCCTTTCAGTGCACAAGCATGGTGGGGTTTTCAAATATTTTCTGTACAAAACAGTGATGCTTTAGTAAGATACCATCTGCATTGAGCCAGATATTTTAGCTACACCTTCAGCCAGAGAAGCCCCAGGCATCCCATCTCCCACACCCCGGGGAAGATGCTGGAGCCTGTGCTAGGGACTCCCTGCTGGTTTTGATCCCTGTGTGGAGTACCCTCTGATCTTGCGGTGATGAGTGGCACTGAAAACCTCTTGAGATGTGGTTACTTGCCACCAGCATGCTGAACACCTTGCTGACAAGGACGCTGGCTTGACTTCGGGGGTTGTTAAATGAAGGGGCTGATGCTCCTGCGCTCTTCTGGGTAGGAACACGTACCTCTTGCACATCCCTCCGTAACTCTGGACCAGGGAAACTTTCGGACTAGGGAAACTAGGGAACCATCTGATCTGTAAGCAGGCTTGGAAAGGAAATGAGTTACAGGAATAGTCTTTAAAGGAACATCAAACCAACAATTTTTCATTAGGTTGTCGGGTTTTGTTTCACTGAGTTGTAAACCTGAAGTGGCTGTCCCTCAGCAGAGTGTCTCTCCGTGCAGCATTATTCAGCTGTTTTGCAGCTGCTGCTGGCTACTGTGCCACGCTACAGCAATTTCTCTCCCTCTGTGGCCATCGTCTATCACTTCAGGTCACCACCGAGCGTGTGATTTCCAGTAATGCCGCAGCCTTACGGGAGCGCTTAATAAATAACAAGATGCAGTGGGGGCAAACGGGAGGATCACATGCGGTAGCAGCCTCATGCTCTGGCAGCGCAACTTGGCCAGATCGCTCAGATCTGGGAACTGCAGCCAACTGATCCCTTGTCACGGAGCACGTGGGTCCTCTCCAGGTTAACGTCTTGTGGCTCTCCTGTCCCCCAGCCCTGGAGGGAAACGCTGCCTTGAGCCACAGGGGGAAATGTATACAGTTGGTTAAGGCTTGCGAACGCTATGAGAGCTGCAGAGGAATAATGTGATAATGGCTGCTGCTCCTGGAAGTCTCTCTTGATGCTGCGAAGATTTTTTATTCGCATTGTGGATCCTGTGCTTATGATTAATTAGCATTGCATCGCAGGCCAGGAAGACTTGCAAACCAGAACCTGCTGTGCTGTTGCTTCTTTCTTGTATCCTTGCTCCGGCTCAGTACCCCTCCCCTTGTGTCTCTTACCGATTGCAAACAAGTCAGGGCAGGGGGTGTTGAACCTTGACAGTCCAAAACTGTTCCAGACGGAGATGGGGAGACAAATGTGGGAACACCAGTGCAGCAGGGACTGCTGCAGCAAGGGGGTTTGCATCAAAACCAGCCAGGCTAAGCAGCACATGCTTCGTGGTGGTCAGAGAACCTGATTGTAATCTGCCTTACACCTGGTTTTCCAACAAGGTGGTTGTTACTGGGATCCCAGCTCTGATGTATTCTGATTTGAGAAGGGTTGAGAAGGAAGCCTAGATCCTTCCAGGGATCTTGCCAGGTTAGGTTTTACCTAAGACTTTTAAAACTTTCAAAGGTATGTAGCCTATGTAATCAGTCACAACACCCAGGAAAATACAGGAAGGACAGATTACTTTGGGCTGTAAACAGCGCAAGTACTGCAGTGGTGTATAGGAGAGCCAGGACACGAGTCTGACCATGAACATAAGGAGAATTGGATTAATGTGTTGATCTTGGCCAACAAAGTGATTTGCCAAAGGAAACAAAGTCCTCGGGAAAAAGTAGATTTTGTTGGAAGGAAGGCTCCATTTTTAATATTAAAAGTGTTGCCCTGAAAAGATGGAGTCTGGAGCCAGATTTCAGCTGCCGTAAATTGGCAAAGCCCGGTTTGCCTTGGTGGCTCTGAGGTGACCTGCACTGCTAAGGCTGTGGGTTGCTGCCTGTGGCTGGGCTGCATCCCTTTCTTTCCCTCTTCCCAGAAAGAGGTGTCTAAACCCAAGCTTGTGATTGCATGAGCGTCTTATTTCTTCCTTTCCTGTTTGTCTGCAGGTACGTTGGTGAGCTGATATCCGATTCCGAGGCAGATGTCCGTGAAGAGGACTCCTACCTCTTCGACCTTGACAACAAGGTACTGTATCTGAAGGTGTCTAACAAGACAAACCCAAGGTCTTGCCTCTACAAAAGAGCAAAGAGAATATTTGCCTCCGTCTTGACGTGCAGCACGATCTGAAAGCTTGCAAAGAGGAAGACCACGTCCTCACTGCGTTTTAATAAAAATATAGAGTGGCTGAGGTAAGGCTTATTACCAGCAGCACTGGGCCACCGCGGTCCGTGCTGCCCACACCAGTTTTGATGCCAGGTGCTCTTCTGTCAAAACCGTTCGGGGTTCCTGAGTTCAGCTGTTCCGTTTTTGATGCTCAAGTGTTTATATGTAGGCTTGCAGCTGTGTTGATTGGCAGCTCTGTAATTTCTTCATAAAAAGATGAGCTGGAATACTGAAAGAAAAAAAAAACCACCACCAAACTAACAAAACCCCCTGTTCACTTACAAAGGGATCCATCAGATACCCTGGCAGGGACTTGTGGCTTGTTCTACGGGTAGTTACCCCGTGCTGCTCTTGGAGGGCTGTCTTGGAGCAGAAATCTGGCTTCGACAAGTGCAACCTAAAGCTTTTAAGCAGGGCCATCACTCCAGACTTTCCTTGGGAAAGGAGGAGAGGAGAACGGTGAGCTGAGGACTCAGAGGAGTGGGGTGGCTTCCAAGGAAGCCTGTTAAACAGTGTCTGTCTTGTTTCTGTTGTCAGCTAGTGACAAAGCAGCTTTGCTTTGTTTTTTTTTTTAAAGTGACACACATTCAGCAACTGAAAAAAGGTAAGTAATGAGCCTTGCACTCGGTCTGAAAACAGCGAGGTAAAGCTGTAATTACAAAGTTGAAAAGCAGCAGGGACTTCAGCCTGGTTTGTGTGTTTATGAGCAAGAGCCCACCCGGGCCTTGCCTTGCCTTTAGGTTGGCCTCTGGCTGTCTGTCTTGAGGGAGAACCTCTGCGTTTGCTCTTACAAAGCCTTCAGTGAAGCCAGGAGGGAGACCTAAATCCAGGCATAGGCATTGTTTTTTCAGGGTATCTTCAACGTGGAGCATCCCTAGAAAACCAGGCACCAGGTCATTGAGTGATGGTCAAAAGAAGCCCCTTGGGCCGGGCGGAGGGCAGGGCAGAGCCAGCCGGGTCCTGCGACCTCCTGAGGGATGGGAAATGGCTCCGGGTGTGAATCCCAAGCCTGGGACGGGCAGCCTTGGGGTCCTGGTGTGTCCTGGAGGGGTGGCCTGAATGGGCTTGCGCTGGAGTGGAAGGGTGTGGCTGGGTCATCATTTCTGCTATCCCTGTTCCTTGAGTTGTCACTCGAGTCCACATGCATGGTGAATCGTTCAGTGCACCAGGTCCTGCAGGCACATCCCATTCTAGGACTGAAAGAGGGCAAATGTCACACCGCCAAAACTTCCTGCCATTGCTGGGTTCCCAGGACGGAGGCATAGCATAGCAGGTGCTCTCTGAGCTTCCGCCGGTTGAAGGGATAGCTTTCTTGTCTCTGTACTGGAGAGCTGGGAAAACTCGTGCTATTTCTGGGAAGAAAGGTGAGGTTGAGTTTTAGCTGCTGTGGGTGCTTTCTGTTATGTTAAGCCACCCCTTTCCCCCATGGAGGCTTATCCTCCTCGGTCCTTGCTCACACGGGTGGCCCTGCTGCACTCTGTCGAGGGGAGGCAGCGGCTGGACTGCCTCCCTGCTTGCATCCCTGCTTGCATCCCTGCTTGCATCCCTGCTGCATCCCTGCTGCATCCCTGCTGCATCCCTGCTTGCATCCCTGCTGCATCCCTGTGGCCCCTGCGGGCACAAAGGGCTTTCCTGGCCATCCTCCCTTCTCAGACACCCCAGTGCCTTCCCGCCCTTAAGGAGACTCACCTCCCCCCAGAGCAGATTCACATTTTCTCCCTTTCCTCCCTGGTTGCCACCATGTGTCCGTCAGTTCCCGATACCCTCAGAGCAAGGTGGGAAGCAGTTTGCTCTGGGACTTGTCCTCCTCAGCAGCTTCCCGGTGAGGTCACCGCCTGTGTTGGTCAAGGCACCTCTGGAGAAAAACACCTCGGCTTGCAGAGAGCACAGGTCTTCCCAGATGGTCACTGGATGTGGTAGTGGGTGATGTCCTCACCAACCACGGCTTTCCCATGGATGAAAGCAAGGGGGTGACGGGAATGACTTGAAACTAGAGCTGGTAATACTGTGTGTGATATGGGACGGTGTGGGGTGATGCCTCCCCCAGTTGTTGGGACATCTCTCCTGGGCTCCTGCACCAGTCAGGTGGTGTGATCTGGCACAGCTCATCCATTAATGATTGCAAGGTGCTTGCCCAAAAGGGAGTTTGAGCACTGCTAATGGATCCTTTTGCTTTTGGCCTCTTCGCAACTGAAATTAGCTTCTGTAATTAAAGTCTCTGCTTTGCACAGTCATTCTCTGCTGGAATAAAAAAGCCCTGAGGGGGGTTCTTTTATTTTCAAGGAAGACAAAATATTACTGCTCTCTGGGCAATCTGGAAAGGGAATTTCTGTGTTCTCACTTTCACTTTTATCTGCAAAACCCTGTGTTTTCTGGAGGCTCTGGCTTTGTGTTTCCTAGCTGTCATGTTCAATTAGAGGACAAACAAGATGCCTGCTCCCCTAACCAGTAGCTTTTACCCGTAAGGTGTCTGTCTGCAGCAAACATCCATCCTGCTACGCCAAACCGGTGCTTTAGCAGAGCAGGGCTGGGGGATAGCTGGTGTCCAGCCAGTGTCAGGGCATTTTAAAAGGTCTTTGGGCTTGTGGGGGCAGAGTGTCTTGCAGAAAACTCTTATTTTTAGGATACTGTTGAATATAAACGTGTGTGTGTGTTGAGTCCCTTCAGACCCACAGTGGGTGTCCTGCCCTGGTTGTTCTTGAAGCTTCCCAGAGTTATTAGCGGAACGACCAGTAGTTTGATCATTTGTTTTATTTAAACAAGTAGCCGGGATAGTACTAAACCCAACCTCATCTAATGAAAGATGCCACGTTTCTCCCCTAGGATGGAGAGGTGTACTGCATAGATGCCCGTTTCTATGGCAACATCAGCCGCTTTATAAACCACCTCTGTGAGCCAAACCTCATCCCAGTGCGAGTCTTCATGTCGCATCAGGACCTCCGCTTTCCCAGGATTGCCTTCTTCAGCACCAGGCATATAGAAGCTGGAGAAGAAATCGGGTAGGTGGTGTCCCCAGGGGCCGCCGCTGCCTTGTGTGGGGAAGGACGGGGCGCAGAGTGTGAAAGCTCTGCTGCTCCTGAGCTGGTTCTCTCCATCCCTTTGCTCCCCGGGCCATGTCCCCAGGGTCCCTCGGGGATCCCACGAGCACACTCCATGCTCTGAAGCTTTGCAAAAACCCAGATGGTGGCAGCGCGGAGGGTCGCCGACCCCGGCATCTCATGACGGTGCGGGGTCCCTTTTGCTCCTCAGTGTTGCTGCTTTGCAGTGACCCCATCTCTGTCTCTCTCTTGCAGCTTTGACTATGGAGACAGGTTCTGGGACATCAAAGGCAAATACTTCAGCTGTCAGTGTGGTTCACCCAAGTGCAAACACTCGAGCTCAGCACTGGCCCAGCGGCAGGCGAGCACCTCGTCCCAGGACACGCAGGAAAATGGGCTCCCCGACACCAGCTCTGCCACAGCAGCCGGCCCCTTTTGAGGCTCCCCGCTCCACAGAGACTGACTTGTTTTAACCCTATAGATTCACATACTGTCTGAATTTCCATTTAAAGAGAAAAACAACAACAACAACAACAAAAACCACAAAAAAAAACCCACACAAAAAAACCCCACTCAAGGAAAGCCAAGGGTTCGTGACACTTAGGGCTGTGCCACCGACTGTTACTTGAGGAATAAGTAAAAGCAAATCCCGCCTCCGTGATGTTGTTCTCCCCTCCCTGGTCCTGGAAAGCTGCTGGTTTTCACAGTTGCGTGTGGAGGGGTGGCTGTTGCGTTTTTTTTTTTTCCATGCAAGCTGTCCTGGCCTCCATCTCTTAATGTGCTAAGTGTTGTCAGAGCCAAGGGAGAGCCGCCCGTCCTCCGAATATTGTTAATTGAATGGATCGCACATGCCAAGTCATCTCCAGTTCACTTGTAATAAACTTTGAATACTTGATGGGACTTTCTTTCTAACAGCTGGGGGGAGCGGGGAGGGAGAGGGAGGTGCTGGCACTTGGGTTTGCTTGGCACAGCCCCAGGGCAGGTTCTGCTGGTTGGTTTTTGTTGGTTTGTTTGTTTTTTTGGTTGTTTGGTTTTTGTTTGTTTTTTTTTTTGTTTGGGTTTTTTTTTTTTTAAGTCAAGTCATGATTTTCTCCCGCATCTCACAGGACATTGCGGTGGGACCTTTCCCTAGGAGCTAGAGGGCATTTCTAACAAATACCCTCCTTGTTACCAAATCCACCGGCTTTTTTCTCTTCTGAGGAGAAGAAACCCACAACCCTTACAAATCCCTTTGCTCCCTGGCCCTCTCCCGAGCCGACCAGAGACACTTCCCCTGAGACCCCGCTCCCTCCCAGGCTTTCTCCGTTACAAACCAGCTCGTCTGCGCCGCTTGGCCGTGTTACTGTCTCAGTGTTCGGTTCGTCTGTGGAAGGATTTCCCTCGCCCCATCGCAGTAGCGGTTTTAGAGAGGGAAGGTCGAAGGGGATTGTACAAGACACTAACTTCTTAAGAAAATCAGGTTTTTTTCTTTTTTAAAAAAAATAAAATGAATGAGATATATATTATAGAGAACCTCGACTCACGTCTGCCGGCTGGGGCGAACAGACAGGACGTGTCACGGCAAGAAGATCCTAAGATGCTACCAGCTCGTCTGTTCCCATCACTTTTCTCAATGCTGGGCACCTTCGATTAATTTTTAAGCCACATGCTATGAGGTTTCAATAAACTGTTTTATTTTTTACCATTAACTGAAACATTGGGGACTAGCATTAAAAAGAATAATAAAAAGAAAACCACAAAAAACCAAAAAAAAAAACAAAAAACAAAACGACAACAAAAAGAAACCACAAAACAAAAACGGTGCTGATTCTGGTGTGATTTTTGCTCACCACGTGAATATAAACTTATCAATTGTATAAAAAGAACAAAGTGATTTTAGTATAAAAATGCAGGAAAAAAACAAAACTTTTTTTAAATTGTTAGTATTGTAGTGTGAATAAATTTGCCATCACCTTTTGTGTGGTGGCTGGGCAGGTCATTATCTTAATTTTTTTTTTTTTTGCATATACCTTTAAATACTGTAATTAGTGCAGTAACAGTTTTTTTTGTTCATCTCTTCTAGAACATTCATAAAGCCGTCATGTTTATTATTATTATTTTTTTCTGTTAATGTTTTTGACAGTTTTAAAGGAGCAGTCTTTTGGCTCTGATCATTTTCTTGTTCTGTTTTCAATGAAATCAATAAAAAAAGAAAAAAAAAAAAGTGCTTTAAAAGGAGTTTGGCCTCTTTGTCTGCCTGCGGCGATGGGGCTGAGCTGGCGGGGATGGCACCTCTGGCCGGGTGTGAGCTTCTCATCCTTGGGTGCAAAAGGAAGACGAAGAAAACAAAAAAACCCAAAAGCCAAAAGAACCCTGCATACTTTCAAGCAAGAAAAAAGAAGCGTGACTGTCTGCTTTTTATTTTGTGGGATTTGGTGTTTGGTTTTTAAATTCTGTATAATCCTTCGGTCGAAGTTGTCCTGTTTGGGAGCCTGGGCTCTGGCTGGGGCTGGGCAGTGCTGGTACCCACCGGCCATGCAGGGCGCGGAGGGACCCATCACGCCTCCCCATCACCTGCATGGAGGCAATTAAATAAAATTAAATGAAAAAGCCCAAGGAAAGGGGCAAGGGGGAGAATCTCCTACTCGCCAGCAAACCCTGTTTCCTGGCACAGGGAGGAACTGTGGGCCTCCACGGGTTTGTGGCCAGGGCAGGGGCTGGGTTTGGGGGGTGCTGTGGGGTGCATGTCCTGGGGGAGCAGAGCTGGGGGGTCCCCAGGGTGCCAGGTGCGGGTGGGGGCAGCCGGGGCTGCGTGACTAAGCACAACCACCGCGCGCCCTCGCCGTCAACCTGAGAATAAGCGACTGAGTCACTGCCAGTCGATAGCTCATAAAAATATTCATAAACAGCAGGAAAAGCCCGGCCCGATGCCAGCTGGGAATGGCAGGCATGGGCAGGGCTTCAGCTGTAGCCTCACACGCTTGCCCACCTCTCACCCCACCTGGCAGGAGCCTTCATCACCTGCAGAGCCCCGGGGATGCCCTCAGCATCCTCACTGACGGGCGGGTGGCTTGCAGGCAGCTGGTCAGTAAAACGCGGAGTCTGCAGGTTGCGTTGGGTCGATGAGAAATGAGTTTTTTCTGCTGGAATTGCTAAAGGTGCCGTTAGGAACAGCCAGAGCTGGTGGGGAACGCGAGCAGAGCCCTTGAAGACATCCATGTGCCCTCACACCTTGAGACCATTTAACTCTGGGCTAACGCTAATTATAATCATACATTCCAATATTGTATAATTAAACACTATAATGAAAATAATATGCTTTAATTGGAGGTGAGAAGTGGAAAAACCCCCAGAGAAATGGAATCTCTGAACATAACTTTCTCGACATCAATTGTTTGCCTGGGGTTGAGGGTGGGCAGCACACGTGCTCCTGGGGGTCACACGCTGGTGGTCCTGAGCGCAGAGGGGATTCGTACCCGGTGGAGACGGGAGGAGGTGGAACCCTGCCGGCTGGCACACAGCCACAGGTAACACCAGCACCGCCGGGTGTTGCTTTTGCTTTTCGGTGCAAAGAACTGTGAATTAAAAACACCCCTTCCACGCCCCACCACATCCCGGCAGGTAAGGGGGAGGTGGAGAGGGGCTGCCTGGTCTGACATCATGGTGCTGAGCAGGGGGCTCTGGGGCTGGGGTGCGCAGGTGAAGCTGCCTCAGCCGCTCTGCTGGCCTCATGCAACTGGGGCAGGGGCTTGTTGAGATGCTTCGTTTCAAAGGATGCAACAGTTTCAGCATTCACATTTCCCCCAAGCTAAGCTGCTCTGTCCCCAGTTGATGGCTCCTTCCGAGCTGTAGATGCCAAGCCTCTGCTGCGTGCACCCCAGGCCGCCCGAGGAGGTGCCAGGAGCTCTGATTTTGCTTTTGTTTGAGAGAAATTTCTTTTCTTTTAATGCGGGGAGAGCATCTGCCCCAGGCTTTGCTCTTGAGCAGCTGGTAGACGCTTGGCACATGGCAGTTACCAGCACGGGAGGATTTTCTTTTCCTTTTCAGCTGCCGCCTTGCACGGGGCCAGGAGCCTCCCCTCGCCTCTGCTGAGGATGCAAAGGAGCCCTCCGTCACTCTTCGGCCTTTTCCAGGGAATTTCACTGCTTGGCACGTGATACTTTGGGCTGGCCCCATGGTCAAGTAACTATCCTAGGGAGCAGGACCAGGGCTGGATGCTGCATTTGGGTGCCGAGCTCAGGCAGGGCGTGGGGCTGAGCTGTGGGGGGATTTTGTGCATCCCACAGCATCCCACCCCCACCCATGTGGCTGGAAGGAGGGTAACAGGGCGAAAGCCCTAATTTCACAGAGCTAGAGGAGACACTGTTCTCCTTCCATCCCTGCTCTCCCCTTCTTTCTCCCACTGGATCCTCCCAGTGAAGCTGGGGACCCCCAGACCAAGGGGGGTGCACAGTGGGTCTGCACAGAGCTGGGTCCTGTGGGACAGGGTGTGATGGCCCCTCCTGGGGGGCTGCACCACACTCACGACTCAAGGCACGTGGCAGGCATGTGTGGATCCACGACAGGAGCAGTGCCGGGCAGTTCAGGGTGCCTTGTTGGGGTCCAGGCTGTGGCGCTGGGTCGGGCTCCTTCCTGCACACCTCCCCCCTGCACCCACTCCCAGTGGGCATCGCCCCCCCTGTAGCTATAGGGGAGCATCGTGCAGAGGCCAGTCACCTGCTCTGGGGCCGGCAGATGAGACGAGGATGGATCAAATCCAGCTGCATGGGATCACCCGGCACTGACCCACGCGAACCCTCTGCACACCGAGCAGGTCATGGAGTGGGTGAGCTCGTGCGGGCTCGTCTCTCGGGGGGCTGCTGGGCACGGTGGGGTGTCAGAGGCACCCGAAAGGCAGCATCCATTGCCCTGCAGCTGAACTGGGCCAGCGAAGCCATAAAATTACCCTGAAATAATGAAGCTGATCTGGCTTCTCCTCTTTATAGACATCATCTCTCCCTTCCTCCCGCAGCTATAATCTCCCTTGCGATGAACCGGGAGCGATGGCTATCCTGCAGCCTGGGAGCAGCAGCTAAGAGTTATAAAATCTTTATAAACGTACAGTCTCACCCCACATCTTATTCCTGAGTCTTTGCCAGAGCTGGAAGAAATATTAGTTTATCTCACTGATAGCACAGAATATTCCCCCGTCTGCTGAAAGAGCTCCCTTATCACCATTTTAATTTCCTTTCTGGTGCTACAGGGTGGCATGAAAAGCCACAGGTGCTATCGCTGTTGGCAGGGAAAGGCCTCGATGTCCTGGCCGCTGGCTAGGAGAGCCTCGCGCCAGGCTCAGGGTCAAGTGTAAAGTCTGCAGACGGGATGGGAGCGATGAAGTAGGTGAGGGCGAGGTGCTGGTGCTCTGGGAGGTCAGACTCAGCCCCCCCCATCCCCTCCTCAGGTATTAGCAACGATCTACTAAATGCCCAGGAAAAGCAAATATTGCTTAATGCAGGCTGCGAGCAAGGGCGCAATGCTGCCATTGAAGTTGGGAGGGGGAGGTTGAACAAGGACAGCCCCGCACATGAGTTTTCCTGCTCGACTCTGCCTTTTAATTTCTGTTTAACCAATGTGAGAGTCATTAAAGAGGGCTGGACACCCAACGGCTACATCGAGCTGCTGCTGGGGCTCCCACTGTGCTGGTGGCGCTGGACGGAGCACACCGGGGGGCGATGCCTTGCGGGAGGTACCTGCGTGCTGTGGAAGGTGGCAGTGCCCAGGTGGGGAACGGCACCGCAGTGCCAAGAGAAACCAAAGTCCCCGGCTCCGTGCCAAGGAGCTGGGTGCCCAGGAGCTCACAGTGCAGCCTGCTGCTCCTGCGCAGGATGTGGCTCAGCCCACGGAGACCCAGCCCCAGTGACCGAGGGCTTCATCCCCAGCCTGGTGAGCCTCGCCTCTCACCAGCCCCTTGGGTTACCTCTGCTCTTACTGCAGCATCAAGGGGACCTCAGCAACCTCTGCAGCAAGGAAATGTCCCCGTGCCCGGGCACTTTGTATTTATAATGAATGGATGCTCCCCAGCCCTGCTGGGATGGGTGGGGAAGTGGAAGGAAGGAAACCCAGGCAATGAGTGTCCCGACAGCGTTACACCCTGAGCAGCCTGTGCTCAGCACTAGCGTAAGGAGCCCCAAACTGTTGGGGTTTGTTAAACAGCTGTTTGCCATCCTCTCTTTTGGAAGCCTGAAAGGTTTGCAGGTACCTAAGACAAAGGCCCTCGCCCTTCTGGGACCAGGGGGTTTATGCCCCAGGGCTGTTAATGCTCTTACTGAGCCATCACAGCCTGATGTTTGGCTGGAATGAAATTCATCATGACAGCAAAATTCCCCAGCTGACCTGGTAGGAGCAGGGCATTGGGACAGTAAGCCAAGACTTTGTTTAAATACTTGGAGCTCTGCTATCTGACAAGAATGACAAGAGATTACATTAGGAAAAGGGCTGGCTATTTTAAGAGGGATCTGTTTGCCAAATTCCCTGGCGGCAAAAGTCTTTAATACGGCTGCAGGAATAGAAAGCGTCGGACACATATGGATCCTACGCGCCCAGTGAACCACTGAGGGTGGGTTTGCAAAAGGCATAAAATGCCTCGAAGCCCAGGCAGAGCCGAGCGCCTTTTGGGCTGAGTTAATTTTAAGAAGGTGACTGTGGGAGCAGGGCAGGGACAGGGAGCTGTGGGGACATGGAAGGATCAAAGCTGCATTTTGCATTTGGGACGTTTGTTTCCTCCCCAGGGAAAGGGGTGACAGGGTAAGTGTTACCAGCTCATCCTCTTTACAGATAAATTAGTTCCCACCCCATCGCCCTGGCTGCCCTTCCAGGGAATGCTTTAAAGCACCAGTGCTGGGGACCTGTGTGGTGATGCCTGACCTGGGCCTTGCTGTGTGAGCAGGGGGTCAGTGGGGTGTTCTGTAGATGAATAAGTTGGAGCAGAAGTAAGATGAGCATTTGTGGTGTTGATGAGGGGGAAAATATACAGTTTTTTGGGCTAGAAGTTCTCTCTGCTGGGGTGTTGCTTACTGCATCATGCTAATCCCTTGAGAGCCCAGCAAGGTGGGTGTCTGGAGCCCACCGTATTAAGGGTGTAAAGCACCTGATTGTTAAGGGCTTCCTCTCCTCTGAAGGAGCCTCTGTCTGTGTTTTCAGAATGAGGTTGATTTAAATGGTGATGTGTTTGCCTATGATGTGTAATAAGCTAAAAAAAAAAAAAAAAATCAGCAATCCTTGTTCAAGAAGCAGAACAACATGCAAGAAATCACTGATGTTTTAATTCCTTCTTTCAGAAAATATAGTGGCAATGAAGTAACGGTGATGGGTAAATCATAAGTCTTCTGCATGGCTCACTTGTACTAGATAAAGTATAAAGCCTCACTGGTGCAGGGCTCAGGATGGGCAGAAAATATTCTACCTGAGCAACAGCAATTAGTGCACTTGGCTTTGTCTTTGCTGTGCTCTGTAAATATAATTCTGAACAGCAAATAAGCAGATAAGCTTTACCCAGACATAGTAAGACGAATATCCTTTTCTTCTGCCTCTGCTGGGAAGAGAATTTCTTTCTAGTTGTGCAGCTGTTGGAGAAAAATAGCTGGAATAAATTGCTTGGGAATTTGTGAACAGCAAACACGGCCCGCAACATTAGTGAAATGACTGTATAAATGAGTCAAAAAGGATTGGGGGGAGTATTCTCATTTATATCATGAATATCCCTTTGACACAGACTTCAGCTGAAAGAAGTTCAGAAACTTCTGTGGCACGAAAGCATTTTGTTCTGCTGATGATTGTCTGCATTATCCCTCCTGCTGCGGCAGGGACCTGCTTTTCTGCCCATGGTGCAAAACTCCAGGAGCAGCCGCAGCTCTTCTGGGGAGAGTGGGTTGAGTTGGGTACCCAGCGGGATGCTGGAGCTGTGCACCTTGGGGTGGAGAAAGAGCAGGAGTTGATGACTCAGTGGGCAGATACATGATGCTCAGCATCAGCACCCTGTGCCTGCACAGGAGCAGGGCAGTGCCAATCGGCGGGTTTTAAATGGGAGGCAAAAATGAATTCAGGCAACTGTGTGCTGATGCGCTTTTGCCGAAGCTATCCCTGCATTTCATTTGGGTATAAAGCCTCTTCCTGAAAGCAGACATGGCTAAATTGCTCGGCTCTGAGCCACGAATGTGTCCTGCTCTGCCCCAGGGCTGGTTGCATTTGGAAGTGGATGAGCAAAATAGCTGGAATAAATTGCTTGGGAATTTGTGAACAGCAAACACGGCCCGCAACATTAGTGAAATGACTGTATAAATGAGTCAAAAAGGATTGGGGAGAGTATTCTCATTTATATCATGAATATCCCTTTGACACAGACTTCAGCTGAAAGAAGTTCAGAAACTTCTGTGGCACGAAAGCATTTGCCTCTTACCCCAGGTGAAGGCTTTGTATGTTTGAAGTAGTGGCACAGATCCTCCTCCCCATCCCTCTCCACAGTGCATCTTCTCAGTAGCTGGAAGATCTCCCTTTGCCTCAGTTTCCCATCAATAAATTGGGATACAACTTCCCTGTGGGTTGGGCGGTCCTTTGTGCTCCTGATTTGCCTACGGATGATTGAAAACCTCACCCCGAGTCATTAACAACTAATTCTGAGCTGGGTCCTGCACGTGCTGGTGGGAGGAAACCCTCCAGCTCTCGTATGAAGGCAAACAGAGTAGAAAGCCAGGGATTTGGGGCCAAACTTGCAAAGGCACAGGGGAACATAGAGTCTGGTATAATATCTAGTTTGGTGTATATTTAATATCTGGTCTGGTATAAAATCTGTTTTTTAAGAGGACCAAGCTGCTTCTCTAAAACTAGCCTGGAAAACACACTCAATTGTTTGGGCAGATATATATTTTTAGTTAATTTTCGTTGCTATGAAAGAACTATTGTAAATTTAACTGATTGTAGAGAAGGGAAAAGAATGCCCCGTGACCCGCAGACTTCCCAGCCTTGTCTCTCCATGCGATGTGTCTGCGGGTCAAGGTGGTGTTCGACCCACAGGCTGGGTGTGCTGTGAGTTCGGTGGTCTGGCTGCCGAATGTGTGTATCTCGGTGCTAATTAGCAGCCTCCCATGCTGCGGTGCTGAGCATCTTCAAGGATGGAGACCTCCAGTGTGGCTCTCCAGCTTCTCCTGTAGTAGGAGGCTGTTGCAGGCAAGCCATCTCCCCCCATACGGTTGCCACGGCTCTTCAAATGGTTTCTCTGCCCGAAAATTCAGCTTTATGCAGACTGACCCATCTCACAGGGTTATTTCTATGTGCCTGGGAGGTGAGTGTCCCAGGAGCTGCTTGCTGGTGTGGCAGCTGGGTTGCTTGGGAAAGCACTTGCCAGACCCTCTGCTGTGGTGTGAAGATGCTGTTTGCTGCCTCTGCATTTGTCCTGACCAGATGTGGAAACCTCCCCGTGGGTAGAAATGCCCATTGTTTTGGATGGTGCCTGGATCTCAGGCTCTACTAGCCTATGAAAAATCAGGTTTTTTTCCAGTTATTTGCAATGTCTCCATAAATCTTCATAAATTGTGTGCAGAAAAGAAGTCAGACAAGGGATGCATGGCTTGGTTGCGCACAGAGTTCCCTGGTCTTCCAGCATGGTGAAGACGATGCGGCTGCCCAGGGCTCAGCTCTTGGTGCTGAGCCCTCCTTGCAGCCGTGCTGTCTGTGTGATCCCGGTGGCATCGCTGCCCCAGGGACCCGGGCTGAAGGAAGCTCTTGTCTGCGGTGCACGGCTCCTGCTGGTGCTGGGCAGAGGATGGGGACAGGGAAGGGGCTGCTGGCAGCTGCTGCCTCCCTGAGCCGTGGGGGAGGCAATCGGCCAGACCTGAAATGTTACATTTCTCTGGAACAACAGTTTTGCTGCATATTGGATTCTGTTAAAGGAATTCAATTTAGAAAACATTATGCCAGGGAGAGGAGGAGAAGGGCAAAACATTATGGCTAAATAATTTCAATTAACCATTCCAGGCCTTTCTTGTTAATTCAGTTGAAATAAGTGCTGCCTGGTCTACAGATCTGCAGAACAGAGATCCTCGCGCAGCACCAGCGACTGCAACTTTGATGATGCCCATGATTACCTCTTCCAGCCATGGGCTGGACCTAAGGACATGCTTGTTTGATGTTATTGAGCCCTATTTCTTGAAGCAAAACAGAGAAAGAAAAATCTGGACGGTGAAATAGAACTCGGGTACCTTTATGCAGGCAGTCCTTGCTGCCACTTAACTTGGCACACATGACAATTTCCAAGCTAATTCTTAAATCAGTGTAAACATCAAAGTACTGCCTAGAACTAGGCAAATTATCTAACTCAATTCTGCTTTGAAAAACAACCCAGATCCAAATGTGAAGCTTTACCAGAAGTCTTTGGCAATCAACCATGCATTTGAAAGCTAGCAGATATTCATGCTAGAGAGCTAAATTCACTGTTCAGGTTATTGATTATTCATTGACCTTTTAAGTAGTTGCCCTTGGTATTAAGACACCAACAAGTGTTGGGCTGTTTGCCTTACCCAGCTGTATTTCATCAGGCCAGTTCCCAGATTTGGATGACAGAAATATTTACTCATGCTTGGTAAATCCTGGGATTTTACCTCAAAATCAAAGGAAGCTCAACCACCTGGAGGTTTGGGAAGTGCTTTAAAGCCCTGACCAACCTGTCTGGGCTTTATCTTCAACATATCTCTGCCAACTCTGACTTCTGCAGGGAAGCATCTTCCCTGGGCTTCCTAGCCAACCCTTCAGTCTCCTTCTCTGACAGTTTAAAAAATGAGAATGAAAAGTTGAAAATAGTGTGCTTTTTCCCCAAATGTTTACATGCCTCCCCTATCCACTTCTCTAAATGTCTTCCCTCTGGCTGTTTTCCTTTTCTGTTGGAAGTCTTAATTTTTATTACAAATTCTTTGGGGCAAAGACCACGTGGCTGTGTAAGTTCTTGAACTATGTGGTTTCTTAACCTCCGAGATGCAGTGTAAACTCGGGTCTTTCAGTGCCTTTTATTTCTGGCATCATGGAAAATGCTGGCTTTCTGCTTGGTCTCCTCAATCTGTTGTCTTTCTACTCTTTTTCCATCTTTCTGTACTTTCATTCTTTAACTTGATACTTGTTTCACACCTGTCCCCGCTGAGGCTTTCTCCCACATCTGGTTATGTAGGGGGAAACAAAAAAAGCTTTTATTTTCCTCTTAGCAGGAAAAGCAGTTCCCACACAGGGTGACCTGACCTGGTGCTGCTCAGACTCTGCTGGGGCTCAGTGTTGAAGGACAAAGTGTTGCTACTGTTCTGCAAAACAAAAAGGATCAACATGTGCCATTAGCTGTCGGGATTTTGCTTTTCTGACCCCCCCAGCTCCTGCCACCTGCCCCATGCTGATGCGTGACGTTACCCAGAAGATGGGTTTCTTCATGGGCTGTATGGAGTTGGCTGGTTTTTATTTCTTCTTTTAAAAGTAGCAGAGCTCTTGATGTTGGTTCATGCATCTTAGCTCTGCTGGAGAGATGCAGGCCTGGAAGCTGTCAAGGGGGCTCTTTTATGAGCACTTTAAAGAAAAAAAAAAAAAAAAAGCTGGTGCCTGAAGAGTAGATAGGACTAATGAAGCTGTTTTATCTTTGCCATTTGTATGTATACAGGGTGGGGGTAAGGGGAATCCTACGGAGTGTAGCAAATACATGTAGGGCAAAGCAGTTAATAGGATGAAAATGAAATCAATAGCCAAGACTTAATTAAGAAGCTGTTTTTATTCATGTCCCAGGAGAAAGGCCCCCCAGATCAGAGATGCCAAACACTTGCTGGATTGCAGTCTTGCACAGGCTGCGTCCTGCAGGCCACTGACAACCCAGCAGCCTTATGAAATGTTATTTTCAGCTGTGTCGGTAACAAGAGAAGGCGGCAACGAGGGGGAAAATGAGGATGCAGTCTAATGGTCCTCCAGCTTTGGTAGCTGCTGCTCAGAGTTGCACAGATGCTTGGGGTTAGTCTGTGCGACCCCCAAACCCCTGTACATGGATTTTTGCAGGTTTTGCGCAGGGAGAGGATCACCTTCTGAGGGGAAGGTTTACAGGGCTCCCAGGTGGGATGAGGAGGGAACACCAAGAGTGCCTAGCACTCTCTTGGAAAGCATTGAGCTCTTCTGCTTTTATGCTGCTTTCAAAGCAAAATGAGCCTGATGTGTTTATTTCTCAGTGAAGTGAAAAATGCAGCTGTTCCCAAGAACTAATCCTTTATTAAACAGTCTGAAATAGGAACAGTAAAGAGCTCAGTATTTTCTAAACGGTGAACAGGGCTGCTCAGTTATTGGGTGTTATCAAATGTTTTAGGACTAAAGCAAGTAACCGATTTCTGATGAAAATACTGATTTTTTTTTTTTTTTGTCCTGGTTAAGTATAAAATGAATGAGGTGTTTGGAAAGATTGGAAAATGGGTCGGTGAAGGCCACACCTGGCAGTGCGGGCATGGTGCTGGATCTGGTGTTTGCAGGCTGACTTGGCAGGGGAGACTGGTGGAGCTGGGAATAAACTGAAGAGAAGAGCAAAACCTATGTAACTATGCTGTGTGCCTGTTCCTCCACCTTGGCAGGGAGGAAAGACCTCAAAGTGGGTATAATAGTCATGCTCCTTTCAGATTTTCTCTCCCCAGATAGTGTAAATCAGTCGTGGCGAGGCTTGCTGATTTCTATGTGACTTGTTTCACTTGTAACCTTTCCCCCATCCATGGCTGCTGCTGCCGTTATCTTAGCAGAAAGCCAGGCTTTATTAACATGCCTCCAGGCTCTCCTTGCTTTAGAGAAACATCTTTTCCACAAGGTGTGCTGTTCCTCTGCATGTTTTTTGGATAGAAGTATCAATCTCTGTGGCTATGGCTGCCTGTTCAAGTGATGTGGTCCACTCCTCCTCCACAGACAGGGCTGCCCCTGCTGTGTACAGGATGGTGGCTCAGTGGGGCTCATCTGGGCTGTTGTCCCTTCCCACCCTTGCTCCTCACAATGGCTAGGGGGCTATTTGTAGCAGAGAGTGGTCCTGGCAGCTTTGTGAGCACAAGGATGTACCATTCCTCACTGTTCCCACTTAGCTCAGGTCACAAAAACAGGTGGTCACCTTGTCAGGGATGCTTCAAAGCCACTGCCATGACCTTGCTGCCCGTACAGCAGGTACCACCAACCTTGCTTAGCTCCAATACCCAACAAGTCCTGCTCCTACACAAGCTCTGATCACTCTTAACTCTGTCCTTATTGCTCAAAAGCATGAAAAGCTCAGTGCACTGCATGCCAAGCCCTTCTGATTCTTGGTCCTGGGGGTCTTGGCTTTCAGCCCTCATTGGGCTGCTCTGCAGCTTCAAGTAAGTGACCCCAAAATGGGGAGGCAGGGTGGCAATGGTGCTGGGAGCTGAGCCGACCACCCTGCTCCCTGGCGTTAATGCACATTTCTATTCCACCTGGGTGATGATCCCTCTAATTTTCACTTTCCAGGAGATGATGTCAAGTGGATACTGAATGCCCCGTTCACTGGCAGAGGAACTTGTCCCTCCCCTGAATGCTTGTGAGCTGTAATTACTATGTTTAACTTGTAGAGATGCCAGTACTTAAGACACTAGCTGTACATTTGTGTTTTGCCAAGGAGTAACTTGAATAGCGGAGACCGTCATTTGAGAGGAACAGGGGGACTCACCCCTTCTTGGGGAGGGTGAAGAGCCATCACATTTCTGTGCTCATGGAAAACTGACCTGGGGAGAGGAGCAGTCGTGATTGCATCTAACGGTCCTGGATTGGTTAACTGAAGAAAGATTTAGAAGCATTTGATCTGATGATCACACGGGCTGCTTAGATGCTAAAGAAAACATCAAAGAGCTGGCTGTGGAAGGCAGTCTGCTCCTGCGGGATGGCCTCTGTCCACCCAGCCCGCCTCCCTCAGCTGGGCGTTGGGTACCGCTTGTCCCCGAGTTGTGCAGTTTTCTTTCTTCATGGAAGGTCCAAGTCCTGCAGCAGATTGAGATGAGGTAACTTCCAAGGGGAGACAGGCTGTGGGATTTGGATTTTTTTTGGTTCAGATTATGAAAGATTTTTCATTATTTTAAGACCATGGACAATTTCTCCTATCACAGAAAACCAAGTGAAGGCACAGGAGTGTTGTCTTTTTAGGAATAATACAACCACAGGTTTGAATATTTTTTTTTAAAATACATGTGACTTCCCTTTGGATTCCCACAGGTTTTCTTAATGACATCAGTTTGTGTCTTGCAAAAAACTTCAACTGCATTCAGGTGAAAAAAGACCTGGAGCTCCTCATTAGTCTAACCGGTAAGCTCCTGGGGAGGGAAGCAACCGTTAGCATTTGAGGGGCTGTTGTCACCTCTGGGCACTATGTTGTGTGTTGATGATGGGATGTCAACTTCTGGACTGTCCCAGACTGGAAACAGCAGATGTGACCCCTGTGCAAGTTGGACGGTGCCATTCTCTGTGTCTTTGGTGTCACTGCCACCTTTGGGAACTACAGCACCATCAGCAGGTGTGTCCCACCATGCCTGCCATTGCTCTTAGAGGTGGAAAACATGTTGCAGTAAGTGCTCGCTTCATCAGGAACTGGGTACCTGTTGCTAAGTGCTTCTGAGAATCCCACTGGGCTATAAAGACTTTCTGAAACTTTGCCTTAAAGTAATTTTTTTAAATGGAAATACTTTAGAGTGTGCTTGTTTTTCACAAGCTGGTGATAGGTTTAGTGCTTGTGAAAAGCTGCCTGATACCTTCAAGGCTCCTCTTCTGACCACTGGGCTCCACTTGCTGCTGAAACTCAGAAAAGAACATGAACCTCCTGGTCCTACCTCTGTGTGGCTTTTTTTTATTGAGAATTTTTAACCCTTGTCCTTGCCAGTTCTTGTGATGTGAACTTGTTAGAAGAGGTCTCTTCCTCTGATTTCCCACTTTCTGGCATTGCTGGGCCTCTTCTGCAGCACGACTCTCTGGAGAGCTTGCTCAGCTTTGCCACATGCAGGTAGTTTCTCTTGCTGATGGGTCAGCCTGTGGGGTTTGGGCACACGTGGCTGTATGCAGCGAGGGTTTGAGATATGAGCTCTTCAGCCATCTGACTTTCCTGGCGATAAATATTTGGTTGTGGCATGTGCTCTGTTTGCTGATTAAAATTATTTTCTCAGTAATAGAAGCTCTCAGTGTCTCCTCTAATGTGAGGAGGAATAATTAAGTCCTCTCAGTAATCCAAATAAATAATGCCTTTGGAGAGTCCTGAGTGCATCATAAATCATCAGAGTTGTGTTCCTAAGATGCCACCTCCTTGTGTCCTGATGCTGAATGATTACAGCAGGGTTTTATCATGTGTTCTATACAGATCACCCGCTGGCCCCTAATGCCACCTGTAATGTCACTGCCTGAAGAACCAGTTGATGCTGTGGCGTCCCTGATGCCTGGTTGTGACCTGTTACCATTTTATGTAACCCCTTTATAACGGGAATGAAGCAACCTGGGACTTTTGGCACTCTCTTGTCTAAATAGCCCTGTTGTGGAAGGAAATGCTGCCATCCCTCCACCTGTACTGAGGTGGAAGCGTCCAAAACCTGGCCTGACAGAATCCAGTGCTGTGCTATAAATATATGTACACATGTGTATGTATATATGTATGGTTTTTATATATATACATGTATATCCATTTGATTTTTTTTGTTCTTGTTGTTAGAGCTTTGGAAGCCTGTACAGAGCACATGGGCACCTACCAGGTGTAAGGGAAGAGGCAAGTGCCTAAGAAAGAGATTCTCAAAGGGCAGCTGGGAGAAATACCATGAAGAAAGGTGCAGCTTTTCCAGCAGGACATAGCTATTGGACTCTGAACTGTTTCTATTGTGGTTATTCCTCGAGTTGTAAATTATATGCTCTCCAAGGTTGGCCTCAGAAGACTTTCTGGGTGGCAGGAGGCGGTGGTACCTCCTGTTGCACAGCATCCCAGCAATGAGAGCATCAGGAGCTCCTGTCAGGGTGCATCACATTGGAAGGGAAGTGCCTGATCCATGACACTTGCTGGTTGTAAGTGTGCCTTTTTCACTTGGCATTGCAAAGGCTTGGCTAGTTTCAGGCACAACCAGAGATGGGTGTATGGAGGAAAATAATTTTCTGGTGGGAACTTGAAGTCTTAGAGACTTAGGAAGGTTAGGAAGCAGCCGGGCAGGGGTTTGCAACTTTGGGCGGAGATGTTCACCTCTGCAGCAGCAAGGTGCAGAGCAGGTATCCCCGAGGAAGTGGCTTCACCCATGTGCGTATCTGTAAGCGGCTCCATAAAGAACTAGATCCTTTCCTTAAAGATTTTGGAAATGTCCAATTTTACACATGATGTCCCAGTTACCTACAGCAGGTTCCAGTGCTGGAAACCAGCATGGATGAAAATCCTCCATCCCTGCAAGAGACTGAATGGACCCGCCACAGGGCAAAGTTGCTGCTCCCCTCTTTCAAGAAGAAACCTGTCTTGTGCAGAGCAGGGGTGGCTTGGTGCTCTGGGAGGCTCAGCCATAAGCTTTTTGAACAAATGCTAGCAGCTTCCCTCTGCTGAGACAGACTGGCTTTAGTCTGGTTTGTTTACAGAGTCTCTGGCATATGAGCATGCAAAGGAGCTGCAGGAGCAGCTCTGTGCTGTGGGAGCATCTGTCTGTCATGTGGACCAGCTTCTCACAGTGCCCGATCCTGGGGAAGGAGGAGAAGGGTCCCCCAGGTTGTGGCAGGGAAGCTGGACCACTCTGAAGGGATGAGAGCCCTGGCAGGGCTCCAGCTTCCCCAAGATCAGCATCACAGGAGGAAGAGCTCATGGTGGGCAGTGGGTGTTCTGCTCCCAGAGCTTGTGGGAATCAACAAGGAGTGGCCAAATACCTATATATATACCTGAAGAAGCCACATGTGCCTGTGCTGAGGATGGAGGAGCTGTGTAGCGTGGCACTGGGGGCTGCCTAAAATCCAGTGCCAGCCCGGAGGCTGTGTCCCGTGCTCCCGGAGGAGCCCTGAGCAGAGCTGACTGCAGAGATGCTCCCGATGCCTGGAAGAGCTGATGTCCCCTGGCTGGGCAAGGGGCTTTGCACCTCCCCCAGCAACTGCCCTTGCAAATCATCAGTCTTGCAAAGGCTTGTACAAGCCAGAAACCTGCTTAATTGATAAGGCCACTCTCCTGAGCGCCGGGGGTCGTGCTGGCTGGTGAGAGCCAAAGGCAGAGGTGCCAGAGCGGTGGTCGCCGGGCGCAGAGGCGTGGGGGTCGGTGGTACCCAGGGCCGCGCCTGAGAGGAGTTTCAGTTCTGTCCGTGCTGGAGCAGAGGGCGCTGGAGCCCGACGAAAATCCCGAGGCTGCGGCGAGCGGCTGCCCAGCGCCCGCCGAGCCACCCGTGGGCTGGCGAGGAGAGCCCACCGGCTGGGTTCTGTGGGATTGATGTGTGTCAGTGGTGGGCAATTTCCCCCTTGCAAAGGCGGCCTGCCCGCCCCCCCCCCCCCCCCCGCCCCGGGGTGATGCCTGCCCCTGAAGCGTGGGGCCGGGCAGGAGGACAGGCTGAGGCTGCAGGGGAATGGTTTTCCTCCGAAAGCAGTTTCCCACCTTCTTCCCAGCAGCTCTGGGCAGTCTAGGAAGCCAGACCCTCGGCTGGCGTTTCTGTCCCTCGGCCACCAGCTCAGGGACAGCGTGTGCTCCTGCCCCCTCCCCGCCCTGCCCCCTGCTCTGTAGGGTTTCCAGCCTCCCTCCCTTGGCACCCGGAATTAGCTCCGAGCAGCTGGTACTTCTTGCCAGAGGGATAAACACTTCAAAATGCTGGTGATCACCGGTTTTTGCATTTGGGATTAGCTAGTTTGTACCTTCTTAGCCCCTCTGTGCTGGCTCTATAACCTGAAGAAAATCTTCAGATTGCCTATTTACCACTTCAGTGCAGTAATCTTGCTCCACTGACTGGTTTTCCCCTCTCTTGTGACCCTGGGGGTTGATTTTCAGGCTTTCCCACATCTCTGTTTCCATGCTGTCTCATCCCCCTCCTACCATCTTCATGGGCTGGAAGGTGGCCCCTGCCTGTGCCTTGGGCTGCTGCTGCTCCTGGCCAAGGGCATGGCACTGTCAAGGATGGCTCTTCCCCAGCATCCCCCCACTGCTGTGGTCCACGGGCATGGACCCTGGGGCTGCTGCTGCCACAGACAGGGGCTCAGGGGCTGGTGGCTTGTGGCAAGGAGGAAGCGTGGCCCTGTTAGCTCAGCACTTCTCAAGCCAAAGGTGTAGCAGCACTCCCCTTCTGCAAGGAGCGTCACTGTGGGTTTTGCTTGGTCCCCTGCCTGTAGGCGTGATGGGTCTCTTGGGCAATGAGCTAATGTCCTGAGTGGTTTTGCTGGCTCCTAACCCGAATAGAATCTTCTCCCACCCGTGAGAAAGAGCAACCCCCACTACTTCATTTAATGTTTGTGTGATGGGGGTAAGTGATATGCCTAAAGGATTAACTCTTCCTTTTCCTTAGTCTCTCTTCACTTTACTGTGTAAGCCAACAGAGAGAGTGTGATAGAGATTGCTGTATCATGTGTGTGTGACCACAAGAGATTAATTAAACAGCAAGCCCTAATTACTAAGGCTAAGGCTGACAGACTTACTGTGCCTGTAAAATAGCTGAATACTTCATTTACACTAGCATGTGGACATAACTTTCACCATTAGCTGAATAAACAACGAGCACCCAAGCTAAACGGATTGGTTGCCTAATAGATGTACCATTATAAATGGAGCTATCTCCTGGCGCAGGCGTTTGGCTGCCCTCTGCCTGGCTCTGGCTGGCCAAAGATACAAAAAAGCATATTTTGTAAGGGGGAGCTGCTTTACAATACACCAACCTGCCTACACCTGGGGGATTCCCTGCCTGTCAATATTATTCAGCTTTCAGGCTGCTTATCAAAGTCGTTGTCATTTGCATTTCACTGCAGGTTGGGGGGAAAAAAAAAAAAAAAGGAAGATATTGAAAGGCTAAAACAAAACCCCAACTCCCAGCGCAAGGCAGTGGAAGTAGGGCATCTAGCTCCTATTTCTGCCTTTCAATATCTTCCTTAATAACAATAATAGATTCTGAGAAGTGAAAGTTAATCTGTAGCTCCAGAGCTTTTTATTGTGTTTCTCCCTTTTTGTGTGCATTAACCTTTCAGATTTTAGAAGGCTGTGGAGTGTGCATTGCTTTTTTAATTCTTACTATTCTTGCTTGCTGCATAGTTCCTGATCTGGTCCTAGACAGAGTACCAGCGCATCCACGCATTAACTGTAGCTCATTGAGCACTTCATCAGACCTTCAGCCTGTCTCTTAAATTTATGTGTTAGGTGGATTGGAGGTCCCGAGTGGGTTTGAAGCTTCGCTGAGCTGAGCACTCTGCAGAGGAGGAGGGAGCATCCAGGATCACAGAGATAATAACTGAAACAGGGAAAAGATAAGCAAAGGATGTCTAGATGCCTGTTTCAGGATGGGGGGAAATACAGCGATTCAAAGGCCTGTGGTGTGTCCATGTGCTCGGGACTGCTGAGGGTGCTCGTAGCAAAACCTTGGTGGACCCTGTGTCTCCAGGCTCTGGTTCAACGCTTTGCCAGCGGGCAGTAGCACTCACTGCATGTTGGCTAAGATTACTCCTGCCACTGAAGTTTTGGGAAGGGGGAGAAGTTACCTCTGCACTGGCTTTGCTTCTGCCTGCGTATTTGATGTGTGGCTGAACATGTCTGCAATCTCATTTAGTCAAAATGAGTTAAGTGCTCAATTTTTAGCTAACTTAGCCTACTTTTAATATGCATAGTCTCTTTTATTTTGTGCCATATGAACTGAAGACCCCATAGAGGAAACTGATCCTTGTTTTCTGTCATCTGACTGCATCACTAAAACCTATTCCTTTTCCTCAGTTAAAAGGACGAAAACCATCTTGAAGCTGGGAAGACTTGGTTTGTGCTGGTAAAAGGATTCAAAGATACTTTGAAGAACATTTCCCTGCAACAGTGTTCTGCAAGAGGATGTGACGTGTGAGGTGAGTGCCACCAACCTAACCTGATTTTAGCTTTGCCAGGATTTCCTAAGTCAGTATTGAAGGATGAAGGTGAACTCTCACTTACTGCAATTGCAGCACTTCCGATACTATCATTACCCTATATTGCTTCTTTGCTCCATAGTGATGCCGTCTGGGAGGTAAATGTGCCCAGACGGCTGTTTCCAGCTGTTCCAGAGCAAAGGCTTTTATTTTTAGTGCATGAAAATACTGTAGAGGTTACCTGTTCCCCCGACATGACCTCCCTCAGAGACTTCGCATACACACATGCCTAATTATTGCAGATGTCAGGAGCAGAAACACCCACAGAAGCTGCAGGTGCCCAGAAAGCAAACGATCATCCTCCTTAGTTTTAGAATATGAACTTTCACAGCAACAGCCACCCTACAACTGAGGAAGAAGAAGGCTTTGCAATGTGTTATTCTTGTTGTGTAATATTGTTCTTCTGTCCCCAAGTTCTTCAAAACTTTAGAGGCACTTGGGAAAGGGGCCTTCCTACAATTTGTCATTGGGCATCTCAACCCAAAACTTGGCAGCTATAAACACTGAGCTGTTTGCCTGTGTGTTCGTTTCTCCATATTTTCTCTCTTTATGCCTGTAGAACTTCTCTTGCCCGTCACTGAGAAGATGACAAGCTCTTGGTCCTTAATCAACCTGTGTTCAATAATAATCCTGAAAATAATTCAGGAAAAGTGTGATTCCTTTTGCAGTGTGATTTGACATGTACCTGATGCGCTGGGAGCTTTGCAATAATATACAGCAGGCATCTGTGGGGGCAAGTACAGACACTGCTCAGTTTATATGGAAAGGAAACTGGGAGAAGCTGTCTTCTGCTTGCTTTAACCTTTGGGCAAGTGACTGATGAAATTCCAAAACTTCTCTGACTTTCCTTTGCCAGCCCATCTGGCTCCTGATCTGGACCAGTAGATTTCTGGTGCTTTATCAGTCCTTATGATATTTCTCACTCTTGGATTTCAAGAGTGATGCTCATGCAGAGCTGAGCCTCTACGTTACTCTAGTTTGTCTAAAGTCAGATTTGAAAAGGTGTTTCAACACTAGATGTTGAGAAGCTGAGAAGCATCTAGGCAGATTTTCAGAAGAGTCTAAGCAGAGGACAGACCTGAATCTTAAGGAGGATTAGATGTCTAACCATTTTGTGCCACAGACATATATATACTGAAAGACAGACTAAAGCTTACCTAGTCCCCCTCTCTGGTGATCAAGTCCTCAGCTGAACTGAGGTCTGAAGCAATGGAAAAAAAAGTGTGAACTTGTTGCCTTTCCCTGCTGGCTGGTCAGTCTTGGAGACCAGTCGTGTAGAAATTATCTTAGAAATGCCACAAAGAATAAAAGTATGAAGCCTGATGTGAAAATAGTACTTTTTATCCATCATTTTATCAGAATTCCCCTGCTCCGAGCACTGGGTACATGTAGGCAGGTTGCTTTTCCACAGAGTAAACACTGTTATGGTGTTGCTGGGGCTGGAATGTGGTGCACTGACACTGTAAGTGGGACACTGGGCACCAGACAGGAGGTTTCTTGTCTGTCTTCAACGCACAGACAACCTTGCTTCACTGTGTCTTGTGAATTCATGGCTCTATTGCTGTGAATTTTCTAGTGTGGTGTTTTTCAGACTTTGATCCTGCTTGTTGAAGCACTTTCTGAGTAGACTGCCTGGCTATTTAACTACCTGGGACATGAAACAAAGGTGCCAGCGGACTTAATTGCACTAACTTCTTCCACAGTCAAGTAACGGCTGCTGGGTTTTGTGTCATGGTCTGTCTACAAAGGAATTAAGTTCAGTAGAAACAGAGTAAGTGCAACTGCTCTTGGCTCCTGGTGTTCATTCAGGGTTAAGAGGTGATGTGGGGAAGGTGCTGAGCTGGCACTCATGGTACCTGATTTCCCTCCATGACCCGCTGTGTGTTTGCAAGCACCGTGACTCTGTTTCCTTTTCCTCCATTTTAATGGTTTAGACTAAGCTCTTGTAAATAATAAGCCTGATCTGATCTGATCTGATCTGGGCTGGGAAAGCAGTGTGGTGCTGTGGCCTTGGGATGGTGCTAGCTTGGAGGTTTTTGCGCCCCATCATGCAGAGATGAAACTGCCACGCCAGCCAGCTGCAGCCCAGGGGCTTTGCTATCCATACCCCCAGCCCAACTGATGAACTCCCAGGAGCAGGGTGCCTCCTACTCTGCACTTGTGCAGCAGCTAAGGGTAATTGGCCCCAGTAGTTTAGGACATGATTACAGATGACACCACAATCATGACGTGTGTGTAGGAGGAGCTGTGTCTTCATGAGGCCTCTCTTTCCCTTTGTCCACTCTTTTATCCTTTTATTCTTTTGCATAATAACACTGCATCTTCTGGCAGACTCAAGCACCAATCTTTAACAGTTTTCTCTACATGCATCACAGCAGGGTTTTCCTCTAGCACAGCTGGAGTGAAACGTGTGCATGCAAGTGAGGAGAGCAGGATTCACTGGCTGCTCCATATGCTGCTTTTCTTGGCCTGGAGCTGTGGACCTTCCTGTGGGCTAGAAGGTGATGTGAAGTCTGTGGTGTTTGTTTGTTTTTTAAAGGAAAGAAGCTAGTGGGAGCTGCTCTGTTTGAGAATAGCCTGGGTTCAGAGCTTCAAGGTGTGTGGGACTGAGGTGGCTGCTCTGTTCCTCAGTCTTGCAAATTCTGAGAGCAAATAACAGCCTACCTACAGTTCTCTGATCCCTGAACTCACCTGGGCACAGGGAGTGCCGGGAAACCTTGGCTTTCCCTCTGAGCTGCTCAAGGGGACCAGGACCCAGGGGAGTCAGAGTGTGGTGGGAGTCCCTTCCTCTCTTAAAGGAAGAAATCTTACTTTCCTGCTGCTGTTTCTGCAAATGTATCCCTCCTAACCTGCTCAGTGGGGGATGACAGCTGAGGGGATGCTGGGATAATGTCCCTAAATTTTAGCTACAGTCCCTTATATAGAGTACCTGTGCTCATGTCTCTGGAGCACAGCAAGTTGGAAGTCTACTTCGTGGTTCAACCAGAAAACCTCCCAGAGATGGATCCAGACTGTCCCAAGCGTCCCCATGAGCTGCTTTGCCACAGCAAATAAATAGTGCCACTGGTGCATGCCATGATCTAGGTGTCCCAGTCATCTGACATGCAAAGACCTGCAGTATTGTACTATTTTTCCCTGCCCTGTCTCAGCAAGGCAGGCTTTGCCTTTCCAGGTGGAAGTGCTGCTCCATTAAGCCCAGTCACCCGCCTCAGGCTTGGTGCCTGGGATGGGGGTGAAAGTCCAGGGAAATGCTTGGCTGCCTGGCCAAGCTGCTCAGCAAGAAGGAAGGCTCCTTGCTGAAGCCAAGACAGCCAGTGCTGGAGAGCAGTGTGATATGCTCACCTCTGTCTTCGGGGTTTATGAGGAGTTACTCATGACCAAATCCATTTTTAGAACTTGCCATAAAATGCTCTTTGCCCTCCTGTAGTGGTAGATTATAGATGTCTGACCTGTTTCAGTGCTCTAAATTTTTTGCTTTCTCTTAACTCCCCTGCTCTTTTCATAATCTTAAAAAGGCCAAATAAATCCTGATGCTTCCCCTCTCAAAGCTAAATAATCCTGCAATTGCAATCTCCTTCTTGTCTTTAAGACTTTCAATGCTTAAAATCTGTGTGATCTTCCCTATGGTGTGTGTGTGTGGGAAAAAAAAAAAGGAAGAAGCCCTGAGCATGCATATTGAGAAAAGGGCAAACTGGTTTATAGCGCATCCCCATGACATGCTCGCATCATTTTCTTGCCGTCACAAACACCCCCACCACCCTGTCTGCTGACTTCACTGCAATGCCATGGTGGGGAGTTTGTTCCTGGGAGAGGCAGGATGGTTTGGTGGCTCTAGGAGTTTTACCTGATTCTTAATCCCACCTGAGGCAGAAGACAGCACTTTTTTTTTTTTTTTTTTTTAACTTTTCAGATCTGTCATGTCATTCATCCACCCTCCCCATTTTGCAAACACAGAAGGATGCAGACATGAAGATTTTGGAAACCAATTTATTTCTTTTTTTCTGGATGATGATTTCCGTCAGAAGAGGTGGGGGATTACTGAAAATGGCATTTCCCCTTCTAGTGACTGCTGATAAAAAGAGCCAGATTTTTCCACTGAAAACCACAAGACCACAGAATATATTAGATTTAGTGACCAGAAGCAGAGAAGTGAAAAATTTAGACAACTAAATAAATCAGCTGGGGGAAACTTGATTTCCAGATGAAAAAATGAATTCATTATAGAAAAAATGCAGTGAGAATGAAAATGTTTTTAGGGGAAACTTTAAAGAAAAAAAACCCCAACATTCCTCTGCTCTGTTCAGCCTGTGAGTGCCCCACATGCTCCTCCTCCCTCCACAAAATAAAGAAACTTTCCCTCATGAGCCAGTTGTGTGGATCAGCTCCGCGGTGCTTGGGGGTGAAGGCTGACAGGAGGAAACATTTTAATCTCTGCCCAGGGTCTGCTCGAGTGTAACAGGGATCCTGAGCCAGCAGGAGCTGGAGCAGCCTGGTGGCAGCCAAAGCATGAGGCCTCGTTTCCCAAAGTCTTCAGCTTCTTTCTCCAGGTAAAGCTTCTCCCAAAACCTCCAGCACTCAATTTAATCTGCAAATTACCCAAACCTGGGGTTTGGAGAAAGTCCTCTTATTGTATTCCCAGCATGTGCATGGGAAGGCAACATCCATACCGGAGCTTCTTGCTGATCTTTCAATTGCTGATCAATTCCCAGGGCTTTGCAGAAACGGTGTGGCCACGTTCGCGTCGGGGCGGTTGGTGGCTGTTCCTGTACCAGACCCTCAAGGCAGCAGGTTGTGATGCGCCTTCCTCCCTTGCTGCTTCCTTCTGTGGCTCCTTGGGTTAGTGCTGTTGCTGGGTCACCTTGGCAGCCAGTGCTGCCTCCGAGGGTATCTTCTGGCTGTGCTGTGGTGTGAGAAAGCCCTTCAGATGCCAAACCCCTGGGTAAGAAACCACTTTCTTCTGGGGAGTCACCCTCTGGATATTGCCAGCCCTTATTTGTGCCATTTGTGGATGTTGCCAGCCCTCTTGCAGTCTGCTGAAGCCAACAGATATTATTGCTACAGATTTGCCTAGTTGGTGCGTTGGTTTTGAACTGAGATGGCTTGGATGACTAAGGCAAAACCCACATTATCAGCAAAGTCCAGGGTTTCCTTTCTGTGGGAGAAGTGACAATGCCCCTCTGTGACTACCCTGACTTCTCTGGAGGGTTCCTTCTAAAAGTTAATAGTTTGTATTCCAGATTTAGCCTAAATGGGAAAGCATGTCCTCACCAGCTGCTGCAGTGCCTGTTGACGTGAGGCGCTCCAGGAACGAGGAGGAGTTAGCTTTCTGACTTGTGCTGGATGGAAGCAACAGAGGGTGTTGGAATAAACAGGATTAAAGGATTTCATCCATACGTACAGGATTAAAGGTATCCAGTGCCCTGCATGCAAACCAAGGAGAAACAAAGTAACTTGTCCAGAAGGGCACAGCTCTGTTCCAGTCCAGCCTGTGTGCACCAATCCTGCACCACCTGGGCCCCCTGTGCTGGTGCGGGGGCTCATCCCCCCCTTCTGTCCTTGCCACGGGTCCTGGGGCTGGATCTGGAATGAGCACCCCCATCACCCCACACCCCAGCTCCCTGCCTAACATATCCCCACCCCCATTGCCCCCAGACTCCCCCTGGGGGTTCTGGGGGCAGGGGGCAGGGGACGGGTCCTGCCGCGTCTGGGGGCACCCCCGGCTTCAGCAGCTGGGCAATGCACGTCTGGCCAGCGCACACCTGCGCAGCGGCGCGCAGGGGCAGCTTCGCCTGTCCTGTTCCCCCTCCCCAGACAGCGGCACCCCGCGGCCGGGGCTTTGCGCGCCCGCGGAGCCCTGCGCAGGGGGCGGGGGTCGATCCCTCCTTCCCCGCGGGGAGTGGCCGCGGCTCGGCTGTATTTATCGGGGTGGGCGGCGGCGGCCGGGCCGGCTCCATCCCTGCCTGCCATCCCTTCATCCCTGTCTTCCTCCATCCCTGCCTGCCGTCCCTGCCTCCCTGCATCCCTGCCCGCCTCCCGGTGCCGGTGACTGGAGCGGGCGGAGCCGCGGCGGCCGATTGGCTCCGGGCATCACATGCGGCGGGGCCGTGCCGAGCCGGGCTGGGCTGGGCCGGGCCGGGTTGGGCTGGGCTGGGCACGGCGGAGCGCTCCCGCGGCGGGCACGGCAGCAGCGCAGCCCCTTCCCAGCCCAGCGCTCCGCCGGCTTCCGCGGAAGGGAGCGCGGCCGCCTGCCCCCCGCCGCCAGCCCCCCCGCCGCCCCGGCCATGAGGTCGGGCCGGAGAGACGGCACCGGTGCGGGGAGGTGAGCGGAGCCCCGGCGCCTGCCTCCCACCCCCGGGCAGCCACAGCGGCGGGGAAGCAGAGGGGGTGGAGGAAGGGAAAGGGATTATTTTTCTCTCTTTTTTTTTTTTTTTTTTTTTTTTTTTTTTTTTGTAAATCAATTTATATATTTTGCCGCGATCAATCCCGATCCCGCAACTGAAGCCCCCGGAGGGAGAAGTGCTGCGCGCTGTGATGCGTCTTCCTCTCGCCTCGGCTGCCAGTTTGGATTGTAGCGCCCGGCTCCGTGCACTGAGAGGATGGCTCGGTTTGGGGATGATCTGCCAACCCGCTATGGAGGTGGAGGGCCGGCCGGGGCTGGAAGAGGGAGCAGCCGGCAAGGTGGCCCCCAAGCCGGCCAAAGGATGTATAAACAGTCGATGGCTCAGAGGGCCAGGACTATGGCTCTCTACAACCCCATCCCTGTCAAACAGAACTGCTTCACAGTCAACAGATCCCTCTTCATCTTCAGTGAAGATAATGTTATACGGAAATACGCCAAGAGAATAACAGAATGGCCATATCCTTTCAGGGAGGGTGTGTGGGCATGGTGGGGAAGGTGGGGAGGGAGACCAGGGGAAAGAGACACCCCCCTCTCGGCAGCTGAGGATGAGTGTCTGGTGCTAATGTAGACGTGCATGTGTGAGCCAGTGTGTGTAACGGGTGTGTGTGACAGGGATCCGTGTGTCCGACATAATGTATGGCCGTGTAGCTGGGTATCACAGGAAATTGCTTCTGTGGGAACGCAGAGCGTGCTTTCGACTATGCCAGGGGTGTGTGTAAGACATACGTGCATGTTGGTGTGTGCTTAGGTATGAGAGATACAGTTGCATAGATCTACATTTCCTACAATTGAAGCCAAATGTGAAGGGTTCTGTGAGATTCAGGATAATGTATCCTGATTCTTATTTCCATCTTAGAGCCTTTCAACTCTTCTTTCTCACTCTGAATAAAAGAAGGAACATGGGATAAAAATGGTGACACCTTGGCATTAAAGCTGCATTGATAGTAGGGACATTGATAGCCAAGATATCTTATGAATCCCATTAATACAATCATTGCAGCTAGGTTTTTAGTGGATCACCTTCTGAATCCTGAATTAAAATCAACACGAATCTTGTCACTTTGGTTAGGTGTATAGCCAAAGCTTAGGCTGTACTAAAAAAAAAAAAAAATAAAAAAGAAAAGCTTTGTGGCAGAGAGAGGTAGTAAGTGGAGAGAGGGATCATCTGCTGTGTTGTGAAAGGGGCAGATGCTTTCTGTCTCAGAACCAGCTCCCAGGCCAAGTGAGCTGCAGAGATCTTCCTCAGAAGGGGGCTTTGCTTGTAATGATGCACACAGTGGGGTTGTAAGCCATGGGAGAAGGGAAACAGCCTATTTGAGGTTACCAGGGAGTAGATATAGTGTGTGTGTGCGCGTGTGTGCATACAGGAGTGCATTACACTGGCGATCTCAAGGGAGCTGGTTGTTTTCTTTTCATTTGATATCACACACCTATTAATCCTCAGCTACCAGCAGCCAGGCCTCCTCTCAGCCTCCTAGCAACACTTTCAATTGCCACAGAGGCCAGCTCCAGTTCAGGCTTCCCCAGTTTTCACTTCCTGAGGGGCTAACAGGAAAAAAACCCACACCAGTAGAGTGAATGCACTTCCCTTCCCCCTGAACACACCCGCACATATTGATTTTTCTGTCCGTATTATAACATCGCAGAGATTGCTGTAGCTCCTTATCCGTTGCTCCTTCCCTGCATTCAAGTCGGGATAAACAGGCCCCAAAGCTCCGGTGGCAGGCAGAGCATCGCCCTTCCTGCAAGGGTAGGCGCAGTCTCTCCCTCTCCTCCTGCCCCTCGGGCGGCCGGCCTGCGTCTGTCTGCCGAGGTGTGGGGGGACCCACAGCGCTGCGGAGCCGCGGGCCGGGCCGGCAGCGCGCCCCACGCCGGAGCCGCGCCGGGCGGGCGGGGCAGGGCGCTGTCCGCGGTGCTGAGCGCGGCTGCCCGCGGAGCTGCCCACGGTGCTGAGCGGAGCCGTCCTTGGTGCTGGGTGCAGCTGTCCGTGGTGCTGAGCGGAGCCCCGGCGTCCCGCCGCCGCCCGCGCTCCGCCCGGGGAGAGCCGGGGCTCGTCACAGCTCCGCGCTGGAGGCGACGGCGAGGGGCAGGGGGCTGCCTGGCGCCGGGTTCACCGTCCCTGGGGTCCCTTCCCCGGGGTCCCTTCCTCGCACATCCCCACATCGCGCCGGCGGTTATTCTCTGTAGACACTCTAAATTGAACTTTTCTAGCCCATCGCTTATTTTCACTATGCACTCCAGTTAAACGGCAGGGAATTTCTGAAGAATAATTCAGCAGATGGCATTCAACTGTATAATCTATTTTGGGGCAGTTTAGCTTATTGGTGTCATTTAAAAATTATTAATAGCTTTTTGTTTCCTTTGGACCATTTGCTTTCTTGCTCCCAAATTTCCTGAGCAGCTTAGGTTCTAAGTCACTAACTTTCTCAAAGAAGAGAGCCATTTTCCTATTTCCAAAGTCATTGCAGAAAGAACTGAGGAAGACAAGGAAACTAAATGTCTTCAAAAAAGACGAGAGATCTTAGAACGCTCAACTAATGTAACTGTTTAGGTAGAAATGGGAATTGAATGAGTTTCTCCTTGTGTTGTCTAGTGTATTCTTTAACTTCTGGTCCCCACTCCATTTGAATACATGATTTTAGCTACAATCATAGCCAATTGTATTGTGCTGGCTCTGGAACAACATTTGCCAGATGGAGACAAGACACCTATGTCAGAGAGATTGGTGAGTTGTATTCACTTATTCACTTTTTTTTTTTTTTTTTTTTTTTTTTTCTGGGCTAATACAAAAGCAGTAAGTTACCTAAAGCTGCAAGTGCTTGTATCTGTTTTAAATATCCACATGTAAACAAACAGGCATTGACCTGACAATCAGAAAAGATAAGTCAGTGACAACAAGTATAACTCTGACCTCCCAATGCCATCTTCACAAGAATGCTTCATCACTCTAACCAGCCCTGCCCCGTTGCAGAAGAGCTGAATCTTACATTATGATTAGAAGAGCAGCAAACTCAGATTGTCTATAAACCAAGACAGGAAGGGACTGCCAAATGCTCAGAATTATCTGTAGAATCAAATGAACTTCTGTGATATTTTCCCAGGAAGTGGTAGAACAGAGTAACCTTTTAGGTTTGTATGTCTTACAGCTATCTTCCTGATACAGCATTTATCAAGGACCCTACAAAGCAAACTTTAGGTTTAGATGATTACACTTCCCTTTCAAAAAAAAGAAACCAACTTACAGAAGAAAATAATTTACCTGCAGGGTTTATGTTAATGAGCCAAATTAGCTTATTTCAAAAGAAAATACAAGAATAGCTTCAAAATCATTCATCCATTTATCATCACTGTAGGAAAGATAGGTAGTATTACTTTTACTTTTTTTCCCACTGTTAATGATCTGGAATGTCTTTCATGCCTAAATGCATTAATCCTGATGCATGTTCAAAGGGTAAATAAAAATGGATCCATATGTGTTTTACATGTAGATATCAAATTACGCAAGCAAAGATAATATTAGGCTTGCTGCCAAAAGCTAGAGCCTCTGAATGCTGGTTGCTGCAGTTTCCAGGGTTGGTCCATACCAGTGGGCAACTCTCACAATCTTATTCTTCAGAAACAGGAAAAAGTGTGTAAGTGATAGATCTAGAAAGAGCTTCAGAGTCAGCTAGTTGATACTGCCCACCTACATTGTGTTTGCTTAGCCTCTGAATTATTTCTACTTAAGAAGAGATAAGGAAAAAATCAGAGAACACGCATGTATGTTGATCTTTCTGCCATTAACACATCTTCGTATGTTTTGGGGTTCGCTAGTAAAGCAAACCTGGGCTTGTGAGAAAAGCACAGATTTAGACCCAGGGCAGTGATTGAGAGCTGGGAAATGCCTTCCATAGTTATATGGACTAGTGAAGGAGAAAAGTAGTTTTGTGGATGTTCTGGTTTGGTAACCCTTTGGTGATATGTTCTTTTAAGCAGCAGTGGGTATGGTTAGCACATTGTTTCTGTGTTCCTCTATGTCACTAGATACGTAAGGGGATCCTAGATTGTTTTTTATTGGTCCTTTCCCCCCTTTTATTAATTTCATTTTACAACACACACACCTTCAGTTCCTGCCCAAATCGTTCCAGAGGGTGGCACTGGCATTACCACCCAAGAGTGTAAGACAACTGTATGAATTCAGTGCACAGTCTCCAGCTTGCTGGCTCTGCCTTGGTGATGAAGGAAGAATTAACCCCTGAGTTTTGTCCCAAACACTGCTGTGCAGCATTGTCTTTGATCCAGACATTCTGGAGCCATTTTCACTACACCACATTTTCAACTCTGAAGGTTTATCATACCCTTTATCAAATCCTCTGAAGGGGTTTATCATAGAATAACACGTATGCTGGACAGATTAAGCATTGTGAGTAAGAAAACCTGTCTTCTGGTTTTCAAAGTAAAACTTCTTTAGAATGCTCCTGCTGCTTCCATAAACCGTAAGTTTCACTGAGAATGTTACAAATCCTTGCCAAACCAGAGTGGGCAAACGTTCCCATACATTTACAGGTTTGTTGAGCCAAATTGTAAGTCCATGCACAACAGCAGGTGCTTTATTGCTGTCTTTGGCAGGAATGGAATGGGGCTTTTTTTGGTTAATGATAGATGGATATACCTTTCCTTCTCCTGGGTTCATTAAAATCTCCAAATTGGAGTGAGGGCTCATGACTGAAGAGCTAATCATATCTTAAGGTATGAGATGTACATCACAAGCCATTTGTGACTGGGAGGTGTAGGCAGAGTTGCTGAAGGAAAATCAAAGCTTCCCGGATACTTTGTGCCACATATACAAAGACAAAAAAATCTCAAGATTGTCTTTTTTTTAAATCTGAGGAAAAGAGGGAGGACTTGATACAAACATTTTCATTATTTTTCTCTTTTAATCAAAATTTTCGTCTATGAATCTTTCAAGAGATCCAAGGTATTAACCTGCAGTGCAGTCTCACTTGGCTGTTTTCTGTGCTCATGTTACTTGCCAAGCAGGGTTAATTAAACACATGGGAAGAGCAAGTGATGTCTCAGTATATGCAATATTTCAAGAATTGGAGTGGCTGAGTTATGAGTAATCTTTCTTTGTCCATTTTCTGTATGTAGTTTGTAGAATGGAAAAGCATCACTCGGCTCTAGGATGGAAAGTCTGATCAAAACCAGGGCTCTGAAAAAACACCGTCTGGTGGTCAAAGCATTTAGTGGTGAACTGGAGCATGGACTTCAAGTCCTTACTCTTCAGACAAGAGAAATAAGCTCATTCTTCCAGTAGCAGCAGAATGGCCTACCCCCTAAGGGCTTGCCTGCTCTGAGCTGTGAGCCTCGCATGCTTTGGCTGCTGGAAGTGTTTATTTCACATCAGTAATTATCCACTGGAACAGAGATGCTACAGACTTGCTACTGTCCATCTCAGCTGAAAGCCTTAGCCAATAGGTTGTAGAGTCGGTCCCTCTCTCTATCCGAATAAATATTGCGCTGTTTGTATACAATGAAGTGATGGCAGCTGAAAAGATGCTGAGGGAGTTGTGCTGAGTAGCCCAGAGCCTGCTGGTGAGAGATCCAAATGCGGGAATGTGAGCTTCACATCTATGCCCTGAGTGGCCTTGCAGGTGGATGTCTTGTTCATGATGCTCTTGGCTCTCCAGGCTGAGGCATGCTCATTCTCCCTGTCTCCTTCCTAATTTCTCATTTTTTCATGAGGCACTTCAGTAGACCATAGATTTGTCCCAGCCTGATGGAGGCGATATCAGAACTTGCAGGATGGGAAATTTATTTTCTGCCCCGTTCTGCGGCACACCCTGTTTGAAGACACCAGTGGGTCTGTAGGATGTTCATTTGCATGCCAGGGCTCCGAGTGTTTGGCTTCCCTGGGTGTTTTTGATGTGAGGGCAGACTATAACTTTTCTCAGACATTCAGCATGACAGCTCTTGCACTTTACTAATGGATTTAATTTTTTATCCTATCCACAGCCGCTTCGTGCAGTCATATGCGAACTGTTCATATTAACCTTTGCATGAACAAAGCCCTACACACCCAAACCGATCAAGGCTGTCACATCCAAAGGCCAAGGAAAGACACTAGGACATGGACTAGGAATAGTAATGACTTTCCAGACTCAGAAGTTGTTTCTGATCTGAAACATATTGATTAAATGTGTGTTTGGCCCAGCCTCAAGCTTCGCTGTGTCCACAGCAAACAACCTGCTAGCACAGCTCTGGCTGCTACCCAGAATCTCCACCCTCCTTTCAGGCATGCACAGCGATACTCTTCATCACCTGCTTTCCCACTCCTGAACCCAAGCAGCAACACAGCCTCCTGTCTGAAGGGGCTGCAGGACACCCTGGCAGCAGGGTTTCTGAGCTGACAGCAGTGTCACTTCAGTGCTGCGCAGGGCATCACACCTGTGTCCTTGCCCTCCAGCTCCTTCCCTTGCACAGAGTCAAGTGAACCCTTTTTTTTCAGCAGCAGACCCCACTACCTAATGGGGCATACATTTTATTTTTCAGCCTGTTGTTACTGCTTTGATTCTTAGGCTAAATTAGTGTCAGTTTAGATAAGCTTTAGTAAAGACCCTCTTTCTATCCCCTCTTATTTCCCCAGCTACTAACTGCCAACCTTAGAGATGGGAGTTTTCCTTTGACCCACTTCCTTAGAGCTCTGTGTAGTCCTAGCTTTGGGAATAGCATATTCTATCAAACCCTTGAGTACCTGAAGCCTGGCTTTTTAAAGCTGGGAGCTGTAATCACAAGGCACCTGACCTAGATTGAGCATACGACTGGTAGCAGAGTAGATACAAGGCTTCCAGGAAGTGAGGGAGTTAGTGAGGGGGAGTGTATGTGGGTAAAGGTGTGTTTTTTTTCTGGTGTGTGTTAGAAGAGCTGTTTTTAGAAGCATGCTAGTAGCTGTGGGATGGAAACATAGGCTGGGCTAGGAGACCTTTGTTTGCAAAGACTTGGTGTACTTGTTGAACTAGGAGGTGTGGGGTTGGAGAGCATGCAGTCTAGGCTGTCAGAGTGCTCCTGTGTGCAGAAAGGAAAGCAGAGGAGCAGTAAGGTAACTTTTCCTGAAATCACAGCTGATGATTTCTGACCTCTCTTCTTCTTCTTCCCCATTTTCTGTGCTGGGTTGGAGTCCCAGGATGCCTCTAGACCTTCCTGTGGAGAAACTTCTGGAAGAAGACTCTTATTGTAGGGTTTTTGTTGAAGGTCACGAAAACAACCATGGCCTTGCTTTGTTCCTGTTTCTCTGCGGGTAAATAGTACTGACATGGGCAGCTGAGTTTCTCAGTCTGTCAGCAGCAGCTTCTGTGTCCTCTGAGCAGTGTCAGGAAAGCTCTGTGGAGGAGCAGAGGGCTTGGAGGTGCTGCTGTTTGTGGAAACACTTCTTTGGCTGGAGGAGAAGCTAGTTATGGGTTTGGTTTTCTGTCGTTCTGCCCTCCCCCGTTTCAGCCGAAGGCCTGTAGTGTGAGGTCAGCAGCTGCCCACTCTGTGCTGCTGTCTGGTCAGGCGGTGTTTGTGTGGGTGATCTGCAGGTGACCGGTCATCTCGCTTGGCTGTAGGGGAACGGGGGGTGAAGTTGCTGGGCCTGTGAGTTTAGGAATGGTGGAGAGGAGTAGAGACAGGGTGAGAGATGAAGTATATGGAGCAGGTGGGGTCACTGAGGTGTGTAGGGATGCAGGGTGCTGCTTTGTAGGGAACAAAACTTTAATTCAGGTAATGATGAAAAAGCTTGTCCTGAAGTAGCACTTTGCAACAACTTGGAGATACCTTCAGTGATTAAAGTTTTGTGGCTGACTTGCTGAGGATGCACTAAGTGTGTAAGCCCCTTTGGGAAGGGCATGCTATTATATGGGCCTCCTAGGTGTGCAAATCCTGGCTTTCTCTTGCAAGTACTATGCCTAAAGCATGGCTCTGTGTGCCAGTGCTGGGTCAGAGTTGAGCAAGAGTTGTCATGCTTGTAAAAAAATTCTTGTATCAAAACTGCTTTCTTTGTTCTGTGGCCACAAGACTTGACATTCATGTTCTTTTTGTATAAAAGAAAGAAAATTACCTTTTTTCATCAGTAGAATTAAAAGTGTAAACAGCTGTGCATCAAACGGCAGCTCAGCTCTTTGGCTGTGATGGTCAGAAATGTCAAAGCCACTGCAACAAAGATTTCTTATCTCTTAATTTGGGGGTTTGCTTCCTTTGGGTAGGGCTGCTTTACTTCCATTGACTTCAGCTGAAAACAGAGATCTAAGGCACATTTGAAAGTTGGTTACAGGTGCCAAATGTAATTAACATGTTCTTGAAATTGATGCCCCTTGCTTTCACCTTTTGCTTTGTTCCTGCCTACGTCTTCCTTCCAAATGTGAGTGCTTCCATTTGGCATTGAAATTCTTATCGATATAGTACAATACTGAGGGATCTGGTGCCATAGATGGAAAAAAAAAAAAAGATTTAGTAAAACTGTGGAGACTAAAAAGCTTGATTTTTGCCTCTAGTGAGTTAGGATGTGAAACTGTGATCCTGTGGTACGCTTTAGTCTGCGCCACGGGGCTGAGCCACAAGCCTTACTGCTTCTGCTGTCAGTGGAAGGGAGTGGGGGTTTCTCCCTGAATCAGATACAATGAAAGGAAAACAAATGAGACTGCAGCTGTGGAAACTGATAAAATGGAGGAGAAAGAGTGAAGGAAGAACCGATGGAATAAATGATAAGTAAATAATTTCCTACCAGTGTTTGCAAACTTGCTGTGCTGGCTGTTATTCCCTAAGATATCCTCCTCTTTAAGTTTCCTGCATGAATTGTAAAGCACATTTTTTTTTTCTTCCATGTCAATAGCTACAGAAATATGTGATCTCAAGTTTAAATATACCCTTAGAGCAAAACTCAGTATTAAAATTCCCTCCAGAATACTGAGTAAATGTAAAAAGTGTAGGGTGAAGTCATCAGAGTAAAGGCAAATGGAATTTCCAATGTGAAAAAACAAATTTACCTTTAGAGAAATAGTAACGAAATTCTCAAATTCTTCCCTGTGCTTAGTTCCAGTAAACTTAAACTTCTGGTTTTGGGTCTGTTCAGAGAGCTGAAAAGGTTGTGAAGTTGGTGCACATAGTTGTTCATATGGTTCTTGCTTTTAGTGCAGAAGCATAGGTATCTCCTTGACACCTCTGATTTTTGTTTTTTTTTCAGGATGACACTGAGCCGTACTTTATTGGAATATTTTGTTTTGAAGCTGGTATAAAGATCATCGCTCTGGGGTTTGTTTTTCATAAAGGCTCTTACCTTCGAAATGGTTGGAACGTGATGGATTTTGTTGTGGTCCTCACAGGGTAAGTGACCTCCTCTTGCTCTAAGTTTAAAGGGGTCTCTTGCTTTCATTTGTGTTGGTTTTTAACTGTGGGTTGGGGTGGGAGTAATTTCTATCTTTAAATAATGACTATTGTGCTGAACGAGTTGCTTTCAAAGCATCGTTTGAACCAACTAAAAGGAGGTTCCGAGGACATTTATTTGTATATGTGCTGGCATGTGTCTTATCCAGATGTGTACTGACATTTCTTGGGACTTTACAGGTTCTAATGGCCAATAGGTACTTGAACCTGATTTCAGTCAATCTATCTCCCGATGTGATAGGGTAACTTTAGAAGTCAACATGGAGTGAGCTAACAAAATTAATGTTTAAGCCATTACAACTCTGAAATCGGTGAAGTTTCTGCAGGAATGAGTTTGGTCAGCTATAAAATAACTTTTCTAAAAATAATTCAAAGAGGGTGCCTGTCTTACAAAGGATGGAGCTAAAAATCTTAACCTGTGCATTTTGTACCATGGTTTAAAATGATGTTGCTGATTTCTTTCGTGGAAATGCTTATGGTATTTCTGTTATACATTGCAACAGCTTCTGTATCTATTGATGTAAATGTAGTGTAACGCAAGTGGATAATGAAAACCTAAACATTAAGCAATGGTTATGATCTACAAAGTGTGCTTTAAAGCTCCGAAATAAATGCTTCAAAGGTCTGAGTAAGGTCCTGATCTTGCAGTCTTCATCTTGGAAGGATTTCAGTTAGTTTTTCCTCAAGAAGACTGCAGTCTGGCTTCTGTTATTAATATGCACTCATTTCACACACCTTCTCTGCTGCTGTGTGTGAGGAACATATATATTCCTTGGTCTGGTTGGTGGAATACAGTAGGATGCTGTTGGGAAAATGCTTAAATACATATACAAATGTATTCATTAGATACATTATGACTATAATTCTATTTGCATTCAGGGTACCATGTGATATAGCAATTCAGAGGCCAAAGGGAATTCTTTATGTATTGAAAGGGAGAAAATAAATATGCAGGGCTTGATTCCCCTGCTGCTGGGGCTGGGTATTTAATCAATAGAAACTTCAGTGGAGCCATAAGAAGAATCAGATTTACATACTTGGAAGCATAGGGGGTACCAGGATGAAAAGAGAATTAGCACAGATGCTACAATTATTCACACCGACGGTATGTTCTGATTCCTATACCCTTTTGTGTGTTTAAAAAAAAATATTAATATATAAAAAAAATAATCAAGGCCCTGATGCTGGAAAGGACTTTGGCATGTGGTTTAATTTATCCTTCAGCAAAGCATTCAAGTACATGTTTGAATTCAGCTGACTCCAGTGGTTCTGTACTTAAAGTTAAGGCTATACATAAAAGCTTTCTTGAATTACAGCCATGTTGTTATTTGTTTAGGCATGTTTTAGATTTGTCTTTTTTTATAAACACAGGCCAAGAATCAAAACATATTAAGAAAAAAAATCGAACCCATAAAGAGCCTAACTGTGACGATGTGAGATGTTCAAAGTTTTGCAACAGTAGCTGAAACATCACATGAGGAATCGCAGCCGAGCGTGCAATGCTATAGTTGTGGCACTGGCGTCTTACTGGTGCTGATTTCATTGTGAGTGCTGCTTGCAGCGCTGTTTGATCTCTGAGCATAATTGCGAAATATCGGCTTGATTAGACAGCTGTAATAAGGAACCCTGTTGCCATCTGCAAACATGCATATTCTTTTGAAGTACAGTCCTGTTAACGTCAAAGCTGCTGGTTTCCAATGGTGATACTAGCTGGGCTGTATTGAAATTGTCTTGTACATGGACTTCCCACCAGGCAGGCAATGCAGGGAAGGCAGGGTGTAAACTGATTGACATTTAAATCCAAGAGTCCTCTCCACTGAGGAAACCCACAGGCCTCTAATCCTGTAATTCAAGGGCTGGATTTAGCAAGATGCTTGAGCTTGTGCCTAATTTTTGGTGTCTGGGGTGGGGTGAGAGAGCTGCTGAAGATAACAGGGTTATTTGTGTGCTTGGTTAGATAGATGCTTTCCTGAATCTGGGGCTGTATTTCCAAACCTAGTGGTGAGATGGAGGGACCTATAGCAGAGAAATCATGTTGAACGAGCTGCAGCTTCACACAGGGGATTGAATTAGTGTTTTCTCTGTAGCCTGTTGTGTTTTCCTCTGGATTTCTTAGATCCTTACTATGTTCTTCGCTCGCTCCTGTGTTGCCATGGGTCTGTGCTGGAAAGCAGGAGCTCCTCTTCCTTGGGTTTCCTTCACTGGCCAAAACCTGTTCCATCTGCCCATGCCCTGCCCTAGCTCAGCTGACGGGGGAAGCCTGAGCAAGGGCCTTTATCGGAGCCAGGCATCACCCTGCAGTTCTGCATTGGGACTATAAAGGCAGGTTGCTGAGGAAGAACATTTACTCCTGACAACCCTGGCTGTCTCTCCAGGGAGGGGATGTGGGGTGGTGACACAAGTGGGACCTTAATTTTTGTTTCTGTGGAAGATAGTCTCATGTTTTGAAGAATGATAAAGCAGGTTCTGTAATTTATTGGAGAATAATAAAAAAGGGACAGTGCTAAACTTGTACTTAATGTGTTCTTATAAATATAGATAGGTAGGAGATCAGTTTTTGAAATCTATTACTACTCTATCAAAAGCTTTCCATTGCCATATGTGCAAGGTTTCTACTTGAAAATGTTACTTCATGTTTCCCAGGCAGTGATCAGCATTCAGTTCCTAAGCTCAGTTTTACATTGATCTTCAATATCACAGAGGGATTTTGATTTCTCTTTTTTCTATGTAAGCATGAAAGATCATGAAAATGCATTTCATGATACCACACGTGGAGTTGTATACCTGCTAATCCTGTTGAGTGCACATTTTTATTAAGGTAAATGGTGAATGTCAGAAGAATCTGATCTCATTTTCAGCTTTTAGCTAAAACCCATAAAAGCAAAGAGCAGCTTTGCTCTCGTTAGCTGTTTCCATAGGAAGAAGGCCAGCCAGTGTCTGGGTGTGTTTTGGAGGAGGCTGTGGGAGAAGGCTCTGCATTTATTCAACTCACCCTTATGTAAATATTACAGTGATCATGCAGTAACCCCTTCCACCTCTTTTTTTCCAACCTCCTAATTTTGCTGCTCAGTGCCTGCAACACTGGTGTTGATGAATATGTATTCATTATTTATTTATTTACATAAAATTATTTATTTACATGCAATAATGGACATTTGGTTTGTCAAAATCGGACAGTAGAACTTGTTAATCAGAAAATAAATCAGAGTTGTATTATATGCAGCCAGGATCAATATCCTAATGAGCTAAACCAGAGTCTACAGATAGTGGCCCAAAATGGTTTGGCTTGCTGTTCCAGAAAACACTCCCTCAGTTTCTTTCCACAGCAATGCTATGGTGCCTTTTTCTCATTTACTTTTAAGGAAGCATGCTGATTTGCTATTAATAAAGGCCTGGGAAAATAATAGGTTGCTGGTCCTCAAAAGTTGGTTTTTTTTTTATCTCTTGATTTTTTTTTTTTTAGTAATTTCTTGTAAACTTCTCCAGTTGTAGATGAATATTGAGGAAAGCTGCCCTGCTGTGGTGTGCCTATTCCTATTGTGGAGAGAGACACATGCGTTTTATAGCTCCTGCTCATTTTATTTTCATATTTTTATGGGATTGCATTTGCTCTAGTGATGACATCAACCTCTAAATCACATAGAAATGCAATTTCTCAGCTGGCCTGGGACTATATGATCTTAATGCGCTTTTCCCTCAGTAAGAGCAAAGGGACTTTTTGCGCTATTGGCGCAACCTTTCTTGGGGTGGAAACCTCAGAAATCCATAGTTGTCTTGGGAATGAAGTCCTCCCTATATCCAGCCCCCTCAGATAGCAGTGGATGGAGCTATGAGCCCAGATTCAGGGCCTCGAGGGTTCAGACTGTTCCTGTTAGAGTTCATGGGATGACTTCTCCTGGTGTCCTGGGCTTTCAATGCAATAGCCTGAAGAACTGCAGTACTGGATTAAACTGCATCATCTCTAACTGTAGCTGGTGTAATAGGGTGGCAGTTAAGGGGAAGAATGGAGAACAAGGCATGGATAAAATGATCCTTCTTTTCCCGATTCCCCAAACTCAGTTGTCTAGGGATTTATGAGAAAAAATATGCATCTGATGGCTTTGAAACTGTATGGTTCAAGCAGACAGTCTTCCTTGGTTGTGTTTTGCAGGCTGTTTATACTTTTGCCTTTACCATATCCTGGGTAATGGGTTTCATGGTTCATTTACATATCACGAGAAAATGTGCTGCTTATCCCCTTTTTCACCACTAGCTTGATGTCCATTGGCACCTTCTATATTTTGTGTAGCAAGATCTGGAGAACAATCATTCCCATTTCTGCATGCTTATGGTTTTATGAATCCCCAGCATTTCCCCAATCAGAGATCTATGCTGCCCAACCTCCCTCGACCTGAAAGCTTTTCTCCACACCACTCACCTGTGCTGTTGCTCTGGTCCTTTCCTAGCTCTATCATATCCCCTTGGAGGCGGTGACTAGAACAGCGTGCAGTGTTTGTCCAACACCAAGAGTTGCTGAAGACTGGTATAAATAAATGAAGCGCTTGGAAGGGTTGTGCTCTGTCCTTTATGGACAGAGTTAATTTTTTTGGCTTTCAATCAGCCTGGATTAAACACTCTCGAAGAGTCCTGGTAGCTTCTTGAGCCAGTTGGATCAGCTGCCTGGATCTCTGGATGGGACTGGCAGAGACAGTGTGTGCCAGGCCTGGAGCTGCCAAATGATGTGCACAAAGTCTCTGTGCTGTTACTGATGTCTCAGGCTGTCGGGAACAAATTAACAAAAGCTAGAATTATCTTGAATGTCTGGATGACTGAGAAATGTGTTCCTAGCTCCTGGTGATGCTAATAATTTGAAGACTAACTCATTTAGTAGCATAATAAAGACCTGTTCATCCTTGATGCTAGCTTTGCTAGTTACCAGGATCATCTTAGTATGTGGGCAGTCCGAGATGCTATTCCTGGTGCAGTGTATGAGGAGCAGCAGCAGCCTTGGTTGCAGTGATGGCTGTCAAAGGGGGAGGCATAAGAACCATCCAGCCTGGTCTGAGTAGCAGGCTGTGAACCTCTGATCTTTCCATTTGAGGTGGACATACACCTTAGACAGGGTGTGGGGTGAGATGCGACCATGAAAGTATGAGAGAAGTAGATGTCCGGTGGAGGGCTGGGATTTTTAAAGCTGTCAAACATACATAGATGTCTATAGTCTTTAGCATTTTTTTCTCCATATGCATGTTCCTGTGAATTTGAAAGCTTTTAGACTAGGATTTCTGAATTATGAGGCCCTATGTGATGGGCTCTTGCACACTCCCCCAAAACACCTCAGTCTTGCCACCTGCAAATAATCATAGAACATGGTAATTTGAAAAACAAAATTAAAATGAAATAAAAGCCCTTGGGTGCCCTGCCAGCATCACTTTGGACACCATGCTCAGTGCTTTGTTTATAACCTTTAGAGCTAGATACCTAGGGAATAAAGGGGCTAGGAGCAGGGAAATGCAGATTTCTCTCTGCTTTTCCAACACGGAACTTCTGGCACTTCTGTGCTAGAAAGGAAAGCTGAGCAGCAACAGGATTTGGGAAAATGGATACTTTAAGAGGGACAAGTTTCATCTTGATTAGTTGTCACAAGGAAAACGAGTAAGCCTCTTTGCATGGTTATACAGTATGGGTGGTGATGGACAAAGGCTGATTGCTATTAGCATTGTGCATGAGTCACGCCAAGAGCAAAGCCTCTATAGATTTTAATGGAGCTGATCCTTGTTTTCAATTTCTTTTATGTTCTAATGACGGATGGATACGTGCTGGCTCAGAAAAGCTAAGGGTACCTTCTGAAATTAAATCAGATAAAATCAGACAAGGCAAAGAGAATTTACCTGCTTTCCTGAATGCAGGGTGTTGACTTGTGATCTGGCTGGTGTAGGGGGGCAGTAATGGAGGAAGGCAAGTAACCAAATTTTTTTTTTTTTTTTTTTGAGGCAGAGAAAACAAGTGGTTGGTAACTGGAAGGGAAGAGAACATGTGAGGTCTCAGTTAGAGGAACTTCCAACTGTTTTTGACTGTTGAATTTTCTGTCCCCTGGCCATCTGGTCTCTTGGGGAGCTGGAGAAGCAGTTTCTTTCAAAGGAGAAGATGTTGAACAGGAAGTAAGGATTTGTGGGCTCTAAACCCACCTTGGCAAACGTCCCTGCTTCCTTTTATGCACTGTTACAGCCAGTTTTGCCCAGTGGGGCAGCAGGTTCTTTGAGACTGGAGCTTGCTTTCCCTCTGGGCTTGTTTAACCAAGCAAAGGGGGTCCCAGGCCATACTGAACCGGTTGGAGTGTTAATAAGGGCTTCTGTCTTTTTGTATTATAGTGGCTTTTGTGCACTGAGTCTGGTGGGAGTGGGCAGAGGCAGGCTGAGTTAAGCGGGTGGGTGTCTAGTTGTGTGGCTGGCTGCTAAATTAGAAGAAGACTTTCCTGAGCAGTGGAGGACTCAGGGCTGTGCTTAGAGGAAGGCTACAGATGGTCATGGACCCTCAGAGGACCCACAGGTGGGGACAGCCCTTCCCAGGCATGCCCCCCTCGCTCCTTTGGGTTTTTTTTTGGGGGGGAGGGGAGAGGCCTCCCTTTTTTTGCACCTCTTTCCTACTCCTGCATGTAGGGTAGACCCTTGAGGCCTGGCTCTGCTCTGGTTGTGGCAAGCCCAGTGTTTCAGGTCAGAGCATTTCTCAAAGGCAAGTAGACTATGAGCTTCATGCACTTCTCTCTTGCTTTGCTTCTCTCTTGCTTGATTAGAAGTGGCTGGAAGGTGCTGAGTACCTGGTGTGTCAGCTGATAAATGGCCGTAGAGCACCACGAGAAGCCAGGAAGCTGAGGCACGGACAAAATGCTTTTTTCCAAAGACAGAGGAAGCAAAAGCATTTCTTCACATTCCCATCTTGTGCCACTTTCCATGTTTTGTGCCTGTTTATGCTGTTTTGAAGCTTTTTGCTCACAGAGAGGAGGGTGCTGGACACCATCAGAGGATGCTTACATCTCCCTGGCCTGCCGGCCCTGAAGTTGGGCAGCTGTAAAGTGAAAGTGGCCACCCCGAGTGAAAGGGAGCTGTGTTTTCTCATCACGGCCAGGCTTTTATCAAAGCTAGGCAGGATCGTTAGTCCAGAGTCCAGACAGTATTTTTAGCATTTTTATAGCTCTTGAAGGGAGGCTGGTGGCAAGGAAATACTGTCCCTCTTGAGGGACCCAGCTGTTCCAGGCAAAGGCAGCTGTGGAGGCTGCAGGTGGGAAGAGGACTCTGGACCCTGCAATCTGCTCCTAATGCCTGCTCCTGCCCCAGCAATCGTGTCATGGGGGCGTCTGCTCGCTATTCTCCACAGGTGGAGAGCATTGCATACCTACCCACTATTATAGCTGGGTATGAATACAAGGAATTCAAAACCAAAGCAACAAGTAAAATTGCAGCTATGAAGTGCTCTAAGATTAATTTACTTAATGCTCCCCAGTTTATAAAAGAGCAACAACCCAACTCCAAACCTCAAAACACCCAAGTGTGGTGTGGAGTGCTGTGTCATGATTAGATGAGCAGGAGCGTGTGGGATTTCTTAGGCTCCTGTTTCTCAAATGTTGCTCCTGCTGCTGTGCCCCATTCCCAAGTGACCAGCTTTTGATGGCAAAGTGTCTGCTCATCTGAGGTGGTAAGGACCTGGCTGTGATTGTTGAAAAGAATGAGGATTTAGAAAATCAGTCTGTTTTTTAACTATAATCTAATCCTGAGTGCCAGAAGCAACTGTGTCACATTTGCACATGCATCCTTAGATCCACACCCCACCCCAAAGGTTTTGGGTGCTTTGGGAGCATTGCCTTCCTCAGGGCTCTCTGAAAACCTCAGGGAAGCTTAGTGGAGGTGGAAAACTGATCTTTGATTTTGTTCTTGCTGAACCACTGCCAATGTGTGTGGGACGTTCTGGCCAGGGCAAGGCTTTGGTGCTGGAAGCTTGAACCAGGTGGATGAGTGGCCCCAGGTCTCTGTAGGTAATCCAAGCTTTAGGCTCAGCACCTCATGTTTGGGTACCTGGAGGTGCTTTTTGACACCAAGGTTAGGCGCTTCGCTTAACTTCAGCCATCTTGGATACCTTCTCTCTGCTGAAGGATCCGACTGAATTGGGATGGAGGGAAAGGATCCCCTAAATGAGTTTACTAATACCAGTGGCTGTGGGATGAATGGGGCAAAGTGAAGATTGCATGAGCTCTTGGCTGCATGGAAGGGCCACTTTTATGCCATGGGGAAGCCTGGCAGCTTAGGCTGAGAAAGAACTCCTGCTTCCTATATGTGGCACATTAAACATGTAGTGTGAGCTAGCGGGTTTGAAAAGTTGCCTGGTCCTCACAAAGGACCACGGCCACCTAAACAGTGCTCTTCAAATACATGTGAGAAATATTTCCTTCCTGGCATGGTCAGCATTAACTAAATCAATGACTGACAATAAATATAAGGCTTTGTCTCCTTCCTCCTCCATTTACCTGTGTGCTGGTGGTCAGGAAAATCACTTTTCATTTGTTTTTGATTAATAAATGAAATCAACTTATTTGCTCAGTGATCTCAGGGTAGAATATTGAGGAAGCAGGTGAGGTTTTTTTCCTGTGGAAATTCTTCTGCCAGTGCTGGAGAGCATGTCTTGGTTTCAAGTGCTGGCTACAGGGCTGGGTGTGTATGTGTAGGTGGTTCTTGTGATCAGCTGTAGACTTTTAAAAGCATCCCTCTGGAGCAAGAAGTTCAGGTCACTCCTGAGTGAACCCCCAGTTTTTAGCCAATAATGGGTTTAGCTCTTGGCTCAATTCAAGTCAGCTCATGTTGGGCTGTGTGAGATTTAAGGAAAAGATCAGAAGTAGAGGTAGGAGTGATGCTGTGCTTCACTGGGAACAGAAATTGTACTTGGTGCTCTCAAAAGAGAGGGCTGTTCTCAGCATGTGACACCTATACCATAAATCTGTTTGCAGATGCTGTGAAGGTTGTTCCTGATGGACGTTCCTGGGCAGAGGTTAGTGGAGAGTTGACTCCTGCCCTTTACCTCATTAAATGTGTCAAAATTCCCTGCAAGGGCCTGCAAAACAGGAAGTACCCAGTGTCAGACTAAGGGTTTAGGAACATGTTGATGGTCCATGGGGTGATGTAGAGGTAAAGAAATGAAGGACAGAAATGAGTTGCTTGGAGGAGTCTAAGACTTTTTCAGCTGCAAAATATCCCTGTGCTGAAGAGCACTCAAACTGAACTGATAATCAGAAATACTTAGTTGGACAAAGCTTGGTTCTGGTTCAAAGAGGAGATAACTCAAATTTGAGCTCTCAGCTTATTTTCCAGTTAAAAAAAGAAAGAAAGAAAGACTGGAAGATTGAACTTTCTTTTGGCTTAGTTCCCCATCTCAAACATCCTGAACCAGCATCCTTGAATAAAGTTTGAGCATGGGAGGTTAGGACAAAGGCTGTGAAAATGATGAAAGGGTTGGAGAAGCATCCATTTAAGGAGAAATGAAAAGGCTGGGAGAGTTAAAATTAAGAGGAAAGTCTCATAAGAGCGAGATAAAGAAAAAGAGAGAGGAAATCTTGTTTCCCTATCTGTTTTGGCAGGGTTCAAAAAGCATCAGTGAAGAAATTGGAAGTTTAGAACTTCTTTACTAATGGAAATGTAATTAACTCATAGAACTCATCACAAATTGCCTCAGCTGAAATGGTCTGTTTTGGGTCTTAAGACCAAAGGAGCGTAGAAATCATCTACAGATTCACCAGAGAGGAAATGGATTTTTGAAGGAGAATGATTAGGCCCTTTTCCTGGTGCTCCCCGAAATAAGTTAGGTGGAAATGTGAACAGGCTGTTTCATAATTGTCCTTTTCTTTATCTTGTAATTTCTTCTGAATCATGCTGGAGACATGATTCCGGACCAGCAATCCAGTCTGTTACAGCATGACCTGTGAAATACAGCAGGATATGTCAAGGCTAAACGTTGTCTTTTTATACATGAAACAATATCAATGGAAGTAGTGGTATTCCATCACTTAATGTCTGATTCAAAGATCAAATGTCTTTTTGCAAGCTGTGCTACGGCATAGAAAGAAACTTCAATACTCCAGTGCTGTGTTAAGTGTGCCCTCAAAACCTGCAAGCCTAAGCTTCAGGGAAAGATCTGGGTTTGAAAATTGTCACGTTTCATGTGAACCTAAGGTGGTTTCTTATAATGTGGGTGCCACTTTGGTAAAAGTGTTCTGGTTTGGTAGAGGAGTGAGGTCTGGCACCATCATGCCAGGCGCTGCAGGAGTATTACTGTTCTCTCCATGGCAGAACATCACCTTCACCTTGTTCTGGGAGGAGAGGGCTCTCCTTGGCTACAGTCTCCAATCTTTGCAGGATTTGGAGCATGGAAGAAGATTATGGCAGGTGAAGTTACCTTGTCAGAGGCTGTCCCTGTCCTGGATGAGGCTTCAGTCAGACATGTGTGTTTTCAAACACATCCAGCTGCCAGAAATTGAGAATCAAAGCTCTCATGCTGGGTAGGAGTATTAACAAACCTCCCTCCTGATGCCAAAGACAAACCTCTGCTGCTTTTCTGGCCTCCAGCATTGGGTGAAGGGTGGCACCCACAAGCTGGGTAAAGTGGCAGTGAGCTATTTCCGTGCCATGAAGAAATATGCAGTATTGGCTGGTGCATTTGATGGTAGATGGGTGGCACCTCTCTTTGATGGTCATGAGAAGTAAGTCTGGGGAAAAGGCAAGATGAAACCCTCAAGTTTTAGCTTGGTAAAGACATGTACCATTGCATCCTGGCTGCTATGGTGACAGGACAAAGACTGAAGTCCAGCAAATTCCTTAGATGTCTTTTAAATCCCATTCTTTTCAAAGGCTCATAACCATGTGCTCCAAGTGAGTGACGCTGTATCATCCCAAAAACATTTAGCTGATAACATCTATATCCTCATCACTGATCTATGCAGATTTTCTTTACCCTGAGAAAGATGTGTGAAATGAAAAATTTTACCTTTCTTTTGTTCTCTGATGCGAAATCCCAGCCGTGTTTACCTGCTCCCTGGGCAGAAGCACTACAAATTCCTGAAGTTCTGTGATCAAACTTCTCTTCTAGCCTAGACTATGGGTAAATCCTGAGCTTGTTGTGCAGTTCAAATTTATTTTCTATATTAATGAATAAAGTACTTAAATTGGTTATGTACATTGTAAGAGGATTTGGAAATATTAAACATGACCAACAGTTGTGGCAAGGGTAAGACCACTCCATGATCCACTAAGTCTATTATTAAAAGAACACTGTATTTTTCTTTACCTCCCAGGTTACAACATTAAAGCAGGTATAAAATTATGGTAACCCCTGACTTTTGCAAGAGGTGAAAAGGACAAAGGAAGCTTAGCATGATCCAATTTCCTTGCTTTAATTGGGAGGCATGAAAGAACACGAGACTCTAGCAAGCAGATAATGCTGTGTCTGAGACAGATCCAAGAGAATACAGCTTCAGTTCTCTTGCCTAGAAGATTGAGCAATGGAGTGGGATTTTGGGTGTCCTGTTTTTCTCTTCAGTCCATGTCATTGGCTACTAAAGGGTTTTAGGCCACTGTTTTCCTCTTTTGTGTCCACATTTCTACCTCTTTAAAAATGAAGGTAATAACGATACCCAAATTTGTAATGTACTAGTGAAAAAGGCTGCTTGACGGTATTGAAAAGAAGTGAGTTTAAAATGTCTCAAAAGAAGTAAAAATAAGTCTTTAAAAATGTTGAAATCGAGGAGAATTTGAATCAGAAGTAAAATAGATGGTAACAGCATAATCTTCTAGAAATGCAGATGCTCACTCACAGTGAGTGGGAGAATCTTGCATGGAGCTCAGTGTTCGTGTACCACGGGGAATGTGTTAAAACGATGGCGTGCCACACAGGGGAAATTACAAATGTGGGTGTCTGTCAGATTTTAACCTGAGGAAAGATTGGACCTTTGGGGGAGGTGACATGCTTTGAGTCAAAATGTCCAGAAGTATTGTCACTGATTTGCTAGAGAATAAAAAAAAGGAGTGGCTCTACTTTTGCTGGAGCAGAAGTGACTGAACAGAGAAAGAGAAATGTCATCCATGGTAAAGTCAGTCTTTAGGATAATGTCCTGGCTTTAAACTGCTTGAACCATAAGTAGATATTGAAAAGATGGGGATGACGTACAGATACAGGGAATGGATAAAAGGGAGAAGTTGAAGTCCTTGCCTGGTGCCTTCTCCTTTCCACAGGAGAAGGATAGAGGCTGTAATGGTTTACTGCAGCACAAGCCTCACCAGGAAAGCAGCACTGCTGAAGCAGTGGACTATAACCACTTGCCAGGTTCACCTGTTTGGGTTTCAGAGGCCTGATGTGAGAAATGAGCCACTGCCTGCTTGGCATGAAGGAGCGCAAAGAACAAGAACAGGCAGGGACATGTATTTTATTTTCCTTCTTTTTGAAACCTGGAAGACCTCCAGCTCATCAAATAGTATTTCTGCTTCTGATCCCTCTAGGGCTGTCCTCTGGTCTTGCTTGTGTGGGAAGGATGAGAAAACCTTTCCCTGTAATTACAAACCTCTGGTTTCTAGCAGTGGTGGGATCAATGCCACGTGGGGTGGAACGTGGGGAAATTAGTGTCCCTTTTCCCCAGGTCACTGTAGCACCTCCCTGCCCATTAGCAGGAATGGAATAACCCCCTGCATCTTTGGAAACCTTTGTTCCTAGGGAGGAAGGCTGGGGTGAGGCTTAATTTCTGTCTAATAGCCTGTTAAAATCTTCACGTCGTTTCTTTGAGAATGCCATTAAAAATCAATTACATTAATGGGGCCCAGTTGGAGATGTTCTGAAATATGGATAGGATCAAGAAAAGTGACTTTGCAAAACAGGGCCCTTGGTGCTGCAGACATTTGCTCTGCTTGCTCTTCCCAGTCACATGTATGGACCAAACCTGATCCTTGTTTTCATGAGCTCTGCAGAGCTGACCTAGCTCTTTAGGAGCAAGTGGTCAAAGTCATGCACTATGGTGCAAACCCATTGCCAGTGGGGTTAGGAGGGAGTATTTCTCTTGCCCTGATATAGGCGATGCCCCAACAATACAGTTGGGCTGGTTGCCTAAAATTACTCCAGCATCACTGCCAGGTCTAGGAGCTCCTGACCTTGGTCATCCAACTCAGAGTACAGGCAGGTACCTGACATCTTAGGGATGTCTGGTACTCCATGCTGCTGATGTTGCAGGGGGTCCGTGAGCTTATTGTGTCATTGTGTGACAAATGGTCCATGTTCTTACTCTGATCCCAAAGAGAAGGACTATCCAGCAGCTGGACATCAGGCTGGGTGAATGGAGATCAGTGTCACTGCATGGTGACCAGCACAGGCTGTGTCACTTTGTCCCATCTGGGAAATAACAGTACTGCCCAAGTGTGTAGGGGTGTTGTGAGGATGAACGTGTTGGAGAATCTTTAATAATTGCATCCTCTAGTAAGGGAGGCTGCGTGGCTTTCTGAAATGGCCAGCTGAGTAATGCTGTCTCCATCCTGCCTGCACTGAACAATGTCTTCATCTCTAATTCCTAGTTTGCAATTCACCATCCTCTCAAATCTCATTTTATGCACAACTGTGAGCTACTATTTTTCACGTGGAAAACGTGAAACATCGGTTACATGTCTATTCCTCCTTTGGAAAAGCCTGGCCAGTGGATATTTTTGTTTAAAAACTGAAAGCAACTTCTAAGAGCTCCGAGTGGTTTGTGAACATGCTTTTTCAGACATTGGGAGATGGTATTTCCCCAGCCTGCTGCTCCAGAGGTATGAGAGAACTGAAACAGCCTTCTGCCTGTAGCTAGGTTGTCACAATAACTGTCATGCAGTTTGTGAAAGAGGATCCTGACCCATGGAAAGAAGGCTGCAGTGGAGCGAGGCTCAATGTCCTTGCAGGAGTGGTACAGGCACTGTGTATGGCAGGGGAAGGTGACCCATGTGTGCAGCTTGTTGTGAGGCTGATCAGGACCTTGTACAGTGGGGAGACTGAGAGAACATCCACTGCAGCTTCCATGGGGGGTGATTTAATGGGTGCTGGGGATGTGCTAGAGGGGGAAGAGCGCCATGTGCCTATCAGTCTGGCTCGTTTCTGGCCATGGTGGCACTGCTTTGGTCCTGCCACTGGTGTAGGAACTGTGACTGAAGTTGGGGTGGCAGTGAATATGCTGGGGAAAGCTCTTTACCTGGGGCCTGGCATCACTGGGATGGATGGATTGAGGTGAGGCTAGGAAGGAGTCTGAGGTACCACAGTGACTTGGGATGAAGAAGGCACAGGAGAGGGACAAAGCATCCTCACCAGGACAGAGGCAAGGCCTTGGTATACAGCCCAGCTGGGCACTTTCCATCATGCTTGGAGCCTCCTGGCTCTTTCTGCAGGAATGTTTGTAGGAAGGGAAGAAATCTGTGAAATCCAGCTGCCTCGTGCCAGTGTTTCCAAATGGTGCGTGGGCAGCTCAGCTGCAGGCAAGTGGTCTGAAGGACTCAGCCATGAGGCAGAGTCCCATGGTGTTTGCAGCCAAGTGTCAGGCAGTGTATGGGTGTCTGTGTGAGGTGCAGAGAAAGCCTACAAATCTTGAGTACTACCTCTTATCCGCAAGCAATTCCTGGCTGTTACTGCCTGCTCATCTTCATCAGGAACCATGGGTCATACTTATGTCTGCTTTCCTCCTTAGGAATGAGGGACTTGAGGAAAAGCAGAACGACCAATAAGACCTTTAAAACCCTGACAGAAGTGGGGTGAGGACCCACATAGTTGCTCTGTGTGCCTGGATTGAAGGACATACAAGGTGCAACTAACAAGAGCTAGCTGTTGCCTTAGCTAAAGCATTGACGTAGGGTGACAGGTAGAAAACTGCTGATCTGGTACCCTTCACCAGAGCTGCATCCTGTGCAAGGGCTTCAGCCAGTGTGTTATCACCCTTAATATCTCAGGGCTGAAATCTAAGATGGCATGTGAGCTCCTCAGGCTCCTTCCCCTCCCTTGGCACCGCTGTCTACCACCTTGTGCAGCCTGCAAATCAGCTGGGGCTCGCTGTGCGTTAGATGCTGCAGACCCTGGGAAGGTGACTTGATGGAAATGATTGCTGAAACGTTCAGGCTTGGCTTTGCAACTTGAGGCTGGGTAACTGTGGCGTGCCTTTCATAAGACACGATCGGGTGCTGCTGAGGCTCGGGCGTTAGGTAGCTGGCTCCTGCAGCGTGTGGCGCTGAGCTGCAGTCTGTGCCGGATGCAGATCCTCTTCCCTTGTGCTTTGATGAAAGCAAATTCAGCAGCACAAAACCCACCTCCTGCCACTTCCCACCTCATCCGGCCCCAAGTCTGGTTTGTGTGTCTGTGCGAGGCGGATTGCTACATCCATGAGCTTAATACGAGTGTAACCTTGTAGTAGAGAGATGGAAAGGTCGTTGCTTGAGACTAGCCCCAGCCAGACTAACAGTGCAGCTTTCTTGGAAACGAGCTGTGTTTCAGGCAAATATCCGGGAGCTGAGGATTTTTTTAGCTTGTCTCTTGCTGTTCATTTTCTCCCTGGCACTGGGGCTGCAATTCCAGGAACCCTGGCTATACTTAAGAGTGCCTCTCAAACATGGATAAAAGTAATTAAACCTCTCAGCTTTCTCTTTTTTAGACTTAGTGTAGTTCTTCAAATGTAGATTTAAGATGGGGACAAAATGTACAAGCTGAGATCTGACATCCTGTTCCAGCATCGAGCAGGTGAATGAAAGGATGAAGAGACTATTCAGAGGGCTCCAGTGCTGCTCCTGTAGCACTGAGAGATGGTTGCTTGCTGCCAGGTGCAGCCTTTCTTACTGTTCCCCTCTTCTCCCCCCATAATTAAGCAGTTAAATTTAGCTGTCTGATAGGTATGGAAATGTATGTGGCACAACTACTTTGGCTGTGCAAATAACTGTTATTTCAGCTTGCTTATAGCTCTGCAAAATCAGGGAAATTGTTCCATGCCATGCACAAGCACTGAAAGAACTGAGTTTCAGATGAAAAGCAGATTAAAAAGACAAGACAACTGGGTGAAATGAGGAGTAACGTTTTTGTCTGATCTTGATTTAAGGAATTTTTTTGAGCTTTTAATGTTCTCAATAACTTCAGTTTTATCTGGGAAATTAAAATGTAACATCGTTTCAAGCAGAAAAGACCAAACTCTAAAGGTTTCCATTTAACAATGTTGACATATGAAATGTTCTCCATGTTCTCTTCCTTCAAGGAAACATTTTGGCAAACTCGGCTTGAGTTACTCAAGTGTTGTTGTTGACCTAAATTTAGCAGGGGGCGGCAGGGGGGAAGTCAACAAAAATTATCCAGCAAAAAAATTCTGTTGTGCTGCTGTGATACTTGGTTCCTGGGTAGATGGGGGCCAGCAGACAGAGCATCCTTAAAGATGGAGTCTTGCTGAAATGTCTTCTCCGTTAATGAGCCTCCCTGATTGCTCTGTGCTTGTTGGCACGGAGCCATGACCCAACCCGCAGAAGCTGAATTTCAACGTGCTTAGGCTGATTGGAGGGTTGCACACCTGTGGTCCTTGGAGTTGTTTTGAGGTATTATGGGTCTCCACCTCCTGGGGAGCCGGGTTGCTCTGTCCATCCCTGATGGAAAGCCACTGCTTGCGCTCATCAGCAGAGGTGCAGGGGATGCCTGCGATGGAGCATATGGAGCAGATGAACATCAGCCTGGGTGCCTGGTGGGATGGTGCAGGCTGTGCTGCCGGGGCGCAGATGGTGTCCTCCCTCTGTCGAATATTAACTTACATCTCTGCCACACATCTGCCCCTGGAGCCTTTTACAACCCGTGCGTGCAGCACGCATGCGGTGGGTGGTGTTGCAGCTCTGTTTGCTCTCGGTGCTTTGCTCCTGTTGGGTGCAGCATGGTAGGGAGGAAGGCTTCTGGTCTGCCTCAGCCTGGCTGCACCTGTGTCACGAGTAGGGAGGAGGTGGCCTTCCTGGGAGCACAGAAATGCTCTGTGGCATTACTCCTAGGAGGAGGGACAGCCCACCAGACACCTAGTCCATGTCCAAGCTGACTTGTCCTGTTGTAAAGCAGACTCTGTGCCCCAAACCTATCCTCAGCTTAGTGAGCAATTTGTTGGAAATGGGGAAATGTTGGAATTAACCCTGTCTGGCACTGTGATGGTCTTTGATCACCCCCATGATTCTCTGCTGGGCTCCAGCTTTGTTTGGGGCTGCAGAAGATTCCATGCTAATCTCATTTGCCATCTTTATTCTTCAGTGCACAGCCCTGGGTCTTATTTACAGCTCACTACTCAAACTGTGGGCTGAAGATGGAAGTCTTTGTTTCTTTCTAGGCCTTTTTTTATGGACCTCATTGCTATAGTATGAGTGCTTCACACAAACATTAATTCATTTTCACAACAACCCTGTGAGATGGACTTTGATATTTCCTTTTTACAGTGGAAAGGGAGGTACAGGAATATGAAAGACAAAAGTAACCATTAATTTTCACGTAATACTTTCAAAGCATATTTTTGGGAATGGCAATAGGCTCGTTTCTATTGTATGGGCTTGTTCCCTGTCAAGTTTCAGGGCACCGATCCAAAATGAAAGATTTCTAGGGCTTCTCATAAACTCGCTGGAGTTTTCTTACAGTCCTCCTTGATTTTGGAAGGGGCTCTGCTCCATCAGTCACTGAAAAACCCTCAGACACCTAGAAAGCTTCACCTAAAAGTAGAAAACTATAAACAATAAAAAGAGGTGGGAGTGTTTGGCTTTAAGTCTGTTGGTAACTTCGTGTACTTCTCGTCTCATGATGCATAGACACATACAGGAAGAAAAAAATCACGTAGGTGATGGTGGTAAAGAACGTCTTAGTGGACGTTTTAGCTTAAAGATGACAGTTTATGCAACTTGTACTGAATGCTCATCTGAAACCTTCAACCACTCATCCCATCATTTAGCCCTGTTTGCCATCTGTTAGTGAAAAGTGATTTTTAAGTTGTTGGTGATATAGCTGTACTGTGGAGGGAAAAAAAACCTTAGTGGTATTATTTCTTTACTTGGTATATATGTACTTCAGGAGGAAAATGTCCAAGAATAATTGAGATGAATCAGTTTTCTATATGTGGATTGTTTGAATATTTAACATCTGAGATCTTGTGAAGCAAAAGGGGCAAGGAACAAACACTGTTTATTTTTAGGACTGGAAAGTGGTTGAAGCTGCTGGCCTAGATCGCGTACTCCTTCCAGGAGGGAGGAGCAAGGGAGAAAACAATTGTAAGCAGAGCGTGTCTTTGTGTGATGGGGAGGATTTCTCATGTTTGTTTAAGCTGACAAAAGCAGTTGATGTTCATGTTGAATTCTTTCAGCTGTGGAGGGAAAAAGTAAGGACTCGTGTGGAAACTTTCCTTTTTTTTTTGAAACTGGTTTCATTTCCAAACTTGTCCAAACTGAAAATTGTCTAAACTAAATATACGTAAAAAAATAAATGATTAAATAAAGCAGGGGAAGACCTTCTCCCTCTCCCCACCTTTTTCCCCATTCAACCCCTGGCTTGTACCCCTGGTCAAGAGCTGTGAGCTGCCTGGTGAAAGAACCTCCCAGACTCCCATTTGGCCCAGAGCTGTGGTAGATGGGATGGTGCCTTGGCACTCAAAGGCTGTTTTTGTTTCAACAGAGCAAAAATGAGCACATGGCATGGCATGACACAGGGGAGCTGGCTGGTGCCCACCTGCAGGAGGGGATGGGGTGGGCTGCCATTGCCACATCCCTGCTGATGTTCCCAGCTGTCTGTAAACCTACACTGAGAGATGCTGAGCATAGAATCATTTAGATTGGGAAAGACTTTTGAGATCACCAAGTCCAACAGTTAACCCAGGACTGTCAAGTCCATCTTCATCAGCGTTATTGCAGTGTTTTGGGGCCCACAGCCCCATTGGTGCCAGGTGCTATGCGGACCAGGTGGTCCAATTCGTTTTTGAGACAACAGCTCTGCAGGGCTGGTTGTAACCCCAAAGTGGTTAAGCCCATTAGTGGCTATAGCTGCTGCCTTAAAAATTTACCCGTTTGACCACTTGGCAACAAGAATCTGGGAGGATTAATTTGTGAATAGGGTGGCTCAAAAAACTAACCCGGGCCGCCACCACCCCCTGCCCCATGTTCATCTGGGGAAACAAGACTAAACTGTTAAAATATAAAATACATATGTCTGATTGTCTGGGGGGTAGTCACTTCCTTGCTTTCCCAGCTGCCACAATACGAAAATCTGGGGAATCCTGTGGGCATTTTTCCCTCCCCTCCTCTTCCCTGTGCCATTCCTGGTGCTTTGCACTGGTTACAGTGAAAGATGCACCGTGACACTACTGACCTGCTCAGAAAAATTCAGCTGTTTGTCAGACAGGTTATAAATAGTTATCAAATTAAGTGATAGTTACAGGTTGGGAAGAAGTCTGTGCTTTCTCTGCATTTCTTACTGGGATATATTGCTGTTACTTTAAAATTTAAAATAAGAGCAGGATAAACTGCAAGGATGGAAATAAGTGGGGAGAAAAATTGCCTTTCAGTTGAGACCGAGAATGGAAAATTTCTACCCAAAAGAAGAATATTTCTGGAAATGACAACACAATGGAAACATAGTTCTCTAATGCATTCACTGTTAAGTGAACATTATTTATATTGGAGGAAAGAAACACAATGTAGCATAAGTTATTTGGCTGCATGCTTGGAGAGGAAAAAAAAAAAAAAGGAAGAAAATCTGTGAACAGACATTCATAGCTTGCAAGTGGGGAGACTGGGATACAGATGAGATAAAGGATGAAGGCTCCAGACTATTGCTCTTGTAATTTGCATTTTGTTGCTGTATATATAAAATTAAATTACAATTATATTTGTTTCAAGCAGAAGTGCTTAGCAGGCATAGGAAAAGCTGTCTGAAACGTTAAGCATATATTCAAACTAGTTTTCTTGGAACGAAACCATTAGGAGTAAATAGCTACTCTTTTCTTGCTGGGGTGGGATTGTGTTCTCTATGTTGCTCTAATAGCAAGTCTAATGTAATTTTTGATATCTTTTTTTGGAGAGGCAACACATTCTTGGCCATGTGATCCTGCAAACAGTGGTGTTTTTGTGTTAATACTTGGATGCCTCTTGCTCCAAAGGGGAGATGCAAGCCCCAGCTGACTTGGGCTGATTTGTGTGATTAACGGATAAATTAAATTCTGGTGCAAATCTAAGCAGAGGTTTTATTCTTCCTTCCCTTTACTCAGCCCTTCTAAACGTGTTATAATGGTTCAGGCTCTATAGTTGTGCGGTGCTGCTGTTCTGTGGCACAGGCCATGTGTGTGTTGCCAGGACCTACAGCTCCAAGGATTTTGGTGTGTTTTGTCATACAGATGAGAGTGTGATGGGAAGGTGAGGGAGCTCCCAGTGATCCTCCTCTTTCCCAGCTTGAAAATATTCTTCTTGTGCACAAAAGAGGTTTTTCAACATCAGTGTGGTCCCTTGCGATGGTACGCTGGTGGAGACCCCTTTTACACACTGCACTGCTGCTTGTTCAGGCAAGTCATGTCTTTGGAAAAGCCTTTTCCTTTTGCCAGTGGGAAAGGCAAGGTTTTGTGGTTAGGTTTTAGCAGTTTGCTGTAGGTGGTAGATCCTTAAAAACCTTGTTGCTGACTTCAATGGCTTTCAGATCAATCCCAAAATCTTTTGATCGTGTTGCTGTACAGAATTCCTAGCTTAGGACTGGTTTGGTTGCTGGCAGAGGTCCCACTGGCTTCTTAGGGGTCCGCACTCAGTTCAAGGGGGTGAAGGTAGAAAGGTGTCATGTTTGTACAGTGGGAAGAGATGGGCCTTTCTGTCCCACAGCTCATTGTGCTCTACATGTCCTTCCCTGTTGTCGCAGACTGATGCACACAGGTCGGGGCATGGCTGTGCCATTTGTACACCCCGTGGGCAGGAGGTTGGGAAGGCACAACATTGCTGGTGGGCACCTACTGGCTGCTGCTTGTAGGGCAGCCCCAAAGATGTTTGGGTCTGCAGGGCTCCTGTGTGCTGCTGAATTATTCCTTCAGCAATAAAGAGAGTCAGATTGACAGCTAAAATATTTTCTCTCTTTGTAATGACTTTTTTCACTCAAAATTTATGGATCTCTTTATGCTCATAAAACATAGAAAGTATCTTCTCTGTCCTATTCCAGCATCACTTGCGTAAATTTGAATCCATCACTTTGAAATGATATCATTGCAAATGGGGTGCAAGATGAATAATGAAATATCTTGAACCCTAGTAACTTCAAATTAATGTCCTTTACTGCAGAGTAATTACTGTCCCATAAACGAATCCTCTGTACCTCTGAATAAGGCTTTCTATCCCCTCACGCCACAAGGTCCTTCAAGCTGTCTGTTTCAAGCTGGTCCGAACTAAAAATATACATAGACTCCAGGTCCTGATACTTTTTCAGCCCTTTTAATTGGTTTCGTAGAACTGTTTGAGGCTGGAAGTGTGGCTGGAGCACATCTCTGCATGACTTTGTCCTGGACACCAGTGTGATTTGCAATAGCCCTGTTGCTTTTTAGGACTCCAAACAGCATGTCAATTTTGCAGCTCTGCCTCAACCCTTTTGGAGCAAATAACAAATGGCTGCAGTCATCTTTTGTTGCAAATGTGTTCTACTGTGTTCTTGTGGCTGTGAATAGATGCTTCTAGGAACATCTCGTGATAGGATTTTTGCTGATGAAAGGAAAGGCAAAACTCCAAACCTAGGTATAGGCTAATGTAACTCATGTCCTTCTGTGTGTCCAGTTTGCTTGTGTTTCTCAGTGCCCACAGTGCAATGAAGGAGAATCTGGGCCCGGTATTTCATGTACAACCGAGAAACCACTGGTATCACTGAATATGTGGAAATTTCAATCCGCTCTCTTCCAGGAAAGTCTTTCCTCCCACTTCCCCAGTACTTTGTGACTGATCTTGCTTATTTCTACAATTGCTCTCTTGGTTATAGATGAGGGACTGACTCCGGTGCCTGAAAGGAACCTTAGCAATATGTATATATCTCCACAATTTTTAGGATTATTACTCTGTCTTACAGGCTAACAATCAGATTTTTTCCTTGTTTCTTCTTTTGTGGTTTGCACTGTTATGTTTTTGAAATTTCAGTTTGTATAGTATTATTCAATCTATTCTGTATAAATCCGAACCCTGTGATTGGCCTTTTTGCACCACCTTATCATTTGAAACAGAAAGATCATGAGCAGAAAGCCATGCAGACAGATAGAGTATCCCACCCCAGGGCCTCTAAGGATGGGAAAGGCTGGGTAATGTATTGGAGAGACCTGAACCTGTTTGTGGGCTAATGAATCTGCTCCACAATTACCTCATTTTATAATGACTAGTTGGTGCCAGAAGCTTCAGGAAAATAATCAGCCCCAAGCTGAATGACCATCAGTCTGTGTCATTAAACAGGGACTGACCCAATCAACCAGAGCTATTTAAAAATTTAAATATAGTCTCTTAGATGTCTGTGTCTGCATGAATCTCTGAAGGCTGCAAATCTGTGTTGGGTCTTCTAAGAAAAGTTTTCAAAAAAGATTTAACTTTCCTCTCTCATGCTTAGGATCACGAGCAAGATGGCCCTGATGATCTACGCAAATGTGTGCTGCTCTTGGGCCATTTCATCTTCATAAGGGCCATTTAGCAGTCTTCTTTCAGCTGGTGCAAGGGAGCTCTTTGAAGTAAGGGTCAAGGAACTTGATGCAGACAACTGATGCCATCCTCTGAGCTGTCCTTGCCAGCTGCCCAGCTTTAAATATCTCAGATGACACTGTGAAAGACTCCCCGCAGGGCTGTGAGAATCCAGAATGAATAAGTATCCTTGGATTAAATGATGATTGAGTGGCTGATGAAATGGAATGAATGAGGTGCTGCAAGGCAAGAACTCCTCCATTATAACGTCTGACCTTGGGCCAAATTTCCTCTATATCCCCATTTGTAAAAATGGAATTCTATTGTGTCATGAGTTAAGGTTGAAGTTAGCGCCTTATAAACCAGCTTGCTCCGGAGGGCAGAGATCACCATTCTGTTCATAGCACCTACCTCTTGCTGCACAACTAATGATATTTAAGCAGAAACTTTCACTTAATGGGCTAAGTTATGAGCCAGGTTTTTCGTGGGGCTGAAATCCTTTGTGTGAGCCATGTGCCAGGTCAAAATGGCTCCACCAAGATGTCCCCTAACCAAGTCTTCTTGAGGCCTGACAGAGACAGTCGTGCTTCCAGCTTCTGTGCATCTTTCATCGAGGAGCTTGTGGCAGCTGGCAAACAGACTGTTATTGAATATCTCATGAAAGATGAGAGAAACATAGCTATTACCCATCTTCTAGGAGAGGAAATGAAGGAGGGAGGTAGTAGAATAGTAATAAAGCAGCACAGAACAAAAATGCAGTTGTCTTGATGTTTGATTTAGGCAGCTGCCTGCTTTTTTAAGACCAGGAAGGGGAGTGGGTACAGAGCATGCTAAATTCCTCCCCCTCTAGAGCTCGGTGTGCAGTTCATTGCAGATCTTCCTAGCGCAGATATAAAAGTGAGGCCCCAACCTAGCAAGGTCACTGAGCCCACATGGCACTTCTAGCTGAACTCTTTGGGTTTTGGGTTTGTTTGTTTGGTTTTTTTTTTAAGTCCTAGCATCCTGGCAATGACACATCTTAGCATCTGCCTCCGTAAGCTTTCCTTGCACCTTTAATTGCTATGGTTTCTCCTCAGCTTCCTCGCTGGCTCTTCAGGGCACCATTGTACATTGTGAAACTGCTCCCTGCCATCCAACCCAGTGGCTGTGACTGTCTGTTATGTGAAGTGACTGTTACAGCTTGTAAAACATCCTGGGATCATTTGCTAAGAGAGGTGCTACACACGTTTAGGATCGTGATTATTAAGCCCAGAGTGCTTTACCTGCACAGTTCGGTTTTACATAAAACCAATTACTTTCTGAATGATGAGAAAAATGACCCATTGCAGGCTGGATGAAGAATCCCTGGCTCTTATAAAAGCTCAGCACTGTCACTGGGAGCTACTTGTTATGTAAATCTGGAAATCCAACAGATGAAGTAAAGAAGTGGAAATGTGGTTTCTGATGGAAAACTACTTTATTTCTTTACGGTCATTGTGTATTTGAACAATAGTGTTATCTGGGGGTCTCAAACACAGCAGGAAGCATTACTGATATTTCCTGAATGAGTTTGCTGACCCCCTCCCAGCTTGTAAAAAGTAAAAGAAAAAAAAAAAGGGCAAAAAAAAGCATGCTTAAAATGGACAGATGACAATGAAAAATACCAATGGTGTTCTTTTGTATCAGCGTTGGAGATTTTATGTTTGCCTTCCCAGAAATGACTGTTTCTTCCACAAGCAGTTGATTTACTTATTCCTCCTGGATGACGCCAGTTTCTTGAGCCTTGAATGCATTCCTAGTCAGGCAGAAATACCAGATGTGATTCTGGTCTTGTTCAATGGTGTAAGTCATTACCGTCAAGAGAATCTTGTCGCCACCTGGATGAGAATGGAGTCACAGAGAGCCTGTTTTCCTGTATTTCAATTTATTTCAGTCAGTGTGGAGCAAATATTTAATGATTCTTTTCTTCAAAGGAAGTTAGAGATCTCCTTGAGATTGTTCTAAATGAGCTCCACAGGCTTCTCCATCCAGATTTTAGGCTGTGAGCAGCTTTCCTTGCAGTCTAGGTGGTACTGTCTGCCTCTTTGCACAGACAAGTTATCCAACAAACCCTCAGAAAAAGCTTGGTGAGTTGAAGGGGAAAATATTGACCTGAAGGAGCAAAAGGGCACAATTACTTTTGTGTGGACAGGGAAAGGTATATCAAGATGCTCAGGGATTGTTCTGAAGGGCTCAGGGTGGTTGGGATCAACACGTTTTCCTTGGTGCTGTGGAGCCTGGTGGAGAGCTCTGCAGTCTGGTTCATCTAGACAGGCTGGCAGGGAAGGAATGGAAACTGGTATCAGAATTGCTTTTAATGTCAGATAGATTATTCAGACGGTCCTGGTGGCTGGAAATGGCACAACTGAAAAATAACAGGACCTCTGCTTATGGGCAGTGTTAGCGTCCTTTCATGTGTTCATAGTGCTGGATAAAAGTGGGTGGGCGATGCTGGCTGCTGAGCTTTCTTAGCTCAAGTATCTTGCAAAAACAGGGGCTGCATGGAGAAAGAAGGTATTGTCTTTCCCAGCTTCGGGAAAATCTGGCAAAAAAAGAGCCGGTTTTGCAAGCGATGATGTTTTATATCCTTGGGTGCTTGGTGAGTTTGACAAGAGGTTGTTGAAAGGCTGGTGGTTACCTGGACTCTTACCGTGGAAAGTTTCTTAGCTGTAGCTTAACCGTGTTTCAGGGGCTGGGGCACATGAGGTCTCCTTCATCATCATTTTCTAAATTCTGGTTCTGACTTGTTTGTAAGAGTTGTTTCAAATTTGTTCCAGCTCAAGAAACTTTCACCCACTGTGCTGAACAAAGGGCTCTCCGGAAGGCCAAAGAGACAGTTAAGAGCATACATAGGGAAAGAAGCAATGTCGTAAGGGAGTAAAACATGAGTGGTCTTTTTTTTTTATTTATTTATTATTGAAAGATGGAGGTTTCAACACAAAAATGGGGAAGGAAGGAAATTTTAAGTGCTTCGTTTTGGATGCCCCTAAATATATTGCTTTTACATATTTGAAATTATACTCTTTGACTTTATGCTTTGAAATAGCACTGGTCTAAACGGTAAATAAAAATTGACTCAGACATCATAAATGTATTACACTCCCATCAAACTAAATATTTGGTTGGCTTCTCTTAATGCTTTTCCCCTAAGAAAGCACACTGTCTTGCAAACTTTTTTCTCAACTTGTTCAATTGGATCATCAAACTGAAAAGCTCCTTTATCCAGCTCCAGGTGGCAATAATTATTTCTTTCTGTTGTTTCTACACTCAGAATTATGATTTCCACCCAGGGAAGTGTCTGCAATCAGGATTTTCCATTGCTAGTCTCCTGGGAAATGAATTCCTCTTGAATTAGAAGGGACCTGCCTGCTGGCGTGGGAAGTACTTAAACCTGACAGGGAAACAGAACAAAGTAAATACAGGAGAATAAGGAAATGAAGATAATATTTCTGACAGCTTCTTTGCACCGAGCCCTGAAAGGGTATTCTATAGAAAGAATCTAGCACGATGTGAAAAAGAAGTGGCTTTTATTCTGTTTAGTGGGACTGTTTTCAAACCTGTGTTGAGGAAGCGTGTGGATAGGAAGAATCACCTGTTACACAAAGCAGCAGCATGTCTCTGGTCTTCCGCAGTCTGTAATGCCAGAAGAAATACACGGAAGAAAACCAGTTCCTCAGCGTAGCATTTGGACTTTGCTGGTGGCAGGGCTGGGCTGCTAAATTCAATTTAAAACATCTGAAGGGTCTGCTGAAACAGTTCAGACCTTAGAAAGAAACAAAAAAAGAAATGCTGAAAGGTTAAGAGTCTTCTACCAGCATTTTCCTGGAAAACGTGCAGCATTACAGGTGCTTTTGTATCATGAAGAGAAAGTCAAACCGTTTTCAAACACGAGCAATCAGAAAGGGCTGCAGCCAAGCAGAAGATGTACCAAATCTGGCAAGAGTCAGAAAGATGCATCTCCAGGCAAAGTTCCCGGAGATGAAAGCATAGGTGGCTCTTGCCCCATAGTCACCAAATTTCATGGGGAAAATGTTTAAAACAACCCTGCAATGATTACTTTAAGCCTCAGAGGTTTAGAAAAAGGGCATCTGGTGTCATCAGACCTCCCTGTTCCTCCCAAGATAGATGAATTGCCAAAGAGGTACTTGAAGATTTAATTCCGTTTTGTTTTCCCCTTATTGCCTGCAGCCTCTGTACTGGGGGGGAGCGTCCATGGACGGATCCCCAGTTTTCTCTGGATTTCAATGAAATCAGAAGGCGGCAACTTTCTCTTCGTTTTATTTTACACAAAATGCTTTGAGTGTTTCACATGTGTTGTGGCAGGCTGTCTGCTCGTAAAATGGGGCTCTGGTGAGGAAGGGGAGGAACAATCTTTGAGGCAAAAAACCACTCAGTAGCCACCCCCTCTCCCAAACTGAGGATTCACGTGTCCCCTCTGCTTCTCCCTGAGAGGGAAAAGGAGCTGAAGCTGAGTGAAAAAATCACGCAGTTTTCAAAACAAATTCCTGGATTGAGTGTGTCACCTGCCAGTCACCGCCCCGAACGTGCCGTATGCTTGTCTCCTTTTGTCTGGTCTTTTTTTAGGATTTCAGCTGTGCAGTGACAGGATTGTCTTACAGCCTGTTTGTACACTTGTCTATGAAACAATTTGCCTGAGATGGCCCTTGTCCAGTTGTAGGCCAGTCCTGGAAGCCCTCGGGCAGGAGAAGAGCAGCTGGCATGTCCATCCTTTTCCAAACGCTTCTCTACCTGGGATTTCTTCTGCCCCGAAATGTGTGTTCATATATATTTATGTAATTTTTTGTTTGTTCTGAGCTGGGAGGTTTGGTACATTCATACCCTTATTTCTCAGCATCTCTTTATCTCCTGGTGCTTGTCCCACCAGTTTCACCCTTCAGCTCAGGAAGGACCAGGGCAGGTTTCCTCTAACTTAAGAGGAGGAACCTAAAATCTTGTCAATCACTTATTTCAGTGGTTCTTTTTTCAGGGTGTAGTCTGTTGGGACCAGATGCTTCTTTCATTTTACATTGGATTGTCCAATGAGGAGCCATTTGTAGAGCTGTTAAAGTGGAAAAACATGTTTTAAAATATATGTATTTATATGTATACATATAATACCCCTCTCCTCCCCACCTCCCCCGCACATACAGATATCTTTGAACTGAAGTGCTTTCTTTCAGTGTTCCTAAATTTAAAGCATCTGAAAAGAAGTGCTTTTAATTTAAGTTAATTTCTTGTTACAGTTTTTCAGCAGAAGTGGGGCTCAGTCATGGATAATCTTAGCTTCCAATCATCATGTCCAAAATATTTTAATTTAAGAAATTACTACATACCATTTCATTTTATTAACCTATTTATCTACAAAGAGCCCATAGATGATCCAGGACTGCGTTATACTAGGTCCTATACAAATGTGAATTGGATCTGAAACCAATTAGAGGCTCAATTTCAACATGTAGGTCAGTCATTAATCTCTGGTTTGCCAGACAATATAGCTACTTTCCCCAGTACGATAGCTACACATCTATATTTTGGGAATGTGATTCAGAAGAAATTAAGCTTGCATGTAAAACTGTAATTGTTGCATCTCCGCTAGCAGGAAACCCTAGCAGCATCTGTTTTAGCACTGATGTGTAATGTATTTGTTAATGGTCCAGAAAAGTGGGTTGTGAAGATGCAAGGGTCAAAGTCTCATGTAATTAGTGAGATTAGCCAAGACTGAAGGATTTCAGGAGGCAGGGACCAAGCTGGCAGGATGATAGCAGGTGGAAGTCAGCACTGACAGCCACAGAAAGACAACTGATGCCATGGAAGGAATAATTTGAGCTTCTGGTATGATAACCGCACCTTAAGCGAGTGGTAACTGTGGGGAAAAGGGGGTGAGGTAGATCTGGGTGATGTTGTGGAGAAGAAATGGAAAATCTTCTCAGTGCATGGCAATAGTGGAAATAGTAATAAACACACTAGGGTTACAGTGGGATAAAAAAAAAAAGTGTCTTAATACCAATGAAAGACCCTTTTCTGAGCTACTCTCTGATCCTTGCATCTAATGGAGTATATGGAGTAGAAATAGAAGTCGTTAAGATGAAAAGCAGTAGAACTAAAGCAGCATTGAAGTCTAGGGTCATTTAATGTAAAGACATGACTAAATGGGGACATGAGAGATGTAAAAAGTAAGAAATGACAGACCAGTGAATCAGTGGCTCCTTTTCTTACTTTTGAAGCACAAGGAGAAATTGCATGTAACTACTGAAAATAGTAATAATAAAAACAAACACATGCAAGGAAGAATGATATTTGTACTTTTTGCAGAGGACACAAGCTGGGAAGCTTAATCTCTAAATATTATCAAGGCTGAGGACCTGAGTATGTGACATCTCCAGACAGTCCAGCATTGCTAATGTTGCATTAAAGACATGGTGTCATGGTTGTGTTTCATGGCACCTGCAAGCCTGGAAGGGAGGGAAGGAGGCAAGTGGGAAACACTCCAGGGTTTCCTGCCTTTTTTCCAGGTCCAGGCTGCTGTTGAAGATTGATTCCCTGAGGCATCTCCCACGCCAGAAAAGGCCTTGTTGCGTTACAAGATCGTCTCCAGGCTGGGGATGGATTTAAATTTGTGCTGTAGGTAGAAGGTTCAGGACTCTGTGATCTGTTCCCAGACCATTCCCTTCCTCCTCTATTGAACTGTGCAGATGAAAAAGAAAAAGATGCTTTGTCTCTGCGTACTCCGCAGCTGTGGTGGGAGCGCGCGTGCGTGGTGGAGGTGTGCGGGACCAGGCACCGCAGCACAACGGCAGCATCACGGGGGACGCTGTGTCGCAGAGGGATGGTGGGTGGCTGGGGAGGAAGCCTGCCTGTGGCTAAAAATAAAGCCCAGGGGCGGGTGGGGGATCTCCCCACCGGCACACATCTGCTCTTGGACTGGCGCTGCTCCAGGCATCCTTCTCGCCTAGCCCACCTCGGTCCAAAGCGGTTGGTCTCTCTGGTTGTTGTCATGTTGAAATTAGCTGGGGAGAGACACTTCACCCATTTCCTCGCCTAGTTTCTATGGTGATATTCCACTCAACTGTTTTCAGCAGGTCTGAGTTTATTTCCCTGCAGATAAGGCAGCCTATGCTAATATACTGCAGCCTGGGCTCTATATCTTGGCAACAAGCTGAGGGTTCGTACCACTGAAATTAAATGGCTCTAGGTAGAAAGTATTTCATGCTGGCTTTGGCAATAGCTGGCATTATCTCGTAAAATAATATTTTGATTGTTTATTGCTGCTGTTTGACACCCTAAGCTGGAAGGCCAGGAAGCACATGGAAATGTGCATTCTCATGTTCTTCCTCTGTGCTCCCTGGTGCAGAAAGCTCAGGGGCTGCCAGCTCTGGCTTGGTGAAGGCTGAAATACGGTGCAGGATGTGGGAGGAAACAAATGTGTGAGAGAAGGGCGTTGGAAGCAGTGGGAAAGGGGCTGTGCTAGGGATGTTCAGGCTGGTTAGATCTGTCTTGACTCCAGGTGAGTAATTCATGCCCTTTTCTTTTGTGAAGGAGCTGCTGCAGCTCCCATCTCTGCTCCACCGGGAAGGGCTTTGTGAGTAGGCTCACCTGTTTTTCACTAGCGTGGCCTGAAGGCTTTGCATGCTGGCAAGGGAAGGTGATGAACATCTCCCCACGTGCAAGGGGGATGATGGGGGATCACTTACACGCTGCTCTTGGGGCTGGTGCAGTCCTCACCCAGGCTGCTTGCTGGACACCTTCCCTTGGGATGGTTCACAGGGCGACAGCTCACCCACCCACTCAGAAACTGTCGGGCACAGGGACCCCCAAGGACCCTGTCCTTCCCTCGTGCCCCACAGAAGAAGGCTCAGTCCCATTGCTTGGTGCACCAAGCGCCACAGAGGGTGGTACAGCAGCTTAGCTTTGACTGTGGTGTTATTTGGGAATGGATGTCTTCTCTTTAGCCTTCTCCAAAGAAAATATGGTTCCAAACTTGTCTTTACTCCAGCACTGTTGCTGTGGCAGGAGTAGTCTCTCCCTGTCGCGGTGTGCAGTGGTTTGCTTCTGCCAGACAGCACGACATGTTCAGTGAGGCTCACCTACCCGAGTCATGCCTGCATGGTTGCTGCAGAAGGAAGGCAAACTCCGGGAGAAAATGGAACCCCCCAACCCAGCAAGCCAGACTGCGACCTCTGAAAGGACCTGACAAGTACAAACAATTATTTTAATGATTTAATACAATATCCTGCAGGGGGGAAGAGGAAGACTAGGAATATTGCAGCAGAGCTCATGGCAAAGTGATGCTGATCATCGTGGTTCTGCTCTGAGCAGGAATACTCCTGTCCAGCAGGAAAAAGAGGGCAGACAGTCCCAAACACTGGGATGCACCCTGGGGACCAGGGACCCTGCAGTGCATCATGGAGCTGGCAAAGCAGCTGAGCTTGTGTGAAGTAATAATATGCTGAAACCCACCTCACTCTGCCCTGGTGATCATTGGACTCTCAGCTCACGTCTTTCTCATTCTCACTTCTTCACCTCTGTGTCCCCAGGCTAAAGCCTGTTTTGAGAGCTGCCATCTTGAGAAGTGCCTCGGAGCCTCAGTAATGCTGACTCTTCCCGCAGTTGCTGTGTGAGCAGGCAAGAAAGCAGGTCTGTTGTGGGCTCAGACAGCATCTGTGCCTTCGCAGGAAATGTGGTGGCACCATCAAGTCTCCTGCAATGTGACGCAGGTAGTTGGCTGCTTCCCTGATACACTTCACACCTCTCAGAAGTATGACTGATCTCACCAGTGGCATTTTAACATACCCACCACCAAAGCTCTGGGCTGACGTTTCCAGCAAATTCTGTTCCTTTTCAAAGGGCCTCAGTTTAGAGAAGACCTGTGAAAACAAATGAAGGTTTCACTTCGGAAGTTGCAAATTTAAGCTCATCCCAGGCTCACCCTGAAGGTGCTGCCCACCTCCCACGGTTGAGGTGACTGAGGATGGAGCATCATCAAAACATGGGCTCAGCTCCCACCACCCGTGACCAACCCTCATCTACTTGGCCAGCTTTGGCAGCCAGGGACCCTGCCTGTGGAAGAGTGGAGGTAATCCTGCCCTGGGTTGGAGAAAGGATTTGGGGAAAATCACCACTGCTTCTGAGGGGCTCAGAGTCCACTTGCAATGAATGCTATGGAAAAAACAGAGCACACTTCTAAGAAGCACTTCAACCCAGGGCAGCTCCCTGAATGTCCTGAATCCATGGGGACTAGGGGCATGATCTTGTTCCTCTGTGTTTTTAAGAACAAAATGTTTTCTTGGACCCAAATGGAGAATATTGATGTAGTGGACAGAGCTGGACAGTTCAGGAAACCTTCGAAATTTATTCCACGTCTCCAGGATGCTTATGGATCCAGAGCACTGTCCACCTCCATGTTCTATAAGGGAAATTTAGTAAAGGTTATGGTTGTAGCCACTAAATAACTACAGACAACTGACCTGTGTTGCAGCTAATTTTGCCGCTTGGGTTTATTTTTGTCCATCTCAGACTAACAGCTTGTATGTCTGACAGAAGCTTGCTTTTTCTTTTCCCCTTCCAGTGAAGGATTATTAATAGATGAGGCATCAACAAAGACCATTTGAGAAATAAGATGGGACACTTGCTCTACAGTGGAAAAAAACAACAGCACACACCCACATGAAACATTCTTTTCTTTTTAAAGAACATTGACAAGAAAGCCCTCTTTTCCTTCGGGAGGCATTCATATTCCCCAGAGTTCATGATTCAGCCAGCATTTCTGCCCTCTTCAAATAGATTAAAATCTGAAGGGCTTCTTTTTTCTGCTATCGTGCTTGAATGATTTTAACTTAGGTCAGATGCTGACTTGCAAAAGGCTGGGCTTGAGCATCATCTCCTGTTATCACTCCTATCTGAGACTTCATGCTCTTCATGCTCTCTCTTCAGGCTTTAATTAAAATGGGACTAAACATAATAAAATCTTATGCTTCAGGGTAAAATATAATTACCTGAAGGAATCGGGGAAAAAATATTTTTCTTTTGTGAATAGCGCTGGTTGATGTAACGTGGGTTGATAGTGTTTTTTTTCTGAGAAGCAGTTACGGGCTACCACTGGAAACGGACCTCTTGGGCCAAAGCTTTCTGCTTGTGAGAAGCTGATGGTTCATTGGATGGGGCTTGGATGGTGGATTCTGAGAAACAAAGAAACTTTATCTCCAGGGTCTGGGAGACTTTTGGATTCAGAGCTGAAGCAGCACTTCACAGCAGAGCAGTGTGGAGGAGCTAAGGAGAAGTGAACGCACTGCCTCTGTTCAGGTGCTGAGCTGTCCCCAGGGTGCCACCACTCATGGGATGCTTCTGCCCTGGCTGTGCTCTCTATTTGCCCTTCTGTGAGATGCAAGTGATGTAATTGTCCTTAAATCTTGGCACTTGTGGTGCTGTAACAGGCTTTCTCTCAGCTCAACAAGCAGCCTCTGAATGCAGAGATGGTTTCAGAGAATTTATTGTGTCAATGCAGCACCTGCCCTGTTTCCCCAGGGATCTTCATGAAAGATCCCTTTTGTTAGGTAAGTGCTTGAGAGTATTGGAAGCGCTGATGGGAAAAATGAAACATCACTGAGTTTAGCAGAAGTTTTATTTGAGGGCCTTGAGCCACCTTCAGCCCAGCTAGGGGATAGGTAATAGGCTGCAGCCGTATCCAGGTGGCTCAAGCCCTAATTGTAGTCCTGGTGTCAGGTGAGAGGGGAGGAGGAGGTTTAAAAAGGCAGAGGGTGACCAGCTCCTCTCCTGGTGCCAAGGAGAGGTTGATGCTGGTTGAGGCTTGGGGGCAGCAGGCAGCTGAGCTGGGAGCTGGACTCTGGCATTGCTCTCGGGGCTGAAGATGTGCTTGCTCCTGATTTCTTCCTCTCTGTGAAAGGATGGTAAGTCTGGGTCTTTGGCTGTTGCGTCTCTCAGGAATGCAGGTTTCTCAGGGCTAGGCATGTGCTTTTTGTATATAAAGCTCTGTGTTTGTGTGAGGTATGGTGGGGTGTTGGCCAAGCTAAGTTTACCAGGGCTGTTGTGATGTTGCATGATGTGCTGTTGGAAGGTAGCTGGTTGCTGAACCTCAGGCTGCTAAACTGTCCATCAGTTCCCCATAACAACAAGGATATGGCCGTTCATTTGACAGATAAAGCTTATGAAACCCCTTTGGAAAGGGAGCAAAGGCTCTGTTGTTATCATCAGTGGTGGGCCACGAAACCTGCTTGCTATATGATATTGCTGAAGAAGGTGGCTGAGTCTGAGACTTCACTGTCAAAGATCGTGTCTCCTGTGTTAAACCAAACCAGAGCTGTATTTCCTCGTAGAACAGAGTTTCTGCACTCCTCGTGCAGAGTTTTGCTTCAGCCAGGCTTCAAGTCCCCCATAAATTGGGAGGGCATGTTAGAGGAGGGGGAGCACACTCTGGTCTGTCTGGTACTTCTTGATTTACACTACAGCTGCATGTGTGACAGTAACTTTGTGATCTAGGGTCACCCAGCCCTAGTATCCCCGATTTTCCTGTTTGTCTGCTGCACATGAAAATAAAGTAGTCATAAGAGCAGCACATTTGTATATCCTAGGACTTTCTGGCATGCTGGGCTGTATTCTCTGTCCTGTTGGCTGCAGATAATTGGTGGCTCAGGTACCATTAAAATTTTAAACAGCCTCTAAGAAAGTGATATAAAAAGGAAAAGGGAAAAAAAGCAGCCTGTTATGGTTCCTGAACTGATATCTGAATTGTGTGGAAAACAAGAAGTATAATATCTCCAAAAGCCCTGTTAGTTAGGTATCTGAAATGCAGAGATATGCTGAGACTCCAACTGTTTTGCTAGAAGTGTCGACACCAAAACTAATAACCTGCTGGCTATACGAGGATCTGCACAAACAAGAAGGGCATCTAACTGTGGCCATGGGATTCATAACTTTCTTAACTGTTTTTTTCTTGATGTTAAATCCTTAATCTTATTAACAATTTTATTTATAAAGTACCTTCATAGAGGTGCCTAAGATGTTGTACAAGCCATAAAAATGCACTAATAAAGAAAATAGCCTCATAAAAAAGTATAGAAATGAAAAGAAGTACTAGAAAGGTGCTATAATGAAGATAGCAGCTGTTACAAGTCATATATTGATGTCAAAATTGTCCCTTCTTATGCTGTAAAGATTAATAGTTCGCCACTGGGAGCTCAGATACCATGGTGACAGGACCAGGGTGAGATTTTGAGTGGAACAGGACAGATGGAAAGAGCAAAGTCAAAGCAAAGGATGCCTTGTCGCCCTTGTAGAGTGAGGAACAGCACCTGCTGTATCGTCCTGGGCCCCTGAGGTGAGCTGGTTCCTACCAGGGCTCAGCGCAGCTCTTTGTTATGTACCTGCCATCCTCCCCTGTGCTGTCTGGGGCCAAAGAAATGAGTACAATAACTGGCCCTTGGCCTGAAGCATTAATCGATGGAGTGCAGTGCTGTAACCCCCGGGCTCCTGCGTGCACACAAAAGCTCTGTCCAGTGAATGCAATGGTGTCCTGTTGGTATTTGTCTTGAACCAAGCATCTTGTGGCTTTGCGCTAATTTAGAGGTAGAAAATCTGTGTCATCTACCTATCTGTCCTTCTTCCTGTTCCCATTCTGCAAACTTTCTGGTCCAAATATTTCCAGAGCTACAGCTCCTGAGCACCAGTGGTGTGCCAGGTTGTGGTAAAAGCCGTGCTGTCCTCGCTGTGTGTTTGGTTATGTGCGATGGCAGGGATGAACGGGGTCTGCAAGCTGTGCTAGGGGTGTAAAAGGTTAGAGACTGGGGAATGTACAAAATGGCTTATCTGGTTCCCTCTGCTGAGCCCAGAGACAGCCTTGACTATTGCACAACACTGGTGGCACAGGAAATTGTGCCTTTTGTAAAAAAAGTGGGTTTTTAATCAGTGGCAATTGCTATGTGATTTCTCAGAAAGAGGAGCAAAACATACCCCCACTTTCATCCCCACCTCCGTTTTCAGCCCCCAGTTTATTCTGCCTAGTCTATTTTTGACTTCCTAGAGTTACTGGGAGAACAAGATTAGCAACTGATCATTTATGCTGATTTTTAAAGTGTTGAAATGTCTTTCATTAAAACTGTCATTCAAGAAAAAAATGTTAAATTGTGCGTTCAGTTTCACCACGTGCTGCAGCTACGGATGCAGCTTCTATCTGTGTCTCTGGGACAGAGGAATGTGGATGTTGCTAGTGGCAAATTTGCCTTGTCTTGGAAGGAAGAGAGGGGCCAGCAGAAGCAGCTGGAGGGGGCAGTTGGTCCCAGCTGTGTTTGATGGCATCCCTCAGTGATCCCCAAAAAGCTGTGGAGTGGCAGAACAAGCTGCATGGAGCAGGACACGGTGTGTCCTAGCTGTATTGTGTGTGATCCTTGCTTTTATGCAGCCACAGGTGGAGACGCTTTTGTGGCCTGAAGAAAATAAGGGCTTGTTTGTCAGTAGTGTTGACAAAAAGAGTCTACTTTTGCCTCCCAATGCTGTGGAAAATGCTTCCCAGTGTCTGATTTAGAGGCATTTACGGTCTGAAGCTGGGGGTGTGCCTCTCTCCAGGATGGAGGTGGTGTGGAAAAGTGCCAGCCCAGTAAAAGCTTTCAGCTGGGCTCCCCAGAGGCACTGCAGCAACCTGCTCTCGTGCTGGGGTTGGGAGGCTGAGAAGGGATCTGGCCTCCAGCTCATTTCGCTGTTAACCCCTCCATTCTGGGTCAGGCATTCTGCTCCTTCTCCCTGGCACCTTGGTGTTTTCTGAAGGCATTCCCCTCTGGAGCCACGCACAGCTTTGCCGGTACCCCACTGGGGTGCTCAGCCAGCTTCCCCTGCCCTTCCAGGCTTCAACAAGAGTGCTGGGGTTGTACATGGCAAATAATGGGGCCTGGCCTGTGATCACCTACTTTATTCCCTTTGTAACTGCAGGCAGCATCTGCAGTGTTGAAAGGCTGCTGCAATTACCCACCTTGCCAGCCATTGCTTCTCTCCACATGCTCTGTTTTGATCCATGCTACTCCTGGCAACTTGTAGCATTACCTACCAGTGCTTTGATGTTTTGAGACTGAAGTATGTCAGAGGCAGCATAAAAATTGCATGTAATTATCCTTGGTCTGGGTCTGTGGGAGCAAGGAAACATCAATATTGATGTGTGACAGCATTTATGTTTTATGTGCGAGCATATATCTCCTCTCCTCCATATTCAGCAGGAGTTTTTGATCGCTGCCTGTGTGCTACACCATTAGAGAGCTGCTCTTGTGCTGTTTCCTCCTGGGACTGGTGCCTGGGGCTGGGGGCTGGATGCTGCAGTGGCCTCTGGAGCTCATTACAGTGGATGGAGCCCAGCCCTGGGGGACTGGCGGCGGCTGCACAGCCAGGAGCAGGGCGACAGCTTCCCAAAGTGTCTCTGCACCAGGTTTCTTCTCTGTCTGTACTTCTGCACTGCTGCTGACATCGATGAATAATTCAGGCTGAAAGGTGGAAGAGGGAGGATGAGTGCTCTCGTGGCTGGGAGAAGGGAGGTGGTGGGAAGAGGGGAGTGGCAACAATCCTGCAGTGGTCCTGGACCGGGGAAGGGAGGTGGTCGGGCAGCAGTGTAGGTGTTGGTGGGGTTATAACCACTGGTGCAGAGACAAAAGAGAGGGCACTGCTGTCCCTGGAGGGAACTGGATCACCTCTCCTCAGCCTGAGGATGCAGGGGACATGCAATAGGAGAAGGGGTGGTGGTGCAGAGAGGGGCTGGTTGTGTTCAGGCATAAACACCTCACATGGGAGAAAATCCTCATGGACTCTGGTTGTCTGTGACCTGACCTTAAGTCACAGCCAGGACCAGGCATTTCCCACCTCGCTTTCCCTTCTGCACCCAGCCTGGCTCCTGCTCTGTCTCTTCTTTCTCATGTTGGTCCTGTTTGGACCATGTTGCTTATTAGGCAGCTGGGCTTCAGGAATTTGTGCCCTGAATGTCTTTTAAGGGTCTGTCCCCTCAGATGAGTGTGCTGGGCAAAGCCTCCCAGTGTGGGGTGGGATGGGATGGGGGAGCACGGGGTAGTGTCTCTGCAGAGGAGGCAGCAGCAGGGCCAGCAGGTGAAATGCCACAGCACTGATGGGCCGCACATGCTGGGACAGGCCAGTGGAAACACCCTGGTGTGGACTGGGTGGGGTGAGGTTCAGGGGGTCCTTGCCATGTCGGCAGGGTTTGCTCTGAACCAGAGTGAACAAATGAGGGTGAGCTTAGGAATGAGTCTGGACAAGCCTTTTGAGAGAGTTAAATAATGGAAAGCCACGCGACAGAGGGAATCTGTGGGACAGCGGCATCATCCCCTTTGGGACAGAGTATGTGTGTGCCAGGCAGAGCGCAGCAGGGATGGTGGGATCTGTCTGTGCTCACAGGAGCATTGGATGCTTGTAGCACTGCGGTCTTGGTAGTACCATGCCCAACCCTGCCCAAAGCAGGTGCACCTTTCAGGCTTCCAAGCTCCCGACCTTTTGCAGATTTTACAAACCTGGATCTTGAATCTGGTGCACTGGGGTCTTGCTGCCATCCCTTCAGCACGTGGAAAGCTATCAGGTGTTTCTGACTGGGGCAAGGCTGGTGGGAAAGAGCCAAACTGATGTTGCAACAGAACCTCACGTGTGGACAGACAGATGGCTGTGGGGTGGTCTGCTGATGCATGAGGCGATGGACTGGGCTCCTGCTGGCATTTCATGATGCCTTGGGACAATGAAAATATTTAAGCCATGTTGTGCATGGGTACATACCCATGCAGAGGTCACACTTAGACCACGTTGCTGCCCCTGGAGTATCTATCCTAGGGATTCGAGATTTGCCCTAGTCTTCAGGGAGCTGTGCCCGTTCTGCACAGGCATATCTGGGACCAGCACCTGGCCTGCTGAGCACGCTCAATGCACAAGATTTCACTGTCTTCTTCCTACTGCAATTCAGTATTCCTATTCTCAACTCTCAGAGGAGTGATTTGATGAGAAATGCCACCACTCTGGTATTCGTAACTGTGAATGGCTTCTCCCAGGGAAGCTGCCATTTTGCTAATACTGCATCAAAATCGATTTCCCTCCCAGATATGGAGTAAACCACAGAAAGAGAAAAAAACCCCAACCCCAAACCCCAACAAAAAAAACCAAAACCAACCCAACACCTCCCCCTCCCTCAGTCACTAAGAAATTTATAATTCTCCATACATTTGGGAGGGAATGACATTTTCTGTGCTTTGCTTCTCCTGTAGTCACTTTTAAAATGTCCTTTGCTTGAGATGGCTGAATAACTTCAGCCCTTTCAGTAAATCCAGTATAGTATCCACTTCACTAAAGCAGGTGTGGCCATGGTAAGTCATTGGGTTGTCAGTGTCAGCTGCTCTTTATGTTAAAAATTTTCCTAATTACTGTCAAGACACCCAGACACATTTTTTTAGCAGCTTGCTCCCCTTTGTTGAAATTAGTTGCTTTGATGAGGATAATCTATTATGCTTCAAAGTGAGGTTAGGTTCCTGTAAGTAATGCTGTAAATTGAGTACCACAGGGGCTGCTCACACCACTTGAGAGCTGAGGATAGAAACCTTACTCTGAAGTTAAGCACTAGTGCACTGGACAATGCTGATGGCTTTCCTGGAGTGTTGGTTCACTGCAACGCTTCCAAGAAAAATCAACTCATTCATAACTGTTTTGAAAATGTAACTTTTTAATGTTGGGACCTTGTGGGTTGTGTCCCCCAGTACCTTGTAGGATGATGATGGAGATTTAGGTGGGTGATCTCAAGAGGTTCTTTCTGCTGTTCCTGGTTTGGTGGATTTATTCCTGTACTCATCAGTCTAACTTAACTGCAAACAGACTGACACTGAATAAGTATTGGTTTTGGTTTTGCTCTTTAAAAAAGACTTTCTTCCCTCAAATGCATTGTTTTAAAGAAGATTACAGTTCATATTTGTCTGGGTTGTTAAAATCTCTAAAGAAATTACTTTTTGCTTAAAAAAAGAAAGAGACAGCTACCAACAGCTTTCATTTCCAACATATTGTAGCTTCTCAGCGCAGTTAAAAGCAGTCTCTGTTGCAAGGCACTCATTGAAACCATGACCTAGGGCTGAGATTAAACAATCATTTTGCAGGTTTGTCCCTGTGTTGGCATATTTGATGTATTGCTGATCCAATTAAGTTTTCACACAGTGGTTGTATTGTTACTGCAGGACTTCTTTGTTTATTAACCTTTCTGAGTGAGAAATTCCTTCCATAACCCTCAACAGATTGGACATATGCTAATCTTGCGCAATAGAGAAGGGAAAGTGTCAGAGGGAGGTGAACGAGCTGCCATTCTGCTGGAGGAGGTAACTGGGCTCTACTGGGGCTCAGGTTAGGGGTTCAGCAGTTTACAGGCTCGCAGCTGCTGTTACAAAATTAAATATTCTAGATGGCAATATAAGCATCTTTTATCCATCTATGCTTCCATTAAAGCTTTCCATGTTAGGTGGTTTGCAACCTTGAATCATCCATGTTTTTGTGGAAATACATTTTGCTCTCCATCTTGTTGCTGTTGGCATTTCAACGCCGTTGTGTTTGCTCTCTATTACTGCAGGCTAATAACTCACTTAAGACCTGTGATGTTGTTTCTGCTCCTTGACTGGCTCGTGTCTGATGTGCTGGAGAAACTATATTGTCGGAGGGCACCCTGACTCCCAGGGACAGCTGTGTGGGGCTTTGCCTGTGCCCGCACTACGCATCTGAAGCGACAGGGGCTTGTATTCCCCTGGGCAGAATCTGGAGGGTTGCAATGCAAGGGCTGGAGATGGGCGGTGTGTTTCTCGTTGCACAAACTGTGTGCTGGCTTACAGAGCCAGGAAATTGATTTTGACTTGCTGGTCTCTGCTTCATGTCATTCATCAGGTATGTGTGCTTAATAACACGTCTGATTTACTTTTCCCTGGAGCCTGTACCTAGAACCTCCGGCTGCAGATGCACAAACCCCTGTGACTCAGGCTGCAGAGCCAGCAGAGGTTCCAAAGAGGGAAAAAATCTTTTTGCCTTTTCCAGCCTCATGGGGGAAGAAATTTCCCCACAGCATCCATGTGTACAGACCAGCTGCTCTTTGCTGTCCCTTGCTGCATTACCAGGATGTTGGCTAAGAGAGTTAGCAGAATCACTGTGTGTGTGTGCTTCTACTATCCAGCAATGCTATTATAATGGTTTCTTCAAGTGCAGGAGTCAAGTGCTCTGGCTTTTGTTTCCTGCCACTATTTTTCCCATGCAAATTCTAGCCAAGTAAGAAGTATACCTGTTGTAAAACACTAGTGAAGCAAACTTTCCTCTTCAAATGCCACATAAACAGCAACAGGAAGGGACTTGAGGTGACCTGTGCTCCTTTTCATTGTAATTCACTATGCGCCACGCAAGGTCTCTGTAATAAGTCCAAAGCACATCCTTGAGTCTGTCCATAATCAGTGAAACATAAGTAATGTACTTAAGCCAGCAGGATTTAATTCTGTGGTTATGTGCATGCTTACAGGCTTCGTTGTATCAAGGCCTGCACCAATATTACCAGTAAAAATAAAAGTTGTTGATGTAGATTGCTTTCCCTAACTTTAAACAAACCCCAGATTTACTTCCTCTTGGGTTTCTGTTGTAGCCAAAGTTTTATGGCCCTTTTATTTATTTTATTGCATCTACCCTGAAGCAACATGCAACAGCCCAGACTCTCTGCGGCTGATGTCCCTGCTTAGATATTTACAACCCTGCAAGAACCCCTATAGGAATTCTTCAAGTAACAGCCTGACTCTTAGCAAACTGTAAAGGGGGATGAAGGCTATTTGACTCGCCTGGTGCTGTCTCTGAAAAGAAACAGAAGTAAATAAGTTCTTTAGGCTTTACTGTTTTTCTGGTTTGACTGCTTTCTGTTTGAAATGGCACCTATAGTGTTTATAGTATTCTTTGAGAACAGACTGAGCTTGGTGAAAGGAGAAAAACATTGGAAAGGACTGACAAAGAGCAAGGCTGGCTCCCAAACTCAGAACACAGTTCTGTTACACCATTTAAAGGGAATTTTCTTTCCTCTAGTCACCCCTAAAAATACAGATTATTAGTTCCAACATACCAGCTACATTGTTCATCCATTTGGGAGGATGGGGAAGAGGAAAAATGCTTCAAACATCTTTGGCTTTCTTGGCAATTCAACAGTCTTAACGGCAGATGTGGGGCAGCATCCCATTTTCTTCCCTTTGGCTGTTCATCAGCAGTAGCTGCTCCGTAGCATTCCCGATCCTCTGGGCTATGCACCACCACGGGCAGCTGCTGGGGCACAGCAAACTGCATAAAGACTTGGAGGGGCTCTGTGCCTCTTAAGGACCTACAGTTCTCCCAGCACTGCCCTATTTTTTTTTTTTTTTAATGCCTTAGATATTTTTAGATCTTCAGCGACAAATATAGTTAATGCATTCAGCACTGACGTCAAACCCAGAGCCAGTGGGTAGCTGGAATAGCTAACATTTTATTTAATCATCTTGGTAAGCAATATTTTTTCCCTTCCTTTCTTTTTCAGTTAGAGAAAGAGGATCTAGAAAGGCAGTTCAAGCTGGGCCAGACTTGCGAGTACAGGGGAAGGTTTGTTTGTTTTGGTTTCCAAGAGGAACTTCATTTTCTACCTTGTTGCTCTTCAGGCAATAATTTATCTTGGAAAAGTAAGACTGAGATGCTATCCTTTGGATCTGGCATCATCAAAACATTGCTTTTTGATAACTGGTTAGTTATGTTCATCCCTCTTTGTGCCCAGTCCATGGAGGATGTGAATTACAGAGTAATTACAGTTTTGTTCTCTAGTTCAGACAGAGGTACGTTGGTCACTGGCATTTCAGCCATGCATCCCTGCTGGATTAAGCCATAAGATTTCCATAGGGGTGATGGAGCTGTGACCTTTCCCATGACACGAGGCACACAGAGAGCTAGTGTGGGAATTAATACAAGGTATAACTGTACAAAAATACGACCTCTGCAAGCACCAAAAGCAGCTGTGGCTGGCCCCAACCATAGTTGTTATGCCATGGATCTCCTGATGTTATTGTCCTAAGCATCCACTGCGCTAAATCATTGAATGTTAAGTAAGTGTTTGAAAGTGCTTTTATTGCTTACATTTTGTATGAGATAAACAAATCAGTTGGTCAGAGGGAAGGGCTGTGAGACTGAGAACATAGAGCTATGTGCCCCAAGGACATGGGTAACCTCTCAGGTGGCTTCTTCCCACTGTCCTAGGGCAATCACCACAGACCCCACAACTTACCTCCTTATGAAGACAAACCCATGGAGGTCTGCAGCAGACCTTGGGCAAGGCTGGGGAACGGCCAGGTGCTCCTGCACAGGGAGAGGATGCCAGGTCCTGCCACTTGCTGGAGGTGGTAAAAACAGAGAGTAGGAGTTTTGGGGAGGGCAGGTCCTGCCTGCTGCCAGCCCCAGGGCACAGGCAGGGCTGCCCACTGGGAGGGCTTTACTCTTGCCCCATGTTTCCATGCAGTGGTATGTCCAGCCCTGGCAAAAAGCACTAAGAGGGAAAATGTTGTGGGTGCTCTTTCCCTGGGGGATAATGAATGTAATGGTGCTCAGACCCTGGCAATTATTATTATCCTGTTTTTTACAGCCAGTAGTGCAATATTTGAGACCAATGTCTCCATGACATAGAGCAGAGGTGAGAGAAAATCAAAATACTTAGCACTGGATCTTAGCTGCTAGATGGCTCTAGCTCTGATTTATATTTCGTGGATAAATTATTTGATTGTCCTGGGAACTGGCCTTGGAGCTTGGCTCCACAGGGTGACACTGACACTGAGTACTTGGCTGCTCCTGTGTGAACTACCCAGGCTTCAGGGTTGACCTCTACCTCCTTTCTGGAAAGTACGTCCTTCCAAAAAAATGTGGAAAAAATATTTTGGGTTATTATTATTTTACCTGTATGCAAAGGTTCTTGCTGAAGTAGTATTCTTGATAAAAGAGGTTGAGTGACAGGAATGAAGATCTCCAGTCATACAGCTCCAGTGAGAGTATAAGCATTGGCCTGCTTAGCACTGGAAGTTTTGTGTGCGTCTTTTTTGAATATGGAAAACCTTTTATTAATCTCTCTTGGAAGAATGTGTTTGGAGGAGCGATGTATTCGGTTGGACTCTTCCATGGGCTGGGTGGGAGCAGCAGCAACCTGTGTTTTGGCACTTGGCACTGCTGTTGCCGTGGTAAAGTGCTTGCTTTCTCTTTCCAAACACATCCACTGAGAAAACGGGAACATGAGCCTTCCTCTGTAGGCAGCTGGAGGACTGAGCAGCTATGATTGCCAGGTATGTTGTGCTCAGAAAGGGGTAAATCACAAGTTACATCCCATTAGCTCTCAACAGTAAGCTGAAGTAAAGTACGGGAGCATCTTAATACTGCAAGTTAAAACTTGAAGATAATGCCGAAACGAGGTTTCTACAGGTAGCTTTAGAGCTGTTTAATTGTTTTCCCTTAAAGCAGTCTGGGGACTTGCTAAAGCCTTGGCTGTGCTGAGTGTATAAGCCTATAAGTAAGGTTCTTGTAAGTCATGTAATACCACGAAATAACGGTGTTTGCAGAGCCCTGAGGTAATATCCATGGGGCTCCCAGATTCAGCTCTTACCATCGAGCCAGATGGTGAGAAAAACTCTCCAGTGGCCCCAGGCATTGGTCTGGGCTCGGCCAGCCCTGGTTCCCTGCGGTGCCTGCTCCCTGGGCAGCCTTTGCTTCTGGTTGTGCCACAGTTGCTTGCTGTGAGCGAGCTTGTTCTTCTGCTTGGCAACTTGAGGTTGTTTTACCTCATGTGCCCGAGCAGCAGAGCTCTGTTGTACTCCTGGGGCACCCACAGGCTAAATGCGAGGCCGATGAGCATCCAATGCATCCTCCTGGGAGATGGACCATGTTTCCTTGCTCCTTTGCTTTGCTGCTGCAGGGCAAAGCTGAGACTTGCTGCACACAGCCACTGCCATGGCAGAGTCCACAACGTTCTCTTTTATTACTCAAGGATACTGGTAAAAGTGCCTCCAAGGGACCCCTCAAGCGGGTTCTGCCTGTGTCCAAGACTGTTTTGCTTTCTGTAAGCCATCTAGCATGCCCTTCCCCTCCCTCTGCCAGCAGCTCCCGTTATTTCAGCTCTTCCTCGAGCCTCATTCTCCAGGTAACAATGTTCTTTCTCTGCAACAGTAAAACCACACATTTTTCTTAACAGGCAGGTCTCTTTGTGCTATTTTGTGATAATTTCCTTTTTTTTGGTTTTGTAAATGAACATTGCTGCAATCTGTGTTCTAGAAGGTTTTTTTGGGGGGCCTTTGGCAATTAAAAGATTGGGGTCTGATCACTGTTATATAGGGCACGTTGATCCAGGAACGAGCTGGTCTTGTGATTTATGTGCAGCTCCAACTAGATATTGGACCCTGACCAGCATTGATCCAGCCACAGAACAATGACTTTTTCTACCCTAAATTGATTCCTCTGAAGGGTTCTGCTGGGATTCCTCTTTTCTCTTTGTCTAGTGAGCACATCAGGTAGGTGATCTCAGCTGACGCTTGCCAAGTATTTTAATTTCACCCTACTCTAGCTGTTGCAAAGCTCAGCACGTTCCATACTGAAAGCGAAGGTCAGCATTTAGCTGCACCAACTTTCTTTGGCTCAACTTAGATCTGAATTGCTTGAGGAAGGATTTGTGGTGGTGTGGTTTTGTCCAGGGTCTTACAAGCGGAGCTTATAGTGCTGCAAAGTCTCTCCAGGTTTGGGATGCCTGTAGGTGCCACTGTAGTATAAATGCAATTATCTGCCTGTTCTCTAGGAAAGGGAATTGTGCTTGTTCGTAGTTTTTCTGCTCTGCTGTGGGGCTGCGTGGCCACAGCAGAACAGCCAGACCGATTCTGTGTGCTCAGACCTACGCAGCACAGCTTAATGTCTTCAGCAAAGTGCTCGACATGGTAATTAAGTTGCATATGCGGCTCTGTTAAGTGAGCCATGAAGTCAATATCTCCAGTTCCTCTGCAGACACCCCCTGCCACGGTATTTATAGCATACCTGCTAGTGGGCGGTGTGATTCTTTCTTGTGGGTTTTTTTTTTTGGTGTTTTCTTAAATTTTCATTCATGAAGGATGAGGCTGCACCGCCCACTTGGGAGTGATGCTGTCGTCCTGTGCTGCTGCGAGCATCAAAGCTCAAGTCCCTGCACAGAGGTGCCCACTCTGGAGGGAGCTGGTCAAGCTGGTATGGCTTTCTGCTGGGTGTGGACCAAATCCCACCACCACACATCACCTGGGTGCCTCTTGGGACTGTGGTTCTCATACAGGCTGAGTGCAGGGCTGCTTTTGGCTTTGCTAGACAGCCCCAGCTGCCTCCCCTCTGTGCTTGACACTCTCTTCCCTCTCCCTCGGAAGCTCTCCTCCTCCCCTGGTCTTGTCAGATGAACCTGGCTTGGGCAGACTGGGATTTTTGTACCTCAAGTTGATTGTCCAAAGGCAATTACCTTCCTTTCCCATCTGAAAATCAGGGCTGCTTTACCAAGCCCTAATTTGTACACGAAGAATCGCTTCTTCCTTCATTTTTTTTATATTGCTCCACCCCTTCAGCAGCTTCCCCAGCATCTCCAGCACCCACCCCTGCTCGCCTGCAGCCTCCCTTGCCAGTGTGTTCATCGCCCCCTTCCCCTGACAACTTCTCTCCTGCTCCTGATGGACCCTGATGCCTTCCTTGGTGCTTCAGGCCTACGCCACCTTCTTGCTTTCTCTGGCATGCTATGGCCTTCCTGGAGAAAAAAAACCTTCCCTTTGCTTAAGAAAAATAGTCGTGTGAGCCCCAGCTGCTTGCTTTGCTCGCGAGCCCTCCACCACCTTCCTGAGTCATGCGTGGGAAGGGAGCTGGGATGGTTGTGGCTCTGGGGGTCTCTGCTGTGCAGCTTGGGTGTCTTATGGGTCTGGTGAGCATGGAAAAAGGATGCAATGGAGAAACTGCATCTGTGGCTTTCTCAGTGCAAGGTGCCAGACTTGGAGCACAGCATCTGAGCACGGGACGGGTGCCTGTGTGCCTCCCCGCCAGCAGACCTCAGAGGACCCCATCCTGCTTGTGCCTGGCATCCATCCAGACTTCTCCTCACAAATAGCGGGTCTGAGACACAACGGACACCTGCCTGCTAGGACCTGGACCAAACCCATTTGCTTCACACAAACCACCAACCAGCCATCAGATGGTGGTTCTGCATCCCTGCTGCTCTGGGCTGGACTCGGACCAGCAGCTTGTGGGCTGGGCAAATGTCTGCCAGGCTGCAGTAGCCCCTGAGCTACCAGAGATGCTGGGGACGTGCAGGTAGACACGTGCTGGATGGCTGCACGTGGACCTGCACAGCACGAAAGCATCAAGGTGATATTTTTTGCTTTGCCCTTCCTTAGGGATAAGGAATGTCAATACAATAAAACTCACTTAAACAAATGCCTAATGTGAGACTAAACATCCTTGGAGGACAGAGTTATTTTGTAGGCTCTTTAGACAGCTGCTGAGTGCACTGGAGGCCTCCAAGTGCAGTTCAGAGGAATAGATAAATTTTGTTGGAAGAATATGACCCCAATGAACACAGTGCTTTGAAGGAGTAAACTTCTAGATGGATATACCAATAAGCCCTCTAAATAAGCAAACCCAGGGATCAGTCTCTACTTTTGCTTGTGTGACTGCACATGTGATTTTTATTTTTTCCCTCCCCTGGAATCTAATAAAAGAAAACATTTTGAAGAAATTAAGTCAATTTAAACAGTGAGTTGGAGAGAGCCAGGGGAGAGCTGAATGAAAATTACAGTGAGACGAAGTGAGAAGGTGGCTGGTGTCCTGCTCAAGTCGGTGATACCTGTTTTTGAATACCGTCATGCACTGGGATATGGGATGGGAACTGCTCAGACCTGGTGACAAGTCTGAGCTGCCCTCCTGGGGGACCCTCTGTGGTCCTGCCTTGCTTCAGGAAAAATGCTTTCTCTTGTGTGGATGCATTTCTTTACCTGCAGCCTCTGAGCACAAGGAATAAGAGTGAGAGATGGACACAGTGGGTAGAGGTAGAGCTGTAGCAGGAGAGCTGAAAGGAAACTGAGAATGAGCAATAACAAAGCCAAGGCCGTTCTGGAAGAGGTTTGGTTTTGGGCAAAGGATTTCAGGAGCTGAGGACAAATTCTCCCAAACGCTTTGGAAAGCTTGAGCCATCGCAAGTGGTTTTACATGAAGTCATGGCATTTACCAGGTCAAGGCAGCTGCTTTCAACCTCTTTTAGTTTCTGGCTCCCCAGAGAGGAGGTGCAGGATTCTGAATTTCTGATATAATTTTTTTTTTTTTACATCTCTTGTAGCTCCCTTTAGGAATAGACCAGAGACCTTCTTGGGAGGTCCATGGCAGGTGAGGGCACAGTGTGTAGGAAGGGTGGGATGCTGCTGGCAGTGCTGTGTTGTGCTGGAAACACAAAGACCTTCAGACTTTGGTGATGTTCCCAACCTTCCTGTCTTTGGGACACCTGGAGACAAAGGTCCATGTGTCACGAAAGATGATTGAGCAAGATTTGGATGCTCCAGTGCTCTGTTGAGCCAGATGAGTGAGCCTGGTGGCACATGGACAACATGGGCTTTTTCTTTCTTTGTCCATGTGTTTCTGCATCTCATCACCCAAACCCAATGTGCTGCCAGCAGCTTTCTACAAGGGAACATGGGTTTTCTGTCACATTAGTGGCATCCTTCTGGGTCCTACTGACAGCAGCCAAAGTGGATTTGTTCTCTCAAAATATTTTCAGGTTATGCCCAGCAGCCTAAGCTTATAGTTTGTGCCTATTCCTGTGACTTGGAGAGTCATTTACTGTGTGATTCAAAGGAAAAGAAAATGTTACAGCATCAGATGGGCAGCGCTTTGCACCAGGGCACTGACGGATTGAGCTAGCCATGGGTTGTGTTTGATCTGGCACTCACCACCACATAATCTTGGCTGGTTTTCAGCCTAGCACGTATAGTTTGCCATATTGTGCTGCACTAAGTGACAGCTCTGAGTGAGATGTGGACTGGTTCCCAGTCCTGACCCTACCTGAGTGGGAGGCTGTGAGGTTCGGTTGGCCAGGTGCAGTAACTCTGGTGACAAGGGGAAGGCTGGGATGTAAAAATAGATCTTTGCCTCCCCTGTTCCCCTTCTCCAGCCCTCAAGAGGGGTAACCATTGTTATGGGTCACTCCCATGTTGCTGCTGAGACAGCAGGCAATTTTTCCTCCAGAGGAGGAGGGAGGAGATAGGCAGGCTCAGCAGAGGTCCTGAGAAAGGAGAGCCCTGAGCGGGTACCGCAGGCAGGGAGGTGAAGCTGCTGCGAGCTGTGCTTGGAGGTCTGAATGCTTCTGGATAACACGACCCCAAATCTCTTCAGTGTGGGCACAGATCCACAGCTTCTGCCTGCTCACTGGTTGCAGCTGTGGCTGCTCAAGCCTTCTGTATTTTTTCCTTCCCATTGCTTTGTTTGGACTTGCACAGCTGCCCATGAGGAGTTTGCTTTTCTTTTTAAATAAGCGTCTCTCCTCTCTTAGTGCTCTTGGCTGCAGAGTAGTTTCAAAGCAGGACTGTACTGCCTCAAAAATGAGAAGAAGAATCCTTTTTGGAACTCTGTTGGAAAACTCTCTGCTTCCTCAGCCCGTCTCCAGCATTGTGAGTGGGGCTGAGTGCGGAGATGTGAGCACATGGCAGTGTCAGTGGGGTTATGGGCACAGACCCTGGCCGCCGCATTTCACTTCTAGTTTGATGGTTTCAGTGTAAGCTGTGAATTTCTGCCTGGAAGTGGTAGGCTGTCCTCCTGTATCGATATCATTCCGATCTGGTATTGCAAATCCCATGCTATAAAAGCATGATTAGGAGAGAGAGAATAAACAGAGCAGCCATTATTGATGCCACATAATGCATTGTGTCCTTACAATATAAATTTTTCCATTTCCTTTTCTAATTTCTAGTAATTGAGCTCAATGAGCCTGCTTGGAGCTGATTTCTTGATACAGTTTTCTTTACATCTATTTCTGATTTCTGGCCTCACTCCAGCTGCTTGCTTGATGGTGCATTTTATTTTAGCTTCTTAATTTGCTGTTAGAGTTGTCAACACCATGGGGCCCCCTTGCTGCTTTGCTTTGCTTAAGTAGAGTGGATATATTTCTTAGATTAGTTAACCTCTTCGTTGCTGCTAATATAATAAACCTTGCAGGTGTTATTAAAAGACACTTGCTGTGTTGGTGGCAGGTGAATCTAAGCAGGCAAAGTGGGGCTGCTGGGCTGTGCTGCTGCGCACATTCCAGGTATGCTCAGGTAGGGAATGAGCCACAGACATGGAGATGAATTTACCAGACTCATCCTCATGTACCTTCAATTCCAATGACATCCTCATACAACTTGCAGCTGCCCAGCAACAGCCTCCAAGGACCAGATGCGGATGCGGCCGTTGTCTCTTTCCCCATCCACATCCAGGTAGTTGCATTTAGAAAGAATATTATGGACTCACAAGCAAACTGCTTTGAGTACAATTCACTCTGATTGCAGATTTGAGGAGGTCAAAATCTCACTCTTTTCAAGTCCAGGCAGTTTTGTTGAGTGCTGCAGAACAACATTGACCTACAGCTACCTCAGAGCTGGCTCGCTGCCTTTGCAGTTATCTTTCATGCTGGCTTTTGTTGATGCAACAGAAAGCATTTCCATCTTCTCTTTATCCAAGTAACAGACATGATCAAATCAGGGTTGTGATGAGGGAAAATGAAAATATGAGGCATAGAACAGAAGCAGAAATGCTTTCCTTCATGATTTTCTTTTCCCCCTTGGTGGCTCAGGGGTTTATGGCTTTACAGAGAACTCTCCCTAGCACGTTTTTCTTGCATTGCCCACTTACATTTTGCAGAGCTTGGTTATGCAGGCAAAAAGTAGCTGTTTTGCAGGTGTCCCCAGTACATTTTCACTTTTCCAGAAGATCTTTTTGACACAGCATGTTCTCTTAGGCACTTCCATGCTATTGCTAGTTGAAATGTCCCAGCTGGTCTGTGTTTACTGCTGCCTGGATGTAAAAAATTGGTCCTAGAATGTGTGATCCCCTATGGGGCAGAATTTTATTCCTTTTTAAAGCTTTCACGTAGGTGTTTTGGGTTGATGGTCATGTGATCAGCTCTTGACACAGGGACCATGCTGTTGCCTGATGGCTTTATAAGACATCTTGTTCTATTGCTCACTGAAGAATCATCATTGAGAAAATAAAGCACATGTTTGTAGCCTGTTGCTGAAATGCTGATCTGCTTCTTTGGCTGAATCATCACCCCTATGCACATAATCACTGTTTATTGTTTACCTTGCTTCTGAATTAATCAGCGAGTGGCTTTATAGAGGAGAAAGGAACAAGCAGTTGTTTAACCTTGCTTATGGCAAAATCTCTTTGGATTCCTCATTACTGCAGAATTGCTTCTGCATCTTGGGCAAAATAGGTTTTCATAGATGGGGCTCATAGCCTAGCATGCAGTTGTGACTATTGCTGCACTGGAGGGTATCTAATTATGTTTATTTTTTTGTTACGTAGTGAGTAGGAATTAAAAAAAAGAAGCTTGATCTCATTGTGTTATGTGATATACAAAGGAATGGGAAAGAAGAACAATCTCTGCCATCGTTGTCTAGCTGTTGGGTGGACAAAACAGATAAGAGGGAGATATGGTTATGCTGTGGGTAGGGTTTAGCAAGAGAACGTAAAGCTAATGATACAAGTTGCTGGTACAAATGAGGCTCTTTCAGCCAACACCATCAATAGCACAGTTCCTTTTGCAGCAAAGAAACAAACTGCAATTACTTTCTGTTTATTAGCCAAAAGAGGATTTCATTGCTGGTTTGTTTTTTTTTTTTTTCCCCTTGAACACAGACATCTGCAGAAGATATACATCAGCCCACTTGTAGCTTGAATAGAAGAGCGTTTTGAGCTTGATGGTGATGGAAAAAACCCAACTATGGTTAATAGTTTCTAGCTTTAATCCTTTGCTGGGTACTTGTATTGGCAAAGACTGTCCACCCTTGGAGGCAAGTGGGTGGTGATTTGCATGGAAAGAAAGAAAGAAGATGAAGTTGAGATGTAAAATAGAAAAAGAAATTGCCATTAATTGGAGAAAAGCCTGGATTCATCCCAGTTAACTTTAAGTACTTAAATGATGTACCTGCATAAGAAGATTAGGTCTCAGAGAGGAATGTCTCCATGGGGCAGTTCCACACAGTGAAATTGCCTCAGGGGGCATCTCTGTGCATTGGGGAGAGAGAAATAAGAGTGTGTTCAGGTAGCTGGAATGCTACTGGGTTACGCTACCCTGAGTTGTCTTTGTGCAAACCCTCCATGGCTGTGCTGGCTTTGCTTTCCTGCAGTCTTTCAAGTCATGTAATGAAACTGGATGTGGCAGTAGAGGGAGAGACCTGGGTGAGATGGAAATCATGAAGCTAAGCTAATTAATCGTTTAAAATAGCCTTGGCTTGTCCAGGTGGATTTTGCAATTTGCAATGCAGCCAGCAAGTCTCCAGCCATACGCAGGGAGTTGCAGACTTGTAGGGTTGGGGCTTCAATTACCATCCCTACACTCCTCCAGCCTGGTTTCCGAAATCTGAGGAGACTGCAGTGTGAAGCTCTGTGGCATGCTGCCACCGAACACGTGAGATGAGTGCATATTTACATTTTTTATGCACAGCACATAAACCAGTTTTTACAGCCTGAGGTAAAACTTTAATAGTTGTTTGATGGTAAATTTCCATGTCAGCTGCTCTGGAATTTGGTTTCAGGGCCGAGCCAGGAGAAGCATATTGTAGCGGGGGGATTCCTGGTTATGTGAGAGCCACAAATGTGACCCGGGAAGGCAGAGATCCAAGAGGAGAATGTGAAGTTTGAATGATAACAGTTGCCTCCTTCCAAGATGCAAATGAAACACCAAATGTTCAAGTTCAAGCTGGGGTGGCAGCTTTTTTTTTTTTTTCCCCTCTTGAAGGATCTGGCCACCCCCAGACTGGGTCTGATGCAGTTTCTTTCTTGAACATATTGAAGGCAGAATTCATCATCTTGGTAACTTTTTCCATATGGCTGTTATTCCTCCTGGAAATAATTTTGTGTTTGGCTTCCCATTCCCTGGTCCTCCTTTCCCATGTCTGATTTTTCTGATTTTTTTTTTTTTTTTTGCCTTCTTGAGTATGATTGTGGGTCCTTTGCAGTTCTTGACTTGAAAATGAGCCTGTATTGAATTTGGGATAAAGATTAGTAGGGAGCAGTTAGGTATGCACAGCACTGCTGTCGTAGCACGCATGTCTCTAGCCCACTTCTTTGCTCGGACATACTCACTCATCCACATGGTTACCAGCACCAGGCTCAGCTATCCCAGCTTGCGTGAGCACACTCATTCATGTCCTTTGCCAAGTCCTCAGCTCCACCTTGGTGTCAAAAAGCAGGATAATTACATTCCCAAACTTTTGTGAGCCTCTATGTTCTTTCTATTAGCTCACCTTTGCAAGGGTGCACGTTGTCATGGGCCAGCTGCTGAAAGGGAAGGAGGTCAGTGGGTCTCTGCTTTTCCAAGAGCTAATGGAATCCAATCAGCAGCATGTTTTGTGCCGCTTTATTAGAGTGGTGCTTCTGCCTTGGGTTAGTGGGCCTGGGCGGGGAGCTTTGATTCAGTTCTGATTCTTTGCAGCGAATCCTGATTGCAATCTTACAGGTGTCACTCAAGCAGCCAGAGGAGGGGAGGATTTGTTGACAATGGTGCTCTCACAGCCATCTCCTTTCCTTGATAGCCTCAGTGACTAACACCTGATGCTAAAGTAGACTTGATCTTTGCTGGAACAACCTTGAGGTGTTCTATTGCTGGTGAAAAACCTGCGCAAGTGCCAAGGGCTGATTCTCCCAGAGAACCGCTCAGGGCCAAAACCTCTGGGCTCTTTTCAGCGTGCAGGATTGTAAAGCAAAATTACATTCAGCAGTGTAAATTGATGGCCCATAAAAGTTAAGAGCTGATGCTAACTCTGGAGGGAAAGGCATAGAATATAGGTTGCCCTCCCACGCTCTGCTCTGCCCAACACCTGAATCTCAAACTACGTTCATCTTGAGGGGAAGAGGATGAGATCTTGCTAAGCAGGCTGAGAATATCCATCTGAAAGCTCTGACACTCATTTGATTTGTGCCATCGTGCTCGTCAGCATCCACGTCTCCAGTAGTGCCAGGCAGTGGTAGCACCCTGTTGGTGCCAAATACTGACTTCACTGGGGTGTCTGGCATATCACGGGTCAGGCTCTGAATGTCCAGATGGCAGCAAATTGCCCATTAGGTGAATAATTGGGTTTTCTGGAAGGGAACAGGACCTGTGACTGACCTGTGTTCCCAAGAGACACTGCTTAGTAACCTTAGATGTTGGTCCTGGAGCTGATGGCCTTTGGGAAACAGAGAGTCCTCCTGGATAAGTGTGGTACCCTCTTGTGCATATGTAACCCATTGCAGAAAAGGCCCTGAAGTATGTTTCTTTCTCTAGTGGGCAACCTTAGATGGGGCATGGAGACCAAGGAAAGCTGCTTTTTTGGAGCTGAATCTTTTCTGAGCTCCTGGCTGGTGGAGCCCAGAGGTTGGTAGGGGTGGTGAGGGGTAGCAGGAGCACAGAGGCTGTTGTATATGATGGTGAGATCATTAGCACCACCTAGCTAATGAGAGGGAATAAAGTTCCTGAGAGCAGGCTGGAAGAAATTGAAGGTAGCTTAAAGCCCCTGGAAGGAGGAAGGAAGGATCATAAACTGACCTTGCTTGGCCAGGAGCCGGTTCGCATGGTAGATCGCAGGCAGGGGAGACTGTGAGAAACAGCCTAATTACTGGCACAGGCTCACTGGCAAATGCTCTCCTGCAACCCCCCCGGCGTGTGCTGCCAGCGGACACGCGAGGACAGAGCTGGTGTGTGGAAACCACTTGACTGGCCTGGAAAAACTGGGTTCGGTGGGTCTCTGAGGGATCCTGCCTTTTAACATCTAAAAGGAATTAAATGCATTTAGAGCTTTGGGAAAACTGTTGTGTCCTCACCCGAAGCACTTGATCTTTGAAAGAACAAAAAAGAAATGTTTTTTTTCACTTTTTCACTTGCTTTCTTGTCAGTCTGCTCCCCTTGTAACCATGGGATGACCAGACTCTCATCATAGCTTTGACCAGCCAGTTCAGCCCATGTTTGTGTGGGCACTGCTGCCTTCCCAGCTGTGGAAGATGTGGGAGATGTGACACCCTTGAGCAACCTGGGGAGAAGGGGGTGAGGGGATGGATGGAGGAAGCCTTTCCTCTGCTGTGCCAGCTGACCTGTACTCAGCTTTCCCAGCTGGAAGTGGCAGTTACCTTGCCTTCTACCCAAGGTGTGTTTAATCCATGGGAAGATAACACTGGTGCAGTGGCAATCTAGATATTTCTTGTTGGAGCAACTCAGGGCACTGCTGAGAAGGCAGCTGCATTGCCGGTATCTTATAGACAACGTACTTGGCATTATCCTTGATATTCAGCATTGTTCTATTAATTTTTCACATTAAAAGCTATTGCCCTTGTGTAGGAAGGAGGAGTAAGGACAGACACTGACACTGCTGCTTTGTGATGTGCCACCTTCCAACCGAGGGTTGTTCCTCTCTAGATGTGGGGAAGGACAGCCTTGTTTCCTACAAAATGGGTCTTCTTAGGACACTGTAGCTATATGGCAAATATATTAAAGTGTTAACTGAACGATGCTACATGCTTTTAACTGCCTTTACTGGAATATCTGAAAATATTAACTAAACCTTGCGAGAATCCCTGGAAGTCGGAAGACTGCTGTTACTAATCCCTGTTTGTACCCATGGGACACTGAGACAGACACTGGTGCAAAAGCCTGTGAGTGGAGCCCCTGGCTCTAAATCATTGAGCAACGATCACATTTCCTTCCTTCCTTCCTTCTCTCCGCCCTGGAGTCAACAGTGGGTTTTGCACTCTGGGGGATGGTAAGTAATGGCTGGCTGTCACTTGGTGTCATCCCCATGCGAGGACTGATGCCATATTCATTGTGCTGCTGTGATGGAGCCTGACACAAACAGAAGCAATAAACTGTCAAACGTTAAAATTTGACCTCTGACTCTAATCTTGGTGTGCACCTATGTTTGCAGGCCTGGGTCCTCATTTTCTTTTCAGTCTTTACCTGGTACATTAGAGCTTTCCCTGACGCTGCTAGCACTCATTAGGAGCTTTTGTTTTGGGACATGCTCAGCTATCACCCAGTTCTTGTTAGACAGACAAAGGTAATATTTCAGGAACCTGCTAAGATCCCACGTTCTTCCCTGAAGTGTCAGTCTCAGCCATCTGCACCCCTTCCCACACCCAGAGCCTGTGCTGGTGTCTTTGTTTCTTAGAATCTCCACCCCCACCCCCCCAAGGCCAAAGCAAATGCAGCTGGGCTCCTGCAGTGGACCCACGCTTTTGTGCATGGACAATTCCCGGGTGTCTCCTCCAAACCCTCACATTCACCAGCATGCCTGCAGGCTTGCAGTGAGGGCATGCAGCGTGGGTCGGAGGCAGCGGGCTTGCAGTGAGGGCATGCAGCGTGGGGCGGAGGCAGCTTGGCAAAGCCCAGACCACTGCTTCCCTCTGGGGCAGGCTGAAATGCCAGCCTGATGCCTACTTCAACCATTTCTTGGCCTTCAGCAAGGACTAAAAGCTAGTTTTACTGTCTCTAGTACCCATTGGAAGATTAGTTCAATGAATAGTGAAGAGCACGTGTTAATTGCTGGCTCCATTCCAGCCTGGGTCACTCCCTGGGGTTGTTTGTGTGTGACCCTGCTGTTCCCTTTGCTGCAGCCTGTCCCCTCCTGCTGCATCCCAGGGGCTGGGAACAGGGGGTCTCCCACGGAGCCCTCTGATGCTTTGCTCTTTGTGTGCCTGGACGGCAGCATAGCACATTTCCCTCTTTTAATTAAGCTAACTAGGTGTGGGCGGGGCTGTTTGTGCAGCTGGAGGGGCTGGAAGCACAGCCCAAGGTGCCCCAGAGGGGCTGTTTTGACGTTGGGGGATACGATGCTGTGCCAGAGGGACCCAACCCTGCAAGGCATGAGCTGTGTATGACCGCTCCAGTGTGATACCCTGCAGGGGCAACAGCCTGGGTGTCACCAACGGGGACTATTCTGCCCTGGCTGAGCTGCCCCTGCTCCTAGCAGAGGTGACTGGTTCAGGCAAAGGGTTGTGCTCATGTGCTGGTGGTATTTTTGGCGCTGGAGTTATGCTGGATATTGCTGCGTGGCATGGTGCTGCATGGGGAAGCGTTGTTCGGCCCCAGCAAGCAAGGCTGCCCTCTTGGCATCCCACACCACAGGATGCACCATGGTGATGTTGGAGAAATTCAGCTGGATCCATGTGTAGAAGGTAAATTTTAAGGTGTCTCTGCAGGCATTGTGAGCCCTGCTGGTGGAGGCTGACTCCTTGCAGATCCATCCCATAGCTGCTTGATACAACTTACAGATCTTGCTCTGTTCATGCTGAGGGTCAAGGTTAACAACAGATTCCTGAGTGACATGCCTTGATTGTCCCCTCTGGCCCTAAGATTATGATTATTGCAGGATGAACTCTTGTGGCATTTAGATTTTGAGTATTAACAAGTTTCTCAAAGGTTTATATTAAGTGAGCATGATAAATAAGTAACGAGGCACACCGGTGGGGTGATGAGATGTCCAGGAAATACCTGGGTCTTGGTAAATTATCCCTAGAAAACATTATACCGTGTTGTGTTTAGCAAAGCCAGCTCTAACCACTGCTCAGTGCGTTAAGTGCCCCTGTTTCTGCAGGAGTTGACTCTGGCTGGTAATTTATCCCGTTGAGATTTAAATGTTTTTCTGTGGTGACTTTATTTTGGTCCCTTGTGCTGGGCAAGGTGGCAGATGCTGTGAAAAGCCAGACCATTCCCATTTCACTGCTGGGCACCAGCTCACCCTTATGGCCCTTCAGTTTGATCCCATCCCTGTTTGCTCCCCCAGCAAGCTCCTGAGGACCAGGCTGATGGATGTAAGGAGGGACCTGGTGTTTCTATATGTATACCATACCTAGCTTTGGGGTTTGCTTACAAAAACGAGATTTTCAGTCTTGAGGACTTTCAGTAGCCATGAGACTTGTAACATTTTGTTGTTAAATGTCCCCTTCTTGTGCTGGTTGGCTGTGAATGAGGAGCAGGCTGGATTCCTGTCACCCTGTCCTAAAAGAAATTCCCAGGGTGAAATTCCCATTGATGGTGGCTCCCTTTGTTATCCTTGTTGTTAACAGCTGAGATAAGAGACGTGCAAAGAGTTCTTTAGGAGGCTAAATTTGTTTTGCAAAGATAAGGGCAGGAAAGATGAGTATTAGTTAATTTGGCTGCATCAAGGTGGCTACTTGACATCTGCCTCCTGTGGAACTTTGCCTGGTGACCAAAGTGGCTGGTTTGGTCCCTAAAGCAGACATCACTTTGAAGGCAAAGTCCTGCTTGCATCAGCCCCTGTCCGGCTCACCAGACGTCAGTCAGCTGACGGGGGGAGGAGGAGATGGCCTCATCCTGCCCCGAGCAGCCCAACAGTGCACAGCCAGTTAGTAGTATTTAGGCCAGAGATCAGAATTTGTTGCAGTTCCCTTCAATATAGGAGGTTTCAAATAATCCCATTTTCTGCTTCTTTTGCTTGCAATTCCACGTGCTTCCCAGCTGAGGGGTTCAGGGGAAAGCTAGGGCTCCTGGTTTTCTGTACAATATTGGTTTTCTAAGCCCAGTTTGCACCAGTGAAGAAGAGGGATGTCTTGTGCTTCAGCATTTCTCACCATTGTCCCCGTGTTGCAGCATGGTGCCTGCAGTGGGGGAGGGCCTCTGCCACCCCCATGTCGGGTGGGTGTTCCTGCCCTGCATGGGACATCTCCTCGTGCTTCTGGTAGCCAACCCCCACACGTGGAGTCGGGCCAGGGGACCAGCCTGGCTCTGGAGCACTTGCATAATGTGCAGAGCATCTAATTGGGCTTGCTGAGCCGCAGCAGGGCTAAAATGCTGCCTCTCTTCTATAAATAGAGTGAGTAGGCCAGTTTGCCTTGAGACAAAAATCTTCCCTCCCCCGAAAGCATCCTAAACTTTCATGCCTGATGGAGCTGGAACCACTAAAGAAACGGATTGCTCCCTATTAATTGCCCCCTGGTCTTTCCTTTCCCTTTTTCAGAGTTTTTAACCCTAACTGTAGTTTGAGTGCCTCTGTCCCAGCAAGTTCTCTCCAGGTGAGGGTGAGGATGCTCTGGTGGGGGATGTCTTAGTGTGGTGAATATTGGAGGGCTCTTCTACAGGTGGCTTCCTAGGATAGAGGAAAATTTGCGAGTTCACTTGAAGAATGCTTTTGCAGAGCTAGCTGTGGGCAAATTCCTTCTGATAAAGGCAGACTACGTGAAGGGCAAGTTGCTGAAGGACTCAGCAGCTGAAGGACAGGTTTGGAGAGCTGCTGGAAGCGTTTCCAAAAGGAATTTGAGCTTTGCATGCTGCCAGGTGCAAATCCCACAGGACCAGCATGGTGCTGCAAGAGAAAGCTGTGCCCTGCCTGCCTGTGATGTCCCTCACCGTTGTGATCTCTTTGTGTATGTCTGGTCCATCTGGCCCCAACGTGTAGTGCTGAGTCCGGTACAGCCTCTGTCACGGTCCCTGCTCAGCACTGGCCATCCCTCCTTGTCTCCAGCCCTGCTCAGCCACTGTCCACCCCTGCTGTGAGCCACTCTGCCAGGCTGTGACCTTGTGGGTTATTTTTCATCTGAGGGTCAGGCCAAAAGCAATAACCTCCCTGCATTGCCCTTTGCTGGAACCAAAACTGAGCTGAACCTTAAAAAAGTTTCCATAAAATCTTTTGGTGTTCCAAGTTCAATCCTTTTTTTAATTTTTATTTTTTAATAATTTTTACTTCTCTGTTAATCCATCCCTTGAGAACTTGGCAGAAATTCGGAGCTATGCTCCCCCTTACCAGCTTGAACCTTAAAAAAGTTCCCATAAATTCTCTTGATTTGGTGTTCCCGTTCGATCCTTTTTTGTTTTATTTTTTTTTTATTTATTTTTACTGCTCTGTTAATCCATCCCTTGAGAACTTGGCAGAAATTTGGAGCTATGCTCCCCCTTACCAGCTTGAAAATATTTCTATATTAAAGGTTCCAAGCTGCTGGTTAAATACAGTTTCATTTTCATTCATTCCTGCTGCAAGGGATAAATGAAGTATGCTGAGGAGCTAATTATTTTGGGATGTTTTAGACCATTTCTGCAGCCTGGTGTGCTGGTTCGTATTTCTCACTTGGCCCCAGCTCTGCCTCCTGCTAGCTTCTTCCATTGGAGCTGTGTTCTCAGGGACTAGGGTAAATGGTTTGGATTATCGAAGCACTGCTGGCGTGGTTTCCTTGAGAATGTGTAGTCGGTGGCTGAGGTCGTGTTCGCATAGTCCTTGTGTCCTCCACACGGTGCTGCCCTGGCCCTTCAGTGCCTTTCTGATAATCATTGTTCTCTCACCGGGACCTCAAACTTCCTTTTTCTTTAGTAAATGATTCTTTGTAGGCATTTCTAAATGGATTTTCGGGAGGAAGCGGCCTTTGCGGAGGAAGCACTGTCTGTGTAGCTCAGCACATCTGGCAGACCAGGTCTTGCTGAGCTTCATGCTTGTGCTGAAGAGAGAAGTGACTCAGACTAAAGAATCAACTGCCTGTTCTCCCCAGGTGCTGAACGACAATGGCTGATGTGTGAGATACACACACAAAATCTGAGAAACTGTAAATCCGCCACTTGGACTCAAAACCAATTTTGGAGTCTTGTTGCTCTCTTTCTGTCCTTGGTCTGTAGCCTTGCCAGGCTGGTTTGGAGGCAGAGGTTTGCTCCTCAGATGGCTGTGGGAGGACAGGGGTGTGTGTATCCCTCCTCACCGCTGCAGGACGATGCTCTCTCCAGAGTCAGGTGCTAGACAAAAGGGAAGGCAGGTCTAGGCAGAGGTGGTGGCAACCACTGCCCTTTCCTTCACACGTGGACATAAGATGCTTCATGTGTTTCTTGTCATTCCTGCTTTGGAGGTGGACTTTGAGGAAGGCTCCTTTGGTGCTGTGTCTAAACCAGAAAAGCTTGTGTGGTCCGTGTTAGCATGAAACCTTGCTGGGTGTGGGTACATTGCTGGACACTGGAATGTGGTGGTGGGAATGTCCAGCACTGGTGGGTCATGCTGTGCATGCCCAGCCCTGTCCTCTTCCAGGTGCCTGAACCTCTCCCAGGAGCACCGTGAGCGAAGGTGAAGCTGAGAAGCCAGCAGGATGCTTTCGGAGAGGCTGGGGGTGTGCTGGGGAGGCGGTGGGGTGGCTCTGGTGGCTCTGGTCCCTGCTCCAGCCTGCAGGCAGCATAGCCATTCCACGGGGGAGACCTGAGGAACTGCCTCCTTTGTTGGGTTAATTGCAAATAAAACTCCAGTCAAGGAAAAACGTGCATCCCATTTTTCCCCCTTATAAATGCTATGACACATGGTTTTGTATTTGTTTAACTTGTTGTGCTTCTTTCTTGCTTTTGTCCTCATTTCTTATCTGTCTGCTAATGGGGCCTGGTTGTCCTTTAGGAGTTACTGATTTCAGTTTGCAGCACAGTGTTTGGTGGCCTCTGGACAAAGTATCTTAGGGATTAGAGGGTATATGTATTTATTTTGTGCTTTTTTTTTCTCTCTGGCTTACCGACTTTTAACACCTTTGAATCCTACTGAAACATGTCTCTTGTCCTGAGATTTGGAATTGATTCTGTTTCCTCCTCTTTTGGTGGCTTTCCTCACTGGCTCATAAATTTCACCAATAAATCTATGGGCAGCAGCTTTAACATTGTCAGCTGAAAACAGGTTTAAAAAAATCTCTGCGTAAGGAGCCAGAACATCCTTAGCTTTGATTCTATCCCAATCCTGAAATTATTTCTTTTCGGTGGGGGGAAAAAAAAAAGAAGGGACAAGATTGGTTTTCTGCTGGATTTGCTCTGTCATCCCAAGGTGGATCTGCAGCAGTTACCAGAAAAATCCTCCGGAGATTGAGATGAATCATTTACCAGTTGAGGCGGGCGCTGGTGGAAGCCTGTGTAGCCAGGGCATGCAGTGCAGCAGGGGTGAGCTGTCTTTAGCCTCCTCGATAATAAGAACCTGTGGCTTCCTTTTGTGCCGCTCCACATAGGAAGATGCAGTTGGAAACCACTGGGGAGACAAATGATTCAAGTAAACATCTATTTGGCTTTAAGCTACACTAGCTGTGTTCTTTCATTCCCTCTGAAAACCAGATTGAAATTTATGAGGGTGGTCCAAGTGCCTGGAGGGTTGTAAACTGCTTAGGGAGACGACGGGTGTCATTTGGGTTGAGTTTGCATGAAATCACCTCTAAAGAGTCTGGAAAATGACAAGAATTTGGAAAATAACAGGAATTCAGGATATTCTGATATAACTCATTTTCTGCTGAGTTTTTGCTGAAGGCTGCAGCAGACCTTGGATGGTTACTGTTGCTCCTGCTGTTAGCCCAGGCTAGGCTCTGCTGCCCTGCTGGGCTGCGGTGGTGTCTTCCCCCGGGCCAGCAGAAAGCAGAGCAGGGCCATGCTTTGAGGAGACTGGGGACACTGCTCATTGTGTGGGACACGGACAGTGGTGCTGGTCACCCTGCTCTGCTGCAGCTCTGAACTGGGGACAGGCTGGTCACTGCAAATCACTGAGGTGGGTTTGAGAACAAGGACCTGTGGGAGAAGAATTAGAGTTCATACTAACCCCGAGAGATGCCCTGGGCATTTGCTGGAGGATTTTGCAGATGGCAGTGTTACTGCTAAAGGGAAAGAATTGGGCAGTGCCTTGGGGGAGGCAGAGAGACAGAGGAACCCTGAGTGGGACAGTTATTTGCAACTCAGACACTTATTTAATGTGGTTGCTTTCCTTGCTTTGCAGCAGGGTGATTTCCTCTTCCCCCCTTATTTCATCCCAAGTGTTTCTGCTTTTTCTCATTTTATCACCTTCATCCCAGATAAAACAGCAAGTACCTTTGGAGACTTTATTTCCTACTCCTGGTGTAGCTGCCACTGATGTCGCTGGTAGACCCGCCTAGGTGGAAGTAACTTTTGGTGGCAGTAGGACATTTCTGCTGTGGTCGGAGAAGAGGAATCAGGACTGTAACATGCGCTTGGGAACAGTAGAGGGAGCTTGGAGATGGGTGCGGGATCCAGGCGGGGCGATTTTGATCTTTGCCTGTTTTGAAGGCTCCAGCTGGAGCCGGTGAGCTCTCCATGCCCCAACACCTTCCCCCATGTGCCCAGGGAGGGAAGGGACATGGGAGCCTAGCAGATCCTTATTGCTTTTAGGGTGTGTGAGACCTCAAAGGCTCTCCAGTGGTTATATACTGCGTTAGCCTCTATCTCCTTATTATTCTGGGAAGTGTTGCACTTGAACAGCTCCTGCTGTACTTCCCTGTTAAGCCCTTGAGCACAAGCTCAACTCTGAGCATGTGCTTAAGCGCTTTGCAGAGCAGGGCTCCTCTCCCAGGTTCCTCCCTGGCAGGAGAGGGAGCCCGGGCAGACCCAAGTGGATGCAGCGTGGCTTGGGAGTGAATGAGGCACTCTGATCCAGTGGGAAAAATATAAGGAAATGAAGTCAAGTGTCTATGGACTCCTTCTCTCAGGCTTCCAGCGGCTTCGTTACATGACCCTGGGCAAGGCAATTAATGTCTCTCCAGGTTGCCTGCCTGGTTGGGAGAGAGGAGCTAATGCCAATCTACCAGCAGCAATGGGAAGTGCTGCAGGAGCTATTGGTGAAACTGCAGCCGTGTGCTTGGACTGGCACCTGGGGGGGGACATGGGTATGACCCTGAGGCCCTGGCCGCGTCTGCCGCTCTCTAGCCAGACCATATTAACAGTAGATTATCCTGCTTTATTTTTAATGATAAAAGTTTGTTGGTTGTCAGTGGCTATAGACCTTACACCAGGGTGTTTTGTGTGTCAGACAAGGAAAATGATGTATCAGACAAATGGCTTGATGCCATGCTGAGGCTGATGAAAAGCTTTCTTTTCAAAGAGCTACCCTATATTGTTCCCTGCTCCTGTGTTTTGGGAGTTCATTTGTTGTTTTTCTCTTTGTTAATCACTACTGATAGTTATCAGTCTAATAATTCTGGGGTTTGTTTTTTTGGCTGGGTGCTTTTTCACTTTAGGATGAAGGCTAAAAAATACCTCCAGTCCTAATCAACCTGTAAAGCTGCTGGGATAAGCAGGGACCAAAGGGCTGTGCAGCTTGTGTGTGTTAGTGCACACACAAGGGAAATACCAGTGCTGAGCAATCTGAATGGAAAAGCCTGCAAAAGCTGGCTGGGTTTATTGTATGTATAGCATAGGTGCCGTCTGCTTCCCTGGAGCCTGTTCTAAGTCGGGTCTTACTCACGCCGCAGCTTGTATCACTGTGGAATTCACACTCAGCACTGGTGAACAAAGCAGGGAGCGCTCTGTGGGTTTAGTGTGGTGCTGCTTACATTGCCCAGCTTATAAACTGCTTATGATGCTCATCGTGTGAGTCCCTGCGGTGGGGAGCCTCTGAGGAGTGGGGTGAGATCCGTCCCCGGCTCTGCCTGGGGCACAGCTCCATCGGATTTACTCGCTGCAGAGCCTGGCTCCACAGCATAAGCTTATCGTGATGGTGGTGATGTGTTTATTCTGCAACATAGGGCAAGCTGCTGAGGCTGCATGCGTATGGCATGTTGCTTTGTGCGAAGTGTTGCAGACGTGCTTTCGCTGATCGGGGTGGGCTGGCATGAGAAATTCCTGCCCTCAGCTGCAGGTTCCCATGCCCCATTAAGAGGTAACGTTAGGGAAAATCGCAGGAAATTGCACCACGTCTTCAAGGGGGAATGGAGGGAGGTGAAATAAGGTCACCCAGACCCAGATCTCTTGTTCCTGGCTCGCTGCAGGCAGAGCAGAGCGAGTTGGCTTAGTTCTGTCTCAACAGCAGTTTGAGCTGAGCTGCATTGAGCTGCATCCCTGAGGTGGGATGATTGCCTCTAACCGGGGCAGGAATTTCCTACCTAGACCCAGCGAGATCTGCAAGAACACGTGTCTTTTTGGGGAGACAAGGTGGTGGCTCTGCAGCACCTGGTGGAGGTACGGGCACACCCCATCTCATCTGCTCTGGAAGCCTCTGGCTCCATCTTCCTTGTCGGTCGCTCCATGGTCACTGTTTAAAATACGATGCTAGAAAAAATTCAGTGCGGACTTCAGGACTCCTGACCACCTCCAAAACCCAGACAGCAGAAGGGATGCAGTATGAGCAGTGGGGTTTGGATTCGGTGTTGCATCCTCTGCATTCAGCTTGTGGACTTGGAGCGTGGTTAATGAACAGGGTTATTTGAAAGGCAGCTATGTTCCCCCGTCTTTCTTAATACTGTATGAAGAACAGGCGTATAACAAGATCAGGCTGGCATTTTCTAAGTGCAGCTGAGGCTGATTTCACATGCTGAAGGCACCAGAATTCAAAATAAATGCTTTTAATGTCTGAAAAATGGAAATTAAATGAATGCCTTCAGAGTACTGGAGGGAGTGAGGCAAAGGCGATGGTGAATGAAATAAACTGTGATGACAGGAGAGAGGAGAAAAAAAAAAAAAAGAAAAACAGGGAAAAGAACAGAGAGGACAGAGCAGGTGTGAGAAATAATATCCCCAGCCTGGATCCACAAAAGATTTGGTTCCTGGCTTGCTTTGAAAGCAGTGGGAGATAGATGCATAAATGCTGTTGTGACTCTGGTCCTTGGGCTTTTTGCTTATTTTTTGTTACTCTTAAAACTGCATTTTTTTGCTCTACTTTTGGCAACATCTGGAGGACCGAGACCCCTGTGCTGCCATGGCATGTTCTGCTCAGTAAAGTCAGGGCACTCGCTGCCACCCATCCATGGGGACAGGTCACCCTCTGCATCCCCAGCTGGGTCTGCTGGAGGTAGAGGGATATTTTGCCAGTGGATCTCCAGTCTTTTGGCACAGGATCTTGCCGTAATTTGCAGCCAGGAACCTAAAAAAAACCCCAACCCAACAACCCCATGCAACAAAGAAGAAAACCCACCAAACCCCAAAACTACCAAATGAGAAAATGTTTCCATAAAAGTACGCCCAAGCTACCCTTAACCTCACCCATTCTCAGTGAAAGGTATGATTACAGTTGATATCAGTTTAACAATTAAAACAAGTATCACAAATACTCTATAGAATTAGTTCATCCTATTAACGCTTTCGGGCAAAAAGTACTTACACCAGTTCAAACTCAGGGCAGAACCTGGCGTTTCCACTGTGAAAAGTATTTTGCAATGTCAAAATCCACTTTTGGAAAGCTGAACTATGAATCTTCCAGTACAATGAAAATGGTTTGTTTGGGGCAGAAATAAGTTGTTAAATTTTATTTTTAGAATTTAGTTTTGGTATGAGTCTTAATAAAATGAAAGTAAATGTGGTTTCAAATTAAGAACAAACATGTTAAGACATATTGGGACATAATTAAGACAAAAAAATGTTAAGACAGATTGGGACTGTTTTCCTAAAGAAAGTTTTTGAGTTTGACCCATGCTAATAGAAAACTTTGATATGATCTAATTGTTGTTTTCTATCAGAAAAGTGTTCTTACAGAAAATTTACAGCCAGTTCTAATCAATATTTTCCTTTCTTGTGACCTGGGTGTCCTTGGAAATGAATGTCCTGGCACAGTTCTTCGTAATGTTTTTCCTACTCTGTGACATAATTTAGCTCAATTGCACCTGGAGACAGAGGAAGCTTTATAACCTCCTGCCTCCCAACCACCTCCTCCACAGCCTGCCAAGCTCAGCAAAATTTGCTTCTCTTGCTTGAAGCCACTTGAGGAGAGCTGCTGCTCTTTGACCCTTGTCTGGTTGCTGCTGCTCCCTGCCGGGACTGGGATCCCTCAGCGCATCCCTCCTGGTACCCTGTGCAAAGCCCCTGTAGCAGGGCTGGGATCCCTCAGCGCATCCCTTCTGGTACCCTGTACAAAGCCCCTGTAGTGGGGCTGAGATCCCTCAGCGCATCCCTTCTGGTACCCTGTGCAAAGCCCCTGTAGCAGGATGGAGCCATCATGTTGCCGGTGGTTGGCAGGCTGGGTGCTGCCCGTGGTGCGGCAGCAGTGCAAGGAGAGGGGAACAAAAGGTTTGTGCTGGCCGGTAGAGCTTGCACCAGCAGCTCTCTGCATGGGGCTGAAGCACTACACTGCGGAGCTGTAGCTTGGCTAAAGAGCAGAGGGTTCACATGGGAGCCAGGCTCGGCTCTTTGCATGTGGAAGCGGTTGCAGGAGTCAATGGGAACTTTTGTGCTTGCTACATTCCTTTCCTGTCTTTGATCCTTAATTCCAGAGAGGGTTTTTGATGCCGGTCTGGCAGCATGGATGCCCTGGCCCAGTTACAGGCATCTGGAGTCCAGCTCTGCCTCTGCCCTGTGCTGCTGGAAATCAAGCTGGGAAATCCCAGCAGGCGATGCACAGCCATGGGGTTACACCGGCTGCCTGCCTGCCTCCATCCTCAGCTGATGGTGCTGGGAGAGTGGCTGGCTCAAGCCCCGAGGCACATAGGCAGGGCCAGGCGTGCTGTGCATCTCTGCCAGCCGCAGACCTTAAAGCTGTTTCAGTCCCCAGCTCCTTCTGCAGGGAACAAACTCACCCTGCATGTCGGGAGAGATGTGACATCTTGAAGGGTTGCTGTGAAATAAGCCCCAAGTGATCTCTGGGGTTGGGGGGAGCATCTCCTTGGGGTGGTGATGGGGTGTAGAGTGAAAAGAGATGAGGTCTGAGTAATTCTTATTTGATGTCTGCTGTTTTGCCTGAAAACCTGAGTCTGGCAACCTCCTGAGCTAAAATCACAAATTTCCAGGGCTGAGCAGTGGGGGCTGGTCAGGCAGTGTGGGTGTTTGGGGAGGTGTAGTCTTCTGTTAGACCAAATGATACAGCTGCAAGAAAACACATGATTTTATTTATTTAAAGCAATCATCTAATGATGAATGAATTCTTGAAAGCTGCTGTTTTCCCAGAGGGCCTAATAGGAAACATTACCTCTCCCACCCGCCCTGCCGCTCCACTGTCTGTCAGGAATTGAAGAGTTTTTTTCTATAACATGAAAAATACCGGAGTTTGCTGATTTAATTGCAGCCTTAACAGACTCCTGACTGCTGGCTCAGGCAGGGAGAGGAGGTATAAAACACCCACCAGGGAGTTATGTGTGTGCCAGAGGGAACTGAGCAGCCGAAGGGCAGCAGTACCTTTACCAGAGCAGCAAAGCTGGCGTGTCCGTGAGCGGTGCACGCTGCCGGCTGCGTGATGGCACAGCCTTCACCTCACACAGGCAGAGCTTCCAACAGGCCTGAAACCTCTGGGCTGTGACTTGCCCAGGACACATCAGTCCAAATGTGGCACTCCCGATCTGCACGTGCTCTCTCACCATCAGCCAAGGTGGAAAGGTGCATGGATGCTGTGCTAATGCTAATCTCATTTCCCTTTGATAAGAGCGATCCCAGTGCAGTTGTTTAGGCACCAGTATGCAGCTGGGTAGCTACTGGAGTGATACGCTTGTGTGCTGCAGCGTGCCTCTGCAGGATGCACCTTCTATCTCCAGGGTTGTTGCCGGTGGGAGGAATAGTGGAGCAGAATGAACTTTCCCCAGTCTGGGACCAGCTTGGACATGAGGAGTAGTTTCTGGTTTGGGCAATTAGAATGGACAGGTGGAGGTTTCGTGTCTTGGAGGAACAAAATAAGAACATCTTGTCCTGTGTTAAGGTTCCTCTTGACCTGATCTGGTTTGGTGTTTGGTCAAATGGTACGTCTGGTAAACAGGAATATAGGTGTCCTGCTGCAGGGGTGAAGCCATAACCGCTCGCTTTGATAGCCTCCCTGATGGTTTGAAGGTATTTATGTCAAGTGGAACAGTTCCAAGTGAAGAGGCATAACTTGTCCAAGAGCTCCCTGCAGCATCGTGCTTAGAGCTTTTTGCATTCAGGAGAGCAAACTTCAGAGCTAAGCTCTGCTCGATTTTAAGACACGAATCAAAAGCAGTGTTGCATTTTTAAAGAGTACTCTAATCATCAGGCTGCTGGGCGTTTTGAATCCCTTCTGGTGGAGTAGCTCTTCTACTCTACAGAAACAACGTAAGTAGCTGTTGAGGCAGGGACCAGGGAGGGTTCCTCAGCAGGTGCTTCAGGCACCCACACTGATGTTGGCCATCTGTCTTCTGCTTCCTGCCCAGCACAGGTTCATCTGCTCGGAGGGAAGCAGCTTTGAGAGGACGCATTGAGAACCACTCATCCCTGCTCTCACATCCTAGGAACAAGGACCCCCTTTTGGCAGAAGTGAGCCCATATCTGCTCGCTGGCGGGTGCAACGTGGCCTCCGGTGCCCTGAGCAAGCACATCAACCTTGAGAGCTTGGGGGAAAAGGGGTGGCACCGGTGTTTCATCCTTCTCTAGTGTGGTTCTGAATTTAAGCCCCCCTTTTCCCAATCCCATCTTTTCCCCTAGCACCCAAATATCTGACTTAAGAGTCAACAAACCCAACTGAACCTAATTGGGGGGTTATTAGGGGTGCATTCTTCTAGGCAAAGCTACTCCAAAAAACATCACCTAAATCTGCTGAAGGCTTGTTCCTCACACATTTTCCCTATTAAAACATTAGCTCCTGATGAGCTGCAGCCACACAACAGGTGAGAGAAACCAGGTCCCTGAAAAACAAGTGAAAAGGGATGCATGAGGTGTGGGTAGTAACTCCTACAACACCCTTTCTTCTTCTTTGAGTCTTTTGCAGCTTTGCTCATCTCCGGAAAAAGCAGAGCCACCAGGACAGGCTTACTGTCTTGTGTGGTGAGAGCCTGGGTTTTGGGAGAGATGGAGAGACATGTGGGTTGGCAGCTTTGGTTACAGAGCGCCTGGTGGAGCAGGGAGTGATGTTGCAGACTGGTCCCATTGCTTTGGCTGTGGGGAAACTGCCACCTTAGGCAAGACCAGCTCCTGATCCAGGTGGCAGTGAGGGCACCTACCTCAGGGTGTCCATCACCTTGAAGCCACTGCCACCACGGTACTGCTCACCCAGCTGCGAAGGTCCAGGCATGGGCTGGCACAGGGGTGGACTCAGCTGTCCAGTGGCTTCCAGGCATCTCTCTCAGCCTGGTTCCTCGAGCTTGGTCTATTTTCCATTTCTGTTCAATAATCTGAGAAAAATAAGTTCCAGCTTGCTTGGTGGACCCTAGGTAACTTTCTCGTTTTTTTCTAGTAAGATGTGAAAATAAGATGGGTTTCTCCATTTTCCTGTTTTTATGTATATATTTTAAAGCTCGTTTATGCTGACATATGGAGAACTACTGAAGTTAAAACACCATTTTGAACCACCTAATTTAGCAAACACTGAAAGGAAATGTTTGATTACTCCTTCAGCTCTTCATTTTTCCTGGCTGAGGCTATTTACTGTATTCAGCCCAAATTAGCCAGCACTTTTGGTTTCACTCCACATGCATTTTCCTTTGATAAAGTATTTTCCAGAAGCAGTTTGCTCAGCTCTCTTCCTTTCCCGGTGTTTAAAATGCGAATGAAAATAATATTTCTCATCTTCAGAGGGTGTTGAATGGGAGACTCATATTATTTAGGATGCACACCAGTGCTTTTGTATGGGAAACAGTGTGTGTGGATTGAAGATGCTGTAATGTATTTTATACAGATTTTATTTTCCTCCGGTGATAGCTGTGTTTGCACACAAACTAGGAATTTGCACGTGTGTGTGCTGGCAACGTATTTTTGTATGTGCCCCGAATAGCTGGCTGTGTGAGGGAGATGTAGCTGACTTTTCCCTTGGGCAGCTGTAGAAGATGGGTTTCTCGTGTTGCTAATATTGAGGCTAAACCTTACCAAGTTAGCGTATGTGTGGTTAAATTTTTATTAGGGTAATTACTGTAGAATAATTGAGAGTTTTGCTCTGGTTTGACCTGTATCAATTAATTTGTTTTTCCCCTTAGTGTAAGAGGATGGTGCTCTCCACCATCTGAGGTATATCGTTTCAAAATACATTTTCCACTCCTTCTGATGTACTGCTGTGATTTAGATGGAGAGGCCCGCTTTATGGATAGCTTTAATTGTCATGCACTTACCACACAAATGCTGCAAATCTCCAGATGCTAACAGTTACTAGCCTCTGTGCAGATTTACAGATTTTATATATATGGGGCTTTTTTTCTTTTTTTGGGGGGGTGGGGGTAAGGTAGAAAATTGTGTGTTAAGCTCTTACTTGGCTCTGGGGTGGGCAGGTGGGCATGGGATTTGGTCTTGGCAGAGTTATTTCTGCATTTCAGGCAGCCAGACCCACTCTCCCGCCTGAATATTCAGCAGAAATATTCTTGGGTTGCCTTGATAAGCCCTGCTAAAGAATTGATTTGCCACTTGTCAGTGCTTGCACATGGCTGAGGCAGGTGTAGACAATTTTGGCATCTTCTCTCCTCCTTTCAGAGGAACGTAACCTCATTCATTGCAGCCTGTGGCATGCAAGCGCCCTGACACAGGTCCCCGTGGGTCCTCATCGCATCATCCAGCCCTTGCCACAGTGGTTTCTGCCAGCAAGGAGAAGTGCTGGGGGGGTGGCTGTGTATCTGTCTCCCGCATGGTGCCCGGGCCCCCAGTGCAGGGTGCATCCTGCCAGTTGTGCTGGGGGGGTGCAGCAGCCCATTTCCCTCATGCTCTGTAATTCCCCAGGTCCCTTTCTCAGTCCGTGGGGTTTCTCTGCAGGTCAGCCACAGGCCCCAGGTGCTGCATGTGAATCCAGCTCCTGAAACATGTTGGCTTGCTTAGGGGTAATGAATTACAGAGCGATTTCAGTAACGTTGTGCTGGCTTGCAAGCCCAGGAGCTGGTGTTCTTATTAGCCCCGTTATATATGTGTATGTTATATATGTATATCTGCCTTTTGTTCTCCTTTACACCTTTTAGAGATGAAAAATCTCTCTTAGATCATCACAGCTGTGTGTTCAACAAAGCTGCTGTTCAGGGAAGCAAGGGGCTTGGCAAGGGGAAACGTGTGATGTTGCTGACTTGACGTGCAGGGTTTGAGGGCATGTTTTGGAAGCCTTTATGCCGCTGGGTTACACATTGCTTTTGCAAGAAAATTTGGAGGGACTCGAGGCAGTGATGAGGTTTGTGTGAAGCTGGGCTCTGTCTGGGGATGATGCAGCTCTCTCATGGGTGCAGGTGTCAGATATGCAGTGGGAAGGATGGCATGCCCTGGAGGTTGGAGGGGACAAAAGGCAGTTGTACGTTCAAGGGGGTTTTGCACATGAAGTAGGGAAATGGCATCTATGGGGCAATCTTAGTCATGCTTGCCATCGACTGGAAGAGACAGCAATACCAGTCTACCTCTCCTGACACTTTTTCATGCCTCTTTCTAACCTCCAGCACCTGATGAATGGGCTGTGGGGATTGCCTTTCTGCGTTATCCACCTCCTCCGTGGTGGCCAGGAGGGAGTCTGTGCTGGGGGGGAGGCAGGGGAGGCAGGTTTGGCTCCTCACTGGGAGCAGGTCCCTGCCAAGCCCAGAGCCCTTTTGCTATGTACTGTTTGGAAGTGAAATATGAACAGGCATCAGCTGCTCCTCATTTAAATGCTATTAATATTTGGAGCTGGAAGCTTTGGAGCAAAGGAAACTGCTCAAACTGGGGTAATAAATTTTATAGCGGGCATTGGTACTTACAGCCTGGAGGGGCGAGACCAGCACATGGGTCCTAGTGGAAATGCCTGGCATGGCCCATGGAGGTAACTTCATTCAGCGTAAGGACATCTGCATTGCTCCTCTTCTTTGCCTGCTGAGTAAAACAGCTAGCACCACTCTTGCTCTGTGTAAATTATTGCTATTTCTTACTATTGATGTTACGTTAGTGACGGAAGGCTGCCTCTGTGAGATGCATTTCAGACTTTGCAAGTCTGTTACCCAAGTCTGGGCAAGGTGTCCAGCTTGCCTTGCCGAGGAAGAGGAGCTGCTTTCCGTGGTGCTTCACCCCACCCTTCCTGGGTGCTCCTCTTCTCAGCGCATGGCCTTTGCAGGATGTCTGTGGAGGGACCCGAAAGGATTAAGTTGAATTTTGTGAGCCTTGAGGATCTTCAAGGCTGGTTGAAATGAACGCTGTGTACGTGGAGCGACAGTCCCTGTGCCATGGAGCACTGGTGCAGCAGGGCATGCCTGAGCTGGGCTTGTTCCTCGTGCCGGGGATGGGCTGTGCTGGCTGTATGGGAATGCCAGCCTTCCTTGCACCGCCTCCCTGCCGAGGTGCTTCTTCAGGCCTGAAAGGAAGGAGCTTTGCTGTTCAGCAGCCCACATTTAGCATGTCACCATGCCCCGGGATGGTTTGTGGTGTCCCTCTGCCTCGCTGCCACTGTTTCATGAAGCAAAAGCCCAGCTCGCACTACAGGCTACTTGCAGGGACCTTACAGCCTTCGTATGCCTGGGGCTCTTTAAAATACTTGCTAACATGGTTATTGCTGTCTTTCTGAACCCATTCTAGGGGGCAAAGGAGGTCTCTTTGAGCTAGGACAGGCTCATTGCAGAGCTGGTCTCGCCAATTCCCCAGACCCACCAGAGTGAGAGCGCCCTGTGGGGAGGGGGTGGCTCTGGTCACTGTGGTCCTGGGACACGGGACCTAGGAAGGTCTGTGCATGCTGGCCTGGCCTGGCTGATAGCAATACCTGTTGCCCAGGGATGGCACAGCTCTGCTACGCTGCTGTTATCTTCTGCCTTCAGGATGTTTGGAGTTTTATACTGTAGTATAATTTAGTTATAAATTTTTATTGCCACCAGTGATCACCACAGGCTCTGCTTCTAAGGGACTAATCTCACTGATAAATAGACGTTAGGGTCAGCTTATTTATTCCAGCCTGAGAGCGTATAATGTCAGAGTACTGTAGAAATCGCAGTTTATGATTTCAGAATTAAAAGATGGATCAGAAGATAGCTGATGTGAAGCAAACTGGGAGCAACTGGGTGTGTGGAAGGAAAGGCCTACAGTTACATGGGCGGTGGTTGTAGGGGGGGAGCGTGGGCAGGCTGCTGATGCAGAGTAAGCGTGGGTTTGGATGACTGTTTTTGAAAGGGTTGGGGGGCAATGTGGTCTGTAGTGCCAGGCTGGAGGTGTGCAGTGTGTGTATGTGCATAGTCTGAAGGCAATGAGGAGGGTGTGAATAATAGCATGAGTGCTGCTGGTACTGGTGCATTAGGTCTTGGGAAGATTGTGCTCGTAAGTCAAGGGAACGAGGCAGCCGGTTGTTCCCTGTCGGAGGGGTAAAAGGCTTCAGGCCAGTCAAAAGAGAGATCTCGTGGGACAGAATTCCCCTTGGTCAGCGCGCTGCCTGGAGCCCCCGCGCTCCTGCCCGATGTCAGCATGAAGCCGGCAGGTTCGTGCCTCAGCCCGCTCGTCCTCTGAGGCTCCCCGGGAGCAGCACAACCTTGCAGACCTGGCTGGTCTTCAGCAGTTTCTTTTCGGCAGGGGAAGAAGGACAGGGTAAAGCTTTAATTATAAAGCTGCTCCTGCCAGATATTTCATGCTTCTAATTGCTGACACAAGCTGGCCTGGAATGTTTTTCTCCTTCCTTTCCTGCTTAAATAAGTAAGTAAAAGCAGGTTAAAGGATGCTCAAGTTTCGGAGCAAGCTGTGTGACAGATGAGAGATTTCCACAAGTGCTTTGGCCTGATCTTTCCATCGCTGTGCTGAGAACTGCGGGGTGAGGGTGGTAGGGATTTATTGACGGGCAAGGGTGGCACGAGGCAGCTTGAATTCTGAAGGTGCAATTTGACTTCATCTTCCCAGCCCAGGGCAGAGATGAAAGTCTACAGATGAGTCAATTATCTGGGCTGCGGGCGAACACAGTCTGAGCCGTGGAGGAGGATTTGCTGACCTCGCACCCTGCCGAGAGGCTGGATGTTGCAGAAGACAATCCGTCATTGAGGTGGGGAGCATGGCAGAGTGCTGCCACGGCTCGACCTGGCCAGGGGGGAGCATCCCACAGCGCTGGTGGTGGGCAAGGAGAGCCTGGCCCAGAGAGATGGTGCAGCGAGTGGTTGCTGCTTGTTTGCTCCTCCAAAACTGCTTGTTGTGTGCCTGTGGTGAAGGTGCTGAAAGTGGCTGTGCTGCAGGGAGTCACTGACTTCCGTCCAGCTTTTGCCTGGGTATCGAGCTGGGGGATACGGTTTCTCATAGAAGTAATTTAATATATGCATTTTTAACCTGATGAAGTCTCATCGGCTCTGTAGCCCTGGGCCTTTCAAGTGCCTGGCCCTGGCTGTGGTGTCAGTGCAGAGCTCTGTGAGATGGCTGTGCCGGGGAGAGGCTGGAGCTGGCAGGGTCATGCCGCCCTGCAGGCAGCTCCAGGCAAGCCCCGGGCTCTGCGTTGCCCAAATGAGAAGCGGATAAATCCTGCTGTTCTGTGATTCCCGTGCTGCTCCCAGTGCCCCCTTGGAAATGATGGGCAGGACAGATCACTCAGATAAATGAAGGATTAGAGAGATATTTCTGTAAGCACACAGGGCTCACTAAACAGCTGCCTTTGAATGTAGAGGGGAGCAGTGAGGGCAGGGGGAAGGAACATCGTGTCAGATAGCACAACTGATTTTATCTGTCTTTACTTCTTCCCCTCTGCTTCATCCAGCTGCACCCAGCAACTACCTGGGGAGAGCTGTTTACAGACTGAAAGTTTTAAACCTAATAAAAGCACTAGCTCCAGCCAAATCCCCTCTCCTCGTTGCCCCATCTCTGTGTGTAGCTGGTGGCAGACTCCTTTCCAGGCAGTTTCTGGAATGAGCTGGCTGGGTTTTTGGGAAGAACATTCTGCAAAGCTGTTGCTGGAGTCATGTGCTGTCAGGAAATGCTGCTGGAAGGGCAGGTGTGGGATGCGGCAGGTGCTTGCTGCTTCCCGCTGCATCCTCCTGCATCGCAATCCTCCTCCATCCCTCTGCCCTGCCCTGGTGATGCTGCTGCTTGTAACCTGCAGGTCTCACATGGGTGTTCATCAGGGAGCAGAAACTCCCTCAAAATGGCTTCTCACTGCATCTTGTGTCCTCAGGAGGGTCCTTGGTGCACAGGGAGGATGTTAGAAGGTGTTTGGGATGGGTGCTATGTCCTTGAGGGAGTTGGGAGGGTTGGTGCCAAGCACAGAAAAGCTCTGATGCTGTGTGAGACTGCATATCACCATGAAGATGCAGGGACACAGCACTCTGAGGTGATGAGATGTATAACAGCACAAGGGGAAAGTTAAACTCCATGTTTCTGCATAGGTCATGAGTGCTATTGAGTGGGAAGAGACAGGGAAAGGTCATCTGCTGGTGCCCAGCAAAGCACTGGTGGAGGTGTAGGCCAATGTCCATGCTGGTTCTTCTGTGGTGTCTGGAGGTGTTGGCTGCCGGCTGGTTTCTGAGGGCTGGGACCAAAGTCCTGAGATAGTTTAGGTCCACCTTAAAATAGAAAGCATTGGAAGTGGGGGGCAGTGGCCCACAGGCACCAAGCTTTCAGTCCTAGCAAATTTTGGTGTTGAGCAATCTCGGCTGAAATGTGTTTTCACTTTTGGCTTTTTGAGATACCTTTCCGAATCATTAGAGCATCATTTATCATTAAGGGGAAAAAACCCATCCTCTTCTGCAATGGTATGAGACAAACAGCACAAGCTGCTGTGCTGGCTGGGAACCGATCCTTCTGGGAGCCTTTGCAAAGTACTGTCCTATCTATTAATTTGGAAAGATCGAAGAAACTCTGGTGGCAATAGTATAGAGAACATCATATGGTCAGTTATGCATTGGTAAAAGACAGTAATTTTTCAAAATGTTCCCCAAAAGATTATAATTAGTACAATTAAGTGTCTCCAATGGTAATTTTATTCTACTCAGCAATAGTACAAAGGATAAAAAAACCCCTCTGTGAAATAGCGCACCCATCATATGTAAGCCAACATCTTCATGTTGTGATCTGTACAATGTGTGCTTGTCTAAAATTATATTTAGCTCGCTCAATTCTGGATAATTTATTGTCTGCTGGAGAACAGCCCTTGTGTCGCTTCTGCGCTTAGAAACAGGAGCGTGGATGGCTCAGGGGCCAAAAGCAGCTTTGGTCACACAGAGACTGTGCCGGTGGGGTCTGACGGGGGTGAGGGTTGGGAACGCCCATGGCCTTGCACTGAAGTCCCTCTCCCGCTCTGTGCCTCAGTTTCCTTTTTTTTGTTTGTAACCTGGCAGCTACAGCCAGCAACACAGTGAGCTGGTTTGGCGATGATGGGATGGCACCCTTACCGTGTTAATCAGTGGGCTCAAAAAGTGAAAATGTCTCTTTTATTTTAACATCCCCATAGCCCTCCTGATGGTTTGGAAAGGGTCTGAAAGAGCAGGATCCATGGGGCAGGTGCCTTGAAGGAAATGTGTATTGGAAAGCATGCTGCTGTGATTTGGGGTGCTTGTGTCTACAGCTGAAGGGTTGGGGGTGCCTCCAGGACCCAGCTCCGTGCTGGGCACAGGCATCAGCACCAGCCAGGAGCTCTGAATCGCTCCTGGTTCAGGGTTCTCCAGCTCCGTTCTCCTTCGCAGACTTGATTCGCTGGTTCTCACGTGCCAAACAGACAATTAGCTTTTACATTTCCCAGCGATTTTTTTGTGGTGGCTGGCTCCATTGCTGCAAGCATGAGCTGGAAACTTCATTATAGAAAGCAAGCACAAAGTCAGGTGGAAGAAGAGATAATTACCTTTCTGATACAATTATGGCTGGGCTGGTGAGCCTTTTATCTCAATCCGTGTACTTCTGGTGGTAATACAATAACAGCAAGGATTAAAATTTACTTGGTTATCCCTCGCCTATGGCAGTCAGAGCCATTTTCTCTGCGCAGTGGGGAGAAGTTTGTTAGAGGAGACCTCAGGTTAAATGTTTGGGGAAGAGGAAGGAGCAGGGGGAAAAACCCTTTGAGCTGTTTAAGCAGCTTGGAGGGAGATGTCCTGTCTGGTGTGTGAGCCTGTGTTGGGAGATGGTCCCATCCCAGGCGGAGGTGCCACGCTCCGATGCGAATTGGGCTGTGGAACTGGAGCAGGGAGGAGGTCTGGTCTGGTTTGATTGATGTGAGCTGTAAGCAATTTCCCTGTTGAGGTTTTGTGTGTGTCTGCCTGTCAACGCTGCTCTTTGAGCAGCCCCTTCTGCCACTGCCGGAGGAGCAGTGACGGATGTGGCAGGTCCCTGCGCAGGTGAGGAGGGTGCAAGCAGAGCAGAAGGCAGGGCTCCCTGTCCCCCTCCCCAGCCAGGTGACAGCACCCACTTTAAAGCTTGGGAAGTAGCTTGGGCTTGTGGGTTTGGGGCTTAGCTTGTCTTTGTGGGGCTGCATAAGGTGTGGGACTTCACTGCATCTTCATTGCACAGCTGGAGAGACCAAGGGAATCTCCTTTCTGTGCTGTGGAAAGAGCTAGCCACCCTCCAGCAGCGCAGAAGTATCTTTCCTTGCTGTCTTCCTCAGGCTTGTGAAAGACAAAATTGAATCCCTGGGAACTCCCCGGGGCACTGTGATCTCCTCCCCACCCTGGTGCCCTCTGCCGCAGGTGGCATGGCAGGGACCAGTGTCAGGCTCCTGCTTTCAACCCGCCGATCCCAGGCAGAGGGCTGATGCTGTAGGCGGCATCTCCGCAGCCCTCTCCCACTGGGAAAGCCCTGTTGCGGTTCTACACTGGGCAATGGCAGGGCTCTCACCAGCTGCCCCCTCCACCCTGCTCGGCTGGGCACGGAGAGGGGACAGTGGATCTGGGCAGCCGATGGTGTTACAGAACACTGAAAAGGTCAGGGTAGTACCGTTTGCTGTTCTCTTTCACGGAACATAAATAGCATTAAAATTCTGCTGTCTCATTCGTGTAACGATGGAGAAAATGAAAAAGGGAAAAGTCTTCCCTCCTGTTCCTGGGTCAGGGAAATGGAAATGGTGTGAGTTCCTAAGCTGTGCTCAGCTGTGACTTCCAGGGGTCTGATGTAGCTGTGTGTGCAGGTCCAGCCTCTCGTTTCCGTGAGGAGTTAAAAATATTTGGGGACAGTCACTAGTCAACAAATTTGGTGGTCTCAGCTTTCTTCTCAGTTTGGGTTCACCACCTTGATCTTTGGCCTAGCTTGCCTCACACTCTGGGATGTGTTGGGGATGGGGAGACATGGGTTCTGGCAGGTCGGTTTGATGTGGTTTAAGCTGAAATAACATGATGTGAGGATGGTGGCTCAGAGGTGCTGAGGGCTGGGACAGCAATGGCCAGGGTACACGTGCATTTAGCGTTGCTTCTAAAAGGGGCAACGGGGTGGCACGAAGCATGGTGGGACAGCAGTGACATGCATCAACTAGGTGACCCACTGCCATGAAACAACTGCAGTAGAAGCAGTAACCAAACTGTGGTCAATTTGGGATTTGTAATTGCTGCAGGATATGTGATCAAACTTGTATGTCTTTATCTCCACGCCCAAATTACAGTGAAAAAGCTATTGCCAGTAGTGAGCAGGTCTACCTGAGCAGAACCCTGGTCTCCTTTGTCCCTCAGAGCTGCTGCTGATTCATCCGAGCACCTCCGTTGTTGATTTTGGGAGCTTCCAGGCTACGATGCTGCTTTAATTTATTTTTTTTTTTTAAGAGCAGGGCCTGAGATAAATGCCAAATCCTGACTCTACCCCAGCCTGTAAATTTTGTCATCTGCAAAACCCAGATGCAAACTTTATCACTCCTGCACTCTCCTGTGCTCTTGGCAAAGCCATGCAATTGATTTTGCTTGGCATCCTCCAGCCTCTCTCTCTCCTCCCCTCCTTTTCTCCCCCTCCCACAACCTAACTTGTCCTCATTTGCTGGAAGCTTTGCTGGTGATCTGTGTCCTGCATGGCTCCAAGATCTGTCCTCCAGGAGAAGGACTCATCTTGCTAAGCTTGCTCCTTCTGAGGAGGATCTTGCCCCCCAGCATTGCATTCTCTCTCCTTGATCTGATGGTGCAAACCTGCCTTGGATCTCTGCTCATTCTCAGCAACCTGTATTTGTGTTTGAACTCTCCTGCCCTCACCTCCATGCCAGCCTACCAGGGAATATGACAACAGAAGAAAAAGGCCAACATAAATCCATTGCTTCTCCATGAGTTGCAAGGAACTGAAGGAGTTTCCCCTCCTGCCAAAAATGTGGTTTGCTGGAGACTGCTGTGACAAGCAGCAGCTCGTATAAATATCCATGTGCAATCAGTCATCTGAGCCATCAGTGAGTGAGGAGGTGAGTGGGTTTCCCTGAGCCCTGGGAAATCCAGCTGGTGATGGTGGCTGTGCAGGAGCACGAGCACTTTGACTTTTGGGCTGCCTCACGGGGGGACCTGCTGCCCCCAGCTGTCCTGGCCCCCCCAGCTCTGAAGGTGAATGAACATGGGGGAGATGCCACCGAACAACTGTCTCCACCTCAAACGCTGAGACCCTGCACCGATGGGAAGGGACCATGAACTACCTTGGGCTGAGGGCAGCCTCCCTCCAGGTTTGAAGGGTGGCTGCCCACAAATCCAGATTTTTTTCTGCCCCGCCTCCCCCCCCCCCCCCCCCCCCCCCCCCCCCAGCGAGAAATAGTGGAGGGAAGAAATTCTGGTTCCAAAAGTTTTTGTTTCAAAAGCTATAGTTTCCCCGGGAGAGTTCAACCTGATTTTAAGCAAAAATGCCTGCTTTCAGCCAGCTTTACAGTATTGCAGTTAAAAACAACCAAATAAAAATAAAATCTGAAGTCATATTTGAAGTAAAAATGAAACCAAAGTGTTTTGTTATTTCCCAATGGAAAACTGAAATTGATGTTTACCTGAACACAAACATTTTTGGTGGTAAAAGGCATTTTTCAGCACAAAAACCTTTTTTGCTGAGTGCTTTTTCTAAAAACTAGCAATACTTCTTGATTTGCTTGAGTTACTGCCACTAAGATGCCACCTATTTGCATTTTGCCGAGGCTGCTCTTAATGTAGGAGTTACACAATGCAGTGTTGTGTGCTTTCTGCTGTTTCTCTTAATCGAGGTAGTGCTTAGAGCCCTGAAACATGATGGTAATGCCATTGTGCCTGGGTGCTGGAGTGCTGCAGAGCTGCTGGCAGTATCTGGTCTTGAGCTATGGACTGGTCCTTGTAGGCAAAGCTGGGGAAAGCAGAATGGGAGCAGGAAGAAAGCAGAGCAAGTTGCTGAAGGCCCCCAAAACAAGCTGGGGCCCTGATGGAAGGAGGACTTGATTTTTTTTTTTTTTAGGTGCTTCTCACTGCTGGTGTCTCCCCAGATCTCAGTGCCATGGATGCATTTTATCTTGCTGTGGCTTAACCCAGCTGGCAGCTGGGTGTCGTGCGGCTGCTTGCTCCCCCCACTCCGGTGGGATGGGAGAATTGGAAAAAGGTAAAACCTGTGGGTTGAGGTAAGAAGACTTTAATAACTGAAATACAGTAAATAATAATAAAAGTAACGAAGAAGAGAGGGAGAGAGAGGGATAGCACCCAAGTGACACAATACAACTGCCCACCCCCTGCTGACCGATGCCCAACCGGTCCCCCAGCAGCGATCGGTGGCCCCCGGCCAGCTCCCCCCAGTCTCTGTACGGAGCATGAGGGCCTGTGGTATGGAATAGCCCTGTGGCTAGTTCGGGTGAGCTGTCCTGGCTCTGCTCCCTCCCGGCTCCTTGTGCCCCTCCTCACTGGCAGAGATGGGAAACGGAGAAGTCCTTGGCTCAGGGTGAGCACGACTTTGCAACAACTAAACCATCGCCGTGGTATCAACGCTGTTCTCGCGCTAAATCCTAAGCGCAGCACTGTACCAGCTACTGGGGAGAACATTAACTCTATCCCAGCCAAAACCAGGACACCTCCCCAGCCCTCCACCAGCATCCCAGTTCCCTGCTGTGTGGTGTGATGCAGGAATTACCACATTAAGTTGTCGGCTATGTGCTGTGGGAAGATGGACTGGGTGGTGGCAAGGATGGCTGAGGGGGACAAAGTGCAGTTCCCCCCCCAAGTGCCACCTTGCAGCAGCAGCCCATGCCTGGAGCTGCCGCCTCCTGCTGTTTCCAGGGCTACAGGAGGAAGGAATCACTCAGGATACCAAACTGGAGGGAAGGCGATGACTAGGCAAATGTCAGAAATGCTTACTCTGGAAACCATGCTGTGTCCTCCCCGCACCTTCCCTGGTTGGAGCTTAACACTGTCTAGACGATGGTCTGCTCTGTGCAAACTCTCAATTAACGTAATGCTGATAGACTGGGAAAGTGCTCAGGGGTCCTTCTCTGCCTTGATGCTGGCGGGTGCAGCCCCAGAGCTGCAGGTGATTTAGTGGAGGGGGTGTCACAGTCAGGAGGGGAACTGAATGGGCAGAGAGCAGACCTGGCTACTACCAGCCCCCTAAGATTTAAACCCAGTGAAACATGAAGCATCTCCTCCTTAAAAATCACAGGTTAAGCAAGAAAGGCATATTGTAAAAAGAAAACAGCACATGGAGTGAAGCGGTGACTTGTCTTGCTCTCTTGATGATTAAACTCGTCAGATCTTAAAGCCACTCTTGCTACCCCTTGCTGAACCCAACTCATACATTTTGGACACCAGAGATCACCAGCACAGCTTTTGGTTTCTTCTTCTGTGCTTGTGCTTTTCTCTCTGTTGCCTGTAGAGGTAAGCCTGGTATGATTTACCTCCTAACGAAACACTTAACTCTGGTGCTGAAAAGCTAGGGGGAGATTTCTGGACCATTTCACAGCAATAGGCTGCATCAACAAAAAGCATCTGATGCTGTTGGCCTACATCCCAAAGTCCTCGGTGCTATATTCTTGTGTGCTGCCTTGTCAGAAAGCTGCTGTGGACTGCAGGATACTTCTCGCCTCTCCTGCAGCTGTCTAAGAAATTCCCCACAGATGTCTTTCTCGCCTGCCCCATAATTCAGGTCTGTCTTCATGTCACGGGGAAAACTTGCCGCAGCAAATCAGCAGCGCCAACGAACATACAGTCTTCTCTGCTGGATGCTGCTGTCTGCTTGTATTTCAGATGGCTGCAGCACATGGGCAGACTCATCTGCCTGGTCAGTGGAGTAAAATGAAGCTCCGAAACCCACGACTGATGCAAGTGTAACCTCCCCTGGAAAACTGCAACATCCATCTTCGCTCTGCTGGCTTGTAACTGCCCGATGGGCCCAAAGGGACTGCTCTGGAAATCTGAAAAACACAAACATTTGCTGCTGTGCTGGGACCTGAGATGTCAGCTTTCAGCCCAGAGCATGTATTTTTTAATGGCTGGATTATACAGCCCAGAAATGTTGAGCTTATGATGAAAATGCTGCCAGACTTTTTATCTGCAGCAATTCCGGTGTTCTTAACAGCCCAGTGGAGAGCAAAAGCCTCCGTTATCTGAACTGCCGATTAATTTAAGCACATTCCCCTGTCCCGTTATAAAGATGTCACTTCCTTGCACCAGTGATATTGCTGTGGCCTCTGAGGTCCCACAAGCACTGCTCGGTGGGACCTGGTGGCACTGCCCTCTTGCATTGCTGACTAGTAGGTGTCTGCGCTCGTGTTGGCTTTGGCAGGGGGGTTATCATGCTCTGGTGGGTGAAAAGGGATGGGCAGGTTGGGGAAAGAGTGGGCTATGGCAGCGTGGGGAGGAGGATGAGGAAAGCAGGACTGGCAAACCAACGCTGGGAGGGGGCATGTTTTATATTGGCGTCGGGGTGATCCTTGCAGGTATTCAGTGTTGCCTCCTGAGCGTGCCGAAGCTGTGATGCGTTCTTGGGATGTGTTGATTCCAGACCAGTGTGTACCTGGGTGCATCTAGTTAATTAGACTGCATAGGCAACAGGTTGCTGCTTCTCCAGTTTTTTCAGTTTAAGGACATTGGTGGTTTTTGACTCCTGTGCAAAGTAGCTGAGCACTACTGCTCTCTGACAGGTGCTTCCAGTCATGTCCTACAGAGGTTAACTTCAGCCAAACATCCCCCTCTTGCCTCACATCTGCCAGCAGGCTGCTGCACCCTCTGGTAAGCTGCATCTGGGTCCCTGTTTCCTCAGCTTTGCCAGTGGGGAGCTGGTGTGGTAGCTCCGTTTGACTCAACCAGAGCAAGAGCAGCATTGTTTTAAAAAAACAACAAAACCCCCTTGTTGAGCCATTGCATTGGTATGGGCTTAGTCTGAGTGGGTATGACCTGGTGATTGACTTCCTAGCAAATCTGGGTGAGGGTAACTTGCATGCCATGGTTCTAACAGCTGAGCGTTGCCAGAAGAGACTTTTGAATTAAGCCTTAAAAGTTTCTGGGAAGCCAAAACGTATTGTGTTGTGGTTGCACCATGCTGGGCAGAAGCAGCTCTTGGAGGCTGCTGTGCTGCAGACAGTGCTTGCCTGGGACTGCGCCGATCCCTGTTGGCTGCAGAACCTGAGCTTTATCTATTATCTATACAAACTAGGGAAAAGAGGGGGTTCATCTGTCACGTTCATGAAATACTGTTCCCCAAGCACCAAGCATAGGAGCTGATATAACTAAATTATCCTAAAAAACAGAAGGGGGGAAGCTACAATTTTTGTTTGCAGTATGGAAGGAATAAATTCTTTCTTGTGTCCACAGCCCAGCTTGCAACAGGTTTAAAGCACGGTACAGATGGCTGTGCAATTATTGCCAACATCTACTCATTATATTAGATAAGGCCCAGGGTTTATTTAGCAGAAGCAGATGGAGGGAATACACAATATTTTAGATGTCTTGGCAAACTGTGTTTTCCTCAGAACAACATTGCATGTTTACTGTGATAGTCCTGGCCAAAAAAAAAAAAAAAAAAAAAAAAATTCTAAGAAGGAGAATGATGTCTTTTGGGAGTGAAAATGAGGTGTGCATTAAAGTGATATTATATTGCAAGTCTTATGATATCTGGTGCCTTAATATTAATCCCTGTGACAAGAGGAGAGCTTCAGCTTTTATATGAAAGTGTGTATTTCCTGTGGCTCATACACTAAAACTTGAAAGTGTGACCCCAGCTGCCTACAAAAGCTGAGGAATTGCAAGACAAAGAGAGCGCCCTAATATTATTTTTTGCATGGTCTCTTGGCTGTTAATCCAGCCTTGTCGATTTTGGGGCTGCCTGCTTGTGTGACCTGGCGATACAGCATCTCTCAGCAAGGGGCACCTGCTGCAGGCTGAAAAATGCTTGGGGTTTGGGTCCTTTGAGGCAGCAGGTTTGGACAGGAGGTGCATGGGGACCATACGTGTCTCTGCTTGCTCAGAGCATTCATAGGCAAAACCTCCCTCAGAGACCACTGACCTGGGTGACAGTGTCCCCTGACTATCTGTGACATGGCTAGGAGCAAACCCCCTGGCCAGCCTCCCTCCAAGGGGAAGAAACCCAGCTCTGTACCTGCTTGTAGAGGTCCCAGATAGCCTTCCAGTCTTTGTCTTTCTCCAAAACCTGGGATGTCAGAGTAATTTCCTATAGGAACATTTGCCAGAGATGGATGGCATGCAGTTTTCTTGCCTTGTTGAACTCAACTTGAACATCATCTACCTTGATTCAAGCTGTTGTCTGGAAGACACAGGGTGGCAGGTGAAGGTGAGGGAGTCAGCACTGCCCCTAAGGGTGTAACAAGGTGGTGTAACATGGTAGTTGCTTGATCACATGGCCTGGAGGAGCAATCAGACATGGTGATGGGAGCAGGAACACATTGATAGTCAATATTTTACTATATTGTGGGAAAAAAGGAACAGGAACACTGGAAATTCTGGTTAAACTCTCTTGCTAGATTGGCTTGGTTCAGTTTGCGGGTGGTTTTGGGTCTCCAGTTAGTCAAGTGCACGGGTACATCCAGGGGTGGATGATGCTGATGATCCATTTTTGCCATTCTCATCCGTCTGGCTGCACCAGTGAGGGCTTTGCTGGCCAAGTGCTGGAGAGGGAACACAAGAAGTGTGCAAATGTGGCAGCACGAATTAACTACCTCTCTGCTCTCTACCTTCCCATTTGTTATATGAATCTTCTAGGTTATCATTTTGCATGACGTGTTTATCTTTGCTCATTATCTGCCCATCTCTCAGCTGTTACAGGATCCAGCGATGCAGTGACAAGGTGGAGCGGAGGGAGGCCATCCCTCCCAGCACTCCCTCTGGAAACTAGTGTGTGGTTCAGCTGGTGGCTTGGTGGAAAAGAAAAGCCTGTGGTGTAGAAAGGCCCAGACAACAGTAACCTCGAAGCAGTCTCCTTTCCGTCCTGAGCAATATGTCCAGCACTGACAGATATTTTTCCTTGTCCTTTGCACCAGTCCTTCATTGACTGCTGCTCCCCGTCCTTCTCCAGCAGCACCACCAGTTCAGCACCCCAGGAGGGAAGGCTGAGCTCTTATTCTGACCCATTTTGTTTTGGTTTGCTTTTTCAGCTCTAGTGTAATTTGATAGCGATGGCATTTTCTGCTCAACTCATGAACAGCTACTTCTGGGGACTGGCCAAATGGAGAGGGTGATGTGGTTCTGGTTCCAGATAACACAGGCTCCATCACTGCTCCCAGGGCAATCTGGCACAGAGGCTTTCGTTGGGTGGGTCCTATGGGGAAGGAGGGTTGAGATGTGCTTTTAGTGACCTGGAACTCTTACCTCCTGCAGGGTCTGTGCTGCCCTGCTAGCCCACCTGGCAGAAAAATACATCCACCTACCAGCTGTCCCATGCTTTCTGCTCAATTCCAAGCTGCCAGCTAGCAGAGAGCAGCCACGCTCCTCCAGACTTTCTGGCACAGCCATGAAATGTAGTGTCTGGTTTGGGTGACGTTTTTCATGCAGACATGATTTGGGGCGTTGTATTTTTCAGGAAAACGACAGCTTTAAATCAAGTACAAAATATTTGCAGACATGACATCAATTGCTTTCACTAGAAAGGAATACATTAAAAATCAGAATACTTCATTTTAGAACTTGACAAATGGAAGAAACAATCCCAGATGATGTTTTGTTGTTCTCTCTTCCACCTCCTGCCAAAGTGAAAATACTTGAAACATTTTGCTGACCCTGAAATCCCCCTCTCCTCTTTAAGAATCGTTTGCTACTGAGCTAACCCCCTTCATAGCTTGCCCAGGCACAAGAGGCTGTAGGGTGGGGGGTGTGACCCCAGATGTCTCCATGAAAGTGATTTGGGCTCCCAGTTCCTGCTCTCCATATCCTCTGATGCCAGGAACAAAATACTGGGATTCCCATTTCCAAGGACAGAAAGCAGCCATCTCTCCTTTGTAACGTTAATGTAGTGAGACTCAAGGTATGACCTACTTTCTAGCCACAATAAAGTGCAGGATGGTTTTAACTCCTCAGTGCTCAGTTTTCCCAGCGTGAGCTCGCTAAAATATTTTAGACATATGCATTTTGCTGTCAGCCTTTATTGCTTATTGAGAATGAGCCACCTTTTCTACTCTGCGGTGTGGTATGTTCATGCCTTTCCTGCTTAGAAGCAACAAGGACTTATTTGAGCAATTGTCTCGTAACCAGAGTATCTTCCTTCATCCTGGGCAGAAGCCAAGCCCTCAGCAACCTGCACTCTGCAAAACCTCATTTGTTTTGTTCGAGTGTTGCACGCTGCTTAGGTGCTGTGTGTCTTGCTGTAGCGGAGGAGGATGTGTCTACAGATGCTCTTCTCCCTGGAGCCTGGCTCAGGAATTAGTCAGGAAAGTAGGTTGCTGGTGGTTTTGGGAGCGGGGGGAGCATTCTGCTCTCATTTTGTTGTGTCTCCTCCCAGGACTCTAGAGCATTTCTGCCATGCAAAGAGGAGAGAGTTTGCATTCGTATCTGGGCAGCTCTGTATGCTGAAGGCTGGTGGCAAATTTAACGCTGGCTACAAAAGGCTCAGAAATGTGCTTGTTTGGTGTGACACCAAGGAATGAATTGGCTGTTTGTGCCTCTGAAGCAGTGCAACCCCGTACTATTGAATATTGTTATTTCCTCGGTATATTTTATTTTACCCTCTGTTTCCTTTGTGTTATAGCTAAAGACAGGCTTTTCTTTCACCATAGCGAGGCCGTTTTGATGGATACAGTGATTTTTGGCACAAACACATTTATCTGAGGAAGGGGATCAGTCTGAGTTGCTGTTCAGTAGGCTGGTATTAAGGAAAGGGTTGGGAGCCAGTACGTGGTGGTGTGGACGTGCTTTGAAGGGAAGCAGCAGGCTGAGACACAATCTGCAGATATCTGCTTGGATGCTCAGACTTGGTGGTGGCCATCCAAAGGAGAGGCAGAGCTGGCAAGCTGGGTCCTTTCATTTGGGAGGGACTGTGGACAGCTGGTGGGGAAGGCACCAGCGTGGAGTGATAGAGCCAACAGAAGAACCTGGTAATGCCATAAATTAAATGGTGCAATTAGCATGCCAGATCTACTTATCGGCTCAGACCTGGTGTTGACTCTGTCTCTTTGGTAGGCAAGATAAAGCTCGCATGCCATGAAATCAAGCTGAGTGAAAAGGGGCATCTTTCCAACTGCTCCTGTCACCCACCGCTTGCACGCAGGTTTGTGCCGTGGCTGGGAGAACCAGGCAGCAGCGGGGCTGGCGGCCACGTCGCTGCAGTCCAAGCGCAAGCCAGGCTTGCTGTGCGGAGCAAACCGGCTGCCTGCATCCGAGGGGCTGGCTGGCTCACGGGCACCCCTTGGCTGGCTGCCTCTGCTGCGCTGCCCTCAAGTCCCGGGCAAGGGAATCAGCCAGATCGTGTCACCAGCGTAAGGCTGAGCAGTGTGTGCTCTGGAGTTAGGAAGGTGAAAAATACTCGTTTTGATTTGCACTGTGGCTGAGGTGGCTCTCAGCAGACAGACACCCACTACTCGCCGCATCCTTTTGCAGCTTTTAGTGTGTGCAACTGGTGTAGTTTCTCCCTGGGAGTCTTGCTCATTGGCTTCATCTGCTGCCAAGACTTTATCTGCTGCTGGTTGATACGTACAAGGAAACAGGGGCAAGTGATGCCCTGTTGCCACAAGTTGTCAGAGATCACGACACCGTGTCTTCCATGGTGCTGCCTATTTGCCATTGATGCTCTGGTAGTCCTTGGAGGTCAGCACTGTGAGGACCTAATAGCTCTCTTGCAATGCCTCCAAAAATACTCTGTTCCTTGTTCTCCCTCCCTAATTCATTTCATCATGACTTGCTGCTTTCCTCCTGCAGCTCCTCAACCCATTGCCTGGGTGCACAGCCCTTGCAGCCCTTCGCTTGGGCAGCAGCTTCCCTGACAGCCAGTTCTGTCTTGCTGGCCACTTTCACTTGTCCCAGGCTCTCCTGCTGGTAGGTAGGCGGTTCCTGGCCATTGTGCAGGGCAGACACTGGAGAAGTTGGTGTTTTCAAATAAAGACCATTAATTCAAGAGGTGGGATGCGCACAGTGAGGCCAGTGGTTGTCCTGTGTGGGGTGGTGCGCTTCTGGTATTCCTGATTCTGGAAAGTCTTGCCAGCTCCAGCCAGGAGCAGACTGTGTGCTGGTTTGGGGTCGTTCAGGAAAGCAGCAGGCAGAGCAGCCTCCCATGGCAAATGGTTTCAGGGGAAAAGAAAAGAAATGGAGAATATATATTTTTGTAAATTTTTAATGCTCTGCATATGCTGTTGAAGGGAAAATGCTGGTTAAAAAGCCCAGCTACTTCAGATGAATTTTACAGGATTTTTTTTTTTTTTTTTGGGAGATGAATCTTTTCCATAGAATCTCTCATTTCAAAACAATTATTTCTTTCCACTTAATTTTTACTGTAAAATTCTCAAGTGCTGCCACAGTGGCATAGGACCAGAAGGTTCCCTTGGATTGCTAGCTACCATGAACACCACGGCAGCGATCCTGGTGGTGGCAGCTCCCATGGGGTTGGGGTCCTTCTCCATCCCATAAGCAGCAGAGGAGAAACCGGGAAGGAGCAGGTGGGCAAGGATTACAGCTGGCAGGTAGCACAGACTGAGGCAACGGTCAGCCCACCGGCTGCCCATGGGAGGGAGAAAAGTCTTGAAACTACTCAGCCAATACTTATTAAGGTATTTATTTTATTTATTTTTCCCACTGGTTTCCATTTCCTGGGGGTCACTGGGGCTTGTTAAAGATCAGCAGCCTGTGCCTAAAGTCAGGATGGGGATGATTTATTGGAGTTTTCTGTGCTCCCGTATCTGTCATGGTTTTGGGGGCGATGCTGCTTTAGGTGGGGTGAATCTGTGGGTAGGAAGTGATAGCTGCTATTTCTTTTCCTAAGACAGTTGCTGTGATGCTGGCTAGGTTTATCTTTTTTTGAGGGAAGCTGTCTGGTGCGTGTTCAGTCTTTCTCCTAATCTCATGGAAGAGATTGATCCACTTCTTAGGAAAGGGTGCTTGGGATAAGGTCTCTGAAAAAGGCTCTGTTTCCACATACTTTCTAGGACTAGAATATAATAAATAGCAAGTTTACATTAAAACTGCCTATAATTTATGCCCGTGATTCCTCCTTTAGCAGAACCTGCCCTGGCACCAGTGTTGTACAGTGGCAAGATCCCCTTGGAAGCGTTAATCATTCTCAGTTATTCATCGTGCTGCTTTTTGCTGTAGCTGTATGTTATCTGCTCACAAGCAGACATGCTGAAGCTGCTGGACTTGCAGCCAGGTCCAGTTCTTTCCTGCACGTCTCATGCCACCTCCATTGTGATTTATAGGCAGTGATGCCAGGAGACCAGGCGGAAAATGTGCTCCATCACCTGCAGATATGTGTGTGTCAAGTGTGGCCTCCCTGGCTGCTCTTTGAGAGGCCGGACCCAAGGTGTGGTTGCTTTTATAAGCAGAGATACGTATAGAAACCCCTGTATTTTTGATCATCTTGGCTCTCGCTCAGAACATCTCCTGTGTTTCTGTTCCTCCTCCTCTTCCTGCCTTGGGGGAGATGCAAAGCACCTCTGCCACCTGCTCCCTGAGATATCATCTGGAAAAGCTGAAATAAATCCACTAAAAGGCCATTAAGGTGGGAGGAGGACAAGGTGGGGATGATCCTGAGGAGCAGGGCTTTTCCCCACTCCAGCCCTTGGGATTTAGAGATCTGGGGCTAAGCTTGAAGGAGTTTCAAGGCAATTTCTTTGGTCAGAGCTTCAGTCAGGAGATTTGTTATCGGGCAGTTCTGAGAAGTGCAGTGCTGTACGACAGCAGGTCTGGCTAAATCAGTACACAGAAATCCCGAGCTCTGAGGTACTTTAAGAAATGGATTGCTAATTATTTATGTTAGCATAATGTTCAGGAAAGGAACTTTCCCTTCGTTCTTTGCTTTCTTTTATACCCAAAGGAATAAGATGCTTTTATAATTTATTCCAGGCTTTGCTAGAACAAAAGTTGTCAAGTATTTCTCACAAATCCGACCTCTGTCTCTGGGAACAGGTGTCAGTCAGAGCTTGTTGATGGAGGGGGTGATGGAGAAAGCAGCATTTCACCAAGTTGCCATGAAAACGAGGAGTGCAGTGGTCCTGAGCACTACTGGGCTGGCAGGATGCATGCCCGGATCTGGCACAGCAGCATCTGAGCAAGAAAGGTTTGGTGACTGGCCGTCCTGCTCTTAAAAAAGGCAAATTACACGGAATAACTTATTTAACGAGATTTTGTTGTACTTAAACACTTGAAATGCTATCAAAGACAACTTCCTACCAAATCCCAGTGTTTCTGTTCAGCCTGCTAGCAGATCAAGCTGTTCTTTGTGAGGTTATCTCCTAAAAATCTTCTCTTTTTTGCTATTTTTTTTAACCTTTGGTAGCTGATTTCCTCTTCCGGCACTGGCTCGCCCGCCACCTCTGCTTTGTTCTCAGCTGTTCGCTTGCAGCCAGGGATGCTTCGCCAGGATTGTCAGGACATGCTTGTCAGCCTGCTCCTTTGATCTCTCTGTTTCTCTTACTTTTAATGATAATTTCCCACTTGTTCTGGCCTAACTCACAGTGGCTTCTGCGAGCTTTCAGCTGGAGTGGGGGAAAAAGTAAAACAGAAAGAAGGCACTTAGGCAAATGCCATCAAGTTAATTAAAGCTTTTTCTTCACTGGGGCGTTTTTCCATGCATGTCTGTGAATGGTTTAGGGGAATGGACTGCTGAGCAGCTGTAAATTAACTTTGGTTTTGTATGAAGAGCAGGCACCATCTCCGCCCTGGCACGGCTTCCCCCCACCGAGCCACTTTGCTGGGCTCCAGCTGCTGAGAGCTGCCGCGGGTCCTTTGTGCCACCCCATGTGCCAGGGCTCCTGGGGTGGACACTGACCCCACAGCACTTCTAAAAGCCCTGGGACCCTCTTTCCCCTGGTTCCCCTGTTCGGAGAGCCTGTCTGGGGCAGCAGAGCGATGGTTGTGAGCAAGCAGTGCAAGAAGGCTGCAAAGTCCAGCCCTCCCCGCTCCAACTGGTACAGAAAACCTGTTGGATGCCCCCCTGGGTTTTCTCATCATCTGCCTCATTTACCTGCAAGGCTCAGATGTGGATTTTTAGACCTAGAGAGCTACCACCTCATGCCATTGCTTTTCTGTTTCTTACGTGAAAGGTGGCTTTGTTTAGGATGCAGCTGTATTTTTTTTTTCCCTTTCTAGGCAAACTCTGGCCAGGGTTGTGTTGTTTTTCAGGAGCGGCTGATTTGTGGACAGATGTAGCAGTGGCAGCTCAGCTGTGCGGTTATAGATGGTTTGCATGATTCAGCTGTGATTTGATATGATCCATGGACCAGCTCTCCAGTCATGGGAGATGGTAGGCTGTAGGGTACCCCATGTAGGTTAGCTACAGTAGGTTCCCACAGTGCCAGTGATGTGGCAATTAAGGAATGATTAGGGGTTTTGACTGGGGAGGTGGAGAGGCTGGTGTTGCCATGGTTTGAGTAGGCTGGTTTTAGCATCAAGCCTATTAGGAAGACAAGACTGGAATGAAGACCTCCAGCTACTGGAACGTTTTACTGGCACCATGGGACTAATTGATGGTGTCCCCTGTTTGCTCCCATTTTGTCCATGAATTTAGAAACATCAAAGATGAATGTATCAAGCACCCCTCCTCTCAGCTTGTACTAGGAACGAGGGCTCTGCCTGATGACAGCACGAATCCATCTTAGCTCACTTGAGACTAATTGTGCCGTTAGTAGCAACATCCAAGCTGGATGTTTAAGATTATCTTTTGACTTGAAGTGCCTGTGCTATTCCCAGGCTGCAGAGGTTTATAAGTGAGCATTTAAGTTGTGAGGATGGATGGAAGGGAGGAGAGCAATGAAATAGTTGGCATGGGTGCAGAAGACTAAATTAGAAGTCTCTGCATGTGATGGTTCTTGGTTTAAATTGTCTCCTGTTGCTTATGCTCAAACAGCATTGACAGAGCTGATGTAATGTGAATTTTCTGGTTGTGAAAATGTAGGAACAGGTGTCCTATAGAATAGATACTCTGCTCCTCAGGTCCTGGCTTGCTGCTGCCTCTCTTGCCATCCAACATCTCAGCGTGGGTTTTTCCTGATCTTCAGCACCTCCTGCTGATGGAGTCTGGCCCTTTCCGCACAGCAATGCTGATCCTGCTCTTCCCTGCCCCATGCTTGGCAACAGTGCTAAGTCAGTCAGTAAGTCAAGGACAGGGTTTTCATCTGAGTGTAGCTGTGCTGTGAGTGCTCCCAACACAGTTGTGTCCTCTGCTGCTGAATTTGCCAGACATATTATGTATTATATAGGAAATCAGTGTGTCTTGTTTTAAAAAGCTTGTCTTTTTCTTGTATTTTTTTTTATGGTAGCTGGCCATTTTGTTGAATGCTCAGCAGCCTGTTACCAGGAACTGAGAAAAAGGGCACCTGGGCAGGCACAGATAAATCGCAGGTGTACGCTGTGGGTGCTCTGCACCTCGGAGCATCTCTGTGCTCCGGCATGGGATGCTTGCTGTGTCTGGGTGCTTAATCCCCAGGGGACTGCCTGGGATTAGTAGTATCCTTCCAGCTCTGCCCGTGGCCCATGGCACCTCTGGAATCCTGCTTTCCAGCCAGATTTGCAAGTCCCTCTTGCTGCTGTAGCTTTTGGGGAAGGCTTGGCAAAGTGAGTGGTTATGGTCCCCACTGGCAGCGCTTTCAGCAGTTGCAGGTAACAAAGTACTGGCAGCTTGTACATTTGGTGTGTACTGGGGTGGCTGGGGGCTTGCAGACCCCACTGGTGAACTGGTTGCTCAGCCACTTCTACCTTGGTAGAACTGCCTGGGGACAAACCTGGTAAAATCTAATGGCAATTGCTTACAATCACGTTAAATGGTGCAGTCCATGGGGAGCTGGTGAGAGGTGTTTTGCTCTGAAGTAACTGTGTGGTTGGCTTGTGTTAGGGGAGCCCGGTCTCAAATTAAGAATATTTTTGTTGAAGAATCATAGCAAGTGCTGCAGTAATTAACGAACACAGTTTTGCCATGCGCTCTGTAGGTAGCTTGCCTCACAGGGTCTTTGCTTAAGGAGTTTGCATCACTGTGACTTGTGGACACTGTGACAATATTTCTTCCTTTACTGTGCCCTAAACCAGTGAAGACATTTCATTTTTCTATGCAGAGCACTTAGAATTTTAAGAATCATTCTGCTTTGGGAGCTGTATTTCTTATCAGAGTTACTGCAGTGTATCAGAAGAAATACTTGCATCCAGTTCTCTGGATATTCTCCTCAAAAAAAGATGCTCTGAACAAACCTGAATTTTGCACACGGAGTAAACTGTTTAACTAGAAAGTGCTTCAGATATTAGGAAACACCAGACATCAGTACTCGAGGGATTTCTGGATTTATCACAGGGAAAAAAAGCTCTGGCAGGTAATTTCTAGCATAACTGAGGGATTTATTTCCTTCTCACAGTCTCCTTCGGAAAAATGGCGTGTGCTTTCCTAGAGGCACAGGGTGCTGCTCTGTAACAGCCAGAGCCAGGCATGCTCGCTGTGTGTAAATGGCCTCGTAAGGAGGCTGATGTTGCAGATCTGATGTTGCAGGTTTTCTTACAGCCTGAGCAAGGCTCGGCAGCTCTGGAGGAGTGTGTGAATTGATGGTTTTCAGGGGACACAATCTGCAATGTGATTGCAGGTATAAAGTTCAGAGCAGCTTGAATATTTGCTGGTTTTAGACAACACTTCTGTACGCTTTGGAAAGAGGGATTTGCATTTAATCTCAGTTTTTCCCCCTCTCTCCCCTTTTACAATTAGGATTCTAGCAACTGCTGGGACGGACTTTGACCTGCGGACCCTGCGAGCCGTCCGAGTGTTACGACCCCTGAAGCTTGTGTCGGGAATCCCAAGTGAGTGTTGTGATAAGGTCGTCTTCATAGCCAACGGTGCTCTATAGCTTTTGGGATGTTACGTGCTTTTCTGAGCAGCATTTTCTTCGCTTGCTTCTTCATGGTCTGTGCCACCTGCCCTTGCTAGGTCCTGATTTTTCTGTCATCCCGTTTTGTGTGCAGCCAGCCGATTTCAGCGCTGCGCTCACGAATGTGCAGGTGTGCAGCAGGGACTCCTTTGCCTTTGGGCTTGAATTAATTTTCTGGGGTGTGAAGACCTGAGACTCACATTTTTGCAGCTTTCAGGCCCCCAGCCCTGAGGCTGGATCTTCTGACAGTTTTTACCAGCTGGGCATCTTGCACTAGGGATTTTACCCCTTAATAAGGGGGGGTGGGGTGGGGGGTGGGCGCGGAACAAAAGGAAAAAGCAGGTAGGACTTTGCTTTGCCTTCTCAATGGGTGACTTGATATATTTGACATGTTAACGTGAAGGGTGTGAGTGCTCTGGTGAGGAGCTGCAGCATGCCGTGCTGATGCCCTGAAGCCATCAAAGTCCCCACACCGTTGCTCACTGCCTTTTTATTTGTCGCTGTTTACCAGCTGCTCCACCCGCTAGCGGGGGATCGCTGTCAGGAGTGTATTTTGTTTCTGATTGTGGAACAGAGAGATTTTTCCCTCCAGCAAGAGCTGGTGAAAGGGAACTGCTGCTCTGTGGGACACTCTGCTCTTCTCTGCGTTAACCCCTTGGCAGCCAGACGGCCCCCTCTCCTCTTGGGCAGCGGGTTGGGACATCAGCTCTGCCACCTCCCTGGCTGCCTCAGCACTAAAATGTTGGTGCTGGGGAAACCTGCCAGGGGTTATGCTCTGCACTAACAGCTCCAAAATTTCCTGAAACCAGCATCCTTTCATTGGCAAGGCTTGAATTTGAATTCCCCCAGGGAAGAGGTCCTTAGCTAGGCTTGGGAAAAGCATCGTTTATTAACAAGATCTCTAATAAGGAGATGCTGCTGGCGGGTTTTTCATGGACTTGTTGCCTGTGTTGTCATAGTGACAGTCTGAGGATGTCAGAGAAGTAAGGTGGCCCCTCAGGGGTGTCCCTGTTCTGGTGTGGGTGGCACGCTGCCCCCAGGAGGATGTGCTTTCCCACCCAGTGATGTGTCCTGGACCAGCACAGTATTTTCCCACAGAGCATTATTTGCTCTCTTATTTTTAGTGATGCTGTGAAAGCTGTGTGCTGAGGTTTTTTTCCTGTAGTAAATAAAATGTACAACCTTGAGGTACATTCATACACAAGCTTGGTGTATGATTTTCTTCTACTCTCTCAGTACTTTTCCCATCCAACAGATCATGCTTTTTTTTCCTGCATGCCCCGGTATTGACCTCAGTGCTGCTGTACAAGGTGGCAAGACAATGATGATCCTTCATTCTCTACACCTTAGGACAGGCCACCAAGGTGGCATTCAGCTGCTGCTTATCGCTGAAGGTTTTTTTTTGTTACATGCATCTATATGACGTTATCTGACGCCTCCATCTCTCCAGCCTCTCTTGCCTTATCGCCCCTGGTTTTAATTGAAAATGAGTTTTAGTGCCAATGGAAAAACTGTGGATGGATAGCTCTGGAGACAGGGTTTTGTTTCTCCAGAAGCAAGGTGTGATAGGCATGGCAGCATCACGGCTATTGTGTCAGGGAGGCAGAGGCAGCCCCTGTGCAGCTTGAGCCCTCCCTGGAACAGGGGGGTGCCATGGTGCCCAGCTCTGCTGCCGCATCTGTGCTGCTGCAGGATCTGCCTTAAGGACCTGATCCAGCTCCAGGCTGTGTCTTGGAACTCCACTGGCTTCAGGAAAAGTGCTTTTTGTGTCTCTGAGGCTTAAGAGACCTTTGAATCTGTGAGCTGAAGAAAAGGGGTCAGAAAAAGATAAAGCTCCCGATTTTCTCTCTCGCATCTTGAGTGCACTATGGCTGTAGCATCTTTTTTATAGTGCCCTGGGAAAAGCAGCATTGCTTGGCATCACCAGTCCTAAACTTCCCCTTGGACAGCCCCCCTCTCCTACCTTGTGCCCACCCCCAAACCCTTGTTTTTCTTCCCACTGATTGTATGTTTTTCCTTATCCCCACAGGCTTGCAGGTTGTCCTCAAGTCCATCATGAAGGCGATGGTGCCCTTGCTTCAGATCGGGCTGCTCCTCTTCTTCGCCATCGTGATGTTTGCCATCATCGGGCTGGAGTTTTACATGGGGAAGTTTCATAAAACCTGCTTCTCTAATGAGACAGGTGAGCTCTGAGCTTTGCCCCCCTCCCAGTGTATGGTTACTGTGCTTCTGGTCCCCTGCATCTCATCGGGATGCTTTCTACCCTGCTTTTATGTTGCTTTTCCTTTTTCCTCTTCCATGTTCACTGCATTCTCTTCCTCTTTACCCACCTATTCTACAAGTTAACAGACTTTGGTGCTCATCCTACACCCGCTGGAGCATAGTCTCCTCTCTCTGTTACACCACCCCTGATGCTAGTGGGTTGCTCTCAGTCTACACAAGAGTGAGACAAAGGTGCTTAGGGCCTCCTCTCATGGGAGAAATTTTTCATGGTAGAAATACAAACCAAATTCTTGTTACAGCTTGTTGAAGGGTATGGGGTTGTGGTTTTTTATTTTTATTTGTTATTTTGAGTGATTAGCCTCTGTTTACATTTTCATTGGGTTTAGGTCTCTGAAGAGCTGCTGGATGTTGAATTTCCTTGCAAGGTTTCTGGGGCAAGTTGCATGGGTATGAGAAAACTTTGGTGTAAATAGTAAGATTGGAAAGACTGGGAGCAACCAAAAAATAAAATAAAAAAAAGGACAATAGATGGAAGGCAAGGACCCCTTTGATGGAGAAAAGATAAAAATGTCCTTCAAACAAAGAAGGGCAAGGAAAATGGGGCACTGCAGAGTGAATGATGTGTCTACCTGTGAGGAAGTGATAGACCCTAGAAGATGGAGGTGAAGAGGAGTAATGCCCAGAGACCCTCGGCTGGGACTGGCTGCCATGTCAAAGCCAGCTGCTTGTCCCTGCCTCGGAACTCACTGCAATATAAATAAATAAATAAAAGACAGAAAACCAACCAGCCAATTTTTTCCATGTGATATTTTAATATTCCTTTATAGTAGTGCTAATACGTGTTGGTTATCTGGGCTATTCACAGTTGAAAATATTGTTCCTGTCTCCAAAAGATTGCAATTTAAGGTACAAATGGCAGTCTTTAAAACACAGTCTTGTATTTTCAGTGATTATCACTAATAGGTCTTAATATTGATTTATTTATATGCATTCAAATGGTAATAAAACAACTTCCCTGCCAAATCTCTGGGCATCCTTCACAGTGCTTTCTAACAACATGGAAACAGTTTAATTTATTCAGTTTACAAAAAGCTTTTCAAAAGCAGGGTGAATTTTTTTTCTTGTTTATGTTCCTATGAAATGTTAGAAAAACAACAGGACTTGTAAAGGACAGTCAGATATTGTGACTTGTAAGCGAAGCACAATGATTCCTGGAAGAAATGAATTTTTGGACTGGATTTGTAGGAAAGGGAAATCTTTTTGTGAGGGGGATGTGTGTTCACGCCAAGCAGAACAGGTCTCAGCCCACTGCACAGCCTCTGGGGCTACTGCAGCAATTGCAGAGGAATAGTATCGGTGACAATATAGATGTGTAGGAAGCAGAAGCGTTCTCACTGACATGGCAGGGAGAAAGCAATTACGAGCAGGTTTGCATTCCCAGGTCTGTTCAATTGCAACCAAAGTGGGTGATTTTTTTGCATCCTTTGTTTGCAGGTAGTTTGCTGAGCTCTGAGGCTCTCTCGCTGATGGGCTGACTTTAGCCAGTGGGCTAAAGAGAAGAGCAACTTCTTTCCTCCCTCCAGAAACTAGTTAACGTAAAAGGGAAAAATAAAGCCCAAAGCTGTTTGTGTTCTCTGCAGACAACTCTCTGACATCAGTGATGACTGAGAGACCTCTGTGCCAGGACAGATTTTTGTCATGTGTAATGTCGTGTGTAAGTGACTCTTGCTTGCTGGGTGGCTTCCAGCTAGGAATTGGGCGTGCAGCCGAAAAACTGGTGTGTGTGTTGCATATCTCTGCATCGCAGCACCTGGCACCTCAGTGGGAGGGCGCGGCGTGGCCCGACCCACCTCCCCCTGAATCCGCTTGCCGGGTGGTGTGGGAAGGCGCCTGCGTTTACAGGCACTGGCCCCTGTTTTTCCCAAGGGTAGCAAGCTGGTTGTCGGATGAATTATGGGGATCGATTCCACCTGCTCAGCGGGAAATGGCACGATGGTGTTTCTGGAAAGGCGGGGAGCGGTGAGGTTTCCTGGCGCTGTGGTCCCTTGTGAGTGGAGCAGCAGAGCATCCTGCAAAGCCATCAGCTGAGCCTTTTAAAACCTAAGTGCTCATCAGCTACAAAGAGGTACATTAACAAGCCCAGACCTGATACCATGGGCTCCAAAGGCTGGCTTGAGTGTGGAAATGTGAGCCTCATTAAAGAGATGCCTCTGTCAGAGGGTAGCAAATTGGAGAAGGAGGACTTGCTCATGCTTGTTTCTGTTCCAAATCCCCAAAGTGAGCAAACTGGGATTTTTCCTGGAATCAGGAGCCACGTGAGAGGTACCAGCTGCTACTTCAGCACATCATGAGGGGAACCGAGCGCAGATGTCAACAGCAAATGTTGCTATAACCCTGCTAATCCAGTAGCCCTGGGTAGGTTATTAATAAACCGCAACGAAGAGAGAGGCTGGGGACTGAAATATGGCAGAAGAGTTATTCAAGGCATTTGCTACTCAGCCTGACAGGCTGTTGTGAGCTAGTGGAGATATTTCTCTAATGAAAAATGGGTAAAAATTAATACTAGCCCATGTTCCAGTGGATGTCCACCCTGTTTTCCTCTCCCTGCATCCTCCATGCTGTACTATTCTGCCGGCACAGCATTGTTTTTAAGTAGCCACCCTGCAGTTGAGCCAGCCCCAGTGCCTTGAATGTGCTTCAGGAGAGGAGAGCAACACGCTTTTCTTTGAGAGTCCCCTTTTCTCTGTCTTCTCCAGCCTGGGCAGTAGGGACCAGTTCTGTTCTTTTTTTAAAAAAAGGTAAAAAATAAACCAAAACCCACCCCAACACTTCATGGTAGATATGCAGTGCATTTTCAGAGCATTACCTGGCAACAAAAGGCCAGAGATAAAACTGGAATCTCTTTTAAGGCATGCTCACAAATGGTCTGCGAGAGCCAGATTTGGTATTTTCTTTTTGCAGGCTTGTCTCACTAAGCCCCTGTGAAAGCCTGTGGTGACCCATATGGGAGCTGGAGAGAGATGCCCTGCATTAAGGTGTTGAGTCAACAGGAAAAAGCGTCACACACACACACATAAATATATATATCTCCTGGAGCCACAGTGACAATCTTGTTTTCCTCCTGCAGGCTTTGCTCTATGGAATGATTATTCCTAATTATTGCTAGTGCTGATCTTGTTTTCCCCCTGGTGAACTTGATTTTGTGCAGTTTGCTGCTCCATTACCATAACGTGTCACTTTAAAAACCCTTTAATATTTCCCGAATTGCATCTCTGTGTAAATAGCAATATTACTTAGTATATTTATTTACTTTGAAACCCCAGCACTTTAGTTTTCCAAACTGCTCTCTGTTGGTGCTTGCAATGTCTCTGGAGGGCTGCAAGGCTTCAGACTTCACACCTGACCCTCGAAGATGCTGGCCATCCTCCTGGCCATCCCTTGTGGTCCTTAACTAGGACAGATTCATCCTCCTTTGCCTTCTCTGGGTTTGAAATGAAACTCAGCAGAGAAACTTCATCCCTGCTGCAGACAAGGTGACAGTTGGATGCTTTCCCTGCCATGTGTACCTATGGTCCGCAGCATTGCCCTTTTGGGCAGAAATATGAAGCTTACGGAGGGGCTGGAGCTCTTAGTCCCCCTCGCAGGCTGCTGTGGTGGTACTGCCTTGTGATGAAGCCAGGGACTCACATGCAGCTGTGGTCTAACATCTGTATCTGGACAATGTTGGGGCTATCCACAAAGAGCTCTCGCTTAAGCCACTGGTGCAGCACCTGCCCTTTTGCTTTGATGTTGTAGTGCCAATATTTAGCACTTGGCTATGCTGTATGAGGGTGAGTTGTTGGCTCACGGTGTTTGAAGTATGCACCATTGTCAGATCCTTGCTTTTACTGCACTGTTTTTTTTGGTAGCCTTTCATATATATGACATGGCTGAACACTGAGCCAAACTATAAATCATGGGCACTCCAGGGATGTCTCTGCTCCACCCTGCCACTAAAACATCTCTTATAACATAGCAGTAGATAAATGATTGCATAGGTGTAATGTCTTTTACATGCCCATAGTGGCACAAGGAAGCCTGAAATGTAAATTACATTGATGTGGTGGTGCAAGGAGGATGCAGCAGCACCTGCTGCTTGAGCAGCTTTGGTCGGTAACTCTTCTCACTGCTGTTCTTCTCTGCAGGTGATGAGGTGGGAGATTTTCCTTGCGGAGAGGAGCCTCCTGCCAGGCAGTGTGAGAGTGGGACCACCTGCAGGGAGTACTGGCAAGGGCCCAACTATGGCATCACCAACTTTGACAATATCCTCTTTGCTGTGCTCACCGTCTTCCAGTGCATCACCATGGAGGGATGGACAGACATCCTCTACAATGTGAGTCACTGATGGGGCTGTAGCACTCCTGGGGTGCTGTTATGCATTGTGTTATTTCAGAAACGGTTTTTCTGGGGGAAAAAAAAAATAATCAGTTTGTGCATTTTCCCCGTATTGATTATCACCTCATCCTGCTTTTAGGAGGATAGTTCCTGTTTTCCTGAGGGTTTTCCTGTGGGTTCTGTAAGAGCTTTTGAACCACTGTTGTGGCCTGTGGTGGTTTGAGGCTGCAGACTTGCTTACCTGCAACGTAATGTTTTGTGTCAGTGTGGTGTTAGCGTGTGTAAGAATTGGTGTGTTGCTCCAAGATGCTGGTGTTTTCTGCTGCAGCATGGGGGGGTGATTAGGACCATGTTCTCACTCATGATGTCCCATAGAAAATCAGTTACTAAATTGCACAATATAGGGTGGCAAAACCAGTGACTCATTAATATTTTGTACTTAGGGGCTCTCTTGACTGGATCTAGCCTTTGTGGTCAAACTTGTAATCTGCACCAATGAACAGCACCAACTGGATGTTAGCATCAAGATCCAGTACTAGTTTTGGCAACTCTGATACAATTTTACAAAGCCCTACCAGCCACTTCTGCACCTGACATGACTTTTGGCTGTAGAGAAGACACATCAGGCTGAATTTTCTTGCTAGGGTCTTCACTGGCTGTGACTTCTGCCAGCCTGGACCATGTCACAGCCACTCAAGGTCAAAACCTCTTGGTCAGTTTTACTATTTCCAGTTTTACAAAGAGTAGGGCAACCTCACCCAAGTAGTAACAACTGAATGACTCTTCTGTCTTTCAGGCAGTGTAATGCTCTTGTTTGTCTCTGAAATATCTACCCACCCTTTTGAGGTGTTCAGTCTTGAGAGGCAAGCACCTCACCCTGGCTAACAGGCTGGGAATAGAGCCTGTCGGCTGGTTTCCAGCATCTGTGTCATATTTCCTTGCAAAGTGTGATGGCTGCTCTTTGGGAGCTGTAAGGGACCTGTGTGTCTGTTGCAGACATGTTCTCCCCAGCTCTGTGACTTACTTAGGTCTTCACGTTTCTGCAGTGGGTGTAAAGTTCTGTGGTTGGGGTCTGGAGGATAGTCTAGCTGTTTTGTACTCCCATTTTCAATGGTGGTAGAGGACTTCAACAAGTACAGGGACAGGAAGGAGGGAGCAAGTGGTGATGATTAACAATGTATGGCTATGTTGGCTGCTTCTTTGTGGTGACTGTAGAAGGAAGGACAATCTGGCAGCCGTGCACAGGTGATCTGAATTACCCCATGCTGTCCTAGCCAGAAGTGCCAAAGTGGAAAAATAACTAAGGTAGGCATTAATAATGCCTCCGGACCATTTCACTGGCTGGTAGGACTACAAAGTGTTCAGTCTACTTCATTATAGACTCTAGACCCATGCTGGGCTCTTTCGCAGACCTTCCCGTGAGGGTTTCTGTAGCAACAGGAAAGTATTATTAATATCAACGACACTAAATTGCACGGTACAATTCTGCTGTGTTTGTAGCCGATATATCTGATTTATTACCTTCTGCATTCATTGTTTCATTCCTCTGTTTTTTTTTCCCCCGGTCTCTACCCACTTAGAGCAATCTCTAGAAGGGCCCATTTCCCCACTAGCATGCCCTCCCCTCTCCCTGAAACTTTATCACGCAACCAGTTTTGCCCATTCTCATTCAGCAATCCTGCTCCTTCCTTCTAGTGCCAACTGTTGTAAGAAAAGCCCATTAGCATCCTGGCTGGAATCGATTAATCAATACGTGGTGTATTAGATCATCTTCTCCCAAACTGCCTTTTGTACCACATGCAAAAACCAGAGCTTACTATTGGGGTATTGATTTTGGGGGTTGTTTTGAAAATTATAGTATCATTCTAGATACCCATTAATCTAATTGGAAACAGATGCCTGGATGAGACACAGTTGATTTGTTGTTATAATGTCAAGCCTTGACTGAGACCCCAGCTTAGGTTTTAATACTTGGTGGGTTCATGTCTCTGACAGATCCGAGGGTCTCTGGATGGTCCCCTTGTTGGGTGGAGGGTGAACAGTGTGTGTCGTGCTACAGGACCACTTGGCAGATGATGCTCATGTAACTAGTGCCAGCAGCGATCTCTGCCCCTCTTCCCTTGGCCCTGCCCTGCACGCTCTGTCACCCCCTCCCTGTGCTGCTCTGCTTGCTGAAGAGCTGGCTGTGCTTTTGCAAGTTAGTAGCTGAGAAAAGATGTGGGTGGAGAAGATCCACTCTGTGCAGCCCTTTACTTTTTCACAGCTTCAGTCATCTGCTGTTTTCTGGCCACTTGGCTTTCATCTTGGTTTCTTCTGTGCCTATTCTTAAGTTCATCAAGTTTAAAAATGGAACAAAAGCCCAAACGAGGTTGCAGCAATGACTGAAACCCCAGCATGATGGGTGTTTGTGGATGCAGTTGTCAGACTGTGCAGAGGTACCAGCAATGCAATCAGACTGTCCATCCAACACCAGTCAGTTCAGCAACTGTACATTAATGCTGCCTGAGTCAGCTGGATCCCTACTGGGTTGATATGGAAGGAAGCTGGGAGATGTTGCCTCTTGCATCCAGAACTTGAGCAGTGGGATAAACGAACATGTGTCAGGGCCCTTTACCTTGGTTTGTGGAGCACAAGAAGTAAACCAGCATATTTTATTTAGGCTCAGACAGCAGTGAACATCAGAGATTACTACTTGTTCAGGGAGCTTTGATTCACCATTTGGGTTCTCCACTGCTGAGGAGAATGTTTTTGGCCAGGAAAACTTTGCAGTGGTGGAGCTAGTTCCCCTGCCAGCCTCAGCCTCTGGAGTCCTCAAGGAAACCAGCGTTCCCCTGGGTGCAGGATACTCATCAGAGCTGAGCTGTGAACCTACTTTCAATGTTTTGCTTAATTAAGATTTGCAAAAGGCTGTGGACCACAAGAGGCAGTCTATGTAAACTGTGATCGTGCATTAGTAAGAAAATGCTTTCTGATGCTTTTTCTCCCCCTAACTAGAAAGTGGGAAGGTTGCTGCTCCTGAGGCTCAGCAGAGCGCTTCCTTCTCCCCTCCCTTTGTGTGCCCACTGCCACACGGTGGTTTGGTTGGGGTGGGTTTGTTGCTTTGCTTGTGCAAACCCTCTCCCTTCCTGCTGCTAAAGCAGACAGAGCCCCACATGGGTCTGTCCTTAGGGCTGAAATCCCCTTGATGCCAGGCAGTCTAGGACCCAGACCCATTACGGGGAAGCTGAGGTTATGACTGCTTCCTTAATGGGCCATTCATTTCCCTCTGCAAAACTGTGATTGATTGATTGTCCTGCATCAATAGGGCTTTGTTATTGCTCCTGTTTTCCTGCTACTACATTTGTGGTGGGATATTTGGAAGAGTTAGGGTTTTTTTAGTTGGCAGCGGTGGGGGCTGTGTGTGTGTGTCAGTTTCAGGGTGACTGGGGGGCATTAGGAGCATGGCTGGCAGGTGGAGGGAGGTGATCTCCCACTCTGCTCTGCCCTGGTGAGGCCACATCTGGACTGTTGTGTCCAGTTCAAGAGAGACAGGGAGCTACTGGGGAGGGTCCAGCAAAGGCTACAAGGATGATGAGCATCTCCCTTAGGGGGAAAGGCTGAGAGCACTGCGCCTGCTTAGCCCAGAGAAGAGAAGGCTGAGGAGGGGGGATCTTATCAATGCACACAAATATCTCAAGGGCGAGTGTCAGCAGGACAGGGCCAGGCTCTTTGCAGCAGTGCCCAGTGACAGGACAAGGGGCAACGGGCACAAACTGAAGTGCAAGAAGTTCCAACTGACTGTGAGGAAACACCTCTTTACTGTGAGGGTGACGGAGCACTGGTGCAGGCTGTCCAGAGAGGCTGTGGAGTCTCTTCTGGAGACATTCAAACCCCACCTGGATGTGACTGTGCAACCTGCTGGAGGAGAGCCTGCTTCAGCAGGGGGTTGGACTGGGTGGTCTCCAGAGGTCCCTTCCAACCTCGACCATTCTGTGATTCTGTGAGATGTGCTTTACCAGTTCAGCATTAATTTCACCAAGGGAGAGAGTTTGCTTTGTCCTGAAAGTAGCTTTGAGACTAAAAATTTGGGCTGTGGTGGCATCAGGCAAGCTGAAGAGTTTTGTGTAAAGTGGTCTTCAGGAAAGGGGGAGCTTGGGCTTGAGTTTGATGGTTTGGCTCAGGTCTTTCCAAAGTGAGAGGTTTGTTGTGAAGGTTTATTCAGTCAGTTCCGAGGGACTTTGTTTGTGGTCCAGGTGCAGCCTTCCTACAGACTTGGAGAGAAATAGCACCAAAGACTTGGCTTTGCAGTAAGTAATCTACCTTGCAAATATTCGTGCCTTCTGTGACAAATTATTTAGGAGGGCAGGGAGAATGCAAGTCCACAGATCTCAGCCCAGTATTTCCTTGCTGATCCACTGTTTATACTCAGTTTCATTTTAATTAGAGCAAATCATAGAATCTTTTGGGTTGGAAATGTTCTTTAAGATCATTGAGTCCAACCATTAACCTAGCACTGCCATGCTGGTGAAAGCTTTCTAGCAAGACTTTATCTGGAAGGTGATTTATGCTTGAAGCAAAAAACCTGAATCATCAGCTGGTGAAATGCTTTAAGAATAAGCCGGGGGAAGCTCCTTCCTGAATCACAATAGCATCAGAGCAATTGCTCCAAACAAGCACTTCTGTGAGCTGCAGATCTGTCAGCTGTGGTCTGTTTCTACTCAAAAAGGTCCAAGGAGCAACAGGTGATTTGGGAAAGTTGCTGTGTCCTGAGTACAGGGAAGAACCTTTTCTCCAGCAAATGGAGTGCACTTAACCTTCTGCTAATTCAAGGCTCCAGTGTGATCTCGGTATGCATTAAAATAGAGTAAGGAACTGTTTTCCTCATCAGTGTAGGAGGACTCAGTGTCACAGTCCAGTGTTGTGAACAGTTTTTCAATCTAGTCCAGTTCAGATAGATCAGAGGTCCCTGAAGTTTGGGCAGAGCATCTTCTGGACCATGAAATCAGGGAAAAACCTACCTAGAGCACAGCTCACTGTGGGCAGCGATGCTGCTCAAGTACAACCTGCCCTAGAGTAGCAAACCTGTCTCTTTGCAGCTGGGATGAGTTTGGTCCCAGGCTCATGCACCCAGAGGAGTCATGCCTCTCAGCAATGTGGACCAGCCCCTGCACCGGGCTGGTGCAACCATTCTGCATCCTGGTTTGGTGGTGCTGACACAAGCTCTGCTCTGGGCACTGTTGCTCAGGGTGGGCGCTTTCTGCAGTCAGTAGTGTTCACATGGAGCATCACACTGGGGTTGGGGGTGATGTGAGACCCCAGGGGTTGCTGCATCCTCTTTGCTTGTGCTTAAGCTGTTACTGAGGTAAGTGGTAACTGGTGATCAGATAATCCCTTGGGGCCATTATATAAATTTATTCATTAGTTCCCTTCAAGCATTTTAATATGTTAAGTATTACCTTGTTGCACTTGTTATCATGCTTTAAGCATAGTCATCTGACAACTACCAGTGGCTGCTGGAGCTTAAGGATGTTAGCATTGCTGAGGGAGAATGTTTCCAGTGATGGCCTCCAAGTTCTTGGCAAACCAAGGTGCAGAATCTGGGTAAAGAAAACTGAGTCTGAGTACTGGGGACAAGGCAGAGGTGGGAGGAAATGGGACAAATGCCAAGGTGGGAGGAAATAAGGCAGATGCTCAGCAAGAGAAACTGTGGTGCCCTGGGATCCGAGTCCTTCTGAGTTCTGGTCTTCCTCCTGATCTAGTAAACAATGATGTGTAGAGCATCTTGTTTCCATGCTTAGTGTGGGAACATTGGTGGATTCACCTATTGCATATTGCTGATATAGGCTATTTGGAGGTGTGAAACTTTTTGAAGAGACAGTGGAATAACTTCTGGTTTGCTCTTCTATAGCAGCAATGCTCAGTTTTTCCCATGCCTTGCATAACCTTATTACTCACTGTAAAACACAATCCTGATTGCCATGGGAAGCTCCCCTTGTTTTGCAAAGTGAGAAAAGCCTGAAAAGTCTTGTTGCCCGCCCATGAATTCCCCAATTAAAACAATTATTTTACTATGCCAAGTAGAAGCATTCATTACAAAGCCTGTAACCAGAGAAGCAGCACGCTGGTAGCCTTCCATGAGATATCTAGGGTAGACCTAGCACCGTAGCTGCAGTTAGCTTGGAGCTCAATGTTTTCCGTTGTATACAGAGTGAATTGGGAGGGTTTTTGAGCTCCTCGCTGCAGTCCTTGCACAGCCAGCACTGTTTGAGCTAGCTGGTCTATACCCCTCCATGAAGTGTAGTCATGCCTTTGCAGTGGAGGTGCCTGATGAGCTTCCAAGGAGCTGAGGAGTGTGGTTTGTGGTCCCCATTCTACAGAAAATCATGGGTCAAAGCTGATTCACCTGAAGTTGGCTGGAGTCTTGATGTTGACTTTCAAAGAGCTGGGTTTTCACCTTTTATCTTTTCTCTACAGGAGTTCAAAGCTACATGGTGGAATTTGCTTTGCAAAATAGGGACTCCTTGCAGAAAAGGAGAAATGTCAAAGTGTACACTCACTCTCTTTTGATCTTAATGGCAAGAGATTTTCATGTTTCTTCTATTTTCTACCGACAAATATTAGTGTCCAGTGGGTATTTCAAGACTGTGGACTGGGCCTAACCTAATATGCTTGCAAGTAGGAACAAACAGTTCAAATAAAATGTAAGTCTACCTTAAATTGTATCCCAAATAGAACTCTACCCTCACTGAATTTAGAATAAGTTATGATTCACTTGGTATTTTTCATTCCCCTTTGTGTCCTTGAACTTCTTGATTCTTATAAATACATAGAAATGGAAGATTGGTATATAATTGATGTTCCATTTCCAGCCCAACCCAGAGATGGTTTTGTTGGTAGGATGGTGGATGTGTTGGGGCTTGTAGGAGCAGAAAAGAGTCAGTCTGATCCAGTTTTTTGGAGAGCTCACATGTGCCTTTCTGGGGGCATTTATCTATGAAGATTGAACTATTGACACTCTGTTCATCAGTCACAATTGTGAGTTGAAGAATCCAAGGTGATGCCCTCATGGTTTCCTGCCTGCTTGTGAGATACCTCTTGGGCTCAGGCCCCCCCCTACACTTTCAAGCACCTGGTTAACGCTTGAAGGTGACTTAAGTGGATTTTTGAGGGTCCTTTGCTCATGATTGTGGTTTCCTGTGGGGTTATGCGCTTGGCTTTCCTCATGTGTGACTGTCACACCTGCTTTGGGAGAGCAGCAAATGCAATAGCAAAGCCTGTGGGACTCCGTGAAGGTGGCTTTGAAATTGCACTTGTCTCCGAACACACCTAATACGCTGTTGTCTTCTGTCTCTTGTAAGTGATCTGAAGCCAGTCCAGTAAAGCACAAATCCATAATTGCTAGATACTGAGATGGATGAGAATAAATGAAGTTTTGTTTATGGTAATATTTGTGTGTCTTGGTGCTGGCAGCCTGCGGTGTTAGTGGCTGAGGGGTTTTATGACAAGTTCAGTCTCCTGTGATCACTCTTTGTTCGTGTGTGTGTATCTGCTCTCCTTGTCCTGAATTAACATACTTATGAACAAAACTGTTTAGACAGCAAAAGCGTAAGCAGACAGGAAAAGGGGGAAAAAACCTGGTGGAAGTGATTTCCTTACATTATGTTCACAGGAAGAATAAGCCCAAGGAAAGGTTTGGTTTGGCTACTGGGAAGCACACAGTGCATTTCTGATACAGTTTTTCTTTTACACTGCATTTTCTGTTGTGTCCAAGGGCAAGCTTTGCTCCAGTTGAATGTGGGGTGTCAGTGGGATGCCAGGACCCAGGGCTGGAAGAGAGCAGTACCAGCAAAACAGACCAGGGGACTGATGCCATGCTTGGCATTGACAGCTGTACAAGGGCAGCATGGAAACAAGGGCGCTCTGCTTTCACTTAGGCTTTCTGAAATTGTGTCTCATGAGCTGAAACGCTCTCTGGGAACACAGCATGTGGCCAGGGCCTCAAGATTTGCCTGTGTCTTCAAAAAAGTGGGCATAGACCTACTGAAGATCTAATAATTCAGCACACTGAGGGAAGTGAGGAGCAAAGGGATGAAAAAAATTAACGATGATAAAGCAAGCAATGTGTAGAGGTGTGTGAAGAAATGTGCCTCCACAGTCTGTGCATAGCAAAAAGCCTGTTCTGACTTCTCAGCTTTTTAGAGCATCTCAGATGCAAGAGCAGACAGCATCTGCCTAACAGCTAGGTTACACATACAGTGTAAAACTTCCCATAGCCCTGTCTTGGGGAAAGATTAACCTTGGGACCTGATGTTCGTCAGTGCTGAACTTTTCCTGTCACTGTGCGTTTGCTGTAGGAAATGCACTGAGTGCCAGGGGAGATGCCTGGGACCAGGCACTGCGTTACAGAGCCAGCAGTGCATGTGTGACATGCTGGTGTCGTGCACTCGTGATGGAGATGGGAGCTGAGCTCCTGTGCTGTGCTAAGGTGCTGCATGGATGTAACTGTGTTCTCTTTCTCCCTGTGGTTTCATAAAGAAGAGAAAATCCCTTAATGTTGTTAGTGTTAAATGGCATTCACTATTGAGTTAGCATGACTTTAATTTGCTAATAAGAATCAGCCATCTTGTACGTGCACACAAAGGGGATAGTTAATTCCCAGTCTCTCGCTGCTGCTGTGGGGCTGATGTTGATTTGTGTTTCAGTATCACCAATCAATTACAGGAAAGCTGGGCAGCACTGGCAGGATTAGGAGCAGGCAGCCAAGAGCCTGGCAGTAGCTGTGAGTGCAGGATTGGTGCGATAGTGAATAGCTGGGGGAGAAGGGAAGACTGTGGATTGGTGTAGAACCAGTACTGGAAGTGTGCAGAAGGCAGGGACTGACTTAGGGATGACCAAACCCTTGCAAGGAAAGCACAGAACAGATCAGCCAAACTATTAACTTGAGCACAAAACTACATTGGAAGTTCTGGCTGGAGCTTTGCCATGTGTGAAACCCACCCCAACAGAGAGCCTGCATGTTGCCTGTGTCCCATTTATACCTCTTCTGAGGTCTTGAATGGGTTGATGTGTAGACCTTCTTCCAGATGGTTTTAGAGGTGTGGATTTCACCCATGTTTCCTGCTGAATTTAAAGCTGCTCCATCCCATTATGTTGTTACACCATGTGTATTGCTTGGGTGGCATGGAGGTTTATTATTATGTAGAAAAATTAGTCTTTTAGGTCAGAGTTCATTTAGATTATCATTATCACTTGTATGTGACAGTCATTTAGTTCCCAGCATCTTTCCCAAGTTTCAGAAATTCTTGTATGAACAGATCACCCACTACCTGTGCCCTGCTGCCAGGCAGAAACCTAATGACACAAAAATAACCAAACTTCTCTGTGACTGGAGCTCCGTGCCAAAACTGTCCTGAGCATCTTGCTCTTGAGCAGAAGATGGACTGGATTTTTCATCTCCCATTTCCCCAGAGAGAAGCCTCACATCAGGCTTCAGAGTTACATATTTGCTACTAATGAGACCTTATCGTGTATATATATAAATATAGCAGTATAATGAATTGGTGTGTTCATCAACAGACTTGTAGTTCAGCCTGAAAAATCCCTTGAAACAGCAGAAGTCCCCCCGACTAGCTGAACTACTCTGTTGGCGCCTGTGAGAGAAAAGCACATGGTAAATGGAGGAATCTGTACAACTGATAAGTCCTGTGTGGAATGATGAGCTGTTAGTGCAACGATCTTATACCAGTCTTAACTCTGCCCTGGCTGATATCCATTTGTTCATGCTTTCCTCCTGGATTTTGGAGGGCCATAGCACCTGTCTGCCAAAGGGCTGAACTCCCAGATCTGTTAGGGGTGTTACTGCATAGCGGACTTTAAATACTTCCTCACCTGGAAGGTTTTGCAGAAATCCAAAGATATTGTAACAGAAAATGCAAAGCATGTCTAAGGCTAAAACGTCTCTGAAGTGTTTAGATGCCAAGGTGGGTGCAATGCACGTCCCTGTCTGTGCCTGGATGTCCATCCGTCTGGAAACACAGACTAGCTGACCCTGTGCCCCTGTGGACGTTCTTTCTAAGGCTAAAAGGATTGGGACATTTCAGCCCTGAATCAGCAAATTGCTCTGCTCAGAAAAGCACTTGAGCAAACGTGTAAAGCTGAGCAAGAGCTTCAGTGCCTCACTGAATCTTCTGCATTTTATTTAATGTTTCAGTGAAGGTATGTTCAAAATGATTGTGGGGTGCCTACCTCCAGGTTTAATAAGGAGACATTCTGAGGTATACAGCAAGAGAGTGACATATATCATACAAACTTAAAGAGCCCCTTCAACAGAGCAATTGCTCTCTGGAAAAAAAAAAAAAAACAAAATCTCCCCAAACAACAACTTAATCATCGGTGCTTGCCAAGAAGTGAAAACTCCAGCTGAAGAAATTCACTTGCAGCTTGACAACATTATAGCATCAAGGGTACAAGCATCTCTCTTACATGCCCAACAATTGCTTTCCTACGCAGGATGAAAAAGGCAGCTGCATGCTTTCAGTAGTATGCCAGTCTGCTTACGCCATGATTACTGCATCTGTGGCTGGAGTGGAAGAGAAGAACAGAATGCTTCTAAGAAAACCAAAAGTGAACACTTTGTTTGCTCCTATAGTTCCTACAAGAACCCAAAATACCTGTGTCTAGGCTCTTTGATAGAAGAGGCTGGCTGTGCGTGGGCTCTGGGAGAGTCGTTCTTTAATCTCCAGGCCACGTGCCCTGGGGTTTGGGAGAGGGAGCAAAGGCAGGCTGCTCTAACGGGCACAACGCTGGGGTGTTGCTGTGGCCTTGTGTCTGGGTGACCTGGTGGTGGGACGAGCGGGATGCTCAGGGTGTGGGTGCAAGGCAGCTCAGGTGGTGCTGGGCTTAGGGACCGCTGCAGATGGGTCCTACCAGGGCTGTTTTCTGTGTTGTGTCAGCAGCAGAGAAGACGGGGAACAGTCTGCTAGGTTACAGGTCACCTACGGTCACTCTGTTGGCATTACGCCATGGGGGTGCTACAACAAGGTGTGAGCTGAAGTTGCTCTTTGGCAGAAGATGCCATCGTTCTCTCTGCCTGGCCTTCAAGGTCAGCACTGGTGACGTTCAAGCTTCCGTCCTTCTTTTTATAGAATGATAGAATAGTTTGGGTTGGAAGGGACCTTTAAAGGCTCCTGCAGTGAGCAGGGACATCTTCAACTAGATCACTTTGCTCAGAGCCCTGTCCAACCTGACCCCGAACTTTCCCAGGGATGGGGCATCTACCACCTCTCTGGGCAACCTGTTATTTTGCCTCCAACAGACAAAATTCCCAGCACTATAGAGACTTTCAAACAGGTGATTTTTAATCCAGATTTGGTTTTCCATCAACATTTTATTATTTTTTTTCTTGTGTTTTTTGGTGCCGAAATCCAGCAAATGCTCCGCAAATTCCTTGTAGGAGGAAAATTGCCCAGTAACTGTGGAAAGCGGGGTAACTGTTCGTGAAATGAGAAACTCTAAATCAAAGTCACCTTGCCTAAGTGTACAGACAGGCAAGTCATGTACAAGTTGAGAGAGTTCATCCACATGTGTTTGTAGCCATGTCAGAGCTCAAGGCACAGCCCAAGCAGCTGGAGAACTCTGCACTGGCCACTCTGGTCACATATTGAAGCATTTGATGTTGTTTTAATAATAGTTAAGTCACCTGCTCATCAATGCAACAAAAAAAGCTGGGTGTATCTGCTTATTCTAGGGTTAGCTGGTTTGTTAGCTTGGTCTGTGGCAAAGCCTTTTGTTGTTCGGCAGCATCATTCCCTGCGAAGGCTCTTGGAACACGGAGAAGAGCAGCTCTGGGCTAGACTCATAAATTTCTGCAGACTTAATGAATTGGCACTATAGTAAATATTTTAACACTTAAAATTGGAATTTCACAGACAGTCTTCATTCAGATTTGGAACAGTCTGGCAAGGCTTGTGGTTATAAATTTTTTTTCCTCTCTAGCAGACAGTCCTTATCTCTTTAAAACATCTTCATAAAATGTCGCGAAACATCTTTAGATGGAGCTGAGAGGATCATGACCAACTGTGTTTTGCTTTGTTTTGTCTGAAACAGGAAAATGGTAGGGATAAAATAGCTTTGGCCCCCTGTCCTGAGCAGGAGGGTTTGCATTGACCAAGGACTGTTGGACTTGGGGGTTTTGCCATGCTCTGAAGTTTGTGTGACTGAGCCCTCGGCTCCGGCTAGTTCTGTGGGCTGTAGACGTATCTCCAAGGTTATTTTCTGCTTGTAATTAGCTAGAAGAGAAGCTGTACCGCTGGAGATAGTGTCATTAGAGGACAAAATGAGAAGCTGGCCTAACCTAAATAGATCGATACTCTGCTCAATCCCAATCCTCTGCTGAAGATTGCATGCATGTAATAGCCTATTGTTACAATTTTATACAATGGAGTCAAGACTTTCATTAATTTAAACAGTTTTCTGCTATTGAAAATTTTTTGGGAAGCTTTTACCGGCGATGTTTAGAGGGGAAATCAGAAAGAATCTAGATCTGCATTGAACATGATGAGGAAGCCTGTGCATTATTCTTAGGACTGTTGTTAATGATAGTGATTTTGGGCATTGACCCACAGTTTCCTACATTCAAAGTCAGAGAATGATCGAGGATCGGATTGTTTCAGTGTTCTGGGAATCGGTCCATGTGACTGGCCCTGTCTTGCTGACTTAGGGGCTGCAGCCCACAGGAGCTGCTGAGTGGGAGGAAAAGTTTATTCTGCATCTACTCGCTAGACCAACAAAACCTGTGTATTGCTCTGAATGTATCCTTATCTAAATATCACACGTATCCATGAGCAACCAAACTGAACAGAGCTCTAAATACACGTGCCTGTGTGCATACATAAGTATTTGTATTTCTCCCTCCTTATGACTTTAGGAGTGCATTTCGGGACAGCTTTGGCTTTTCAGTGGAAGATGGCAGATATCTGAAGCCTTGTTGGTTGGCTTTGCAGTATAAGAAAAAAACATCAAGAGAGCACTGAATTTATTATAAGTGTATCTTGACTTACACATGAGTCTTCTCAAGCAATGAATGACAAGCACAGCACTCCGGCTTTCCGAGAATTTCAAACTTAAAAGCAGTGCCTGTTTCTCAAGGGGTGATCTTTCCTCAAACTCTGCACGACCCAACCCCAACAGCCTCTGTGCTAACCTTGTGTGGGGACCTGGCAGTGCTCCCTCCCCTGTCTCAGCAAAACAGAACTTGGTTGCGTGCTCAGAGAAAAGGCACTTGAGGATAACGGTGAGGCATCTGCAGTGCTGGTTTGAATTGTAGAGTCTCCTGGAGTTTTGCTGGATGAATTGGCTGCCCCCTTAGCATCTCGGTTTGAGTCACATTTAGGTGAAACTATTTGAATTACTCGGTCTTACTAGCTATTTGGCTTTTAGATTTATGATGAATATTGAATACAGGTAAGGAAGGTTTGTTCTTTGTTCTTTGTTAGACATCGCTTCTGAGGGTGTTGAGGTAAATGGGTCTGGCTTGGTGCAGATGCTGGGTGACCTGTGGGCTGAGTACTGTGGCCATTAGCAAGGCAGTGCCTTGGTCTGCTGTTAAAGACTACTAGCCAGACAAAAGGGTTTGGGGTTGCAGGTAGCCCATGAGATGCATTTGGGTGCTTCTGGTTACAGCTTTGGTCTTTCTGGGCTCTGTTCATCATTGTGCCATTAACTTTGCTGTGTGGCCTTGCAGAAGGAGCTCATATTTGTAAAATGCATGTTCCAGACAGCTTCAGGGCCGTAACTTCCCAGGGTTCACAGGGTTGCTGGGGTGATGCTTTCTCCCGAGTACCTCCACCACAGGTCTGACCTTGCTTATTGTGAACATGCATTACCTGTTTCCAATAGGAATTGCCCATGCCAAGTTTACATTCATAATTAAAAGTCCAGAGCTTTTTAAAAAATAAAAGGGAGGAGAGATTACAAAAAAAAAAAAAGTATTAAAAAGAATAGGTAAAGTCCCTTGGCCAGTAGTTTTTGACAGTGAAAGAGCTTTCACAGTGCCAGGCAGGCAGGTAGGTATGCTCATGAATAAAGCAGCTGAGTGAGTCCACACTAGCTGGGGAAAGAATGAATTTTTTATCAAGAAATCTTGTTAGCTTATTTACGTATTGATTTATTGGTGCCATAAGCCTTTGGATCAAGGCATAAACCATCAGTGGTTTTGCCTTTTCAGTTCTCCCCACTCTGTAAGGCTGGAGAAGGGGAGAAACAAAGGGAGGCATTTGCTTCTGTTTAAACTTGGCCGAATTAACGTTATTATTGCATGCAACAACTACAGTTAAAACATGTTCATACAAGGCTAGCAGTATTGTAGCTAAGTGGAAAATGCTGCCAGCTTGTAGGATGTTAGGAGCAGTGTTTAAGACTGACTCCAACTTTCCCTGCAGCTTGCTGGGCTGAGGCAATTCACTCCCTCTTCATGCAGGGGCACCTGCCCTGAACTCACTGATCCCAGATGGAGGGATGCTCAAGGCAGGGATTTGAAACCCAATCCAACCCCGTTTTGCTGTATGTAGCACGTGTGGGAGTGTGAATTGGGCTGACCACTAATTTCATTAACCAACCTGTTTTAGTTTTATCCTTCACCCGGATGAGCACACCAGGCAGGTGTGCTCTGTCTTCTCCCTCCCGTGGGTGGTACAACCCCTGAGCATCAATTGGAAATGCACCTCGCTGCCAATTTAATTTTGCTCTGAAGGGTCAATCACCAGCACTCCCCCATCCCCGGCTGTCATGTCCCTGAAGAGCTGAATACCAGATGCTCTCTGCAAATGGGCTGTAACATCTGAAAGTCAGTAACCAAAGTTACTGGGCTGACTTTGTGCCAAGATTGTATTTAAACTGGAAGGGATGGGGGGAAATGCTTTTTTTGCAGATATTTTGTGTAAGCCAGCACATTGGGTCAGGACTTGAGAGATGGGACTGCTCTTGCTGGTCTGCTGGGAAATGTGGAAGCAGCTCTGCTCTCACCTGGCTGTGACCCAATTTCACCTCCTGTGAAGCTGGGGATAACAATAAAGACCTCAGTGCAGGGCTTGGTGGTTCTGGGTGAAAAATGCTAGATAAGACTTACAAGATAAAAGCCTTTTTTAAAAAATGTGGTGTTTCTTTGGTTTTTTGTTTGTTTTTTCTCCTTCTGTTTTTAGTTGATCCAAAGAGATTGGGGGGGGGGGGTGTAAGTAGGAATAAAAGGAGAAAAATTAGTATTTTGGAAAAGCAATACTTATTAATACCTTTTCAGTAACTGAATAAATGGAATAGAGAAAAAATATTTCACAGCTCTACTGAATGATCTGTTAAGGTGTGACTTTCTCAGGGAGATGAGGAAGATGCTGCACTCCTCAGCTCTTCCCAGTATGTTATTGATGGGAGACTAAGGCCCCTTCATTATCCCTTAGACCCCTGGATTTATTTCTGAAGGCTGTAATATTTTAAGTTTATGCAAATCCCTCCAGTCATATTTGTTTAAAATGAAACCTGAAATACGATAAAGCTATCCAAAGCCCTGCTAGGTTTTAGGCTTGAGATTATCTTTTTAAGGGGGAAGCCAAGGTCTCATGCTCTAATCTGACAAATACATTAGCCTACGCTGCACCAGGTTGGATTTTGGGACAGATACTTTACGGCTTTCAGCAGAATGGGGTCCAGCCTTGCCACCAGGGATCTTGCTTACAAATACATTGCATATGATAATGAGTATTTCTTAATGAGAGTAGGCAAAGCTTACGCTTGACCACAGCTAAATGCATTCAGGGACTTCAGATGTGAGTTAGATTTGGACTTGAACCTGCTCAGTTCATATGAAGCCTCTGTGCCTCGTTCTCTATCTGCGAAAGCACTTTGCACTCCCCAGAAGTGCAGATCGATGCTTTAGGCTGTTACAGTCATGTGGAATATGTAGCATCTCAGAGAAGTGACTGGTTTAAATGTCATTTGAGTCTGTGACTGTGTTGTGAATAGGGTAGCTTGTCATTGATTCCGCAGATTGAACTCGGAACGGCTTTCCTCAGCAAATTTGGGGTTTCTGCCCTTATAGCCTCCTGTGCAAGGTCTGTCTGTCTCTGATGAAGAGCTCAGCGGGAGTTGCTTAGCGCCTAGAGAAAATGTGCTGGGTAAGGCAGGGCTCTGTGTGCTCGTTGTACACGCTTTTCATATTTTTGGGTTTGTTCTTAGTAATTTCTGTGTTCACCTAATCCTAAGAATTGGAACAGACAGAAATAAATCAACCATAAATAGCGTTGTTAATTAACAGAAGTAGCAAGGAGCGAATTGTGAAAAATCAGATGAAGGGTAAATAGAGTTCATCTCTCAAAGACAGCTGAGAGTTTTCCTCAATGCAAAAGCACTTATCTAAGGGAAAATCACACTTTAATTGCCCCAAATAAGTCAGGCTCTGCCATTGATTAGATTAAAGTGAGTAAACTCTAGGTGTACTATACATTTTGATTAAAACCATACTAAAGAGCTAATGGTCTGTGGTGTTTCAGCTTTGGCTGTATCTGTCAAATTATACCCCTTCTTTATTGAACCCCACTCTGGAAACATTTCCAGAGGATTACATGTTAGCCCATTAATTGCTTGTTTTTCACGTTGATGGACAATGTGCTGAGCAAAGTGGTGGCAGAATTTCCTCCTCTCAGATCCAGGGCAATTGCCTCAGGGTTGCTGCTCTTGTCAAAAGTGGCTGAAATAAGCAACTCATATAAGCAGCAGAATGGCTCCTTGCTCAGGGGCAGAGAGAGTTGTTTTGTTATTCTGCTGGTAAAAAAAAGTAGAGTAACTTGAAGTCTAAAGGGGTTTCTAACAGCCTGAAGAGGTCAAAGCAGCGTCTTTGCCCAGCCAGGGAACCCTGGCTGGAGACCCGCTGGCAGGACCAGTCCAGACCACCTTCTGAGGTTTGTTACTCAGGTTGGTGCTGGCACACAGTGTAATGGTCTGTGACTCCACGCGTCTGCAGACACTGCCCTTAAGGTCTCATTTAGAGCTCCAAGCCAACAGAAGAACACCTGTAAAGGCATTTTGGCTGCCTTTAGGTGCTGGCAGAGGAGCTCTGGTGAAGGCTGTTGTACAGCTACTTGCTTTGAGAGGTGCCTGCCACCCATAGCAGCGCAGAAGGGAATTTGACCCTGAGCCATGAAGCTTGGAGTGTGTTTCCTTTGCTCCTGCTGTGAGCAAGGGTGAGTTTGCATCGTGACTGCACCCACAGAGGTGCAGAAGGGGGTCTGTGGGGGGTTTGTCCGTGCTGTGTGGGCAGTGCTCAGCGCCTAGCTTGCACTGATCCTGTGCACTGGCTTCCTGAGTACAAGTCAAAGTCATCAGGAAGTCTGTATAATTTGTACTAATTATAGCCTTACCATAAAGTCAGGATGTTCGCGTGTGGGTCTCTTCCTTCCAGGACAGGAATAAAGGAACTGCAAGTGGAGGCAGCCATGATTTTGGGAGAAGGGCAAAGAGAATTATGATTTTGTTCAGAAGCCTGGAAATCAGGAGCTGAAATGTGAGACTTTTTTTCCTTAGGTTCATTGCAGCACAACAGCCTTCAGTCAGGGTATCCCATCCCTGCCATGTACCACCTGGCATTTTCCTACAGCAAAGGTCTTTGTTGTTCTGCTGCCTTTGTGTTGCCCGAGAGGATTTAATCAGGTTCAGAAAGTGTTTAATAGCTTATTTTAATAAGTTACTTAAACATGTGGTATCAGTGCCTGGCTCTCTTGGTCCTTGGAGTGTACTGAGTGGGGCTGTGGGCAGTGCAGGGTAGTGGTGGGTTGGTCTGCACCAGCTGGGGGAAGCTGTCAGTTTTGGATTGCAGATCCATCGGGTCTCAGATTGAGCCCTGGGCATGGCCTTAGTGTGCTGGTTTGCTGCTGGCTGGTGGCACACGTGCCCAGGTATGTGGAATTCCCCTTTTTTTTGCCACATCAAATATAGATTTAAGTCGTGTTGCAGAAGCTGGAGGAGAGTGGGAGGTTGGGGACAGCTGTGCTGTCTGCTTAGAGGAAAGAGTGGGGCAGGATTTGGGGGATTATTCTGTTTGACTGGCTCTAATTTGCTGTCTGTAAATCTCCCCAAACCTAAGATTTGCCAGCCATTAAGCCGGGGCAGTCACTTGCCTGTGCGAGGCTGTGTGTAAACCAAATTTCACTTAATTGTGTGTTTGTTATTTTGGGATCCTGGAACTAGGATCTCATCACTGATGTAAACGGTGATCAAGCAACCTTGGGAGAAATTGCACAGGCTTCCCTTCCTCAGGGGCTGCTGGGTCTTTTTTCTGCAGGAGCTCTCTTAGTTTTCCCAGTAACTTCCCACTGCTGATGGAAGCCTTGCTGGCAGGGAAGTGCTGTGGAGTATTTACATGCTCCTTCCCCTACCAAACCAGCTCCTGCTCCCTTTGATCAGTCCCATTTGAAGTCAGCAGTGTGTGGGATTCGGCAAGCTGCGAGGCTCCCCAGTGATGCCCCAGCCATGGGGAGCACCGAGCTGGAAGCAGGCAGGATCCCCAGAGAGCCGGCATCGCGCTGCCAGGATGGGGATGGCCTGGGAGAAGGATGTTGGAGCAGGCAGGGCTTCGCTGGCCATCTCACAGTGAGGGCATGGGGCTGGCTGGAGCAGAGCTGCTTCTGGAGCAAGAAGCTCCACCAAGATGAGAAACTCATCTCAGGGCAGCCAGGCAGCAGGGCTCTGCCTCCTTGTGTCCCTCGGAACATGGGAACTGCCGAAAGGAAGATGGAAGGTAATACGAAAGCATTTCTGGTCTCTGCAGCACATTGCAAGCAACAGCAGGCTGCTTTCAAGTCAATTGTTTCAAAACATATCTTTAAATGAATTAATAGTTAGATGCAGCTGCCATCTTGTTAACATAACGAAGTGGTGGCCGAAGAGCTCGGTCGCTGGGAGACAAAAGCGAGCATTAGTGCTGGACAAGGCACAAAAGTTGTGCCTTGGTTGTGGGAAATACCTCGTGTTGTGCCGGAGTACACTCCGTTCTCTTTGGCTGTATTGAGAGCTCAGGGCATTAATCTCCCTGCGTGACAGAAGCCTTTTAGCCTCTGCATTTGTTGTAGATGACGGTATTCACCCACCTTTCTCTGTGTCTCTGTAGAGAGGTGGCTGTGCTGTCACTGCCTGGGCATGCTGGCAATGTGCTTGGTGCTGTGTGAAAGCAGGAGAGAGCCCCCAGGTGCTTAAAGCCAACTTGTGCAGAGCCAGCATATAAAGGTTGTCCGTTGGCATCCAGCTGTGACCTGGGTGCTCCTGCTGAGCAGTGGCATCAGGCTCCAGGGTGGATGATGAAGCAGTCTCACCTGGAAGAGGCTAGAAGGATGCTGTTGGGCATTTAGGTTACACTTTTAGCAAAGTAAAAGCAACCAACCAAAAAAAAACCAAACCCCAACAAAGATCAAAGGAAAAGGAGGCAGCAGCTGTGAATGGGCATGGTGGGTGCATCTTGATAAAAGTGCCACATCCAGGGGGTGGAAGCTGCTTGGAGCTGAGAGGGAGCTGTGGCAGCTGGGCTGGTTGGGAAGAAAGCTACAGGGGCTGGACAGTTTGTATGGGCTTTAAATGCTTCAGGTACAGATCCCTCTGACCCTGAAAGTGTCTCTCAGACTTCCCGTGCCTCAGTTTCCCGCTGTGTAGCACCTTTCCTGTGGGGATCTTGTGCTGTCTCCTGGAGAAAGGCTGCAGCTTGGTGTAGGCACTGCTTGGGGGGGCTTGTGAAGACCCCTGTGGCTGTTACTGACCGGTGGGTTCCTCAGCTCCTGAGCAGTGAGGGAGCTCTCTTGTAAGCCCTTCCTGTATTTGGGTGTAATTCTGGCACATCGTGACAAGTATTTAGTTTCTCCTTCTTCCCTGTCGGGTTAGACCTGTGATTAGGATCAAGTAGCACTGACAGTCAGCCAGGCGTTACACCAGTGAAATCTTTTACCTGGAACATAAGAATTGATTTGATCTCTTGACTCATCCTACTTAACGAGCAAGCCTGGAGCTGAGCCACAGCCCAAGCCCCAGTGGCTCTGCAGGCAGAAGGCTGCCTCCCCTGCTCAGCGCAGCCAGAAGTGCCTGTGGGACTTGGGGGCTTTCCTTGGGGGAGAGGATTTTGATTTTCCTGGCAGCAAACAGGTTTGATTCATTAAAGCATCTCATGGCAGAGCTGGTGCCACAAATTGTGTTTGGGTTCAAGCACGCTTGGGAGCACTGGGAAAGATGCTGCATGTCCATGAAGGTTCTGGTTTCTCGGGAGAGGTTTTCTGTCAAACCTTTGGCCTAGTGTTTTGCCCTCTAGTTTGTCCTGGATCCCTGTCTGCGAGGCAGAGCAAACAGAGTGAGTCCCTGCCCTGCCCTGAGCATAAGGTAGTCTAGCAAATGCTCAGAGGAGAGTGGTTAATTAGTCGCATTTCAGCACATTTCATTTTTAAGGGCTTTGATCATGGCATGGAATTGTGGATCTGTCGCCAAGTTTGGGCTTCAAATGAATAAATAAATGATAAACGATCATTTGGCAGCAATGAACCTGCTGCACTCTCTTTGCGTGTTTATGTGGTTTCCCTTCTCCCATCTGTTCCCTTCCTCCAGCTCTTCCTTGTGGGCTGGCTAGCAGTCCCCAGCCGGGCTGAATGGGATGCGCTTGCTCCCACTGGAGACGATGAGGGCTGCCACATTGGTCAACAAAATGAGAGTTGAAGAACAGCCTCTAAATATAACCCCCAGGTGTTGCTCTGACCACCCCAGGAGAGCAGGCTGGGGCGGTACCAGGTGCTTTCTCCATGTGTCGGGGAAGAAGCACTGAGGGTGAGCGTCCTTGTTTCCTCCGAAGCCGCCTGTAGAGACGTGGTGCAGGAGAACAGGGAAAAGAAATAGCTAAAAGCAGAGAGAGAGGAATGGAAAGACAGAACAGTGAATGAAGAAGTAGCACCACTGGGGAGGGGTGATGGGTATTGCAAAAGGCATTAAAAAACAGTAATGAGAGATTGGGCTGCACAGAGTTTTCCCTGTCTGTCTGCTCTCATTTTCCCAGCCCGTTTTCTCTTCAGATTAATTTGTCTGTCACGCGCTGGTTTTGCCTCTAGCAGGGGTGGTTTGTGGTGAGGCTAGTTAGTCCCGGTTTCTCTCGGGTGAGTCACTGATCAACTGACACAGATATTTCTGAAGATGTTCACTGTTTAGAGAAATGCTCGTCATGTGTTTGATCCAGAGCGTGTTCCTTGAGGAAGAATTTGTGCAGATATGCACCATATTAAAAATGGCTCAGAAGGTATTTACTTTCCTTAGTGCTGTCAATGTTATTCCTTGCAAGAAATGCTACGACATTGGTCACCTGCATCACACATCGGGTTTGCTTGTTTGGTTTTGCTCATGCAGAGATGTTTTGAGATGGCATCAATTGCAAGAAGTTTAATTCACACTTCTTCCTGTGAATCCTGTGAGCAAAATTATGCTTGCAAATACAGTTGGGAGTAGTGACCAAAAAGCACCACAGCTAATAAGTAAAAGGCACCAATATCGGTTAGAATTGCTGCATTTTTTACAAATCGGTGTTTGAGAGCACTTCTTTGCGGTCTCTGCCAGCCCCTGGGGCTGGGCAGGTAGGTGAGCTCTGTGTGTGTGTTCTTCACCCTCTGCAGGAGGAGGGGAATGTCTTTGGGTCTTTTTGCTTCCCTTTTGCCCTCCCTTACACTCAACGTTAGATTCTCAAATTGCTGCATTCTTCATGCACAAGAGAAGAATTTGCATTTTTCTCCACACTTGGCTTCAGTAAATGGCCATGTGGCGTTTTACTTTTCAGCAGTTCTTTAAAGAGCTCCCTTGTGGCTGATGAATGCAGAAACTTTGTCATAAACTAAACCACCCTTCCCTCCCCTTAATGTAGACTGCTGCTTGCTTCAGGGAGCCTCAGGCGGGTTTTGATGACAGAAGCCAAAAGTGCTGAGTAAGCAGATGTGGAATTGCAATCACTCTGAAGATGCCTCGTTTTCTTGCAGACTTCTTGTCTTCTGCTCTGTGTGTACGTATGCACAGATCCTGGGCACGGTGCCAGCTCTGCCTTAATTGCAGCACAGATTAAAGGAAGGCTGTGGTTCCCTCCCGTAGTTGTGTGTCTCAATTCAGATGTAAATACCATGCTGATGCTCAGCACATGGGAAGTCAGAGCTGAGCTGGGCAGGGAGCAGGCTGGTGTAGAAAGCCTGCACGGAGCTAGGTCGCTCAAAAGTGTGTTTTGGCCCTGCAGCAGGGTCAGCTTGGAACTGTGGAATTAGTTGAATCTTCTCACTGGAGCTGGTGACAAATTGTGGTGTGGACGATGGGATAAGCAGTGCGGTTCAGCAGTCCTTTTGCTGGCATTTTAACTGGAGAACATAACAGAACTGGCCAGTATATCACTGGTGGACAGCCCTGGGGGAATCTGAGGGGCATCCCCCCCTGCCCTTCTGCCCTGCAGTTTCTGTATGGTACTTTTTTTCTGAGGTGAACTAATATTTGGTTTTCTCTCTCCCTTTTTCTTTGTTTCCAGACAAATGATGCTGCAGGAAATACCTGGAACTGGCTTTACTTCATCCCTCTCATCATCATTGGCTCTTTCTTCATGCTCAACTTGGTGCTGGGCGTCTTATCAGGGTAAGGCACTAATGACTTGTGTGTCTCCACCTGGATATGGAAAGGGAAGACCTGTTGGCTTTAGCGCTGTGGGAGGATGTAGGTGAAAAAGAGAAGATGGGGTGGTGCATTACACCGTACGTTTAAATTTCGCACATTTCCTACCCTGCCCTTTCCTTGCAGAGGGGTACTTCGATAAGACTACAGAGGCATAGGATGGGGGGTAGGCGGATGAAAAATCATTACATGAGTTGATTCTGAATCCAGACCCAAGAGTTAAGTGAGCTCCCTGTAACTGTACTGACTTTGGCTTGTGCAGCCAACACTTACACTTGCGTTGTCTTGAAAACCCATCAGGAACCCACCGCTGCTGGTACAAATACTTCAGTGCTGGAGCTGGACATCAAGGTGTTCATAACCACATTTTCATAACATTTGGTGTAACTGTGCAGCACGGAGAAAAGGGAAGGTCAAATAAAAGGCAATTAGAAAAAATCTTAGGGTTTTGTTGTTTGGGTGGTTTGTTGGTGTTTCTTTTTGTTGGTTTGTTTCTTGCGTTTTTTTTTGTGTTGTTTTTGTTTTTAGTGGTTTGTTTTTTGTTGGTGTTTTTTTTTTTTTTTTTTAATCTCTAGCTGTTTAAGCCAATGTCTGGATTTTGGAGACACACTAGTCACTTGATGTTCAAACCCCAGGGTTCAGCCAAAGATTTGGTGTTTGTTGCCTATGAGTTTTGGGTTTGGGCCATTGCAGAGATCAAGCTGCCAAGTTTGAAGCCTAGCTGGAATGTCCCCAACAGCTGTGGAAATTTGATCTGGAATTAACAACCTGACTGATCTTAATGGTTTGCAAGCCTCAGGCTTTGGCACTTCATTTTGCCCACAGTTTCTTCTTAGCCTGTCCAGGTGATCTGGATTATATAGATCTATAAAGATCTGGATTTATTTCTGGCTCTTGGCAGCATGGGAAGAGAGAAAAGAGTTAACGTTGCTGAGTGGTTAAAACCCTTCAGTGCTGCGCCTTTGCTCTTTGAGTCACTAGAGCAAGAAAAATGTTTCCCAAAGAACAGATTCGTGCTCGATTTTATTATTTTGTTAAGGATCCTTGTCCTCAAAGCACATGCTGGGGGCAGGAGCAGGGAGGCAGCAATGCAGTTTTCTTTGAGGACTGGGAGATGTGCTGCTACAAGAGAGGGTCATGGGGGAGGCTGTGTCATGCTTTTTGCTGTTCCTTCAGACCACGAATAATAGGCATGATCAATAACTGATCAAAGCCATTCATCGGACATCCTGTTCTATCAGAGGCTTTGTAAAGGAGAGCTTCGTGACCATCGTTGTTTGATGCATGATTTAAAGCGAGCGCTGGAGCCAGGGCTGAGTGCGGTTCATTAGGTAGTTCATCTTTCTCGTTCCACAGTGGGGTCAGCCCACGTTGGCTGAAATGATACTTGTGATTTAAAACAGAGCTCAGAAGCCTGCAGGCTCCTGTTCCTTTGTGTTGGATTCAAACGTGTTTGGTGACCAAAAGATGGAGACCTCTGTCTGGCCCTCCTGAAAGCCTGTCGTTGCTTGGGGCAAAATATGAATATTATATAAATTCTATTAAAAATGCAGCTCTGTGCATCAGGCTTCCCTTTGTTAGAGGTAAGGATGCTATCTTCTTCACAGAGGGGAAACTTTTAAATTCTATTTTGCATAGTGGATTGATGCCCTTGGCTGGAATAATTCTTGGGGACAGGCTGAAAACCATAAACACCAGTAGCACAGGTGCTGAGCACACTGTTCAGAAGGCTGCTGGTGGGCTTGCAGCTATGGAGCAATGAAGGAATCTGGGTATATCTGAATGGACTGGTGATGAGAAGGCACCAGACAAGACTGAAAGACCCTCTGAAGACAGAAACTGTTGTAACTATATTCTCTAGCCCAAAGCCTCAGGCAGCACTGTAGGGGAAAAAAAACCAAAAACCAACCAACAAACAAATTCCTGCCAGATGTTATTGCTTGCATGGGTTTCTGGGTTGACTTCCATAGCAGTTTCACTCAAGGACATTATGCCACCCATGTCCCAGTGACTGTCAGCTTTGGCTCCTGCAACAGAGACTGGCAATATCCCACGTTCCTGTTTCAATAAAACAAAGTTGGTTTAGGGTTAGGGGTTCTACAAATAGCACAGGGTTAACTCAGCAATCACTTGCCTGCCTCTTATTTTCATGATCTGTGCATCTCATAACCTTTACTGTTGTCCTTGCTGTATCCTGGGGGTGATGCAGTGCTCTGCCCTGCTCTGCACGTTACAAGAGGGAAGCACGGGGTAAAAGGGATGCAACACCTCCAGGAAAGAGCTGCAAGGCCGAGGTTAGGTCACTCCTTTCCTAGGCTTGTGTGTGATGTTCATTATTGTCCTCTTTCACAAAACCCCTGTTGGTCAGGTTGTATTTTATTTTCCAGTACTTTGCCATATACACGGTCAGTGCTAGGGGGTTCAGCTTCAGCATGTTGCTGTCTGTACCTTGGAAAGCCGCAGAAAAAGCTTTTGCCGGAGTATTTTTCACTCCTGTTAGTTTTTGAGCTATTTCTTCTCATATATTTGTGCTCCTCAGTGGGAGATGAGGAAGCTACAAATTTCTGAAGTAGGTATGCAGACACTATCACAGATTATGGCAATATAAATAATCTGAAATGACAACACATTATTGAGCTTCCTACTGACACTAGACTATACAGAGTTTTGCTATAACTCTTAATAGATTTTTTTGGTTTTCTGTAGTTATTTGTGAACCCATGTCAACATTGGGCAGATATGAGTAGGCTTAGCTCCTGGTTTATCTGTATGAGCAGTGTAGGTAGATTGACCCAGTTAGGATCCGAAGTCTCATCTGTTAGCAAAACGTGGAAGCATTTGCATTTCAGATGCTACAGAAGAGATGATACCTCTTTTAAAATAAAGAGCAAACAACCTTTCCCCTCTGCTAATCCTTCTGGAATTATAATAAAAACAAAGGCAGGGAAGTGATAGGAGATGTGGAAATCTGTAAGTGTTGGTAAAAACATGGTATATAAATAAGCCACAGTTGATACGACACAAATCTCTGAGTACCTGGCTAAAGATGTAATTAAAAGCATGTTGACTCCATAATTCAGATTAGATGAGGCTCTGCCTGCTGTACAGTGTGTCCTCCTCATGTGTGCTGATCAAAGCACTGCCAGTGCTCCTGTAATCAGTTAATATTTAAATACCTTCCCCAAATGGCACACTCTGCCTTCTGTTCCTTTCCCTTCCCTGATGTGAGCCCTGGGGGCCAGCCAGCAGAGCTCAGCTCTGCTTGTGCCACCAAATAAGCAGGTTTCCCCAGTGTTCCTAGGATGTAGGGTGCAGAGTTATTGCAAATATCTCATTTCTGATGGTGCAGTAGGGACACTGGCCTCTCCTTTGTCTTTCCATGACGCGTGTGGCAGTAGATGCTGGGCCGTAACCCCTCACCACTGCGCTAAAGGTGGGTGCAGCTCCCCCTGGCCAGGCTGCACATCACAAGCAAAGACAAACTGTGCTGTTCTCTAGCTGTGAATATGGTAGGATTTAGAGTTTTCCTGGAGTAATGTGGTGGTCACAGGTATGCAAGTGGACTGCGACTGGAACAACTCCTAAAATCCAGGAGCAGCCTTTGCTTGTTGGCAGAAGGTCCAGGGCTCTCCAGCAGGAGCACAGCATCCCGTTTGCTGTGGAGTAGTGGTAGTGTGGGTTTCTGTCCCTCGCTGGGGATTTTCCTCTCTGCTCCTAGCTATCTATTCCCCCTGCTTTCTGTTTTCTCTCTCTGGTGCTTGATCCCTCCGTGAGCTGATAAAACTCAGCAGAAACCAACAGAGCAGAAAAACACAGATTATTTTCTTCTGGAGCTTTTATTGTGTGCCATAGCTGATTCAAGAGAAGATCAGGACTGCACAGGGCCAGGAGAGCAGAAGTGGGAGGAGAGATTTCTCGCCCCTGTGGTAGCATTAAGATGCTTGGTAGGCCCATTTGCTTCTGCCTGTGAACTGTAGAGCTCTGCCCACTTGATCAAGGTAAGCAGATGCCTCCACGTGCTGCGAAGCATGTTGGGGTGGCTGCCCAAGCCTCATACCTCCCCAGTCACAGGCACAAAAGAAGGGAAAAAGAGAAATGTAAAATAAATAATAATAAAAAAAAGGAGATTAAATACCTGGTTAAAATTCTGCTGAACCACCCATCTACTCAAAGGATGAGCCAGGTTTTGTTCATACCAGACTGAACATTAGTTCTCTGTTTTAACCATGAGAAGCCATCCTAGCCATGCTAACCTTGTTTCAGAAAGTTAGGACGCCTTGGTTCCCAGAAATCGGAGTAGCATTTTGTTAGGTTTCTGGCACAGAGTGGAACAACAGCAGTAGTGAAAATGTTTAGAAATTTGTATCCATAATATATTTCTTTTGAAACATCTTTTTACATTGGCTGTGGTGGGTGGTTATTCTTATTTATTAGATTATTTGTAAACTCTTTCTGACATAGGGTAGCAATAAAGGCATCCATCCCAGGGAATACAACCTTTCCATAGAAAAAAGATTGGCTGCCTCTGATGGCACCATGGGAATGTTCTGGCTCCAAGTCCTGCCAAGAAGGATTGACCCCAGATGCCTTTCAGTTCTCCCTAAACACAGTGTTGTTTGTTGCTGGGAAATCATGGCATTTGGCTTCGACATGGAGCAGAAAATGTCCTGTGATGATCCTGATAAATTTTTTATTGCACTCTGCACGTGGTTCTTCTGCACTTTACAGTGAGGAGGGAAAAAATACGCCTCATTGAATTGACAAGTCCTGACCAACGTTCATTCTTCTTTTGCCTGTGTACTGTTTTCTGGCAGCCCTCTGCCCCCCTGCTCTGGCAGCTGTTGCCACCGAGAGGTGGGCGCCCATCTCCACCCACCCACCCACCCCCCCCCAAGCTTCCAGGCATTCCCTCCATAGCAGTGATTCCCAGTGCTGTTTTTCTCATCCTGCTGCTTTTCCCCTCCCAGCCCTCAGCCTCCTCGCAGCCCAGCTAGCAGGTTTCTTCTGTGGGCTGGTGGGATTATGGAATTTTCTACTGCTTGGGTGTTGAGCTGGGTATTAATTTTGCCTGTTAATGAGCTGGATGATTCTGTACAATATGTTTGTGACTGTTTTGATGCTTTGGATTACACAATGCAAAGAGGATAAACGTTATCATGGGATGCTGTGAGGAAGATGATTTAACTTATTTCAAGGCTAAGTGCTTTTTGGCACCGTTTCACACAGCGGTGGGGAATGGTGAGGGTGGCGAGACAGCAGGAGCACTGGCCAGGGAGGGCAGCACACTGTGAATGATGCATGTGAATACTGAGAGCCTGTGTCTCTTGAGTGTGAAAAATGCTGCTTGTCACGTCCTCAAGTATTTATGGTGATGCTGGAGGTATTTCCAGACCAGCCAGTGAAGAGTGATGATCTTTCCTAAGGTTTACTCATCTGGCTGCAGTAACCAAGTGTGGAGAGGTACTGCAGTGGCCAGTCTGCGTCTTCCCTGCTTAAGTATTACCGTAACATGGTCCAGACCTGGCCTGAGATGTGCAACACCTGCCTCTTGCTATAGGAGACCACCTGGTGTAAGATCTGCAGGCAGACATTTCGAATGGATGCAACATCTTTGTGACAGCAGGAGCCTGGCAAGGGATGCAGCTGTGGACCGTGCTGGCACCTCACAGCTGAACAAGGGTCAGAGTAAACAGCGCTTTTGTTCTTCACTGCTGCACCCTGTTTTGAGCGGTCTGCAGTGTGGGGTGATGTTCTCTGGGCAGGGTCCCATTAAACATTTGCCCTGCCATGCTCCTGTCTCCCTAGGGGCTGTCTGTTTCTGGCTGGCGTACCCTGGGGCGCTGGGGCTTTTGTGCTGTTAGGGCAGCTCCCTGGGAGGGTGCACAGCCCCATCGAGACCCCATTGAACCGGCTACCTTGGTGACTTCTCTGCTGAGTTTCCTGACATGTTTTCCAATCCTGAGGATTTTTACCAGATTGAGATCATAAAACTTCAGCCTGCAAGATGTGCAGAGGCTGGAGAAGAATCAAGCTGATTAATTTGTCATAATGGCAAAGCATTCTTCTGTCCTCCTTTTCCCTCATTTCAGAGACAATCATTCATTTTCCCTGCAAATTTGTTCCAAGTTCACTGTTACCTGCTGTGATCTGACTTTGGCTGGTGTTAATTATTTGCAGCAGAAGAGCTGCATCATGAAAAATATGAGATTCTGCTTCCTTTCTCATTGCTTTTAGTCTTTTCACAGCTTGTCCTTAAAAAGCAGGGGAAAGACAGGGCAAAAAACCATATTTCTTTCCTGCTGTTTCTTGCTTATCACCTTTTTTAACCGAGACGTTGCTGCAAACAAGAAATGTGGGAGAAGCACATGTGTTTTTTGCAGAAGGGGTCAGGGAGCAATGAGTTTGCACGTGACCTTTGTCACACCAAGCTAAATGTCCTGTCGAATTTGGATCCTTTGCTGCTTCTGTGTTTTTGGTTAGCGTAGGAGAGGTGCACTACCTTTATTTGCCTTTCTGTTAAGCTGCAATGGAAATTAAACCCTGTAATATAGAAATTATATATAGGAGACCTAAATTTGAGCCTCCTGGGGCCTCTGCTTTGGCGTGGAGACATGATGAACAGAGCCAGGGTTTCATCCAGCATGTGCAGTAGGCTGATACTATGAGATAAATAGTACTTTTTAATTCCTTTTTCTCTCTTTGTTGTCGCCTCCTTCGAGCCAGGTTTGCCCAGCTGTAGCACTTGCAGCATTTCAAATCGGAGTAGGTGGAATCAAAGAGAAATCGGCACAAGCTGAATGTAAAGACAAAAGGAAGGAAGACACATTGAAGGCTTCACCTCTGTGCTGTTCCTCTTCTCTTTCTAGAAATACAAGACGTATCCTGTATCTGGCTTGTATTTGAAACATCTTCCTGCTATGTTCGGTGATAAAAGTGACTGTGAAGCCCGGTTCGGTGCCGAGAGATGAATCTCTTGGTGATACTTTCATCCTTTATCAGCTGGTTTCCCCCCCTTTGGAGCAATGAGGAGGAAGCAGAGGCAGAGCCCTAGCTGTGCAGGATTGATAGAGCCAGTCCTTACTCCTAAGCAGTGGATGCTAGGGTGGGTTAAGCCACTTGGCCAGCTGGGTCTGTATGTTTGGGCTCAGTCTGGGAAAGAAGGACATGCTTCTTCAGTCCAGTGTGATCTTGGCCAGCAGCAGCTCTAGGTGGGACAGAAACCTGTAACGCTCTGTGTCTTTGGGATTTCGTGCAGCTGATGGGACAACCTGGGGTGGATGATGAGCCGCAGAGCTTTGTGGCCACAGAGCTTCTATCTTTTATCTTCAGCACTACGAACTCTCAGTCCTCCTCTGGGCTTTCCTTGTTTAAAAACGGGGTTCAAAACTCTGACTTCTCAGCAAACCACCTCTATGGGCAGGCAAACTATCTTAGAGGTACCAAACATCACCAGCATAAAGAAATTCTAACTGATGGTTTTCCAGGTGAATCAGTTGCTTGGTTTCGTCTCATTCCAGCACTTTCCAGCCTGATATCCCTGCGCCCCTGGGATGTGCTGTCTTTCACCTCCCTCAGATTTTCTTCTTGCTCAAATGAGGTGCATTTCCATGCTTTTTCTTCTTGTTCCAGATGGGCTTTTTAATCAATATGTTTTGCCTATGTTCAGTGGTGACCTGGGCCTGATTTTTAGAATTATTTAAAACCAGTGATTTAACAGTACTCTATATGCATTTCTATTCACGTTTTCAGATCAGTAAGTCGGGGGCATGAAATTATTTTTAGTTTTGCCTGCAGGTTTCTCTGCACTTGAGGATTTTTTCTGTGAGTGAGAAAAAACATACCTTGACTCATCCTAAAGTCTTGCCGGACCTTACTGTGGTAAAGATATCCAGTGTTATGGTAAAGAAACTGATGCCCTTGCTGATCTCCTCTCTTTTGTTTGTAGCCCTGCTGGGTGCAAGGTGCTGGCTATGGCTACAGCTGAGCCATGTCCTCTTGGGTTTGCCTCTTCCCAGCTATGGGCTGTGACACCTTGTGTCCAGGCAGCTGGAAATTGCACTGCTTGTCTATTTACTCCTGGATTTATTTTGTATTTTTCTTTTCCTAAGTCAGTTTTGATTCTATCCTCTGAAGAGGGTCCCCCGTGGAGAGTCGGCTCTCTTAGTCAACCGTTTGGTTACATCTATGTCCTGCGATACTTTCTGTCTCTGAAGACAATCCTGCAGAGTACGGTTTGCCCTTTCAATAACTGCTTGCCTGGTTGGGGAGTGAGGAATCCCTTTAACGTATTTAATTCCCCAAGTTGTCATAAACCTAGAGACTTGTTGACTACTGTACGCTGGACCATTGTCTGTCTTCATTTCTACAGGTACTCCCATAACAGCAAAACAAGACATTAAGTGTCTCTCCACATGTAATGCCTTTTCACCGGTTTGTGCAGTGGGCCACATGAAATGAGAATAGGTGTCAACTGTGACATGCACATACTTAAGCTTCCCAAAGTCAGGTACATGTGTTACATCCATTTGCCAAACCTGAAGTGCCTTCAGACCTTTTGGGTTAGTGCCCACCCCTAAACTAGGTCCATGATGACTGCATTGAGGACAGGAGCAAACAATGCCCTTTGCATCTGCCATGGGTATTTACATACTGTTGATGTAAAGACTTTGCATTTTGATGTAACATCTTGTGGCTGTTACGAGCTTCTTCAAACTTATTTGTTGGAGGAGTTATTGCCAGACAGCTGACTGCTTCATCAGCTCTAGCATTACCTTCGCCTAACCCAATGGTCCACTGATGACTTCTAATATGCATAATACAAAATTCATGTTTTCTCTGTCGAAGAGTACTACACAGTTGTATAAACATTTCACCAAGATGTTGGTTCCGCCTTCGTAGTTTCCAGAGTGTTAACTATGGACCGCCATGTAGCTCCTAATGCTTTAGCTTCTTTTCCTTCTCTACCTCCCTTGATCGTAGTATCCCAGAGGCAATTGCCCACTTGTCTCCATTCCGTAATACTAAACAATAACGTGGGCTCGGGGCTCTTATTCTTTTTTCGTGCCCAGCGAACTAAGGTCTCCACTTCTGTCTCTTTAACACCCTCCCCTCTCTTAAAGAGGATGCTAGTTAGCAGTTTAATTGCCACATTTAATTCCATCGCGGTCTTCTCAGAGCTCCCCCCCTCACAGAAAGGATATCAATGGGGAAGACGCACCGCACTTGTTGCGGCCTTCCGTAGTGCCCTCCCTCTCACAGAGAGGAATTTAGCGGAGATCCCCGCCGCGATTTACTCTATGTGGTCTTACCACCAGCAGGGGTGCGATCTGCAGCTCTACACCAAACTCTGGACTTCGCTTTTTGCCTTCCAGGTTCTGCCCGCCTCCGACCTCCAGCTCCCTAATGGGACAGCTTCCCTTCGGGTCTGATGCATGGAGACTTCCGCATTTAAGCGAACAGCATTTAAGCTAAACCGCGTTTAAGCGAATAAATGGGTCCCTGTTTGGGCGCCAGACGAAGAGGGTCCTCCGTGGAGAGTTGGCCAAGGCACGACAATCACACCAATATGGCTACGTGCCGTGCTCCCTTTATTAAACAAACAGGCCATATTTATAACAAACTGACCGCTCACCTGACTTTACACACAGGTGATTGGATAAAAGTCTCTGCCCACGTGGGCATCCGTGTCACTGATCAGTGGGCATGCTGCAGGTGCCTGATCAGAGTGTGCCGATAAGAGTATGTTGATTCCACGGTTACCAGGACTTGCTCTGCACCTGGCTTCTTGTTTGTGCATAGCTTGTTTTCTTTCTCACCCTGCTTGTTCCCAGGACAATTTAAAGTTGCTCTGCAGCTTTAACTAACAGGCCTGGGTTGTCCAACACGGACAATGGTAACATATGTCCTCAGTCCTTTAAAAATCCCTCTACAGTCCTCCACCTATATTTCTAACTTGCCAGCATCCACCCGAGTTAGTGCACTGAAGGGAATGATGCGCTCTCCCCTGCCCCTTCCTCTCACCACTTGCCTCCTGTGGGCTGCTGTGAATGATTCAGCCCCTGCTGTGGCTGCCTTTCCTCCTCTCCTGGAGGAGCTTTTGTGAGAAACACCAAAGGCTGGTGCCTTTGAGGTGGCTGGCCTGCAGGGTGCCATCGCTGCAGGACTGCGGTTCTCCTGCTGCTGCCTCCCTGGCAGCCCCTCTCAGGATCTCAGAGCTGTTGTGTGGTGAGGTGAGTCCTTTAATCTCTGAAAGAGTTCAAAGAGTCGCTGGTGCTGCGGTTGATGAAGGTTCCCTAGTGACAGGGCACACTGCTGAAGTGAAAGGTTTCAGAATCAAGGGAAGATGGTGTCCACTGTTGCTGCTCCGATCCTGAGCTTTGCTGTTGTGCTTCAGATACCCTCCTTCCCACCTGACCCCCCTGCCTGCCTCCCTCTGCTGCCCTGAGTCACCACAACACCCACAAGACGGGTGAGGATGCTCAGCAGGTCCCCAGGCTCTTCCTGCATCTGCATCCAGGACACTGAGCACTTTCTTTTTTCTCTTTCCACTTCCCACTGTTCGTCTCGCTCCTGCTCACTCTCCATGGGCTTTCTTTCTTTTTGCTAGGGCTCCCTCACTGCCTCTGTCTCTCAAAGAACAGGTTTGCAGAAGGTAAAGAAAATGTTTAGTGCAGCCAAGGCTTTGTGTCCTTAGTTGCATAAACAGTTACAGTCATAAAGGTGTTGGGCTTCTTTGTTGCATCCAGCAGAGGCTTCTCCTTATAAAGAATTTACTGTTCTCCAGGAAGGCAAAAGACAGAGATATGAACCTGCAGAATAAATTCTTTCCCTGGAGCAAGAATCTGCTTTTCTATGAACACTTGGATGCTGATGTGATTAGTGAATGAAATGTGGGCAGTATTACCTGGGTCAGACCAGACCCTGGTGAAGCAAGCCACAAGGGGCTTTGCAGGACTGAGTGTATGAGGCAGCAAACTCAATCACTCAGGTACTGCAGGAGCTGCAGGATGGCAGGAGCGCAGGGAAGGCTGGCTCAGCAAGAACCTGCCTACCATGTTATTGCAACAGGCTTCACCCAAGCAGTTGGGATATGGTTGGATTAGGACAAGGTGACGTACTCCAGCATCAGAAACAGGTGTGAGAGGGAAAGGAAAAATTAACCAAAGGTTCTTTCTGTTTCCTTGTCACAGTTACTAACCAAAATAAATGGCAGGAAATGGACTTCCAGCCTTAAAATGCAATTAAGCCTCTCTGCTCACATGTGGATGCTCTCAGGGTGCTGGGAGGTGTGTGCGGTCCCTGTGCTGAGAAGTCACCCTAAGGCTCTCTGGAGGGTCTCCTAGGTGACGTACAGCCTCAGAGCAAGTGGTTGCAGCCTACTAAGAGTACAGGAGGTTTGGTTTTACTGAAAAAAGCAGATAGTATTGCATTCATCTTACCTCTCTTAGCATCCAGCATGTTCGTATGTCTGGGGTGCTACAAGTGCGTGTTGTTAATACAGTTCCTCTGCAGCCTCTTATGGAAATTCCTACCCCAGTGTTGCTCTTACTGAAAGTTAGGGGGGGTAATTGGCACCAAGTTTCTTTGGAGGTTCCTTCCTCGCTGATTGTGGAAGGGGTGGACTGAAACGGGATTTTTTAATATTTCACCTCTCCTCATTCTGGCAGCCCCCGAGTAGCACAGCATGCATGATGTGGTACCACTGCTGCTCTTCCAGCTCGTGTTGTGATGCTCCTCCAACTCACGTGTCAGGCAGCCAGGGGAGTTTGTTTTCCATCCTCTACCTTAGACTGTCCCTCCCTGCTTCCGAGTGACACTGGCTGCTTACAGGCTGCTGACAAGTATCAAATCCCTTCTTGGGCACTGTTCCACGTTCAAGCCACAAAGCTTAAGCTTACAAATTAAGCCTTCTGTCTCGGCCAATTTTGTTTCTCCACCTGGAGAGTTCATTTTGGCCTGTAACTCAGTCAAACATCTGCAGTCCTGGCTGGTTCCTTCGCCAGCAGCTCACCCATTTGAGTTATTTGGCTCCTCTCCATTCCTGAGGGCTGCATTTCTCCAGGCAGGACTATGTCCCTAGATGTCACATGCCATCCAGGCTCAACTTTACTCATTCTTTGGATGTACTTGGACTGGAGATGAAGCCAATCATAAAACACTGGGGGTTTTGTTTTAGACTTAAAATTCTTAAAGTTCTTTACAGCTACTTTTCAGGAGTCCCTGGTGGAGTCCTCCTGAGATCTGAGCTTCTTTCTGCTCACTCTGAACAGTACTTTAGATTCAGTGGATGAGGGCTGTTCTCTCGTTTTGAGATTTGAGGTTTCATTAGATCATGTGTAGCTCGGGTATTATTCTGAATGAGGAGCTGATTACCTGTGTTGTTATTACACATCGCTAATCATCAGCACTATTAGTGGTAGCAATGACAGTGATGCTGTATCATCTCTCTCTGCCTCTTCCCTGTGAGTGGGAAGCATTTCTGTCTGCTTTCTAAGTGGAAAACCTGAATTGCAGAGGTTTAATGGTGTGATTAGTCTTGTAGCAGGCGTGCTGTCGCTGGCCCTGGGAGTGTGCCATGAAACCCAAGAGCAGGAGGCGCATCCATCTCCATGCTCCATCTCTGCTCTCTGCTGTCATATAGGAAAGTTAATCATGGATGAAGATTATGGTTTGTTTATTTTTTTTTCCGTTTTAGTTGCTGTGACAGTATTTTTAATTTAAGACCAGCATGGATTAAGTACTTGTAAGAATTTCGTGGGCTTATAATCTTTTACTGACCCTGGTGGTTACTCATGAGTTGACCCTGTCTCTTTTGTGGCTGCAGGGGGCTCTTGCATTTCCATGGAGTGGCTATTCCAGTGCATATTTATACCGAGATTTATTTCACTTTTCCACCCACCAAGGTGATAAGCAACAATCATCCATTTTCCTGGTGACTTTAAGCACCGACCACTCTTGAGAAGAAAAATGGGACACATTGAGCTCGACGGGATGGCGTGTGGTTTCCATGATGAATGCCCTTTCTTTGATTTCTGTTTGTTCCTGCTGTCTCTATAGAATCAGTTAGTCACCACTGTCATGTTGTAACTAAAATGCATTGTAGTCATCTACGCAGGCAGAGCTCGGCTTCCTCCGAAGCGGTGCCTCCTGTTGCTGTGCTGCGTGCAGGAGTACCCACCTTCCCTCTGCTCTGCTTAATGCCTCTCTGGACGGTGCTGAAAGATGCAGATTTTGGAGGGGTTGGGGCATGTGGTGGTTGAGGAAAGCCAAGGGTGAGAATGGGTGAATTTTATTACTCCTTCCAGAACTGGCCAAGATGTGGAGGACCCACTATGAAGAAAGTCCCAGAGGTGCAGTCAGACAGGAGGCAGCATGTTTCCTGCTCAGGTTTCCTATCTGCTGGTTTGGGAGATTTTTGCAAGTCAATGGCATAAATAGCAATTAAGCTGAGTAGAAGAGGAAACTTATTTACTGCTACCAAACATTCCCATAGGACTTTCTGTGTTTTCACTTAGAACTGGCAGGAGAATTTCAGCTGAAATATTTTTAGATGAAATATGGCATTTTGATACAATTTCTCCCCCTTTTCTTTGACTATGTTCTGAAATTTTGTTGAAAAGCTCTCAAACAGAAAATCTGGGAGTTTTCCAGTTGCTGCAATTGGGGAATATTTCAGCTCCTGAATGGTGATGAATGTAGTGGAAGAGACACACGTGTTTTTGTTAATACATTTGATGAAAGAAACCACAGCCTTTTGACAAGTTCCAGCTTCATCAAACCTCTCTCCTATCTCCTGGAAATAGGAGAAAAGGGCAAGTGATGCGTTTCTCTGCCAGGAATACCATACAGCAAGACCTTCCACTCTTCAGCCTGGATGATTTTGCTACAGCTCTGTAGCACTCGAAGGTGTTCAGTGAGCGGAGATCCAAGGCACTGCCTTCTCCTGGAAGTTCCCTCCCTACCCCTACAGCAGTGCCAAGCCTGCCAGCTCCAGGGAGCACAAGGGTGCAGGTGGCTTTAACCTCAGCAACATTCCTCACTGGTTTCTTGTGAAAAGCGTGCATGGTTGCACAGAAACTACTGAAGTTTTGCAACTTAGCACGGCTTCTCCCTCATTTTCTTACACGTTTGAAGTTGAGATTAAAGGGACAAGTCCTAGGTAGCTCTTACTTTCCTTAGGCCAGATAGGAGCTGGCAGAGAATGAAAGGCTTTGCAAGGAAAGCTCTCCCCCCTTGCCCGCTCCTGGTAGGCGAGGGAGCAGTACGCAGCTCATCTGCTGTCCTGCCTGCCTGCTGTGGTCCTTCAGGAAAGTCCTCACAGGGTGGTGCCTCCTGCTCCCATCCAGCACAGCCCAGCTCTGGGGAATCTGTGGTGACAAGAGCCTGTAATGCAGGAAGTGTGGCCCCTCCACGTCTGGCAATTTAAATGCACGTTGTCACCTTGTGCTGTCTGAGCTCATTCCTCCCACTCTGGAGAGAAATCAAAACTGAGAGGGAGGTCCATGGCCCCAACCAGCAGCCAGTGAACCAGAAATGAGAACATTAAAAAGGAAAAGGGAGAAAATGCACATCCAGCTGACATGTGCAGGATCCCAAATCACCCAGCAGACACATGCTGAATGCCAAGGAGGAGCTGTGGGTTAAGAGCAATGTTTTGGTTTGTTCTATTTCAAGGATGCGGTCATGGGCTGTGCTGTCAGATGGGGGACAGGAGAAGGGAGTCAGGAGATGGGGATGTGCTGCTAAAATCAAGATAATGGCTCAGCCGATAGCAGCTCTCGCATCAGTGGCTGGTATCGGTGTGTGTTGCAGGGCTGAGCCAAGATCTTCCTGCAGTCCCTTCTCCGTGGGTCAGACAGTCCTGCCAAATGAAGCCAAAGTGTCAGCTTTGAAGGGTAAAGTGTAGACTGTGAATGTAAAGCTGCGTCTGGCACTTGCAGCTCCTTTTGCCCCTCCATTCTTCTGCCTTCCTCCCATCTCCTGCTCTTTCTGGCTTCTGAGGAGCTTGTGTGTGTAAGGAACAGATGATTAGGTGAGATATTCAGTCGAGAACAGTGGTTAATTACAGGTTTGCAGCAATTAACAGTTAACTGAAGATTTGAAGGACACAGCAGAGTTAAGATGTGAAATGAGAGAATGAGCGAGCCACTGGTATACACAGGGGACAAATGCCCGATCCCACATTTAACCATATAGCTAGAGCCACTGGGGGACTCACTGCAGTGTGTGCGCAAAGCGACGGGCTGCAAGGGCTGGTTTGCATGGTAGGCAGGGATGTACATCTCCAGGTGGGACATGAGAAACTTCCCAGAAGTGATACGAATTACCTTGGGGAAACCGCCAACGTGGGTGTCTTACAGTGGTGGATGCAGTATTGTCTCAGAATCCTTTCAAAGTGGGCAGTGGGATGAGCTTGGACAAGATTTTTGCAATGGTTGGTTTAACCTTAGGTTCGAACTCTTCTGTACGGTCCTGTTCTAATGATTTGATATCTAGACACTTGCCTTCCATGTGATTTTAGTAAATAGCAGGATCATTGTTACCCTCAACCCAGAGCATCTGGGCTATTTCACCTTGACCCCAGAGCACCCATCCTCTCTTGTAGCTCTTATTTGACTTGTGTCTGTCAAAGTCATCTTCAGCCTGGGAAAACTCAAGGAAAGGCTAACAGGGAAGAGCAGATGTCTTCCAACACCAAGAGAGTGTTGGGGTGTCTGTGACATAATATTGTGCTTCTAGAGGAAATTCTGCTGTGGAGTGAGTAGTGTGGAGGGAGATGGAGGACAGTTTTTAGTGTTGAGGACAATACTTTGTATTGCATGACTGGACAGGTGGTTGTGCATCGGGATCTCATTGCAGTGGGTGCGGTGTGGCCCTAGAACACATGCACATGGCAGTTTGCAGCCCTCCTTCAGGATGAGGGAGGCAGAGAAACAGCTGAGCTACCATCAGAGTAGTAGTTTGGTGGACAGCAATGCGTAGCATGCTGTGGTTTCCGCTCACTATTGCTGTCATCGATTCCACGAGCTGTGCGAATACAATCCTAAAGACAAAAGAAGGGCCGTGTATTTTCCCTGACCACTTATGACGCATGCTTTCTCATTCTTCTCTCTGCATAGTGAATTCGCCAAAGAACGAGAGAGGGTAGAAAATCGTCGCGCTTTCCTGAAACTCCGTAGGCAGCAGCAAATTGAACGGGAACTAAACGGGTACTTGGAGTGGATCTTCAAAGCAGGTAAGGCAAGAGGTCTCATGATTTTGGTTCAGTGTGTTTTGTGGCAATTAGAGTCTGGTGATGACAGAGAGGACAAGGGCCCTAAACGTGGGGGCCATTGGGGTAACCCACGACTGGAGAGGGCCCAGCCAGCACTTGGTGGTTTTGTTGGGCTTGTTTCTATTGCAAGACATCTCAGTTTGGTTAAGCAAAAATAAAGGAGATGGGCCAACTTACGTTATTGCTGAGATCAAAGCAATTGTCTTAATACAGTATAATATAAAATGTGATACAGTGCCCAAAGTCTCCACCGTGGGGAAGCTGTTCCCTTATATGAGTCATTTATATTTTATTTACTTTCCACCACAGCTGTTTTATAAGCCTCTCTTGCTACGATGGTAAAATACACTGGAGTGTCATTTTTATGAGCTACAGAGATCACTTGCATGAAACTCACCCCAGCACATATTAACATTGCTTTATAACTATTATAACTGAACATTGCGGTTTATTGCAAGCTGTGAGCAACTTTAACAAGGACCCAAACACACTAATTTAACGAAAAATAGCATGCTTTTCTTTTCCTTTTTATCGGACAGTAAAGATTACCAATAACCTTTCTGCATTATAGAGTAGCTGAGATATATATTGACATAACCACAGTGCAATTCATTCACATAGCATCAAGAAAGCTTCTGGGGCTAATTTGCTTCCTTGCTTACTTTTCCGAAAAGCTGAAACATCTGAGTAAAGGGAAAATTAATTTCAAAACAATTGTGGAGAGAAAAAGCAGCAATGGTTTCTCAAATACATTTTCAGATGCTTTTCTAGGCAGGTCAGCTACACCCTTGTCCTTTACAAATGGGGAAACTGAGGTCCAACATTATATGGTGACTCACCTGACGTCAGCTGGTAGGCGGGTGGCAGGAGTGGTGCTCCTAGACTGTGGGCTGGCACCACACTAAAATCCATGTCATCATTCCTTGTTTTGAAATCCGTGCTGATGTTAGAGGCCTGATGTGCTAAAATGTGCTTGTGCAAGGATGTAACTGGATGGTCACAGCAACTCGCTGCAGCATTGCACGTGCGTGAGCCGTGTACCGGCCAGGGGCCAGAGTATCCTGGTACTATTCTGTGTGCGAGTGGCTCTGTGGGTTTTACAGCTCCTGTTTTATGTGCACAGCCTGGGTGCCTGTATTTGGAAGAGTGTTTTCCCATAGCTCCTGCTGCTTTGCTTCTGCTTTCCCCTCTGAAAGGTTCTGCCAGCCCATGTGGCGTGGGGACGGGGGCTCTGCCCTGCTACAGGGCTCAGGGAGCGCTGGAGGGGGCGACTGCAACACCTCCCCCTGGGGCCACTGGTCTGGGCATGAGTTTTGACAACCTGGCCAGGGAGGAAAAAGACTGAAGCGCTGAAATGTAGAATAGGAAGAAGCAGCAGCAGTTTGTATGGTGTCTCAAGCCCGTTATTTCCCATAGTGCTATGCACAGTGACAGGCGGGTGCCACTCGTATTGACGGGCTTTTATTCATTGTGACTGTTCAACAGCAACTGTCCTCAATTAGGCAACCACACTTCATCCTGTGTTTCTGTAGGATTCAAAAAAATGATCGTTCATTTTCTTTCCACTTACAATTTGTCTTCCCATTTGTTTACAGCTTTTGTGCTACTCAAATTCAAATTAATTAATGGTTTATCCAGTGGCTGAAGCAGAGTACACTGTGGCTCTCCCTTGGTTCTAGTGCCATCTTGCTTTTAAGGCTCTTGTGATTGCTCGATCTCTAAATCCTGGTCTCCCCATCAGTAAAATAAAGATGAGAATTCTCTTGCAAAGATGTGGGTTGCTTTGTTTCATTTTGGTGGCTGTTCTGCCCAGAAGAGCTGTGCAGAGGTCATTAGCTGATCTTGTCTGCAAGTTGAGGTGAAGTTCTAAACCGTACAGCCCTTCTCTGCTCCAGTTCTGCATCCCTGTGGGAATGGCTGGCTCTTCTTTTTCTGTGTTGCCAGTGCTGTATGAATGCCATATCAGTTTAGAGTGAAATGCTGTAAAATGCCCACCTTTTTATTTTGTCTAATAACAGAATAACAGAAGGTTTCTAATCTTCTAATAACAGAAGATCAGAAGGTTTTCTAGAACAGGAAAGTGTATGCAAAATAACCGAATCAGGGAATAATAAAAATATTCTGTATAAGCATTGTTGAAAATACAATAGGAATATAAAAAAGCTTCCTAGTACAGCTGAATAACGACAATAATTAAAAGCAACCTAGCAGCGTTAGTAAATCTTTGAATACAAAAGGTAGTGTGAAGGCTGACCAAAACTGAAAATCGCGTGTTTAGAATTCAGGTGCTGAAATCTGGGACTATGCCGTCAGTGGGCATTCCCCATTTCTGTTTTAGAGGCCAGGGTTTCAACTATGAAATGATCATGAGTTACTAAACTAGGTAATCAGTCTTCCTTGTCCAGGACTGCGTGTCTGCAGACTGCTTGGTTGGGGGGAACAAAACAGGCAGGGGGGGACTGGGACGGGGGATGGTCATGGGCAGTCCAGCCAGGACAGAAATCTCTTGCAGCAGCCCCGGGCACTGAGGTACAATAAGCTGTTTGCATAAAAGAGTGAGCAAAAGCTCTTGGTCTTCTGCTCCAGTGTAACTCTGGAGGGTTATGTTATTATTCATGTGAATATCTAATTGTTTTTAAATCCTTCTAACATCCTTGACCTCTTTGAATCTTGTAGCAAGGAGTTCCACATACGCTTGGTTTGGTGTTAAAACCCAAACCAACCCACCAAACAGTATGTCCTGTCCTTGATTGTAAACACGTTGCCTTTCTGCAGTGAGAACAAGAGCTCAGGAGCGTGCTTCATATTTCTCTTTATTAATTTTCTGTCTCTGATCTCTCTCTACCTTGTTTCATCTTATTTTTTCAGCTCTAAAGCACGCAGAACCAATCTGCTCAATCCTCTCGCTTCCCATGGAAAGCTCTCTAGGTTTCTAATATTTATAGTATCCTCTCTAAGCATTTTGTTTGTTCGTTTTTTCTCATTTATTTTTGATGCGAGGTAGGAAGAGTGGAAAGCTGCATTCCAGTGATTTGTAAAGTGGCATTTTAACACTTAATCTGCCTGATTTTGCTCCGTAATGTTTTACATATTCTGAGTAGCTACTGGAGCTGGAAAGGAGGTTTCCTTGTTCTCACTGCTGCTCAGGTTTTTGCCTCAAGGGCTGTAACTGGTTTAGGACCAAGGAAAGTATTTGAGTGACTAAAATCACTCCTTCATCTGTACACTACCTCCCATTGGTGAACTATGATTTTAATTTAACATTGTGCTCATTATTTATTGACCACTCTTGAGTGTCTTTTATGTTTCTCTCAGCCTTCTCTATTTGTTATTTGAATGTTATATTATCTCTTGCTGTACATATTGCTTTAAAAAGGTGGTTCAGATAAAACTTTGGGGTTGTTTGCTATCAACCCTTTCTTATACTGCAATTGTAGACTGTTTAGTCCCCCAGAAAAAAAAACAACCAAAGGGTCTTTGGTTTCTACTGCTTAAGTGCTGTCTGACTCGAGCGTGTTCCAGACCTGGTCTAATGACTTGTCTTATATTTGTGTTGTAAGAATGAAACTTCAATAGTCTGGCTCTTGACTTTTATAGTTTTCTTTTTTTCTGGTGGTACTTTTAATTTTTTTTTCTAATGGTAAAATAAGAGGATAAAAGAGAACAAAGTATTAATTAAAAGTGCTTGTGAGGTTTTCAGGTAGGTGCCTTGGCACAGCTGAAAAATTTTGGTGCCAGCTCACTATTAATAAATTGCCAGAGGTGCAGCTGTGCTTGAAACTGAAACAAACACAGCTCAGTCTGTTTTAAATGTGGATTATTTAATACTGGCAGCAGCACATCTGCTTGAGGGATCTATACCAAGGTGTTTTAGACAGTGACAACCTTAATGTGCAAATGCTTGTGTGAGTTATACTTAATACAGGAAGCCTTAATTGATGAAGTGCTTAAACAAATGGCTTCTTAACAAAGGGTTGGAGAACTAAAGGGAAGATTGTAACACAGATAATGTGCTGAAGTGCTGAATTTAAATGTGCATGACTTGAAAAAAAAAATCAACTCACGGTCTGACCAATTTCCTTAGAGTTTGAATTGACTTTCTTCACTTAGCATTATACAGAGGCCAGGTATGAGATTTCTAGCTTGACTTATATCTCAGGTGCACGTTGAAGAATGAATACATAGGGCAATCAGGAGGGTTTAAATATTTTCAAATGAGATACCAAGTGATTTCATGTAAGAGTCCCATATCATGACATCAAGTCTAAGCAAGGACAATTGTAACTTGGTAGGTTCCTCTTGAGGATGTCAAGAAGAAATGCCATCTTATATGATGTAAATCTGTGTCTTCAAATCTGTAACATTTTCAGTCTTACAAAACTAGTGCAAGTTACAGGTGGGAAGCAATGATCAATTCCTATCATTTCTTGCATCTCAGAATTCAGGCCAAAATTTCGTATGCCAGTTGCCATGTTAAGCTCATAAACATTGACTCTGGATCGTTTAGAAGTGACCTGTATGGATCACTTAGAAACAGACTTGTAATCTTAAATTTAATCTTGAAGAATAAAACCAACTGTCTGTTTTTTAGTAAATTCTTTGAAGGGAACAGCTCTGCCCACCACTAGAAGTCAGCTGATATATGTGTAAAAAGCAATGCTTTGCACTGTGTTGCTCCTCTAGGCACGAGACAGCAGTTCTGCTCCCCAAACGCCTCTTCTTCAGTTTTTTTGGCTTTTATTTTCAAATAAAAACTTCAAAAAAAACTTTCAGTTTTTTATTTGATATTCAACCAATATCAAATAAAGGCTTATGATGAGCAAACCCTGTCCTGCTCCACCTGCGGCGTGCTGGGACAGGCTCTGCTCTTCATGCCGTGTTCTCGCTGGGCTCTGTGCAAAGGCAGTAGCAAGTCAGTTTGAAATTGTGCCTGTCAGAGGAATTTTAAAGCGGTGAAGCCAAGCAATGTAATCCATGCAAATGATTTTGCCACCACGGCTTTCTCCATTAAACTCCTCAAAACCATAGCAACTTTTAGGCTGTCGTGCTGCATTTCCAACTGAGAGTGTGGAACCAGAAGTTCTCTGCACAGAGTAAAGTGCTTAGAAGCCCACAAATATTCTTTTGAGGAAGTTTCTCTTATCTTACAAGGACATGCATCGTTTTTGAAAATACTTTGCTCAGACTGGAAGTCTTTCAGTTCAGACCTAATCAAGTTGCATGTCTTTTGCATTTTAATTCTTTCCAGGTCCATCACTTTGCACAGCACTGACTCTGAGTGTTTCTTTTCTCCTGGAGTAAGCAGGCTTTGGGAATGAGTTTAACCTCTCTCTTCCAGTTCACTGTAACTTGAATGCCATTCCTTGAGATGACAAAGGTTTATGAACCTCAGGTTTCAGCTTTCTGTAGAAGGAAGAGAGCAACAAGCCCCTTGATACCGCTGCGAAAAGGCACCTACATAGATGAAAGAGAGCAGCAACGCGTGCGGGATGGCAGGGGAGGATGACTGCCGGGAAGACAAATGACAGTTCCCTGTGAGAGAGTGACGACTTCTTCGAAGGGCTGCATTTTTACTCATTTTTTCTGTTTAACAAGTCTGAAGCTTCAATGGTTAAATTCAGTTGTTCTTCTTTTCTTCTAACCTCTTTTGCCTGTTGAACGTCAGTCATTTCCTGGAATCCGCTCTTGAGCCCACAATGTTCTGTCTCCCCATGCCAAGGGGAGAGGGGGCACCGTGTTTCTCTGCTGCTTTGCCTGTGTTGTTCAGCTTGCCAGTCCCTCAGTATAAGGTTTGCCTTTATTTCCAGTCCTGTAACATGCTGTGTGTTGTCAGTACTTAATGACCAGCAATTAATCTTACTGCTGAAACACCTCTTACTCTGATGTCCTAGCAAAGCCCCTGTGCGTTCGTTTGGAGGCGAGGAGTTGCTGGTCTGATACTGTCTGTGTGAATATTGCTTCTTCTACTGCAGGGGCACTGTTGTTTGGAGGTTTTTCAAGCATCCTAATTATCTTCTTCCAGTCTCTGTGTTACAGTGATGACTAAAGGCAATACAACTTCTGATCCTCTGCTTAGGATGCTGTATGGTTAAAAAAACCCAAACCCTCAAAACAGCCTAGCAATGATGAGTAGCCTGCTGAGCTGTCTTTTTAGCTGGCTTTAAAAACTGTGTGAAGCCCCACTAGAGTAAAGGTGGTCCCTTGGTGTCCCAGAGGATACAAGACAAGACAGGGAGTGACTGTCAAGGGGGAGAACTGGGGAGCGGTGGTGAAGTCAGGCTTGAGGGAATTGCACTCGTGAAACCTGGCTTTTGTTTATTTTAAGGGAACAGTAAAACCGAGCCTTGGTGAGATACGTCTATGGATGGAGATATGTTTTGGCACCAGCTCGGTGCCCTGAATTTGGGGCGCGTTTGCAGAGGTGTCTCGAAAGAGCATGTACTTTGTAGGTGAAAATATGTTGATAACAAATTGTCACACCTTAGAAATTCAGGTCCCACTGGCATTTATCAATCTGGTTTCTGAAACCTCAGTACGGCTAAACTCCTCACCCATCTGACTTGGGGGGGCACAGGAGCATCAGATGGCATTATCACACCGTGGCAAATCGCGATGGTTATGTGTCCATACAGTTCACAGGTCACCTCTGGGGACTCAGGATTGTTCCTCCCCTGCTGCCCAAAGGACAGCGGAGCGTCAGCACAAATTGTTACAGGAACGTGCGGAACAAGAGGCCGCTTAGACATGGGCAAAGAAGAATTTCTTTTTCCTACTCTGAGATCGTTGAAAGGAACCGGTACCATGATTCTCCTCCTGCACTGACACAAATCAAGTGCAGAACAGAGCTTCCATCTAAGTGAACAGGCTTTCTTTCCTGGAGTCTTCTAATTTTTTTAACAAGACATGACTGAAACCAGCACACCTCCGAGCACGAACTGGGAAGCGTGCTGGCTCTTGCCGAGACCTTCCTCCCACAGACGCGGCTCTTACGCTGCGCTCGCCCGTAAGAAGAAGCCCCAGAAGAACAGCCGCCTGCCTTCTGACCTTTGCTAGCTCATTATTTTCATTGCTCACCACTTGCGTGGCAGTGTGTCCATGCCCTGCAGTAGCTTGTATTAGTCTATTTAATTACCAAACACTCTCTAAAAGTCAGCTTTTCGTTCTCGGAGTGGCAGAACTGCTCCTCTGGGAAGTGTTCGCCTTCCCGTGCTTGCTCTTTGTTGTAAGACCCAAATGTGCACTCCACTTCAAATGGTTTTGCGTTTTCACTGCAATGTGCTAGTATGTTGCATAGGAAAAAACCACATCTGCATTATGTAGAGGAGCATGAAATGGAGAACCCCAAAACACTGATGGCAGAACTAACCCCTGGAGCCAGGAGTGCAGAAACATCTGCATGGCACTATCGACTTTACTGGTACTAGGTGCTAGACTCATTTTTATGCAGAGTTCTGTGGCAGCAATATGGGTATATAACCTTCAGATACGACATAAAGCTTTTAAAATCACACTCCATGAGCAATGTAGGCTTTAAGAAAAATCTGTATAAAATGTCCACTGTAGTAGCATCTCAAGCTTATGCTTGTTCCAACGCAGGTTTGCTTTGTGTTTCACGTTTACAGGCCTTTGTTCAGCTGCCTTTGGGAAGGGGTCTCCATATCTAAACCTCCCTTCTATGTGTTTTAGGGCAGTCATATTCACCGCTAATTGCCATTTAACTCCTTCCATATTTTTAGCACCCAAATACCAGTACGGCTTTTCCCTAGGCAAGACTTCAGAAGAACCTTTTGGTTTCTGAGGGGCCGGTTTGAGAGAGAAATCTCTTGAGCTGTCTAAAAAAGCTCATTTCACTTTTCTAACCTGTCTTAAAGAGCCTCAGAAAGCACCTGGATTGTATTGGCTTATGGGCTTTTGGAAGGATTTCATGCCTTTTAAAGTGCAGATTTTTAGCTCAACTGACATTTGTAACCCTCTAGCAACTCTCCTTTCCTCTGTGCCTCTGGTGCACTAGTTTGCACTTTCTTATTTTGTTCTCCTCTGCTTGGGTTTCCAGTCTTCCCTAGTCCTGGATATTATTTTTCAGCCTTCTCAATTTGCTCTGTTATTAATGTATCATTCGCTCTCTCCCCCCAATGATTAATAAAGAGATTATATAAGGCTTGTGTGGTAGTGCTGATCCCTCTAGTATACTAGACAGCTTTCAACTACACGCTTTGATGTTTGGCCTGTGTTTTTTTGGTTTGTGGGTGGGTTTTTTTTTTTTAATAATTTTTTTTTTAGTTAGCCTTCCATCTAGTCTGGTTTAAATGGACTTTAAAGCAAAATTTTGTGGGAACTCAGTGTCAGATGTTTTAGTAAGATCCCAATTTTACATTTGTAATTTAAATTATATTTGTGCCAAACGTGAAAAAAAATGTCATTTATAATATTACAAGGAAGTGTACAGTTTACCAGCTGCCAACTCAATGTTTTGTTTCCTTTAGGTTGTCCTTTAGAAAACCATTACCAAATTTTACAGCAGCAAGGTCAGATCTGTGGCTCAGACTGTATGAGCTGTATGGTTTCGATATTGGTGCAGTGTGGTGTGTACTGCAAATTGACCTGGCTGCTAACATTTTTATTGTGAAACCTTAGGAAATTTGGTTGCTTTTCATGCAGATAAAAATGAGTCAGTTTGGGGGGGTTGAATTTTTCAGTGTTTTTTGAATTCTTTTCTCGTAGGAAGGTATAAACTTGTATTTTGGAGATGAGTTACACAGGAATAGAAAATGAATGGTGGTGTTCTTGTGTGAGCTGTGCTAGCCAGAACTCCCCCATGGAAACTTTGCTGTGGATTTTATTTGGACAAGGGTTTGATGCAGTGGCTCTTTGGTGACATACTGTCTCCTGCAATGTGGTAGCCATCCCTGCTTGTGTTACCCTGTGCCATGACACAGATCTGTTCCCAACGGGCTGAGTCCTGGTCTTATTGATGGAGACAGAAGAACAGCAATGGGTGTAAAGCATCTACCACTTCTCAGTGTCTCCAGTGTGGCAGGGCATGAGGGACCATCCTCTGGCTTGTGGAGACCTGTGGTCTTACTTGGGTCAGAAGGAAGGTTCTTGGTCTCCAGAAGTCTCTTGGGGACGATAGCTGGGTAAAGAAATGAGTGGGTTGTTGGGGGTGAGCAGGGAAATCATGGAGGAATTGCTACAGTCTTCCAACGGTTTGTCTGGCCTCCTCCCCCTGTGGAAGAGGGGCACAGGGTACAAAATATGGTTGTCATCCATCCCTTCTTCCGCAGGCTTGGTATAACTGGTGGCACAATGGGGTAATGCTAGTGGCAGCTGGTTTTAGAGCGAGGATGCGCTAAATGTGAAATTGAATCTTGCTGGTTTACCTTTTACAGAGGAGGTCATGCTGGCGGAGGAAGACAAGAATGCAGAAGAGAAATCTCCTCTGGACGGTAGGTCGTTCTGCTGTGCAGTTTTCCTCCTGTGATACGTGAGAGGTTCACCTGCTGTACGCTGCCGTGGCTTTCCGTTGTAACCAGCAAGGTGTGAGGAACATGCTCTTTTGCATGCACTTGGCATAAGCTGGGCTAAAGAGTCCCTTTTCCCGTATCGGGTCTGTTTGAGGTTGCAGGTGGATGATGAGCAGTTACATGACACCGCTCTGGGATGGGGATCTGCCCTTGGGGTCGGTCGGTCCTTAGGCTGCCTGTGGGACCGGCAGCGTGATGGGGACGCCCGCCAGCCTCTGCCGAGCGTGGCTGGCTGTGTCTACGCGCAGGTTGTGGCGGGGGTAGGCTGCAGAGCGGATGCCAGAAGAGAAATGCATTGACTGAGAGAAGGCAGGGCTCCAAACCGAGGTTTCCAAATGGATTTGACAGAGACTAAGACCCCTGTTACTTGTAAGCAGTAAGACATAACAGGGTGTGGTGATCCTACCTTCCGACGTGTGACCCTAGCACTGCAGGACGGCTGGAGGTACCGAGCTTTGGATGCAGGTGCAGCGGGGCCATGGGGACTGCTCTCCCTGTGCCTCCAGACCGATGAGCTCTTAGGATGCAACAGCCAGTCAAAGTTCAGTTAAAGATTCTTCCCTCTCCCTTTTCTGACCATCTTTCGTCCTCCCATGTCTCCTCCTTTCCCCTCCCCTCCCTTTCCCTCCTCTTTTTTTTTCTCCTCCCATTCACTGTCAGGGAGGGCCGCCTCGGAAGGGCCGATTCAACAAGGCACGGCACCGGCAGAGACTAGCAGCGGCAGCAGCTACAACAGTGAGTGGATTGCAAATCACCAGGGGCTTAGGCGGCACAGCGGGGCAGTGCTTCTCCCCCCGCAGCCCCACGTGCCCAGGTCACCGGTGACATTTCCTGGCTGGTTCTGCACCTTGCTGGGAGCCACACGGCTCCTTGGGCTATCAGGTGCCCAGCTGCTGGTCCACCTTGGCCAGCCTGGTGACCTGCGCTCGGGGGGGGGCTCGGGGGTGGAAGAGCTGGGGCTGCAGAAGGTCAGGGCTGAGGTATGCTTGGAAAATCTTCGTGTGGGTGCGTGGGTGTGTGTGCGCTGGGGAAGTTTGTCCGGCACGTGGGTGCAGACAGGGCTGTTAGTCTCAAGGTGGAACGAGTGTCTGGAAGAGTAGTCTGAAAAGTTGAGTGGTGGAAGCAAACTCGAGGTGGGGACAGGCCACGGAGTAAAGACCCAGGTACACTAAGGCTCCCTCTATGCTAGTAAGCTAAAGGAGCCCAGCGATGTCCCCAACTTTGAAGGCAACTGTTATGGAGCAGCCCACATCTATGCTGGTAAATTATCTTAGTCCCCAAAACAGAGGGGCATTGCACCCAAGGTGCCTGTAGAGGTGGCACGACCTAATTGCTAAACACATGCAGGAGTTATTTGGGAGAGAAGATAAAGGAGAAGGTGCTCAATTCATGCTAGGGAGTGTTGTAAAATTTTACTCCCAGGGCTGGTTATGTTCCAGTGCTGGGGTTGGCCCTAGCCATGCTGGAGTGTACTGGGACAGATGCAGCCTGAAGGACCCAAAAGCTGGTATCGCTGGGACTGAGGATCCAGCCTACTGCTGGGTGGGGAAGGAAAGAGCAAAAGTGGTTATTTGCAAAAAATTGGATCCAGCTCACAGGTTCAGAGCCTCTTCTCTTTGAGCCTCTTCGAACCTGGGTGATGATCTGGGAGTTTCTTTGAAGTGACAAAGGCACTAACTCTTGCCTTAGCTGCGGAGGAAGAAGCGCATCCGTTTCTCTGTCAGGGCAGGGACATTTGTGTCGAGTGAGGGGATGTTCTGGTAGGAACCTGCCCCCAGGGTAGTCGCTGCAGAGTGAGTGGGTTTGCTGTGTGTGCCTACTGAACAGTATGTATCACCACACCGTGGGGTGTCTTACTGCTGATAGAAAATGGTGCTTAGTTACTGTATGTCTTGAAGCTGTTACCAAACTGTATCAACATATTTTTTTCTGCTAGTTCTCAAGGTTTTGCAGGTAGGTGGTCATGGGACCAGCATCCACGCTGTTCCTGCGTTACCCCTTGCACACTGGGTGAACAGTGCACAACTCTCCGAGCCTTAGGCTATAGTTCTCTTTCCCTGTTGAGTAAAACGGTGTAGCGATGTTTGCCCTCCCCACAAAAGATGCTATTGGACAAAGTGTGTTTTCAAAGAGTTATGACATCCCCAGGGGGAAGGAATTGTACACTGGGTGCTATTAAGGGTATGTTCACTGATCTGTGGCAGTTGCTTTCGACATAGCATTTCTGCTCCTTAAGGCATTGTTCTGTGGTAAACTGTACCCGAGCACCGTGAACGCTAACTTCTTAATGGTGCACGCTGTAAACAGCATTAATGTTTTAATGGCTAGAAGCACTCATAACCCACTGGGGCTCAGAAAGGTTCAGTGACCCTGCCCAGCCTTTCTGCTGTGCTAGAAGGTCCAGCAGCTGCAGTGACTCCCCCCCTCTCCTGCATCTGTGGGGTGACATGGAAGCCTGCAGACCTGTGCTTGGCAAACCTTCGAGATCTGGAAGGTCAAATAAATAAGCGACCATGGCGTGGAAGCATACAGAGGCCCTGCGAGGTTGTAGGTTGTCTAATTTGCTCCAGCTTCCCTTTGTGTGAGAGCTTGAAGCTGGCACTGGGAAGTAAACGCTGGCCCTGGAGAGTGAAGGGAGGGGGAGAGAGAATCCACTCTGAATGCTCACAGGGCATTTTCTCTTTAATTTGCACACAGTGTTGAAAAGAGCTGCAATAAAGAAGAGCAAAAATGACCTGATTCATGCTGAAGAAGGTGAGGACCATTTCACAGACATTTGCTCCGTGGGTGAGTACTGGCTTCGCATCCCCTGAGGTTTAGATCTCCACCTAAACGCGGTCATGCCATGTTTCCTCTGAGCGGCTCCTTTGCTCCAGAAGCTGCGGTTTCAAGAAGGAGAATGATCACTGCTCCTGCAGCAGCGCTCTACTTCCCAAAGCTTCGCAGCTTCACCCGCTCCCCCCCACTGCCCTGCTCAGCTGTTGCATGCTGCACCCTTTAAAAGAGCCCTGCCAAAATGCTTGGAGAATCTGTGCTGTGTTGGACCAGACTGCAATTCTGCCTGGAACATGCTCATTTGTGCTAATGAAACCCAAATATGTCAAACGATACTGCTAAGCCCCATCTGTTGAAGGGAGGAGAGGCAGTGGACACAGTCACATCTGCCACCGATGCACAACATGTGGTTTTGCAGCCTTTGCCATGTGAATGGCTGCTGGGAAATGCCGGGCAGTAGCCCTTATGCTCTCATTCTTGCCTTAGAAGAAGATCTTAAAGCAATTCTCTTCATTTTTAAAGCCAAATGTGGAGATACACACCTGTGCGCATGCAATTACCCCCGTGCCTCTGATGCAGAGAGTGGCATCCCGCATAGGGTAGCATTGATGGTGCGAATTTGGCGTCTTCAGCCCTGGAGAGTAAGACCCTGTCAGGCTACAGAGTTCCTGCCTGTTCAGCAGTTAGCAGGGAGCTAGTTCCCTCCTGAGATGCCAGGTGGAGAGGCAGGAGACAGGTCTGGGGTGTGCAAGGGGAGGCAGGCTCTGAGTGTGCAGCATCTCATCTGTGGGGAGCTGTTTGGACATCAGCAGAAAGAACTTTCAGTCGTGGGCTGTTACTTGCTGGCTGGGGAGACATCTTCCTGACTACTTTGGAGTTAGCTATTTTGCTTATTCCTCTCCCTGTTGTTTGAGTCTGTATTTTGTTTTGCTGCTGAAGCAGCAGATGTTCTCATTAACTTCCAAAGAAATGTCTTGGCACCCCAGTTACCATGAAGCAGCAAATCCTGGATGCATAAGAGTAGCAGCACAAACAGTACATTGGAGAGCACATGTCCATATAGGCTTGCGAGCATGAGTGCTTCAAATGCACTTTGGAAACTTGGCATTAACGTTTTAAGAGATTACAGCTGCTGCTGGATTCCCCATCCCACCCCCCACCCCCCCTTTAAATGAAGACCTGGTTGCAGGAAATGAATGTTGCTGAGCATGTTACTGACACCATCACCCACTGTCGAACTGCCACAGTCCCCCAGGCTGAGCAGACTGCAGGTTTTGTGGCTATAAACTGCTGACACTTCTATGAGAGGTTTGTTGCTGAAAGAGGGCAAAAATGCAGCAACCGTCCGCATTTTTGTTTCAGTTTGGTTTATTCTGAGCAGCTCGGATCCCTGCATGGATAACGAGGAATGGTCATTTCTGAAACATTTGTTCGTGGTTGCAATAATTATGAGATCTTTGTATTCACATCCAAGTCCCTCCAGGCTCTGGGCACCCATGCCACGCAAACAGATCTTTGAATTCAGCGTTTCAGGTGGCAACGGATGACGGAGCATCTGGACTCGTGGATAATCTGATGCGGAGCTGGAAACTGTCTCAGGAGCATATGGCAGGGAAAATAACAGCAGTGCTTTCCACCTTCTGCAAGTGGTTCACCCACTTGGGAAAAGTGTTTTTGATTTTGATTCATGGAACAAGGCAGAAAAGAAGAGATGGATACAGCAGATACTTCTGCAAGCTCCTGAAAAGGCTGAAACTGTGCATAACACAAACAGTCAGATCATATGGGCAATTACGCATAAAGAATATGTTTTTGAGAAAAGGTTTTTTTGGATGATTTTCTATAATGTCTTGTTGATGGGAGCGTAAGGAGCACGGAAGAACTAGCAGTATAATTACTGAGTGCAACACGAAGATGCAGACCAGAGTGGTAAAGACTTTGACAGGTCTCTTGCTGGCCGTTGACTGAATACGTTGCACTTTAATTCAAACACAAGTACCTCAATGAGCCTTCTAATTGCATTATAAAGCTCTACAGTGGTAAACACTTCCCAGTGTGTTCTCTGGAGTTGTTCTTAACAGTTATTCTTTTCTTTCCTCCTACCTCTTAGCCTTTCTTTCTGCACTAATAAGCGTGCAGCAGTAGGTTCTGGCTCCTTCTGGCTTCCCACCCTCTACGCTGCACCAGACATGGGACACTGTCTTGATTGTCAGACAGTGAAGCCTGGAGAAGTGGATGTTTCCTATGTTAGACCAGTTTAAATACTGCTGGTTGTCTTTTTTGGAAGATCAGTAGAGAGGGGATCAAAGGGCAGCAGACTATTCCCATGCAAACCTGAGGGTATAGACTGGCTTGAATATCTGAGATCTCTTTACCTGCCAACAGTGTTATGGTATGGTGCAGCCTGCATCTTTACCTGTAGTTCATTTTGTTGTCTTAAAGCAAGAGATGAACACTAAGGGGTTTATTGATTTATTTTTTACACTGCCAAAGGAAGGATAATCAAATTAACAGAACAACAGCACACCAAGGTTTTCTGCAAGGAGTTTGTTCAAAGCCTGGCCAGGGCCAGCTCTGCCTTTGGCATATTGGTGGATGGCCAGAAATGTGAGATGGAGCAGAGAGCTTGCTTTCTGGTGGGGAGATGGTGCGGCACGCTTTCGTGTGGCGGTGAGGCTTGGAGAACCCATTGCTGTCACATCTGGATGCTTCATCCTTTCTATGGGTGCTGCGTTTGATGTTACTGTAGGATGAAACAGGGTGAGATTCCCACCCCTTCCAAGTGTTGAAATGTAAGTGAGCGCACTCAAAAATTTGGCTGCTGCAGCCAGAACACTTTGTTCATGTTAAGTCAGCCATCTCCAACGACAGCCAGTGCAAGTCATCTGCTCTGATGGTGCTTGCTCCAAGACAGGACGGCGTGTGTCCTGGTCAGCCCTACCCCCCGGGAGGCTCCGTCCCACAACGGGGAAGGGTAATAACATATTATCTTGCCACAAACCATCTGGAAACAAGTTTGCTAGCCATTTCAGAGGGGTGCCAGCACAGCGTGAAACAGGTAGTGGACAGCCTGCAACAATCACGATTTTCCATGCTTGCAACGGTGTCTGTGGCTGTTGCAGAAGAACTCCAACAGATGCCTGTGTTTATTACTAACGTGTGCTGATGTCTCCTGCCTCCGCACTGGCCGGAGATTGCCTTTTCATCATTCGTCTGAACCGTGCCTGCTACCACAGGGGGAGAGCTTACGTTAGAAATCATTCCTTCCATCAGCTTCCTATGGTTAAAAGTATTTGACTCTTTTCCAGGGTTTCAGACTAGAGTTGAAATGTAGCTGATATAGGCAGAATTGATACAAATGAGTAGCTGTGCCCAAAGTACGATGCGTGGAGGCAGGTTGAGCCCTCTGCTGTAGAAATACATGAAGTTAGAGAGTAAAATAAGGAGACTTTGCCCTATTCAGTCCTAAGGGCTGGGTCTTTGCCTGGTTCTTGGAGCAGGGGAAATAGGGACCAGCTTTCCTGTTGCCAGCTACCCGGCTCTGAGGGGATGTGCTCCACACCACGAGCAGAAACACCACTGTGCCTGGTACTTTCTGTCCTTCCAGTCAACCAGGAACCCAAAAGTTATGAGTTAAACTGAGACAACCAAGATTGCTCCAGAGGGTTGAAAGCCCAGTTTCTTTAGATGGTGGAGCTGGACATTCATTCATGAAGTCTTAAAATCCCAGCCTTCATTCCTCATGATGTCATTGCAAGCAAGATGCCCTTGCTCAGCCCATAGTCAATGTGCCCAGCTTTCTGCTCAGCCGTGTTTCTGGCGCGTGGCAGAGGGTCTCTGTGCCCAGGAACATCTTCCAGCCTTTCACCTGCCAGGATGTGGTGTGGTGACTCTTCTTTCTGTCCCAGGGTCTCCTTTTGCCCGTGCCAGTTTGAAGAGTGGGAAGAATGAGAGCTCGTCTTACTTCAGGAGAAAAGAGAAAATGTTCCGGTTCTTCATTCGGCGCATGGTGAAAGCTCAGAGCTTCTACTGGATTGTCCTCTGCGTGGTGGCCCTCAACACGCTCTGCGTCGCGATGGTGCACTACGACCAGCCGGAGAAGCTCACCACTGCGCTGTGTGAGTACTGGGGACTCCACCTCTCCCCTAATGAGGTCTTGCATTTTTGAGCGTGCTGAGCACTGCAGTCACATCCCCATGTGGTCGGTTTTTGGCTTCCTAAGCCTCCCTGAGAGGAGATAATGAGTGGTTCTACTAATTCAAGTGTAATTGTGTCACACAATTCTGAAAAAATCCTCCAGGACATAATACTGGTTTGAGATGGGAATGTTATCCTAAATGTTATCTGAAACTTCAGATTCAACCACATTTAAATCTTGTAATGTGGCAGGATTTGTTCTGTAGCAGGCTTCATTGAAGGAGGGGGAACGGCTCCCCATGGGGGTAAAGGCAGGTTTCTCTGTCTAATCAGCATCTGCCCAAAGAACTGCAGAATTCATGCCACTTTGCAGCTGGTCTGCATCCATGGCTGTGGTTGACGTTGACTCAATGTGAGGAGCCCACCAAAGCCACTCTATTACTCTCCTCAAATAGATGGGAGAGAAAATGTAATGAAAAGCTCATGGGCTGAGATAAGGACAGGGGGAGATCACTCTGCAATTACTGTTACAGGCAAAACAGACTCAAATTGGGGAAATTAATTTATTACTATTCAAATCAGAGCAGCATAATGAGAACTAAAATCAAAAATTAAAAATACCTTCCCCCCACCCCTCCCTTCTTCCTGGGCTCAACTTCACTCCTGATTTCTCTGCCTCCTTCTTCCGAGCAGTGCAGTGGGAGGGGGAACGGGGCTGTGGTCAGTTCATCACACGCTGTCTCTGCTGCTCCTTCCTCCTCACGCTCTTCCCGTTCTCCAGCCTGGTTCCCTCCAATGGGTGCAGCATCCCAGGCCCAGCCTGCCCCAGCCGGGGTCTCCGCAGGGTCTCTATTCTGGGCTCTTCTCCATGAGGCCACAGGTCCTGCCAGGAGCTGCTCCAGCGTGGGCTGCCCATGGGTCACAGCCTCCTCTGGGCATCCCCTGCCCTGGCGTGGGACCCTCCAGGGGCTGCCGGTGGGGATGGGCTCCACCACGGGCTCCATGGGCTGGAGGCACAGCCTGCCTCATGGTAGGCTGCACCATGGGCTGCTGGGGAATCTCTGTCCTGGTGCCTACAGCCCCTCCTGCCCTGACCTGGGGGGCTGCAGAGCTGCTGCTCTCGCATATTCTCACTCCTTCCTCCAGCTGCAATTGTTGCACAGATTTTCCTTTCCCCTTCTTAAATACATTATCCCCAAGGTGCTACCACCATCACTGATGGGCTCAGCTTTGGCCAGTGGTGGGTCCCTCTTGGAGCCAGCTGGCCTGGGCTCCGTTGGACATGGGGGAAGCTTCTAGCAGCTTCTCACAGAAGCCACCCCTGTAGCCCCCCACTAACAAAGCCCTGCCACACAAACCCATTACAATGGGTGATTTCTGCTGTGGATATGCTTAAAGCTCTGATGTCCCTGGGATAACAACATGTGCATGGGCAGTGCTACCCGGGAGGACCAGCTGTCTGTCTGTCTGTGCTTATGGAATTACACACTAATTCACTACAGCTGTAGCAACTATTGTCATATTCTTTAAAAGATTGCAACTTTCCAGAAGGTCTTTTTTGATAATCATGCCTTCCCTTACTAATGGTGTGTGATTAGATTGGATAGATGTCACGATGCCCTTCTGCAAAAGTATGTACAACAGTAATAAAAGTAATACCATTCAGAAGATAATACTATGTTTCTGCAAAAGCTTTTATTTTAGCTTGGTTCCTGTGATCACCTATGCGTTTAGGCTTCAGATAGCCTGTAAGTGCTTTTGAAGTCTGATTTTTATTTTTTAATTGCATATTGTTTTGTCCTATGATGAATAATAAATAGAAGCAGCTTTCTGCAGCTGGAGCCTTTACACATCACAGGGTTACACTGAGGTTTCAGACTTGCTCACGAAGCCTGGGGTTTTTTTTAAAAAAAGTGGAAGGTGAGGGCCAGAGCTTCTTTGTTTAATGAAGGTGATAGGTTATGACTCCTAGAGCTGGAAAACTTGTAGAAATTGGTACAGTCAGAATGTGGTGACACTGAAAATGGGACACTGCAAGTTTTTCCTTCTGAAAGGAAGGGATGGAGAGTTTGTTTCTGGAAGATGGAGCCATTGCGTTGGCTACTTCCGACTCTATAAAATGACCAGGAACAAATCTCGTGTTTAGCACCTGATGTTCAGATGTGGCTAGTTCAAAATTTTTCAAATGAAACTTCTGAAGCAAGTGAACAGAGGGCTAGGAATAAACCCTTCAATATTTCAAACAGTCTAACCTAATAATTTTGGCTTAGATCTTTAAAGATACTTATCTACCTAATTTTCCTTGATTTCTGTGTAAGTTAGATACTTAAATATTTCTGGCCCCAGATTCTCAGGTCTTACCTTATTATAAGAAAGCAAACTTTTGAAGGGTTTTCTTTTTGTTGGTGTGGTGGTTTTTTGGGGGTTTTTTTGGTAGACTAAAAAGGTCAAGAATACTAGCTGCTCTGACTTCAAAGAACTCCCTATTAATATTTGCTGAAATATTTAATACTACCAGGTAACTGGAGGTGTAATAAGTGATGCATAAGAAAGAAACTTCTTTCAACTCTGGGTTTTTTTTGGTTGTGAGTTTTTTGTTGGTTTTTTCCCCCTCCAAGATTTAGACTGAAAAGAGAGACTGACTACATGGAGAAGTCAGTCTTACTTTATTAATTTCCTAAATTTAATAGAGGAAATAATAAGCTAGGTTGGCAGAGTAATTAGAAGTTCGAGGCTTAGGACTTCCTCTTGAATTAGGACTAAATGGCTAGAAAGAAAAACTCAAAATAAGACTCAGATTCACAAACCCACTTTCGGGAACACCTTATGCAGTAACTTTTCAAAGAGAACATAAAGAAATCCATGAGCCAGCAGCTTCTACTGAATGTTCATATGAGAGCTGGAAGAGATGTTTCTGTTGATTAGGATTAAAAGGACACCTGAAGGTGGGAAACATTTCTAGGAGAGAAGCCACAAATTAGGCTCCCAGCTTGCCTCAGCTGAAGACAAAACTTAGGGAAGGTTGAATTTGTGCTGTGCCTGGGATCAGGGATTGGGATGGATCTTTCTTTCAGGAGCTCTGCGTGTGTCTGTAATGCCGTATTGTGAATTAGTTTCAGAAGCACTTGGGTGGCATACTTTAATTTGTTGGTGCTAGGGTACAACCTAGCTAAGAATAAGTGATCCCATTGACTTATGTTTAATGGATAAATCAGAAAAGCACCAAGGAGCTGTGTTCTCAGGAGTTAAATCCTCAGCATCCTCCCAGCCATAGGTACTGTACTGTGTCTCATCTGCCCTTGATATGTCTTTGCATCGTTGCGCTGCCATTTACTCATAAGGCTTGAGTGTCCTTTGTCAACAAGGAAACACCTGTCCAGGTGAACCAATTCCTTAGATTCACTAGAAGAAATCATAGTGGCTACAGATAAGCACTGCTAGAAACAACACTGTAAGTATTAAGGTGCAACACAGAGATGGGTGACAGACAAAACCAGAATATCTGAGGATTCACATGATGTTCTCATGTAGGCATAAGCATTGGGTCTTTAAATGGAGTACAAAATTAGCCACTGTGATATAGAGAATAAAAACCCGAGATGCAGAATGAATGGTTGTCATGGAAATTCTAAGATACTCTAGGTAACTTTCTCTTGTGGTTTTTTGTTTTGTTTTTGTTTGTTTGGGGTTGGTTTTGTTTGTTTTTTTCCAAGATAGTTTTCTCCAAGACAAGAAGCAGAGGTGCCATGGGTTCATTCTGGCAAGGATTATCTCTGGTCTGTCCTGCGGCATAGTGTAATGGAAACTCTGGAGAGAAACCTATTTTAATAAAATTTTAGAACAAAAAGCTTTGAGAATTGTCCATTGGAAAAGCTCAAAAGTTCAGCCTCTTAAATTAAATTCTCTTCAGACCTTCCCAGCTTTTCGGGATGATGAGCTGTAGTATTGTATTCACACCTCTCTTTGCATTGGTAATGACCTAAAGTTTCTGCCTGCTTTCCTGAAGGATGCCATAGTTTTCATAGCATCATTTTCCCTACTAATCTAAAGTTGAATCTTGAATGCAGGGAATATTTTACCCCTTAAGGTACGTGGGACTTTGCGTGGACTAACTGGTTGTTTTGTTACTGCAATCATGGTTAGACTGGACTTGCAGCCTGTTTCTCCCGTGTGTACTAAGCTGCAGCCAGCCTGGTTAACCCTGCAGTAAACGCATTTGTGAGGGAACCCAGCTGTGGTTGAGCCCTCCAGGAGTGCTCCTTGAAAGCCCTGTTCCACCCAAGGTCTGTGCACAAATCCATTAGGTATAGGCAGAACAAGATATCACAAAACGAGGGGATTTTAAACAGCTCCTGGAAATACTTAGCAAAATCCTTTAACTGTAAGAGTGACAGGTTTAAAAATGGCTTTTAAGTTAATCCATGATGAGTGAACTTTGCTGCAGAGGGGTAGGACTTGGCTAGTCTGATGTAGAGCAAGAGAGAAATAGCCAATTCTAATTATGTTGTTTCATGGAAGGTGCTTAGAAATGAACTGATGAGGAGTTTTGTGACCTGCAGCAGCAGGAGAGGAGTGTGGTAAAGTCTTGGGAGGATCCACTAAACCCTGGAACTCTACCCAGGCACCTCTAATTCAATTATACCTGTCCCTCTGGGGAAAAGTTTAATTACATTACAAATTAATTTTGCTTAAAGAACAATTGGTAAAAGCCTACGGGTCTGCATTGATTTATTTTCCCCTTGGTCTTTTCTTTTAACTTTTTTGTTCTTGATTCATTCTGATTAGCTTTCTGCTTGACTCTCCATATTGCTGCAACTGCTTTAGAAAGGGAACTGTAGGAGCTCTAGAAAAGGGCTTGGGTTTTCTTTAGTCTTACTGAAAGAGCTGATTAGAAATTCTTTGAATTCTTGTGGTGTGATGAATAACAGGACATACTTTATGCCCCTTTAATTATCCTCAAATTAGGTCAGAGATTTTCCCTCTCCGTATGGAAAGGACTCCAGCGCCGAACTGCAATAGGAGTTTTCTGGTAGGGCACCTGGACACATGGCATGTTCTGCTCACTGAAGCATGGACCTTCAGTTAAATAAATTGCAGCTCCCTATAAATGTATAATTTTCATGCTGCTAACCAGGACTGTCACTTGTTTGTGCTAATTTCCACCGTTGCCAGTATTCTCCGAAAGAAGATACCTCTGTCAGAAGACAATTCCACTGTAGCCTAGAAGAGCATCACTGAGATCTAGTAGCAGCAAAGATGCACCTTCAACTGAAGGCAGCAAACCAATGAAATCTGTAAGGTGGGCCCACGTTGGAGGTACAAAATTAAGGGATTTGCAAAGGACTGTGTCCTTTTGAAATATGTGCTTCAGCTTGAGCAGAACTTGCAAGGCTGATGTGGAAACGGCAGAATGTGTTTGTGTGCTCCGTGGTATGCAGGAGGCCAGCAGAGGTGGTGGTGGTGGGGGTCTCCTCTTCCTCTGGCTAAAGCTGTGGAAGAAGGCTGGAACCAGAGCAATCTGGCCTCCATGGGGTGGGCTTTAGGGACCATGGTGAGAAGGTTTTAGGACTAGATCAGTAAGCTTTCACCTGGTGCCTGCTCATTGGGTTTCCCTTCCCCTGTGGCTGCCCTTCATGAAGCAGTGCTCTCTCCAGCTAACACTACGGTGATCCATAACTTGCTCCTAAATTTATATCTGTCTAAAACCATGACTGAGAATGTCTCCTTTCTGAGAAATACAATATTTGGAAACAGTATTTTAGCCATTATGGCCTGAGAATGTCTTCCCTGTCTGCTGTGCAATACTGAACCATATGTTTGGTGCAATTAGACCTTTTTTGATGATGTTGTGTTTGCCTTTGAAGTAGATAGCCGGCTCCCTCTGGATATAAACAGGCAGCACTTGCAACTGCGAGGAAAAGGCTTTCTGAAACGAGCATATTTATTTATGTCTGCTGAATGTTTCACGTCTGCTTTGTCAAGTTGTACTCTGCTGAGGTTCTCCTCCTGGCTGGTTTAATGTGCAAGGAGGATGAGGAGAGGAAACCAAAGTGTCAGGCTTGGCACCTGCTCCTAATGTCATTGGACTTGGAGATGGAGCAGAAATGGACTTAATCCATGAATGATTGACAAAAAAGAGCTGCTAACTATCTAATTCAAACATATGGGGCAAAAAAGATGCTAGCATGGCCTTTGCCAATAGCACAAATTTGAAATTAAATAAGAGTATTTGTATCAAACTTTTTTCCTTAAATCACATTACAAAATGCTTCTGCTTAAAGCAGATTAAATTACATATGGGGTCTGAATACCAGGAGGTCCAAACAGTGAAATTGCATTTTCAATTATATAGGCGGGGCCATGTCAGAAGAAATTGTGTTTCTGATCCATCTGCTGCAGAAGCCGATTCATTCAGAGTCAATTCCTTCTGCCCCAGGAGTTCGCTATGTCCGTATTTTCCTTGCCTCCATCCCTTGTCCTCACAGTACCATCTGGTACCTGCTGAAATACAGCTATTGCTGCCTGTTTTGAACTCTGCTCTAGATGGAATTTGTTCGCTGTGAAAGGATAGGTTGGGTGATTCTTCAAGACCAGCAGGAAGAAGTTGTTTCTTGAACGTTCTAAGTTTCTAACTTTTTCTGTTTGTTTGATTTTTATTTTTTTTTAATTGAGTATTTCTTGATTGTATTTCACTTAAAGCTAGTTTTTTTTCTCCTATATTATTCTGGTTATAATGGAACATTGCACTTGTTGATACCTGGGATTTGTTCATAGTTTTGCTGGATGGGTGACTGAACACTGAATCTTGTTTCTTTCCTCCATTTCCTTCTTTTGAAACGATGGTAATTGTCTTGGGAAAGTGTACTGAGATCTGCTGGTGCAAATTACAGTAAACCCCACCTACCTAGTATTTTTGTTGTTCTGTGAAAGAATATGGGGTGTACCTGCAATGTAACTCTTTGAGGTGAGTCTGGTGGACAGACAAGGGGACAAGAACCTCCCTGCCAGAGTGGGATGTGAAGCAGGTGGAGGTTGCGTGATGCTTTCTGTAGGTCTGATCTACAACCTCTACCTATGACTTCAAGTTTTGCCTGCTGAGTGATTTAAGCAAAGCCACCAGTTTCAAAGCATTGGTTTGATATTGATCCTAGTGATAGGGAGACTTTACACCGAGGTCATTCCAATCAGCACCATCCGCCTTGCTGAGCTCGGCTGCACGTAAAAGCGAAGATGGGAGTTATAACATCCCAGCGAGGGAGAGACGGCTGCCAGCACAGACACCGGTGTGAGCTTTCCCTCTAGGCTAATGACCCAAATGGGTGGCAACAACAGCACAAACATTTCTGCACCAGAAGATGTGCCTACTTTACTGGGGAGTTTTGCCTTCTGTTTCTTACCATTTCTGAAGTACATAGGGTGCAGAATGGAAGTTCAGGGTCTGGCCTGGAAGCTAGTTTAAACTTCTGATTTACAGGGCTGGCTATTAATAATTAAGGATTTTGACATTCTTACTGCTTCACAATTGCGGTCTTTTTAATTATGTGCAAGGAAATTCAATAGCAGTGAACATGTGTTTGTTGTTGTGTTTTTTGTTGTTTGGTTTTTTTTAATTCTGTATGATTGGACTTGTCAGCCATCTCATTTTATGCTTGACATTGGTTCCCTCAGGTTCTTTCTCGCACCCTCTGCACTTGTATAGTCATATGGATTGCCAGTATAACTGTGGGTAACTCCCTGCTCGGGGATCCCTTGTGTCGAAACCCACTTATTGCTCACTGAGCTGTTGCGTCTGATGTCAGAAAGGGGGGAAAAGTTGTAGCATGGTGCTGGCGTGAACATGCTTCTCCCAGCAAGTTCCAGGCTTAAAGGGATATAGAGATGTGCTGCTCCTTCATGTGACCATGCCTTCCCCTGAGCACTGAGATCCAGAGGATGGAGCCTACCTCTCGGTAGGAAAAAGGCTGAGAAGTCTGCAGACCTCATACTTTGTCACCTTATTCCTCAAATGTGAACACTTTGCCCTTGATAATCTCCTTTAATGACATTGCTCCTGTTTTCAAGGAGAGTAGTGGTACATGGTACAATTAATCCCCTCCTGGTATTTCCTCCCTTATTACAAATGTTGGCAGAGGGTTCCTTGTGGGCTCCTCACTGAAGTGGTAATAAAACCTTTCCCATCTAGTTAATGCTTCCTGGATTTCAGTTAACTTCATGCTCATAATTTTTCATTACTGTCTTTCATTTAAAATTGTAACCACCTTTTTATTTTTTGATAATTGAAGCTATATTTCCTCCAGCAATTTTAAAAGGCGAGCAGCAACACTGCTTGACCTGGGCCAACCATGCTTACTCAACGTGAATGTGCAAGGCAATGAATGGAGCACAAAAAAAGTTTGCAAGGACCTTCCTTCCCTTCCTTTCCCTACATCCACTGGCTGAAGCCGCCTATTGCAGGAGGTGTACAAAGCACCTGGGATTCAACATCCTCTAACTGAAATTTTCCTTGTGGCAACTTGTATCCGTTGGCCCTTGTCTGTCCACGTGCACCTTGGAGAAAAATTTGGCATCAGCTTGTCTTTATCATTCCTGGAATCATAAAACTGCAATTACAGAAGACAACTTTCTTGTAGCATCAGCACCACTGCAGCATCTGAGAACCTTCTGTACTGTGCTAAGCAACGTGATTAATCTCTGCTCTTTGAAGTTTGATTCTTTTCCTCATCTTTTCTCTAAATGGAGAGGTGTGCCTTATGCTGTTAGGTTTATTTCGGTAGTGTAGAGGGGCTTTGCCCTTTCCTTGTTTCTTTTTTGACACTACACTGTTGCTGTTGCTTATTGGTGTCCAGACCTAAACTTACATGACTTAAAATGCCAAAGGCAGTGTTTTCTGTAGCTTCAAGTCTTGAAAACTTTATCTGGAAATTGAAGTCTCTGGCTATGTTCCTTCTGCCCTTTGTTTCATCATAAGTGATAAATTTCCCATCAAAAGCTTCACAGCCTATTTGCTTGTGATATATAAAGCAGAAGGAAACAGAACCTGCTCTTCCATAATTATATGGTTATACAGGCATAATAAAAATAAATGGGTCTATGTGCTAACAGTAGACACAACACCTTTGGATGTGAGCTCTCAGAGGCAGCAGTTCTGTTGGGTATGAAGGTATTTTTATCATGAGAGGGTGTTACAAAAGCTTATACCCCGCTCCCAAAAGTGCCCATCACTTTTAGGTACAGAAGTCCCAAACATACTTTTGCAAAATATTATCTGTGCAATTAAATGAGACCTTTAGAAGTGTTAGATACAGAGCTTTCTTTTGAAATTCCTTTACAAAGATGATGAGACTATTATTTAATGCTCATGGCACATTCCCACAGTACACATGAAACATTGCCTTTGCAGTTCTTGAAGGCTGAATACAGCTTATATGCATATAGAAATAATTATGTCAAACTGTCCTCAGGGTCTTGTTTGCTATTGCAAAGGGATTTTCTTCTGGCAGGAGGCAGTCTGTGTTGTGAAAAATTACCATTGTTCCCCACATGAAGAGATCTGCCTAGCAAGGTCTTGTGGACTAATTTAATCTCTTTTCCTGTTTCCAGATTTCGCAGAGTTTGTTTTTCTGGGTCTGTTCCTTACTGAGATGTCTTTGAAGATGTATGGGCTGGGGCCAAGAAATTACTTCCACTCTTCATTCAACTGCTTTGACTTTGGGGTGAGTAGCCTTTGGCTGTGGGGATGAAGTGTGTGGCTCTCCCATTGGTCACTGGGGTTGGATGTTTAAATGGGAATGTGGGAATCCATGGGAAATGGTGCTCTAAGTGCATCTTCTGTGGGGACTGTAGTCATAGTATAAATTAGCTGCAGTGAAACACGTTAAGCTTCCCCTAGTTATCATCCTTTTTGAAGAAATGTGACAGCTGGGGATTTCGCTTCCTGGGGTGTTCACAGCATCAGCACCAGTAAACGCTCTGATTGCTGCGAGATTCTCTCTCCCATTTAAATGAGGTGATTGAAAGACAAAACCCGCACACATCTTATTGCTCATCTTCCCTATCATCCATTTAATGGCCTTTCCCTCAAGATACAGTAGTTTTCAGACATGAGTGCCCAGAAGCTGAAGCCTAAACATGTGGTTAGGTGACAAAAAGGCAATAACTCGCATCCCTTTATTGCAGAAGTACAGGCTGTCCCCTTGGTGCTAGAACTGTGAATGGTGGGGCTGGTTTTTGACTTGTCTAACGAAGAATGTTGCATACAGATGTTTATTTACTCATTAAAAGCTATTAGGCGGCAAACTGCTCCTGGAGAGCTTAATTTGGCTTCTCTTACCTTTAGTGTGGGCTGAGCAGCGCTTCCCAGAGTGGGACTCGGTCTGTAAGGTTCCTTTAACAAACCAGATATGAAGCTTAGGGTACAGCCATGAGGAAAATAGCTCAGGTCATTACACGTGTCATCCAGGTCTTCAAAATTTAGTTGGTGGTTTCTAGTCTTTACCTGACAAAATGCCAAGAGTGATTCCCCCATGGAGCAAAATTCCCTGCTTCAGCTCTGTCCTGCTAGGCGGGAGGAGGTATTCTTACCACTCCGAAATCCAAGACTATAGGAAAAGCCAACTTCTCATTTCAGCAGCATCAGCAGGAAAAGTCAGAGTTAAACAGACTTTGAGCTCAAACCATCCAGCCCAAGAATCACCTGTGTCCAGCAGACTGAGGTGTTGCACCAGGCTGCACCCAGTGTGGGGCTCTCCTCTCTGGGGTGCCCACGGCAGCTGCTGGTAGCTCAGGGCATCGAAATGGCTTGTGCCACTCTTCCTGGCTGCGTAGCCCCAAGGGCAATGCACAGATGCCAAGTGTCATGAGAGGAAACCAGGGCACCAATAACACAGACAACGTAAGCTAGCGGGATGGCTGCACATCCAGAGCTGGCGCCTCATCCGAGGGGCAGAGAGGCTCTCTCAGCTGAAGGCAGCCCACCCACGGCAAGGTTTAATGGCACCAACAAGATGTGCCACGGAGGCTGGAAGGGAGAGTGTGCCTGCAGGATGCAATGGGGCTGACACCTGGCTCCCGTGGAGTTCAGCACATGCCCAAAGACCCAGCTTCTGTGAGCCGAGTCGAAGACATCAGGTGGCCAGGCAATATCGCCCAGTTGGTCATTGAAGGGGATCGTTGCCTTGTTTGCATTGTCTGGTGACAGATCCTGGATCGATGTCCTTCACCAATGGCTTAGGTAGGCTCCCAGCTCCAGCCAGCTTGGCCCCATGCCAGCTGCCAATTTCCGTGGATCCTTATATCCAAGATGCTCCTTCCACAACAGAAGAGCTTGTACCTGATGGTCAGGGACAGGTCATTTAGGAGCTCGCACTAAGCAGGAGGTAAACCTACCGGCTCTCCCTGCTTTGTGGCATGCTGTGGCAAGTGTGGCACTGGCAATAAGCTTTGCCGAGGGTTTCCCAGGAAGGAAAGCTGTTTCTAATTCCTCCTCCTTTAGAGAATCCACAGGGATCCCACTTCTATCTATTTTTCTTCCTCCTCACCCACCTTCCAGCCCCCAGAATTAATTCAGCTGCTTCACCCCCGCTGGAACATCACACAGATCTGTAGTCAGTTTAGTTTGACAAACCATCAAGATGAAACCGTTCAAATGCAAAAAGCGGAAACAACAAATCGGAGAAACATCAGTCTTGGGAGTAACAGTCTGTGGGGTCTCATGTGAAACGAGCTCCCAGGAGGCCATGCTGAGATGCCAGGAAAATTAATTATCAGCGTAACATGTGGAGGGGCTAAGGAAAAGTTTTTGCTGATTCATGAGGGATCCCCAAGAGTGATAGACTGTGGGAGAGATGTTTTAGTTCCTTTTTCTGATAGGAGAAACCAGATGAGCAACTGTTGTGTATGTCCCTTTGCCGCTACACTTTCTTGAAGCTCAGGGTATGGCATTTCTTGCAGAGCAGCTGCAAGCAATGCTGACCCTTTGAAAAAACAGCCAGGTTTCTGCTTGGGAAAAGGGTTTCCAAGCTGGTGAGTCTTCTTGCACTGCCCAGGTACTCAGACACAGCTCTGCCAGCCCTGGCCTCCCACTACCGCTCCCTCTCCAACACCAACCAGCTGCTTGCTGGGTGTCCAGTGATGATGTGTTTATGGTGTGCTTTGCACAACTGGGGACCATGGTCAATGGGAGCTCTTCAATGCTGCTTTAATGCAAGTAATAACAGCAACTGGCAGCAAAATGCCTGTCTTCTCTTATTAACTGTATAGGTATAATTGCCCTTTTCCAATTGTGCTTAACCCATTATTATTGTGTCCTTTTTATAATAAAGGATTTTGGAGAAGAGTTCTTTATCCCTTGAGGTTAGTTCTGTGCCAACCTTAAAAAAAAAAGCAGACAAAACAAAACTTAAAAAACCACCTTGACTGGGGACAATTTTTTCAATAGCCTGAGGCTCAGGGCCTGACAGGCAATTGGATGTGTATGCTAGAGGCTTTACAGGGTGTCTTAATAGCTATTACCTTAATTGCTCTCCTAAAGACTCTCAGTTGCCAGTTTCTGGTAGGTGGTGCCCAGAGCTAATGCTTTGCTGTTTTGCAGGGCTGTGGGTGAAGGCTTTTGGGGCTTCTCATGGGAAGGGGCGGATGGGGCAGTGTACCCCTGCATCTCTGCAGTCTTTGCAGACAGACTGCATGGGGTGGGAAAGTGAAGTGTTGGCATTTACAGTTTAAAAAAAAAAAAAAAAAAAGATAAACTATGTATGATGCCTTTCAAAAAAACGTGGTTTTCAGGCAGTTTGCTTGCTAGAGAAGAAAGTAACAAATTCCTGTCTGTGCTCTCCCACGTGTCTGCCCCACTTCCAGGTATTGCCCTTTTTTAGGCTGGACTGTGGAAAGCTGGAACAAGATTTTGTAGTGCTGTTGGCTAATTTGTGGTTTTGCTGAAGCCTCCCTCCATAAGCAAACCAACACAGCACAAGCTCTGATTGTTGTTCTGCCCTCAGCCCCTCTAGAAGCACTACAAAGACCTAAGCAGAAGTTTTGCCTTATGTAAAATGGATTTTTTTTTGCAGGTCATCGTGGGAAGTATATTTGAAGTTATTTGGGCTGCAGTGAAACCGGGTACCTCATTCGGCATCAGCGTACTGAGAGCGCTTCGACTGCTGAGGATTTTCAAAGTAACAAAGTAAGTCCAGCTCCCTTTTCTGCTTACATTGTACTTGTAGCATCATTTGAAATCCGTATCAGCAGCCCCACAGCAAGTAGTACTGCTTTCCACTTGTAAAAAAAAAAACAAATCCAAAAAAACCCCATCTAAAACCTGAAAAAACAACCCCCAAAACCTCTGTATTAGCTGGCACAAAGATCTTGCCTGTCCTAACATCCTATGTCTGCACTGGCCCTAACTGGGAGTGGGGGCAGGAGCAGAAGAAAACTGCAGATGCAGAATTGCCCTTTCCTCAGCTGGGCAATTGGGGTTCCTGGCAGTTTAGGGAGTTCCTGAGTCTGTATTTGCATCCAGAAGGACTTCTAATCCCAGCCTCAGGTACAGGTACCCTTGGGCGGGTGGCTCCACAGTGTAGTGATGGGCTGCATGCCACCATCACTCTTCTCTTTGTTTATAAGCTTGCTTAAAACAAAAACCTCGCGAGGTGATCCCTTATTTCTTGTGGTAAGAGAAAAAAGTTTCTTATTTACCTTCTGAGCCACATCAACTGCTCACTGACTTTGTCTGCTGCTGAGCTGGTGATAGTTCCTTAAGTATTTAGGAACTGGAGAACTGAGCTACCCTGGTTATTGCTAGATATTAAATCCTAGTGCCTGAACCGCTGTGTTGACACAAACACTAAGTCTGTTGCTGCTGCCTGTGTCTGGTTTAGGAATGTCTGAAGTTTTCAGGCTTGAGCCTGTGAGGCTGAATTTGCAGGAGAGTTGAGTTGCAAAGCTTTTCAGTTGTTTTCATGCTCATGCATTGCGTTAATGTGTGCTGGCATTAGCAGACAGCGACTATGCAGTTTATAAATCTATCTAGAGCAATTTTCTTCAGGGTTTCAAAATTGTGGTGTGGAAACTGATGACACATTTAGGTGCTCCTGCTGTTGTTTTCCACTTTTTAAAATTTAATTTTTACACCATTTTACACCATTATCTCCTTAGATCTCTCCTTTTTCCATCACGCTCTTACTTGTTTTTGGCTTGTAGTGACAAAAGGAGGAATAGTACTTCCCTCAAAAAAACCCAAATCAACAACCCAATCACCTCAAACAGACAAAGCACAGGATTGAGCACATATTAGAGCAAAACAGTCTTTCGAAGTAACCAGGTGCTTTTGCAGCTGGTTAAACCCAGTTTAGCTCTGTAGGGTTTGCTGATTGGTATCTGCTAGTTGTTGTGCAGATCCAAGGTTTGTGTGTGATGACTCCAGGTTTTGTAGCAAATTCATAGTGATTAGTTGTCAGCAGTTAATTTTATCCAGAGCTACTGATAGTCATTTATTTGTGCGTTTAAAAATTTAGTATACCTGTGTGTTGTACTTTTAAAAAAAATCTGGACATTTTTGATCTTTCTGTGAGTTTTGACTCTTTAGGATTTTAGCCACTGTAATAAAGGGATGAAGCCTGAGATTTAACTTAAAGCACGTCGCGGAGCAAGCTGAGCGCTCTCCCCCCAGCTCAGGACAGCGAGTGGAATTCTCACCCCACTGGTGCTGAAGTTCCCTTGACCTAATGGTGTGGATTTTTCACATAACAGAAGCTGGGGACACCTCAGCCATGTCCCACATTACCCCAGTGCCTGAGCTGCACACCCCAGTCTGAGCAAACTCATGGGGAGCCAGCAAAAGCGATGGCACCAGGCACTGATTGCTGCCCGCCCACTCTCATTACAGTCTTTGCAGTGGAAACATCCTGACCCTCAGTAGGTCCTTTTCCCTTTTTCCATCTCTTTCACAGCCATTTTTCTCTGAAACTCCCTGCCCTGTTGTTCTTTTTTGCCTCTATGTCTATCAAAGCCAGCTGCAGTCCACTCGCTTTGAATAATCAATATTAGACCTTTTGATTCGTATGTCCCCACTCAGTGTGACTGCAGAGAATTGAAATAGTTAAAGAGTTAAATTACAGCTGGCCTGAAAGGTGACGGCAGGGTGTACTAGGAGGTGACACAGCCTAGGAGGGGTTAAAATTCAACTAGGGGGACAAGGAGAAAACAGCTTGATGTGTTCCACTCTGTCATGACAGAACTGAATAGGGAGTGGCATCTGTAGAAATGCAACTCCTCATTAAATCCTGGTGATCGGCAGGCAGGCAGGGTTTGGTGCTGAGCTATTCCAGGACAAGACAGAACCTCCATCCATATCTGTGTCAGGTGGTGTTAACCATGAGGTGCGAACGAACCCTTTGCTTGTGGCAGATTTTGCCTGAAGCCTTTGTGTTGAGCAGGGGGGAGCGGTGCGACCAGCAAAGCCTCCCTCCTCCTGCAAGGGTCGCAGCTCACCCCTTTTGGCTTCGGCACGGACCCTGAGTAGGTTTGCTTGCAGCTTTTTCAGTTGAAGGTTTTCTCCCAAGAGACCTGAAGCCAAGTTTCCTCTGAAACCTCTGTTGCTGTATTATGGATGTAACTTTTCTTGGAATGGGTGCAATGGGAGTGCATGATCCTGCTTCTCCTGGGATGGATGTGCCTGTATCATCCTCAGCACAGGGAAGCACAGGGCACTTCAGTCCTCCCAGCTACACCTGGGGGGAGAAAGAGGAGGAATGTGAAGATAAAGAAAATAGAAGAGATGGCGCTTCTGCTCTTCTGACTCAAGCTCTGAGTTTTTCTCCCCATCAGCAGATCAGACAAATCCATGGGCTTCCTCCTGCTGGATACCCACAGCTGCACTGCGGGAAGGAGCTGGGTGCATGGCTCTGTCCCTGCAGCCGGAGGACAGGCAGGGCAGGACGGTAGAGCTTTCCACTGTGGAGCGTGACCTCTGGATGGCAGCTCCTGGTGTGGGGTGGTGGAAACAAGAGAAGCCGCTGGAGAAAAAGAGAGAAAAATTTCCCCCATGGTCTCAGATCCAAAACTTTTAACAGAGGACATGTGAAATGGCTCTAAATCACTCATTTCCTACTGCCTGCTCCAGCGCCACAGTTCTGCACGCCTGTCTGTCCAAAAGGAGATTGTCAAAGAGCTCCTCCGCTTGATAGCTCTTTCTGCATTTTCTGATTCATTAGTTTTCCTAATATAAATGCTCCCTGCCTGTTCTCAGCAGGGCAATAAAGCCAAGGAAGAGAGCTGTTCCTGAGAACCCACCCCAGCATGCCGTCACTTGACGTGCCTGCCTGCGAGTGTGCCAGGAGCCATCTCGGGGGACGTGGGACATAGAAGCAAAGTAACTTCAGTGTCTGGCCAGATGCGGCTTGGATGTGTCAGTCAGGATTATGGTTGAGCCGTTCCCTCTTGCCGTGTCAGACTCATGTCCTGGATTTGTTTCCATTCTCCGAGGCAGTTGCTTAATCCTGGATGCTTAAACTGTGTGGCTGAATTGCCCCACACTGAAGGCATCGCTGTGCACGATTGTGGGTGTTAAACATGTACAGAAATGTTTAAACACGTGGGAGTTTCAGTGCACTTGTGGGGGCTGGCATTCGGTAAGTGGGAAGGACATGCCGCGGGGACGTGCTGGTGGAAATGAGCTGTTTATTCCTGATCCGTGTCTTACGAAGGGAGATTCACTGTCCCTACATTAAGTCTCACCTTGTTGATATGGCTACATCCCTGGTTTTGACACCCCTGCTGACTGCTGTGCTGCATGAGAAGATGCAGAAAGGTCAAAATCTATACCAGGAAAGGGGTTACTGAGGAACTAAACTGATGCTTTCCCTGCAGATGACTGCTCTGTATGGGTGCACGTATACCAAGGTGCCCGTCTCTGCCCTTGCGATGCTGCAAGAGCCTCTGTCACTCTGTGAGCTGTATTTCCCAACCATAGAGGGGACATTAAAAAAGCTGACGCCCCTTGCTATTCTCTTCTTTTTTTATAATAAGGAAATAGATCATTTTAGTGTTTTGTCAAAGGCTTTTCTCCCACTCATGTTATCTCTTGGCTGCTCTGATCTCCAACGCAGGTACTGGAATTCCCTGAGGAATCTGGTGGTCTCCTTGCTGAACTCCATGAAGTCCATCATCAGTTTGCTCTTCCTGCTGTTCCTGTTCATTGTGGTGTTTGCTTTGCTGGGGATGCAGCTCTTTGGAGGACAGTAAGTCTAATTAATTATTGTCCTTTCAGGGGCAATCCAACAGCAATTGCCTGGAATACATAGCAGGGAGAGGGGCTGCAGGGTTTGAGGGGTTCACATCGTGGGTGCAGATGCCAGTCTTTCTGGGCTGCTAAGTGCTCTCAGTGTGTAGGAAAATACTTCTTGTTCTGATGTTTTACCTGGAGCTGAATTCTTTCTGGTTACCCTTGCTCAAAGCTGCTGTGTCCTGCCGTGGTCCCCATGTACACCCACAGATCTGAAACTGGGCTGGGGGAGGCAGCACTTTCCCTGCTGTTGGGGGAAAGGCACGTCACAGTGCATTTATTCACTTGGAAACCTTTTCTGCTGGAAAACAGCTTTGTTGAATCTGATTTTTCTTATTAGAAATGCCAGTTGTGATGAATTTTGCAGTAAGAAATACCAGAATATTACTGTTCAAACTCCAGCATAAATTTTGAGGAGAAACAATATGGGGTTTGTTTTGGTTTTTTTTCTTTTTTCCCTAATCAAACCCTATTTTATCTTTAAAATATTAAAATGAAATGATCTGCTAAGAGAGCAATTTCAATTTTGACTTGTACACTTGAGGACAGAAACTTTTGGGAATGTTTTGTTCTGCAAAATCGTTTCAGATTTTGATTGTTCATTTTAATTGTGAAAATGAATTTCAAAGACTTTTCTGCAGGAATAAAATTGAGTTTCTGATAATAGTTCTGTTAAGCATCTTCTCTGAGATGCTGTGTTCCCTGCTGTGGTTGCCTGGGGTGTTATTGCCAGGTGGAACAAATGTTGCTCTCTGCCTTGTGTTAGAGGGTATTATGAGGCTGTGTGAGAGTTGCTTGCCCCTTACTGCTCTTTTTTCCCCCCCCCTTTCTAGATTCAATTTCCAAGATGAAACACCAACCACTAATTTCGATACCTTCCCTGCTGCCATCCTCACAGTATTCCAGGTAAAGCCAAACCTTGCCCTGGGTAAGCATTAGAAATTAAATTTCTGAGTATCTCTTTCTGCTTATGGGGGGGTGCAGAGGTCCCCCCAAAATCCATGGAGTTTAGGAAAGGGGAAGCCGGTCGTTCTCGTGTATTTTGCTACAGTGGCCAATCGATACATATTAAAAATCAAATTATTAATTTTTTTTTTTTAAAAAAAAAAAAGGAAAACTAGAACAAAATACTTTTTGCTAGGAAAAGAATATTGATAAAAATAGACATTTCTGTTTGGAGCTGACAGACTGTGCATGCCCACGCTTTTCCCCCCTGAGACCCCTGCTCACGGCTACGGGGGCAGCACTCGCATGTGCCTGGCTGGGTGAATCGTCCTTTCGGAAATCCTAGACCAGCGAGGGAGTGGTTGACCTGTTTCACTTTCTCCTGTGGTTGCCATAATTTAATGAGAGAGGCCTGAGCTAGCTCCAGGCAGTAAGGAAATAATGTAGCATTTTTGCACGGTAATAGCTCGAGATAAGATAATGCTGGATAAGAATGACAATCAATGGGAGAGCACAGAAAGAGGCATCAGCCTCGGGCAAGTTGGTGTGATGGCAGGGAGATGTCACAGTTCTGGCAGATGCAATGCTAATGGATTTAAGAGGCTAATTTTGCAGCTGTTCTCTGCATGCCTTTTTAAAAAACAGTTATTTCAAGTGTTTCGGTAGAGAGCTGGGGATGCTGCACCCTGCTTCGTGTGTGGGTAACACTCACGGGTCCATGGAAAACTGCCCAGCACAAATTGTTGATGTGGGCTTGAGTCGAGGCTTGACCCCAGAACTGAACATTTGTAGCTCTCAGTGAGTGCCTTACGTATTTCAGTGTCATGCCCCAAATAGGAGGGGAAGAGGGAAAAAAGGGTTAGTGTCAATTTTTTGCATTAAAACAGAAAAAGAGTCTAAAAGAAAATGTGTCCTGTGACCTCTGCATAAGCAGCTTCACATGGGTATTGCTTCTCTCCAGATGTGAAGCAGGTTTGGTAGTACTTACCTCGCAGGATATTGGAAATCATGGTAGATTAATATTTGCATAGTGTTTTAGTACACATCAAAGAAAAGGCTTAAAGAAACGTAAAGGTATCGCCACAGAGCCAGAACTGAACACAAGTCAGGCTCCGGATATGAGCATCTGGGAATTTTGATGTTATTTTGCTTTGGGACTATAGCTGCCTCTTGAGAAATACTTAGCTGAAATATTTCCTTTCAGTTTCTGAGATAAATGTAATGTAGTGGCTGTGGGATGAAGGAAAGCACTGTTGCTTTTATGACACTTGTCTAGAATGTCAGAGCTACGAATTAAAACAAGCAAAAACCATCAGCGTTAAGTCAGTGTAGCTTCACAGAGGCATTTCAATAACCTCTACTCCCAGTCCATCCCCCCTGCTCCCCTGAATTGCAAATACCATGGCAATGTTTCTTCATCACATGGGCTCTGGATTTTCTTCTAACCTTGCCTTCCATCAGCTCAGGCAACCAAGCAGGCTTGTTCTGTTGCTGCTGTAATGAGCAGAGTAGCATCTTTCACTGAATGCATTCGGTGTATGGAACAAACGTAATAAAGCTAGATACACCCTGTCCATCCCTAACCCCTTTGGAGATTTTTTTTTTAAGAAGCAGTCTTAAACAAAATCTTCTGCAGCCTCCCTTAGCCTATTTTATTCGAATAAACCTGGCTGGGTCACGATCCTCAGCCACGCGACTCCCAGGACCTCTTTTGCCCACCTGGCTGAGCTCAGCGTTGGGTGCAGCTGAGCCCCGCTCCCCCTAAATTCCCTTTGACGAGCGCTGCACGTTTTTCTCCAGCTCCTGGCTCCCATGAAAGTCTTTGTAAGCTGAATGTCAAGCTGTGTATGTACAAAATACAAATACAAATTATATGTATATATTCATATATGCCTATATACACGTGAAAAATAACTAGTTGCATCCTCCTATTCCAGCAATCATAGAGCTGGAAGCATGTACAACATCCATAAGCGCAGAGACCATAAAGCAGAAAGACCTGTGTTAATTCTACATGTTCTGCTCCCCGAGAGCTGCCAGGTAAATCCTTGCGCACTGCCAGCTGCTAAGGAGCACAGCACTGGTGGCTGCTGGAGTGGCGGTGGCAGGATGGGACTGACCCTCAGCTCTGCTGGTGGGTGCCCTGCTGAGGCTTGGGAAGCAGAGCTGGCTTTGGTTTGATGTCCCAGTGCCCTGGCTGCCCCTGCTGACCTGCCTGCGAGATATGACACTAAGCTGATGTGATTTTTGCATTTGCTCAGGCCCTTCTTCAGGAAAGCATCTCACTTCCAGGACAGTCCTTTGAAACGGTGCCGTACTTCCTCTGCAGCAGAGTGTCTCCCACCGTTAATGTCATCATTAGTTCATTAAGATTCACCGCAGCTCAACAGCTGTTTTTATTCCATCACCTGGTGGCTCCTCAGCCAAGCCTGGGTATTAAATGCCAAGACACACTGGACAAAATGTTCGTCGTCAGCTCTGCCCAGGCAGGCTGGTTAGTTTACATTACCCATCTCTATGCAAAAGTTCCATAAAACATATTTTTTTTCCCCTTGAAGTTTTCATTCCACTTCCAAAATAATGCAGTTGGATTTTCGAACACAGACCTGACCCTGCTGGACTTTTTTATGTGCAGCCTTTAATTTGTGATACCTGCAGCTCCTGGTCTTCTGCAGCGAATAGAAGCATTCCCACCGGTTTCCCTTTCCACAAATGTTTGTGTGATCAAATCACTTCATGGCTGTTCCCTCAAAGCAGGAGCAGTTGTAAATTCATGGAAATTATGTGAATGCAAGTTTGTGAACAGTGTTTTGCATAATTAAGTGCCAGAGTTCAAAGCCCTGTGCCCTGGTTCATATTCTCTGGTGTAAATCCAGAGTAACTCCAACGTTGTGAGTTAGGCTTGGGCTCTGAATTCTGGTTTCTGAATTGAGACCAGATTTTGCATTTAGGAAACAAGATTGTGTATGTGCTGTGTGTCACTGTGTCTGTACTTGTTCTTAGCCTACCGCTCTCATCAGCACCAAGCCTGCAGCAAGAAATTTTCTCTCTATCAGCCGCGGACGACTAGTTTGGAATTTGCAATCATTTCGAGCATACTGTATGCACATGGGACTTGATTACTACAACACGCATCATGCTTTGGGCTCTTTTTTGTGGCTTTTTTTATTTTTCTTCTACTAAACACAAAGACAAGTTCCTATTTAGGAATTTGAGCTTCACATCCCAGTGGGCATGTTTTAATGTACTAAAAGTAGCTATTGTTTGACTCTGCCATGGCAGGCAGATGAAGTGCTTTCCACCCAAAATGCTGTTGTGTTACAGTCACTGGTGAGGAATGGGAGCGGCAGGCGATTCAGACTGGTGCAAAATTAGCACCTAGCATGACAAGGCTTATTTGAGTCTTAGGTGTTTTCACTTACTCTGATTAGTTTTTCTATTATTCATGTGTTTGCTAATTAGCCTCGGGTCAGTATCCAGAGCCTGCAGCCAGGACAGCTCTGCAGAGCCAGGCTGCGGTGGTGCTTGCCTCCGTACAGGGATGCCAGAGCATCACGATCCCCTTCAAGCCACCCTCATCTGTCCTCACTCATACACACTGGTTACTGCTGCCACTTTGTTTTTTGTTTTTGTTTTTTTGTGGTGTGTGGCTGTCTGGGTGGCTGAGCATCCTCCTGGCCTTGGCAAGCAGGAAACCTGGGGAAGAACCGGGTGTGGTGGAGCTCCCTGGCAAACGGCGCCGTGGCTGTGCTGCCCGGTGCCTGGGATTTGGAGCTGTGGTCACCATGCACTAGCTGCAGCGAAGCTGCCGGCAGCCTTGTGGAGCAGAGGATCAGTGGAAAGCGATTACAGAAGTTTCTCCTCCTGTTGTGCAGGCACTCAGGGTGTACAGTGTGTGTGGGCTGGGGGGAGCTGAGCAAACCCTTGGTGTATGGAGTGAGTGAAAGGAGCTGACGCTGGCAGAGATCCCGCTCAGGGCACTGGGCTTTGAGGTCAGAATTTCCTTAGGTCTGTGGGAAAGGTCGTGCACAGAGCTGTTGGAAGCTGGTATTTCCATGTGACTCAAAAACAGAGATGGGGGGAGAAACTGTGCTGGTGGTGAAGGGCTAGAATGTGGCTTTTGCTGCCTCTACCCGCAAGAAAACCTGCGGTCAGAGGTGGGCGGCAGGTATGGCACTAAGAGAGGGCAGGAATGGGGCAGCAGTCCTCCCTCACCAGTGGTCCTCTCTCCTTCTCAGCCCGTGCAGAGAAGAAAACTGTGTCCAGCCTGGCATGAGACCATCCAGGGCTGGGAGGCTGATGCCCAGCACTGCAGTCTGCCACACTAACCTGCTCATCTGTTTTCCCCCTGGAGACCCATCTGGGATCGCATCAAGCTGCCTAGCTCCCCCAGACTTTACCTACTTCATCTCTCCTTCGAGTCACCCTTTCTTCTTTTCTCTTGAATTTCGCTGTGCAGATCCTGACGGGGGAAGACTGGAACGCAGTGATGTACCATGGGATAGAGTCACAGGGTGGTGTCCGCTCGGGGATGTTCTCCTCCATTTACTTCATCGTCCTGACGTTGTTTGGTAACTGTATCCTTGTACTTTGCCTTGTGTTAGCAGCACAGTGTGCCATGCACCCTTCCAAAGATGCTAGAAATACCTAGTTTTGTTTAAATTCTCACACCAGCACTTACACTTTTTAAAACTAAATCGTTGCTATAACTTTGTTCATTACAGCACCTGGGGTAAGAGGTGTAGGTAAGTTCTCCAAGTCGGTGTCACTTTTCTGATGGCAAAGTGAACGTAATCTTCATTCATTTTAATTTTCATGTTTTACCTTAAGAATGTCCTATTATGAGTTAATTTATATTGTGGGGAAAAAGATTGAGGTCAAGGAAGAGCTGGACCTCTGTACCTTGAACGTCTTCACAGACAATTTGCATTAGGTCAGAGGAAGGAAGAATTGAAGTTGGTTTGGTGTGTCATCAGGCTCCTGTCTCTTGGTGCCTTTGTCTACATGGCAGCTTAGCCTAAATGCTTGAAATTGTCTTGTCTCCACATAATGCTTAAAGCTCAGGTCTGGATCTTGGATTTTGGGCTCTGGGATTATTTGGTCATGTTCTAAGACCTGACACATGAAGTGTCTGGAAGATGTTTTGTTCTGCTTAGTCCAGGAAACTGGGAGCTTGTGTTCCCCCCCAGATCTCCCAGGGTGTCTGCTGGGGAACCAGCAGCATTCCGACATGTGCTATGTCCCCAGGGAGGTCTAAGGAGGCAAGAACATAGCAGTCATGTGGAGATGGGATTTGAAAAGGAAGGCTCTATTTTACAGGGAAATGAGCAAAGAGATTCTCCAATCTGATGGCTGGGTGTGATTAGGAGGGCCAGCAGAGCATAGCAGTTGTGATGGCTCTGTTCCTGCTTCGTGATGGAGGCTGCTAATGGGCTGATGTTGCGTAGCATTGCTCACATTAACTAGGTACAAAACTGGTGGTGGGAGATGCTGGCTGGCTGCAGTGACAGGCTGTGTGGAGTCAAACAGAGCATCCTTAAAAATGGAAACTTAAAACCTGTTGCATATACGAGGCAGCCTGGCAGGTTTGTTTGTTCTGTAACATAGGGATAATAATGCCCAGCACTGCCGCTCTGCTGGAGAGCTCTTTGGAGGGTTTCCCAGCAGTGCAAACCTTCTTGCTAGTTACAGTCCTAGTGTTGCTAGTCTTTTCCTAAGAATCTTGTTTGGGCTGGCAGCATTGGCTGGGTGGTTAGGAGAAAGGGAAGGGGACATGGGGGGCAATACTTGTACTAAAGGTGTAGAGGTGTTCTAGACACGGACCCCTTCAGCTGCTGTTCAAGATGACAAGTGATGAGATGTCAGCACCCACGGACTGCACAGCAGGGCTCCAGCCCTTTGCTTTGCCTGAAATGTCCCCATTAGCACGAGGAACCGAGACAGGGAACAGAGGAGCAGACAGCATGCGAGCTGTGCTTGTCACACAAGTGTGTCTCTGCGGGATTTATCCCATTAACGTGCGCTGTCAGAGCCAGAGCAGCCGTGATGCCTGCGCTGGCTCGGCAGCTCTGCTCAGACATCTGCCTCGTGGCAGGCAACATGCCCCCTTCCAGAAACACAAGGCTTTGGAAAACTGGGTCAATGGAGAGCCGGGAGGGAGGGAGATCTCTAAATCCTCAGGGCTTGGCATTTGAAAATGAGATTAAGCTATAATCAGGCTTGACAGCAGAGCTGAGAGAGAGACTTCTAACCTTAGAGCAGCTAAGATCCAGCAGTTTTGAGGAACAGGATACAAATTCCTTTCTTGCACATTTAATTCAGAGGGGGCTTCTCCCTTTTCCTTTAGTTTTCCTTAAAAGGGGAAGAGCAGGGGATGCTCAAAAGAAGGGAATAAGGTCCTGGTTCACCTATTGCCGCTGTCATGAACTTGGTATTTGCCTCTGCTTGCTCTGGCAGCGTGGCAAGTTGAAACCTTACCCCCGTTCTCCCCAAACACCATCCTGGCAGAGAGCAGCTGTATTGGTTTCCCTTCTGCTGCAATGGAGATCCTGGCCGTGGCTTTCCTGGCTGCTTCTCTGGGACCATCTCTGGTGCCTCTGTCACCCCCTTTGCCCGCAGCCTCATGCTGGTGGCACACCTTGGGCACAGCCAGAGCACTGCTGGGGACACCGCCTGTGCGTTCAGCCGGGGAATATGCCAGGTGCAAGTCTTTAATTCTCCGTGAGTCCTGCAGATGGGGATGAGTTTGCTGCAGGTGAGTTTCTGTGAACACAAAGTACAGAGAGAGGGGGGAGCTGGCTGACAAAGTAACAACACTCAGAAACCCTTTTATAATGTCCCGGAAGACTTCTTTCACCAGCTTCTAGTGATCAGAGGTATAAACCTGAAGCAAATCTTTTAATTTCTTTGGAGATTTACCTTCCTGTTGGAGAATTAAGAGACCTGGCCCAGCCTGTCTCTGTAGAAACAGCCTGAGAGCATCAGCTGCTCTCACAGGGAGCTCCTAAGAGCCTTTCTGCATTGCACATAGACCCGTTTGCCTTTAAGCATCATCAGCAGGAGGGGAAAACTGAGGCTGGAGTGTATGGTGGAGAATGGGGGGTTAAATCTTTTTGTCTGTTGACCACGTAAGCCCACTAGCTGCTTGCACTGATATTTCAAACAGTATCTAAGCAAGGTCAGTGCTACCCCTGCTTTTCACTAGCTACAGTGTCGATGCTGAGAGCAAGCAGCAGGCAGTCATTTATCTCTGAGGGAAATCTGAACTGTATGACTTACCAGGGACTTAAGTTACCATTAACTGTCAAAACATAACCAGGAACACCTGCAAATAAAGTTTAGTTTGCCAGAAAAGAACAGTCCTGCGTTTTTGTGGGAAGAAAAATAGTCGTTAGTGTCAATGATGCTGCAGCACCCCAGCGATGTTAAGGACAGGCAAGTGTAGAGGGTGAGGTACGTGCCTGAGCCTTGGCATCACTTTCCCAAGGAGAACCCTGCAGCCCAGTACACAGCAAGAGAATGCCCTACAGAAAGCAGTCCAAGTCGTTGATTAGCTTAATTATAATGTGAGCTGTCTTTTCTGCCCTAACTTGGGACTGCACAAAGATGTGCCGGCCCCCCCCGCCCCCCACCCCCCCCCCCCCCCGCCTTACAGAACTGCCCCTAAAAGCTTTTTGAATGTTCTTTTTTTATGCAATGTTGTTTTCTTCATGTGGATTGGCCATCAGCACTCATCACATGGATGTTCACTATAGCTGAATTTTTAAAGTGGGACTTCTTGGTTTTATTTCCTTATATCACTACTGTTGAAATCAGTCTAAGCCCTTCTGGATGCTGGTCAGCAAAAAGCACTTCAGTTCCTCTGCTGGGAGAGGGGTCTTATCTTCAGTTTTTGCATGTTGGCATTTGGTGTGTCCATTTTTAAGGGTTAAGGCAGATTGGATCAAATCTCATTGAAGAATTGGCATTGGCAATCTTGGGTCAGCTTGCAAAACCTGCTCTTTTTAAACATAAGTGACTCCTTTCTTCTCCTATTGCTGCTTGGGGCATCGTGATTGTTCTTTTTCATGAAGAAGAAAGGTGGGTGGGTGCCAGCTTCCCCTGCTTCTTACTGCAGCCCAGTTGTTTTTGTGAATCCATTTGCATTTTCAAGGGACTATTCTAAGGAAAAGATCCAGAAACTTTGTTTTTCTAAGTCGGAAGTCTCTCATGTTACATTCCCAGTTCCAGAGAGTCTTTGTGGAGCCAGACCTCTGCATCTGAAGTGGTTTAATGGAAGTAGTATGATTAGAGTAACAGCAGGATTTGACCTATTTTCTCGGAAATTGCCCCATGCCTGTATTCATTGTTATCCAGTTAATTGATAAATTGATGCATCTGTTGAGGAAAGAAAACTAGAAAAAAAAAAAACCCTGACCATGAAAAACTGCAGAGGACCCTGAAAGGAGAAGCAGCAAATGCCTGGAGCGTGCTGCTCTTCCCCTTGTCCTTGGCTCTGCATGGGAGAGCCGTACACGGCACCGTGTGCTGGCTCAGCTGCCCGGCTCATACAGCCTGGACCAGAGACCGGAGTCTGGGTGATATTTGGGAATCCCTGAGCTCTGCAGAAAGGGCTAAGGAACTTTTTTTGGGGGCCAGAAACACCCAAGACTGCCAGATTGTGTCTTCTTGGAGATGGATCAAAACAGCCTGATCTGCTAAAAAAAAAAAAAAAATTAATTATATTTCCAGTGGTTGATTATGTTACACGAGACATTTTCAGCATGTGTGTGTAGGAGGCAGGGGTAGGAAGACAGTTTTATTACCAAGACATTTATTCCCAGAGCAGGAGGCTTGGAAGTGTTTCCAACATGTTGGAAGCACCCCAGAGGAAGAAACCCAAACAGCCGGCACCAGCTGGCACCCTGGCGGTGCTGTAGGCAGTGGTGCCCCATCCTCCCTGCCTGCACCCCCATCCTCCCTGCCTGCACCCCCAGCCCACAAGGGGCAGCCCCCTCTTGCCAACTTTCACTTAAAAGGAAATAGAAATTAGTATCTTTGTAAATGAAAAGTTGATTGAGCTCTGACTTCAGCGTGGGAGGGGGGTGATTATTTCAGCATCATCATTCACTTTTTCTTGTTCTTTATCTGCTGGGCTCCCTAGGATTGAGGTGCTCCCACCCTGCCCTCCTCATTGTCCTGCTGGAATGGAGGAAAGAGCAATTGATGGGCATCATGTTTCAAAGCTCTGTCTGTGCCAGAGGAATCATCTTCCTGTGATAAACTTGCATCCCGTATTACATGAAACAGAGAAAACCTGGCCTTTGCCTGGAGAAACCCCAGGGCTCTGCATCCCGTCCCCTGCAGGGTTTGGCAGTCAGGATGCAGATGCAACCTGAGAGATTAAATGCAGCTCCTGCTCTCCACTGTCAGAAGCAGATGCTCCAGTTTTGATAGGCATTCCGGCTCTGGAGACACTTGTCTCAATGGGAATTAGAGACGTGAACATCTGGTTCTGCAGTCTTGGCTGAATTATGTTGAGTAAAAATTCTTGAGAGGGAAGGCAAAGCAGCTTTGGGCTGGTTGTTTGAAGCAGCTTTGGTCCCTGGCTGCCCTGGGAAGTCTCCTGACGCCATGCCAACGTGGGGCAACGGCTGTGCAGCCTCTGGAGGCTGCTGGAGCACAAGGATTTCTAGGCACGCTCCTGTTCAGCAGAGGCGACTGTAGTCAATGAATCAGCTTTGCACCGCTCTGCTTTTCTGTTTATAGAGAAATCTCAGATGCCTCCTCCAGGCATCCTTCTGAGAAATGGAAAGTAACCAGAGGGGCACCAAAACCAAGGTTTTCCCAAATCCTGTTGCAGGTTTGCTGGCACCCTGGGAGCTCACGCCTCGCCTCTCCCCACCTCGCCGGAGTGGTCGCTTGGCTCCCCTGGCATGCTGCCCTCCTCCCTCAGCCTTGCCCTCGCTGCGGCATCGCTTCCAACTCGCAGTGCGATGCAGGGGACACATTAACCCAATAGAAAATAACTGGATCAATTGCCTAAAACTGCTGCAGTCATTTCACTCAGCTTCTGGGGACCTGCATCTGGTCCCCGACTGGCATTTGGCTCTGGCGAGGCCAGTGCAATACGAACGCACATCAGCGTGCTGCTTTAAAGCCGTTGTGAATTTCCAGAGGGTAAACACTCATGAGATCACCTTAATTCTTAGAGACATTCATATTTGGAGGACTAAGCATCACTTTACACAGCTATGGAGCGAGTGACTCTCCTGTCACCAGGTAATGTGCAAGAGCAAAATGGGTTTTCTTATTGGAGAGTAATTTAGGCTTGGTTGTGCTTTGCTGGCTCTCCTTTCACACAAAGGTGTCTGATTTACAACAGGTTTGGGGCTGTTTTGCAGACGCATAGCTGGAATAACAACAATAAAATATAGGAAGGGACAAGTAATAGCTGAAATCATTAAGTGGAAAAACGAAAATAAAATATGAATAAATAATTACAGGCAAATGTTATATCTTAGTGATACAATGCAGTGCTCTGCAGAGAGACCCAGGCTAGCGTGGGCGCTGGCAGTTGTTTAGCTGGGCTACCTGCAATTTGGCCTGGACTAACGGCCCATTTCCCAGCAGAGCTCATTAGCTCGGGCTGGGTGTCCTGCTAACAGGCTCTTCTGGAGATGCGCTCTGCGGGATGCTGCAGCGTTCAGGATAGAGGACGTCCATGGCCGTCTAATTGTCATATCAACTTCAGTGTGATAAGTCATGATAGTTTCCTTCTGCCAGCAGGTAATGCAGCAGTGACCTAAGCTTAACTTTTTCATGGTACCCGATGCCTTTATATAGCTATATGTATATATTATGCAAATGCTGGCTTTAAAATGACTGATTTCCAGGAGCTCTACTGGTTGTCCTTTTAAGCAAGAGGGAAAAATGAAGGTGGTCCTCTGTGTGTGTGTATGGGCAGGAGAGGAGGTGTGGATTTTCTGGAATGAAAAAAGAGGGGCCATTATGTCTTTGAGACAACCCCAGGGTCCCATAACAGTTGCCCCTATAGCGCTGTGAAGCCCATTGCTCAGCACGTGCGCACATCCTCCCCGGGGGGGTGCTGGGCCAGAGACAGACAGATGTCTGGGACCTGCTATGCTGTGGAGCTGGCTCCCGGCCGAAGCGGGGGGGTTAGAAATGAAGATGAAGCAGTGGTGCAAGGAGTCAATCCATAATATACCGATGGCTGGAATCAGGGAAAGAAAGGTTGTGGCAGCAGAAGGGGAACATTTTCTGTATCTGCTGTGTGAAGATTTTTTTCCCTTAACCGCTCCCCAAAAGATACGCTCCTGAATGTCTTCTTGGCTATTGCTGTTGACAATCTGGCCAACGCCCAAGAGCTGACCAAGGTATGTATGAGATTTCTGTTCCTTCAAACTTAGAGCACAGCTGCTGGATCTAAAGCACACGCTAATGAACCTCCCAGACACTCAGAGGTTTCCTCTAGACCCTGTTCACGCGGCATCTCTGTTTACCGGTTTGCATTGTGGAGAGGGACTTGGAGGCTTATTCTTCAGGTTTGTTTCATTTCAGGCTTGTTTCAGCCAAATCCTTTGTTTTTTAGTTGCGTTTTATGACAGAGTGGGCAGTGGCATTGCTCATCTCGCTGCCGCGGGGAGATGCACAGGCATTTGTAGCATTTGCTGTTTTCAAGACCAGAGGCGAAGCAATTAACGGGTTTTGGCTGACTTGAAGCTTAGATTCGAGGAAACACAGGTGTCATATTGCTGCTTTTGCTGTCTCACACTAATGTTTCATACCTTGTTGAGCTTTTGGATGAATCAAAGAATTAACGTTCTCCAATCAACTCCCTGGAAAACAACTTGCAGAGGCTATTGTGAATTCTCAGTGTAGATGTTATAATTTTCCTGCCTTTCACCAGGTGCAAGAGAAATCTGAGGCAGCAGTCCAAGCACAGGCAGAAAGACAGGTCCTGGCAAGAGGTGGAAATGACACTGTACTTTACTGTATGCACAGGTTTATAACGGAGCATTCCCTATGGAAAATAAGGTATAGCCTCGGTATTGCGCAGGAAGGGCTGCAAGTGCTGCAGTTTGTATTCATGTTATTAGATACTTTTTTTCCCTCGTTGTACCATAGTTGTATTTGTGAGGCAGCAGATTTTTTTTTCCACGTTTCTAGTTTGTTCTTACTAAGTGCCCACCCCATTGCTGTGCTGCTGCCAGCACTGTAAGTCAGTGACCTGCCAGTGGCAAAAGCAGCACCATGTCCACCTTGGCAGTTGTGTTTTACAAGCTTTATTTTATATGCCTTTTATAGGGTAAGAGGATCACTAACTATGTGTTTACACAGCAGCGGGCAAGGATATTTTCTCTTTATAGAGTTGTAGAAAGGTGCAGTAGTTTGTGGATAAGTGATGCAACTCCACAGTTCAGGGGGACAGAGATTTCTAGGAGCTTCCTGCCCCACTCCAGCTGCTGAAGACCGAAGCAGCCAGCCGTTCCCAGTTAAAATCCGTGTCTCTGTGGCAGCTGAGCTTGTCTTTATCAGCTCTTCTCTTCTGTGGAGCTGCGTGACTGGCTTCAGGTTCCAGCTTTGACTGGAGCCTTGTTTCCTGACAGCTGATACCCAGCGCAAATCGTACAAGAGGCTGCTGGCTCTCAGGTGTATAATAAATGTTCCTGTGTCTCTGAGAGCATGTTCTGCATCCCTCCTCTCTTATCATGCAGCTCAGGGTTGTGTTTAATGGCACACTGTTTGTTTGGTTTTGGTGTGGTTTTTTTTTTTTTTTCTGGGAAGTTTTTCCCCTTACAGCAGCTCAGCTGTTTCTCTTTAAAGCCCACAGAAATCTCCAGCCTGGAGGCATGCATCCTCCCAGCCTGTTCGGGAGATTTATGGGCATCCCTTGGATGTGTTGAGAGACGATCAGACCTAGGACAATTCTTGGATAATGAAGCTCATCCTACTTCTGCATTAATCCTTTTAGTGCCTTCTTGTGAATATTTCAGCAGCTGACTGGGACAGTTAGAAACCTGGCTTTGTTGATGTTTATAACGTATAATTAAATATTGATGAATTCAGCAGCATTGCCAAATCATAAAGCTTCTTGAGAAACTCTTTTTTGCTTTAATTTTATTTATGATCCCCCAAAATCACTAGGGCTTTCAAAAGAAGAGCAAAAAGATAAAAGTAATTCAATTATATAGCATACCTGGAGAATGAGGGATTTATTGCTAAGTAAATATGATCATGCAAAACCAAAAATGGCCTGGAGATATAATTAAGTTACTCAGGAGTCGGTTGATCTCAGGAGACTTTCTTGACATTTACGCTGTAAAACTAATAGAGATCAGTGCTGCCTACAATGTGGGAAAACCGTAAGCAGTTTGCAACTGCCTCTGTTTTGGAAAGACAGAAAGCTTTCCAGCTGACCTTCAGGACCGAAACTTTTCAACCAGTATTTCTCCTCCTGGATGCTAATTTGGATTTTTTTTGTCATGGCATTGGAACGTTTCTCAGTAGCCTTAGCTGGGCCTTGTGACCTGTCACAGAAGTTACCAGAACTGTAACTATATTTAACTTAAGCTTGATCATCTGCTGTAGGTTACAAAACTCACCAGTACTTTGGAATGACTCATTTTTGGGAAAAAAAACAAAACGACTCACCTTCTTTGCTTTGAATATACAAAGAATCTGCTCTCCAGCCTCTGCCTTCTCCCCCACCAGGTCTTTCTCCTCCTTTCCCTTATCACTGACTTAAATTTCACCAACTTAATTTCTAGTGATTTCTCAGAACTGTCCCAAATCTCTGTGGGTTGTCTATCCTCTAGTTTTTTCTATACACTGGCAGGTTTTTTTTCCTGTTCACTTATTCAGAGGGGAATCGAAAATTGCCCCCCAAACGTGCTTTGAAAATCTTCTTTCTGCTGACCATGGCATGGTGTCTGTGCTGACCACAGCAGTTCATTCTTCATCCTCGTTAAAGTGGCACATAAAGCCACCACCAGCGATCCTTTATTTTCCTAAATGTCCTAAAGCACAAAGCGTGTTCTTCGAACTCTGTGCACTGCCAGCAATCCCTGGGAAAACAGTATAAAAACATGCAGTGTGGGGTAGGAGGGATGTGTGAATTTTACATAGAAACTTATTAAAGAGTTGAGAAATTCACGGAAATAATGGAGTGAAGCGAGCGGCAAAGGCAAGAGTCTAACGGCCATGAAGGTTCTTCCTCCTCCTCCCCAATGGAGAGGGTTTTAATTGGGTGAGGTTAATAAAGAACAGTCAGTGTTAACTGTGCACATCATTATGGGTAGCACTGAAGATGGGCTTTTCCATGTGATAAACTGGTTTAAATGAAGATTTAGAGCTCTAGAAGACAGAAAGGGACCATAAAAGAGAGATGCCCTTATAGGCAGGGCCTTTATATGCACTTGCCCCTACATAACGATGGTGACAGTCTGGGCTGTTGGTGGGATGGATGGATGTTGCCATTGCAGCTCAGAGCTGGCTTCAGTCGTGCACCGTCACACTCCTGCGTGCTCCAAGCAGAACAGGACGAGCCTGTGCCCCAGTGAGACCTGGCAGTGTAAGTACCAGGCAAAAAATTAATTAATTTTTGTAGTGATCTGCAATCTCTTGATGGAAGGAGCTACAGAACTATTATTAAGCAGTCATCTGCTAAAGAGTGTGCTTGTTCGGAGTTAGGGACGGCTGCAATTGTAGTGACAACAGATACTGGGTGCTTTACTTCAAGATACTGAATCTAGCAGAATTGCTGATGCACCAGGGAGAAAGGAGCAGAAGCTGCAAATTTTAAAGAGATGGTAAAAACTGCACCTGGTGCTTTAGGTACAAAGAAAGGAAAATCAAGAGCCTTTGAATGTATGTGATTTTAACACTACTAGTGAGTCCTCAAGAGAAGAAACAACTTGAACATACCTGTGGAATGCAAGGAAAACATTAAAAGCTTTTTTATGGGGGTGGGGGCACTTATTCCTCAAAAGATTCATGCTCTGCAGATACCCTTTGTGCTGGTTTTGGCTGGCACAGAATTAATTTTCTTCACAGTAGCTAGTAGGGGCTGTGTTGTAGGTTTGTGCTGATCACACAGGGATGCTTTTGCTCACCCGGAGCCAAGGGCTGTTCTGCTCCTCACCCCACCCCACGGTGAGCAGGCTGGGGGGCACAAGGGGCTGGGGTAGGGGGGCACAGCTGGGACAGTCGACGCCACTGACCCGAGGGATGTGCCGTGCCATATGGCATCAGCATGTAAAGCTGGGGGAGGAAGGAAGGGGGGGGTGACATTTGGAGTGGTGGCATTTGCCTTCCCAAGTCCTGGTTAAGCGTGCTGGAGCCCTGCCACCCTGGGGATGGCTGAGCCCCTGCCTGCCATGGGGAGCAGGGAGGGATCCCTGGTTTTGCTTTGCTTATTAAACCATCTTTATCTTAATCCACAAGTTTTCCCACTTTTCTGATACTCTCCCCCATCCCACTAGGGGGAAGTCAGCAAGTGGCTGCTGGGATTTAGTTGCTGGCTGGGGTTAAACCACGACACCCTTGATTCACAACAGGCTTCCAAACCACTGATGAGTTTACTGGAAGCTGGTAGTTGATTGACTTTGTATAATTGTTCAGCAGGGCTTTTTTTCATGGCCTGTCTCAGGTTCTTTATTCACTACAGTAAGAATTTACTTGTTATAAACTTACTGATTTCTGGAAAGGAAAAAAATAAATAAAAGAATTTACCACTATTAAATTTTTGGATTAATTTTTTGTCATTTCTTTTTCTTTCTGAAGGAGAAAGAAAAACAGTTTCAAAATGAGGTGCAGTTTAAACAAATAACACCAAAGTCAGAGCAAGGAATTGTTTATGCATATGATATTCAGGATGGATAAATCTATGGTTTCCTATTGCAAAGCTAGATGTCTTGCTGTCTGCTCTCGTGATTTTAAGCATAACTCTTTCACAGTGTTATAGCTGAAGAACAGAGGTAGACCTGTGGCATTTCAAAAAGTCTCACAGAAAAGCCTGTGACTGCTCTCTTCTTGACATCTGGTTATTCCTTGAATATGTGTGATGCCGACATGGCCATCAGAGGGTCTGGGTTTATCCTGCCATGATTTTACTATCTAATTTGACCAGCTAGAGAGTTTAAAGGAAATGTAGCCTAGACGACCATTGAAGAAAACCCAGGGTGTTTCTTTGCTTTTTGCCTTCATCTCATAGCTTAAGATCCTGTAGTTTAAATTTGAGCAACATTTCTCCTGTTGTTACACTAGGTAGGAGGAAATAAATAAATTTTTTTTATTCTCTGCGGGAACTTGCAATGGCAATAGAAGTCAAAAATCCACATGGTCTGGGGGTATGAGTAAAGCATGGACACAACCATCTTTCTGATGATTGCTTGAGTCTACAGACTGCGCCTTAATACGGCTCCTCCACCCTGTCAGTCCTCAGTAATTCAACTGAAATCAGTGGAAATATCTGGGGTAAAGCTGGTGCGAGCTAGATTGCTATTGCTTGTTGGACTTACTGTTTCACAGTACTCACATTGGCAAGAGGTCATGAAGGATTCAGGAGTCTGCCTCATATATTTCAGCAGGAACGTGGGCTTTAGAATGTTTTTACTCAGGTCTGAGATAAACGGGGCTCCCTTCACCCCAGAAATGTCACATTGTGGTCAGGTCTCTCCCCGTAGTTTCCTTTCACAAAACTAAGTGGTAAGAGGAGACCAAAGAGAGGTAAGAAGCTTTGTGAGGGAGATGTAATCCTGGTAAAAATGCACTGAGCACTTGACCAAACCCTGCATTTCTCTTCTCGACCAACTGTTGCTGGCCCCAAACCCTACCTGGCAGTCCTTGCAAGAAGTGACGAAATTTTGCCTTACATTAATGAGTCTGCACTGTTCTTGCAGCATGGTGGTGACAGTCACATGCCACTCGTGCCTTGGGGACTCTGGTTATCATCGTTACATGATGCATGCTCTGATTTCTCTTGGTTTTCTGCACCAGGATGAGGAGGAGATGGAGGAAGCCACCAACCAAAAGCTCGCCCTGCAAAAGGCCAAGGAAGTGGCAGAAGTCAGCCCCATGTCTGCAGCTAACATTTCCATAGCCGCGTAAGCATTATTTTATTATTTGGGAAGTTTATAATTTCGTTTCTGTTTTTTCAGTGTCAGTATGTGTTCGTTCAACTGGAGCATCCCATAGTACTCTGTGAGCCCTCTTATACCGTCTCTGTTACTGCCAGGGCTTTAGGTTGACTGAATACTTCAGTGCTGATTAATTAACCATGGATTTAATTAAGTATTTATGTTAGTTTGTTTCTTCTTCTTTTTTTTTTTTTTTTTTTTGTAATGTCTCATCTTTTGCCTTGCTATAAATAACTGTGTTTTAGAAGGATTTTTTTAAGCTGTCCTAGGATAGATTTCACCAGGTGAAGTGTTAACATTTCACTTTGGATTTTTAATTACAAGAGGTATGTGTGGACATCATGTCTTAGCTATTCTTTAATGATCTCTGCTTTGAGAATTTAGAGTGTAAATGCATCCTCCTAAATATCAGACTGAAAAACATGCTTGAATGCACTTTCCTTGCTGTTTGAAGGAGTGCTGGGTTGAATAAAGTGATGTATGTGAAGAGTCACTGGTTTGTAGCTAGAAACATGGATTTGCATCTTCAGATGCAGGTCTTCTGCATGGATGTGGCCATATGCACAGACTCTGTGATACCAGAACCCTTAGAAAACATTGTCTTGTGGTCCATCTTTTCATATATACTGATCTAAAGTGAAGTGAAAAAATTATATGTAGGTGGAAATACTTGTCCATATGTTGCTGAGGTCAGTGCAGAGTTCTGCCTTCGTGGAATTTTAGCATCGGGACTACCAGCATCAAAAAATTTGGTCATGCATTTTACTGAGAGCTGCTGATGTTTTCCAGATCAAGCATAGAAAAAGAAATTTCCTGTCTAATTTTATTGCAAAGTATCTGAAATGCAGCAGGATCCCTGTTTGTTCCTTCAGTGTGAATCTCTTGAGACCTTTGTCACTGGGAGTTTAATCCACTTCATCAAAGACAATAGGCCAAATGGAGCCAGTTCATTATATGTGAAGGAAAAGAATGGTATTAATTTGGCTTTTTTATTCTTCTTACCATTTTACTCTGCTATTACCGCTTTAATCAGCTTCTATTTTCACCCTGTATGCTTGTTGGTTTTAAATATAATCCCTTTCTCACAATGATTTCCTGTCTGGTCTTGAAAAGAAGTAAAATGAGGATATTTACTCTTGTCCTTTGATGACTTTCCTGGTACTGTTGTTTTAAAATGGAAGATAATGCTGCTTATTCTTTAATCAAAAGCACGATGCATGTGAAGATTTCTTAGAAATAAGCAAAAAGCCCCCAGTTTAACGGAGCTAAGGTTTCTCACGACGTTGTTTGTTGCTTAAAATAACTTTATTTCATGATTTTTCACCAGGTTTGCACCTGGTTTTCTATATCACAGGGCCGGTTTTATGACCACAACTGAAAGTGAGTACAAAATTGTGGATCTCTGCTTATTTTGCCTCAGATTGTATCTGCCCAGTTCCCTACTGGCCGCATTTGTACAGGCAGGTAATTAGGGTGATGAATGAGCACATTTGGAAGTGCGGTCGGTCGCTTGCACATCTAGTAACCACAGCAACACCGCGCACGCCGGGGGGTTATCTCTGCTTTAGTGCCAGCCAGGGGCTTACCAAGCCACGCATGAAGCTCGCAGGGCTTTAGTTTGGGGAAAAAAACCATGTGTTAAGGTCAACAGGTTGATGACCAAATGGATGATAACATAGAGGAGAAGGCAAGGGAGAAGTTTGGTCTTTGGTGAGACAGAAATAGGTGTATGGATGGGTTGCTGGCTCATGATCCAAAAGGTATTTAATGAAAGCATGCCGAAGCAATTTGTTTAAAATAGAAATACACACATAGTGTACTCCAAAGATGCTTAACAGCTACAGCTTTTGGGTTTACAGCACCTATCCCTTAGATATCTCTATCCCATACAGTAGGGCTGATGATGGGGACCTATGGCTGAGAGCCAGATGTGCCCCATGACTTGGTCTCTTGCACTGTTACACTACACAGTGGTCCTGAAGAAGGAGCAGATGCTGTGTTGATGGCAGGGCTTCTCAGATCAAGCCTCTGATGCAACTCAAAGCTGAACATGCTAAGAATGAAAAAGTGCTGGGCATGCTTGGAAAAAGGATTTTTGGTGTATGGAAATATCACCGCAAGAAGCAAATGCCAGTAGTGCCTTGGTGCACCTAAGTGGGTGGTGGTGAGCAGGGGCTGGGAAAAACCGGGACTGAGCTGCCAAAGGCCTGCTGCAAAGGTGGGTCTGCTCTATCAGTTTATATTTTTGTTTTCTCCTAAGGAAAAATTGGTTTAGTTTTATAATTTTATTTTGGTTTCATAACATATGAAAATTATTTTCTCTAACAGGCATCATCTATAGCATGGATCAATGTTCTGAAAACATCAATGTTTTCTCAGTAGAGGAATCATTTTTTGCATCAATCCAAAGAGGTCTTTCAGGTGTTAGCAGAGGGTAGCATGACTTGCATTTCCTTCATCATGATGTTCATGTTCCCGGGATGCTTGTGCACTTCCCACAGAGATGGTAAAGGCGTCCTGGGGCTGAGGCTGGTGAAAAGTTATGTCAGTTGTTCTGCTGTTTCACCGACGAGGTGCTGTGCTTGCTGCTTTGCTTCTTTCTCTTGTCAGTCCTATATCAAGGACTGAGGGTGTGTATCTTCCCCTGAGTCTCCTTCCAGACCATTCCACACTCTGTAGTGTTGTATCTGCTCCCCTGCCTCTGCATTTTCCCTGTGCAAATACAGTGTTCTGTGCGCTCCTGTCCTGCAGTTTATCTGCACCGGTTCTTCTGCTCTCCTCTGCCATTCAAGCCTTTGACCTCCAGGAAACATCAATCTGTTATGTCAGGTGCAAAATATCATTTCCTAGGCATAAAAAGCCGGCTGCTGGTTTAGTGTGTCAGCCCACTCGGGGCGCCTGAAGAGGTACCTTCACCTTTACGCATGTAATAGCTGCTGCGTGAGCCACGGGGGTTTTATGGTTGATAGATGATGAAGCCCTACGGTCTCATGGGGATCTGTTTTAATAATATATTCATTATTACAGTGGCATTAAGATATCATCTGCCTTGCAACTGACTCAAAGTGCTTTATTACAATGTTCTACCTGCACTTGCTTTGTAGCTCCTACTTCATCAGTCTCCCAGGACTTTTTTTGTCTTCTGCTCCACCAAAGGGACTTCACGTGAACAGATTTGTCTGACCACAGTTTGTTTCTTCACCTGGTGAACTCTATCCTGAAGGGGCCTTTTTGTTTTGTGGTTTTTCAGGATTAAAAGCTAGGATGGTACATTGTTTTTCTCATTGTTGCAATGTTTGGTTTAAAACAGAATCTCTGTTTAACATGTGTTATTGCATTTTAATTTGAGCCCATTGTTTCATTCTTTTTTTTGTGATTTTTTTTTTTTGTTGTTTTTGTTTTCTGTTTAGCATTTTCCTTGCTTTGTTGTTTCTGGAGGTGAGTTTCTGGGTTTGTTCAGTTTGCCCAGCATTGTCTTTAAGACCCTCTGTTTCGTACAACATTTAAACCACTCAGCCTCTCAAACTGAGCGACTGTACAGACCGATGGGTCTTCAGAGCAAACCATCGGTGCAGCTTCCCTGGTGGCCAGAATGGAGGAGGGGGGGGTGGGAAAGGGGGCAGTTACACAGGCAGTGAGTGCGCAAAGCACTTTGTGATGCCCCTGTAAAGGTGCTGGTAGAAGGGAGAGCCATCAGGCTCGTTCCCATGGCTCATACAAAGACCCCAGTGCAAACACGGTTTGATTGTCTGGTTTTGCTAACCTGAAGCCTGAACTCCCCACACTGGGGTTCCTCATCCACCTTTTCTATTCCGGCCAGAGATGCACCAATGGCGTGTACAAAAGGGGCTGCAATAAGCACACCCAGCCCAGTGTGGGCCAGCAGACCAGCCGGAGAGGACACGAGCTGTGGCTGACCTGGCACCCAGAGCCCACCACATGTTTTCCAATGGCCTCTCTTCACCTTTTCTTGGGAGAAGTCTTAAAATACCAATCACAACATCAAACAGACACTAAATTTGTAGGAACCTGCTAGATAGTTAGGCTGAAGACATGCTGAGTGAAACTATCTGCATTTTGTAACTGATGGGATGTTTGCAATTCCACATGGTAATGGATTACAGTTGTAGCCAGACCCAATGAAATTATTTAAGGACAGGTATAGGGTGTGAGTTCTGGGTGGGAGAAGAACTTTCCAGATGCAGTGGATGAAACTTTGTTCACAGTGGCAGAGGCAGTTCATGCAATGTGGGCACTAGACCTAAATACAGTCTGCAGAATTGCCCCCTACCGTTTTTCGAAGTGACATGTGCTTCCTAGGACAGCCTTCCCACCTCTGAAGACCTCTTCATCTGTCCAGGCTCTGACTGGTTTCTGCTGGTCCTTCAGAAGGTTGTTCAAAGCAGTTTACATTTTAATTTCACGCCCACAGGTGGATACTGCCTGTTAATGTGAGCAAGTTGACTACTCATTAGACAAGTGCCAAGGGCAAATACAGGTGTCACATCTTTTCACAGTGACTTCTCAGAGTTGTCTGTCCCTTTTGTACAGGTCTGGGGATGAATGGGTTGGGGTTGGGGGGGTGGGGTTTTTGTGTGGGGAGTTGCTATGTTTCTCCAGGACATTTTCCATCTCAGAGGTTCCATATTTTCCTTTTGTGTTAGGAATACTGTGGTCTGTTTCCAAATCCCTGTTGGGCTGTTGGTACCCAACAAGACCCAGCAAGAAGTGTGCCTGAACACCCAGCCCATCAAACGTTCTGTGCTGGGTGATGTGTAGACTAGAAGAGGTGTTCTTTTTCTCTTGCTGGCCTGTGCTTACTTCCCTTGCCTTTTCCCCCTGAAGTGTGTTGATGTGTGAGGTACTGTGATTCCTCCTGTTAGCTTACCTTTTTGCCCTTGCTGTTGGTGGCATGGTCACTCAGCTACACCTAAAGACACTCCCTCGTACTCAGCCCCTCGCAGATGGTAAGTAGCATCAAGCAAAGCTCAAGTACTTCTGTCATTTTGATTTGGAAAAGGAAGCGGTCTTTGTTTCGTGGCTTTGCACCCCGCAGTTCCAGCAGAAATTTAGTCAAATTTATGGTTTTAAAAAAGCAGACTCCAGCAATGGGAGCAGAGGAGCGAACCTGGAGTGCTGCAGGACTTGCATAATGCTGGCTGGCCGGGTTACAAGGATACTTGGCAGGATCAGAGCATGGCCTCCGTCCTGCACTGCGCCAAACGAGGCAGGGATAAACACAGAGGTTCATTCAAGCTGCCTGCCGAGGGATGCTGAGATCTGCTTTCAGCAATTAAAAGCAAAATTTCCATGGGTATTGCACAATGTTGGTGCTGATTTTCAGGCAAACTAGGGCAGCCCAGTACATTCTCCTCCACCGTGAGTTTTCTACCTGTTTTGCCCAAGAAATTTCTTACCTATGCTTGAGGCATTTATGCAGTCAAGGGCTTGTTCTCTGCAGGTTTGAGCTGACACCCTGGGGGTTCAGCATCCAGCCGAAGAGTAAAGGGGTCCACAGCTTGAGCAACCTGGAAACAATAATTTTCTTGGCAAGCAAGCATGGCATCCCACCCCCACTTTGACTCCTGCTCCCCTTTCATTTGGCACAGTACAAATGTAGGAATACTGAAGTTTAGGCAAAATACTTTACCTGACTGTTGAGCAGATTTTTCTCTCCAAGCAAAACTTTTATGATGCCTTTCATAATTTGTTTTATATTCATTCCAGGTTTCTTGACCTCTGGATTGTTGTGTTATAGACTTTACCTGGGCCAACATTTCTGTTCAGAAGAATCCATTAATTTTAAATAAATTTTTATTTAAAACTCTCCTTACATGATAACCAAAGAACATTAGATTTTAACTGGACCTTCTGGTTGGCTAGTATTGATTGTTAACAGATTAAGAGTCTCATGGAAGCAGGAGAAAAAATGCTGGAACTGAAAAAGCAAATTCAGGAGGTGAATGGATTTTATTTTCAGTCTTGGGGAGGTTTCTTTGGATGATGTAGATTTATAAAAATTATTTATAACTATGAAAAAATTAACACCTCAAGCCAAGATATATCAAGATGTTTAAAATTCTGGTTTTCTGTAGATTCCTTGCCAAAGGAAGAATAAACTCCTTTTCTGTGTAATTCAGTGATTTCTGTATTTAGAACCCCCCACGTATAACAGTGTTTGTACAAACACTGGATGGAGGAGAATCTACAAAATTATTTGTGAACTGAAACAAGCTCCTTTCCATAACACGTGATGTCCTGCCCAAGCCGCAGCAGACCGATGGCTTTTAGACATTGTGAGCCACATTCGGACAATCTGAGCCCAGGCACATCCCCGTGCCTGTCAGAGGAGAGAGGTAGGTGCCACTGAAGAACAAATCCAAGGCAGGGACCGAGGAGAAGCAGCCTGGCACCAGCTGCTGGGGCTCAGGTCGATTTTTGGTTCTCTGGATGTGGCCCAGGGTCTTCCCTCCAGCCGGGCTCTTCTCCATGCTAAGGCTTCTTCCTTGTGCCATGGGGCCAGAGCAGGGATTAGCATCCTGCTCCCACTTGGAAATAATTATTTGCAGCACAGCTGTAAAAGCACTCACCACCTGTTTCTACAAAGACCTCTACCCTGAGGTCTTAAAGATGACTTCTGCGGAGGACTTTCATTGTGTGAGTATAGCGTATGGAGGCATAAAGTCCTGATATCATCGTGTGGCTTTTGGTTCACCTTTTGATTTTTTTCCCTTTTGGTTCTGTTTTTGATTCTTTGGTTGTTTCCCTGTTAACTACAAGGTGGTGTGTCTGTGGCTTCCACACTTTCTGAAGCTTGCCTGGTCTCCTACCAAGATGCACGCTGCAGTCTGCATTCGATAGGACACAGCCTGTATGAGTCTTTTCCCAATGTCTTTTATGGTTTCTCTTCTCTTCTTTTTTTTTTTTTTCCTTTTTCTTTTTCTTTTCTCACTTTTTGTTTTCTTTGTTTGTTTTGTTTTTGCATGTGCAGTTTTGTAAAGCAAACTCGAGGTACTGTATCTCGCAGCTCGTCAGTCTCCAGCGTAAATTCACCGTGAGTTGCTCTCTGTTACAATATTCAGTAAATGGATTTATGATTTATATCTCTACCTTTATACACCTCCCTCTTTCCCCTACTTCTGTTGCCTTTGCTGCCCCCTTGTTTTTTCCAAAATTCATTCCCATCATTGTAGAAAGCCTCCAGACCAGCATACGGTGGAAGGACTGGAAGGTGTGCAACATTGCCATATCATGCTTGTGATTTGATCATGAGCAACTCTGTAGTGTTTCGTACATTGACTGTGATCCCCCCCCCCCCTTCCTTCCTTCCTTCCTTCTTTTTTCTCCCATCCCCTTATTTTCCTTTGTTCCTTCCTTAACTATTTTCTGCCTTCTTCTGTCTGCCCTTATTTGATGGTTCGTCTTGTTCTCACTTGTGTTTTTGTTCTCTGTGTTTATTATGTGCTGGGCTGATGGCTTTGATGTTCCACCGGTGTTTGCACTTATGGTTCAATAGGAGAATGAGGGCCCACCATGAGTGCGCTCTGTAAATGAAAATTGGAGGAGGACTTTAAGAAGAAACTTCTGGAAATGGGGCCCAAGTGAAACCAAATTGGAAAACTCTACATAAACATCCTTGGGAAAGTTATGCTTGTGAGAGCGCTGGTTATGCCTGTGCTCTCTAACCTTCTTGAGCTGGACCTTAAAGCTACAGATATCAAAAAAATGAGGCACTCTGCAAACTCCTATGTACCCGTTGTTGAGCAAACACAGTGGTAGACCTTCCATTCGCTCCACGCACTTCCTAACAAACAAATCTTGCTGGCTTTGCTGTGAATCACGAGTGTGCTTTGACACCGATGCAGGTTTGTAGAAAATACCATGGTTCCTGCTGACTAATACAACAAAACTTGTCATCAGCTTCTCCTCAGCCCATCTTAGTGTCTTTGCTTTGGGTTATACTTTCACCGTTTGATGTTATCTTTCTTTAATGCTTTTGGAGAGACAAGTAAGTGCAATTCAAAACCGTGTGGGTTTGTCCTTACGTGCACCATAGCAGATACTAAAGGTGTGGTGAATCAAAGGAGGTTTTCCACCAGCTTCCTGACATCTTCCTTTTCCCCTGGGTGTTTTGGGGGTCCTTGTCCACTGGTGGATCTTACACCTGTTTGTATTAAAAACATGTTGATATGACGTGTGAGTTTAGCTTCTGTGACCAAGACTGAACTTTTGCGACTAACAAAAGTAGGTGTGACATGTCTGTGCTATGGTCTGAGATCTCATGGGGTTGGGACAGTGAAAATTAGGGGAATAAACTAGACCAAGGCAGCTTTTGACTCACTCCTTCCAATGCATTTTCTGGCCGCCTGGAGTCTTGACAGGCAGAAAAGTGCAGAGAGAGGTCTGCTGCCCTTTGGGTCTCTCCCACCTGCCAGGAGGGAGGGGAAGGTTAGTGGTGGTGATGGAGGAGAGGTGCTGCCCAGCTGAATTCATCCCAGCACAAGTTGCACCAAACCGGTCCAAGGCAATGTTTGCCCAACTAGGAATAAAGCCTTGGAAAGAATGAAGAATTTGACACCTTTTCCAAAGTTCCAGTAAGGAAGCTGCCTTTTAAAAGGGTTAAATCAAACTGCAGGTACTAAAATCCCCTTGGAAGCAGGATTTTTCTGTATTTGGAGGCGTCTCCGTTGAGGTCTGTTGCTCACTCCCCACCAGCAATAGAGTCAGTATAATAGAGGCTGCTTTTGCTGATATGACTCACATCTGTTCTCTGAACAGAATAAATTTTTACTGTAAAAGGCTGTAACTGAGGATTCTCATCCTCTTTAACATTTCTATGCACTGTCTGGGCAGTAATTTGTAATTTCCTATGCAAACCAAGGCTGTTTTTGATGGATGAGCCAAGTGTGCATTTTCTTCTTTGTGCATATCCAAAGAGCATTTCCCCAGCAACCCCCCTGGTTTTGGTTAAATAAATGACTGGACCCCATGGCAGTGTGCAATGCATGAAAGTACCAGTCATCACAGAGCATCAGTAGAGCCCCCCCTGAAGTGTAAAGGCATCTGAAGGTCTATTTACTCAGTATAAACTTCACGGTTAGAAATGTGGTTTTTATTGTAAATTCATATAGATAAACTGGAACAACTCCTCTTAGGGCCATGCAGGTGCTGTGGACTCTCATTCCCTGGATGAATATTAGTATGGGTTCCAGATGCCTTTATAGCTCTTTGTTTCTACCCACTGTGAGTGCTATTGCTGTAATTATACTGAATAGATAAGTGGTCTAATTTCTGTGCACAGATAAAAGTTGAGCAGTAATCTACTAATTGAAAAGAGCTTTTAAAGGTTCAAAAAAATCCCTGTTCCTTTTTCTCCCTTGGATTGCTCAAACAGCATAAAATACCATGTGCCTTTAATATCAGTAAGCACCAGGATCTGCAAAACCATGGTTATCTGTTCTGAAAGAACAAAGCTTATTCAAAAATCTTTTCAGATACAGAGGATTGGGTTATTCCCATGTTCTTTTTTTTTGATTATTTAAAAAAATATATTTCTAAGTTGCTAAGAAACTAAAGACAAAATACTAGAGCTAGTTTCTTAATTAAAAAAAAAATATCAAGGTGAGTCATTTTCTTGTGCTAATTCCAGCCTTTCATGCTATAACAAATTTGTGATACAAGCATGCAAGCAGTACAAAATAATTTTTTAATTTACTAAGGAAAGGTAATTAAATACAGTTATACTCTATTTCTTTAAGTAGATCAGCATTTATCTAAAATACATATTGAAATTGGCAACTAATTTATGTGTACACAGGTGATGATACAGCTAAGTGAATAATTATGTTGTATTTTTCCAATAGTATGTATTTAAGAGTTATGGGATGTTGAATTTTCATGTGAATCCTTATATTGCAATGGCTGATGAAACTGAAAATGCTCCATTTAGTAACTGGAGGTTTTCTTTGTATTGCTGTTCTTTATTGTTTGTTTCTAATAGGATCCAGAGGTGTCAGTCATTGCTTGGACATGAAAAATGGCATGTTCTTAAGACATTTTAGAGAATGGTAAATAAAGCAAAAGCCAGTGTGTCACAAGCCAGGGATGTTTTTTTTTCCCCCGAACTGCTGAACACCTGCACCTGCCATAGATTATTCCCCCCCCCACCCCCCACCGAACAAGACCTGGTTTTCTTTGGCAGCTCTTTCTTTCCCACCCCAACCATCACAGCATGTCTCTGCTGTATCCATCCAGCTATAGACAAGCTGATAGGGAACACAGGGAAATGAAAAAGCCTAAATATCTTCCACCAGGATGAATTTGTCATTTGCCATCCAAGAACCCAAGTCTTTCTTGATCTCTATCGCTTGCTTTTGTATATTCACTGTCTGGGCCATCTGCTTTATTTCCATCCTTACAGTGCAAAAAAGGGGCTGTGACTTCATTCCCTGATGGGTTTTGTCTCAGTTTTTATCAAAAGCTTGGAACTCATGGTGGGACTTGGGCTGTAGCAGGGTCTGGTCTGAGCCATTGCAGTGGTTAGGAGAGTGTGGCTTGAACAGTTCAGAGGAAAAAAATAATTTAAAGTAAATGTAATTTGACTGGGTTTCAGGAGAACTTAATGGTTCCACATATTTAACTTTGGTGTGTTTTCTGTTAAACCAGGCCATAGCAATGTGGCTTTGAAGTTTCATTTTTTGTTTTAACTTTTAACTCTCTCACCCTGTTATTCACCACTGAGGATGCAATTATTTGATCACAATTCATAACTGAAATACCAAACAAGTCTTGAGGTCTGAAAAGGGATCTAGTGACTAATGATAACAACATAACTTGAGGCAGGATAAATATTTTCTGGCATTTCTTAAGATCAGAATGTGCATAAAGCTAAGCCTCATATTTATACTTCTGGGATTAGTGTGTGATGTACTTTTGCCGAAAACAATTAGAAAATTCTTCTTACTAGAGCAATAGGGAGCAGCATGCAGGACAGTGAGTGTGGTTGAGTGAAATCATTCTGTTATGAAAAAACTCAAGCTGAAAGCAATAAAACTTTTGCTACATTAACACCAGGAAGCTTTGGCTTGCGTGAGCTTTCCATCACTTCAGAGCTGTACAAAACCAAGTGGCACAACTGCCTTCAAGCTCTAAGCAGCAGCATTTAACAGTTTCTGCTGCTCTTAGGAAATCGTGGCCACGGACATCTCATGGGACTGGTAGCAAAACGCTAGATCTTTCCTGACTTTTTTTTTTTGGTACACACCTTGGAAAGTTTCTGACTCTATGTTGGGCTTGCAGCTGCCAAGCCGTGCGTGCCCACATGCTCAGCAGCTCCTGAAGGACCTGCAGCGGCGCTCAGCTCTGTCCCCCTCGGGCATCTCAGCTTCTTCCTCCTGCTGAGACCAGTTACCTGTGCTCAGCACATCCTGTATCTGCAGCTCTCCAAACTGTCTACAAGAGCAAGTGAAGGGAGTGGAAAGTCAATCTGAGGATGACCATATATGAAAAAAAATCAAATGTTGCATTTAGTGAACTGTCTCGGTCTAAGAAGTTGGCATCTATGATAGTCTGAAAGGCATTTCCAATTTCAGTAGCAAGTTTCTGAACACAAGGGTGTGATATACAGCTAGTATTATATACTTAGACACATTATATAGGCTTAGACACATTCAAAATTTAGAGTTTCTAGCTAATAGACTTTAACAGGAATATTATGGAAGAAAATGTTTTCTTTCTGAGAAACTGCAATATCAGAAATTCTAATATATAAAAACAAAATCAAATTTAAGAATCATATTGGAAGAGACTGGGCAGTGTTTTGTGCAGCGGTCCTCGGTAAGGGTGTTTCAGTGCTGCGCACCATTGCAGCAGCTGGGTGGGAGAGCACAGTGCATCTCCCGATGGTGCTCAGGCAGGAGGTGGAGCTCATAAAGAAGAAAAGGTGCAAAAGCATCCAAGCGGCAACTCCCAACGTCACTGGGAAAGCAAATTCAAACACTAGTGGTGAGTTCATCTGAAAGAAAATTGGTTTATCAAACCAAACGGAGAGAAAGCGTTTGGTTTTGTGCATGCCTTCTTCAAACTAAAACTGCTTCACTTTATTTCCCGAGTGGAAAATTGAAACATGGGAGACACCTTCTCCATCTTTATGAACAGCAAATATGATTTTAGTGGAAAGGTTTTTGCATTGCATTTTGTGTTGAAACTGTATTTTAACAAGAAATTCCCTTTTATCTGTAATCAGAAGATATTGTTTCATACCCACAATCTAATATATAGGTATTTTTAACACCAAATTATTATGTTTGTAGTCAGCTTTCATTCATTATTTACTAAAGCAAAATTTTAAGGATTACATTGATGTAGCTGATTAAACCAGGAGTTCTGGGAAGCAAAGCCATTAACTCTGAAACAGTATTTTAAAAGATTGTGATAACAATATCTTTAATCATTAAGGAATACCCTAAGATTAGAATATGACTAAAATGTGCTTTCCTTTCTTGAATGATCTACACAGTGACTGGTCACATTTTTTATTTATACCAATATTAGTCACTGATTCATTCATATTAATTTTATTTGATTCTACAGGACTGGTATGGTTTTCTTCCCAGCCACAGGCAGGAATTGTTTGACTGCAGGCTTCTTAATCCAAGCAAAACCAGTGGAGCTACTCAGAGGCGTATTAGCAGTAACACCTACTAAACGTTTCAAGCCTAGAGGACCTGAAAACCAAGTGTATTGCCAGTACGCTGTACTGCAGACAGAAAATAGGGATGGGAAGTAATTGTAAAGAGAGTGAATTAACGTTAATCTTTGTACTATGTTTGTAAATCAGAAGCGATTATTGCAATCTTCTTAATGGATTCAGCAGGATTTTAAGAAGCAAATAGTGAACAGGATTTCAGATAAGGAGTTGGCTTCATAAATAGATAGTTTTCCCTTGTGGAAAAAATATTTGTTATCGCAAAGGCTCATTTTTTATCAGTTTGGGCAAGTCATGCTCCACTGCAGCGTATCGTGCTTGTGCTGTAGGTGGTTGGTGTCTGCCCCAGTTCATGCAGCCCCCAGTAACCAACTGACCCAAGCACTGGGGGAAGCAGAGGAAATGATTTTGCCCTGGCTGATTCCCATCACTTCTGCAGTTCTTTGTGTTCCGTGTGCACAGGCACTGTACCCTCGTAGGCAGGCAGTTGTAATGGAACTGGATTTTGTTTTACTGTGATGTTCCTGTTGTGCCATAAATAAGTTCAAAAGCTCTCCTCCACTAAGAAGTACAGCAGAGCAACAGGAGAGGAGAAGCTGTCGCACATGCCCATGTTCAGTTGCTGTGGGAACTTGCAGAACGTGAGTGTCATATAAATTTAATTGGACAAGCAGGTGACATGTTCCCTCCAGTAGCTGCTGCTTTGGCTCTGAAAACCCTAAACATTGTCCCTAGAGGGACCAACCTGTTCGATCGCTTTACCTCCATTTCCTACAGCTGACTTTATGTGCACTGTCACTTGCGCCTGATATTGTTGACTGATTTGAATATGATAATGAGCTTGCAGGCAGGCTTTGCATTTTCCTGATTGTGTTTTTACTGTGCTTCATATTTCTGAGTTTATTTGTGCGTGTGTGTGTGTCTTTTTATGAAGAAAAAAGAAAGAATGCAGTCATTACCTCTGAACCTCCTGCTCTTTGACTTGTTAGTAACCAAAGCCAGTGGGTGGCTGTGTGTTGTAGTCTTTTGACAATCACCTCTTCTGCTTGTGTCAGCGTTAAGGATGCATCTCATTTCTAGATGCTGAGAAATTCGAGTCTGTAATGTCAGTGTCTGATTTAAGGAAGGGATTTTAGCAAAACAGGCTTAGTTAATATGTGCATTACTTGGTTTCTGCAGATTCTCAGTGGTGTATGTACCTGGCAGCATCTTTCAGTTAGCCATGAGTGAAGTACAGTGGAAACTTTAGCACCTCAGAGATAATTTAAAGGCTGATTTATGTTCTTGGCCTAACTGAAACACAACTAAAAAAAAAAATCCTCTTGAAGTGATACATCTTGTGTCAGAGTCAGCAGGTTCTGAGTCTCTCCTCTGCACTGTGATGTATACCAGCCCTGCATCCTCAAGCTTCCTCCTCACCATACCCAGGCTGGTTTAGGAGATTTTCTTTATATTTTGGCTTTGATAGGCTCAGTGCAGGCACCGATGGAGAGGCTCTGTCCATGAAAGTTGCCTGATGATTCATTGTGTGTTTTACTTTGGAAAGTCTCTGCAGGGAGGCTGGGGCTTTGTGTCCCACCCCTGCGTGGTGCCTGCCTCCTGGAAATGGAGCACCGGGTGGTGCACGGTGAGCAGGCGGTTGGGCTCTTCTCTGTGCTCTTAGTTTTGTAGGTAAATCGAAGGCTTAAGTCAGCGTAAGGACAGTTTCCCAGCCCTAACTCGTTATTACTAGTTATCACTTCAGTGTTGACAGCTCGCTCTGGCTGTTCAAAGCACAAAACAGAAGCTGGTCCCCACCCCAAGGACTTTAACTATAAAGTGAGAAATGTCCCCTAAGAACAAATGTGCCTGGTGGCCCTCACCGAGGCAGCGCTCGGGGAGCTCAGACACGCATCGACACATCCCTGAGCTGTCTTGTTTTGCTGAGCCTGTGTGCCGAAGAGAAGGCTTGTTTTTGTAGCCCAGTTCAGTTCAGTGCAGCAGATCTGGAGCACTGCAGAGCAAAGCACTCTGTCTATCCCGGAGGATGCACGGGACAGCCCGGGATGCCTGTCCCAGGCAGCTCTGTCTCTCTGTGCCCATCTCTGCTGACTGCAGAGAGCTGCACATGCAGAGTGCGTGGCTTCTCATGGGAAATCCTTGTACCGGGTGGCAGGTCTGGGCAGTCAGAGGGTTTCTATGTTGCTTGTTAATTCCCCATAAAACCAAATATACTTGCTGATGAGTGATGGCTTTTCAATCTTTTGTAATGTTGAACCAAAAAGACATGGTAAGGTATTGCCTGCTCTGATGAGGCTGTTCATCCTTGTGCCACAGTTACTGGGACAGCCTGGGGGTGCTCTCCTCTGATGAGGAGCCTGCTCTCCCTTCGATGTGGGATTTTTGGTGAGTGGGGCTCTAACTGATGTCCCCAGTAACTTCAGGTATCATTTTTGTTTAGAACTGTGATTTTTGTCTCCCGTTCTTCTGCTGTGGTGTAAACGGGGCACTCAGCTGCTGGAAAATTAGTCCAGAGTGCAACTCTGGGCAACGGGGGATGTAGGTTTTTAGTTTTGGTGATTAGCTCTGCTCATTCTGATTTCTGGATTAAGTCAGATTCCTTCACATCTGCCTGGGTGCCCTCATCCCGTCTGCAGTGAGCTTTTAAGTAGCTTTTTGTCTTTTTAGCAGAACCAGGCAGCAGCACCTTCTGCAAAGCTGCAATCCCCCAGCAGAGCTGGGAGATGCAAAGCCTTTCCGACAGCTCCCACCGTGCGACATGAGCCCGTCTGAACGCCGCCTCCCCCAGGGTCTGCGCACAGCAACAGAGCCTGACAGTTCAAATCAGCACATACACACACAAAAGCTGCTTTCTTCTGTTGTCAGGGGAGCCCAGAAAATACATAGGGAAAAGATGTCTGCCTCCCGCGCGGGCTGGGCGCTGGTGAGCCCCACGCGGCCCCTCCAGCTGCAGAGGGCAGGCTGATGTGTAGTGAATGGAGACATCTGAGCAGGCTGGTGGAAGGAAAATGGTTTTCCTGTCTTTGTCAGAAGAAGTTTCATTAAGGAAGAAAATGGGTGCTGATCCTCCACCAGGCTAAATCCAGAAATCCATCCTGGAAGCCAGTGGGTTTACTGTGATTTCATGCAAAAGCAGCATTTGACTTGCAGTCTTTAGGAGGAAAGAAAAAAAGCTGTCCCTTCCTGCACTGGCCAGGTAGCGACCCATTGGCATCTGGTGGTCAGAAACCAAGTGCTGTGCTGGAAAATCAAAGCATTACAGCAATGCCAGTGGATGTACCCTCATCATAGTAGATGCCAGAGGCAGAAAAGGGTAGGTCTCGTCAGAGGGTGAAGGTGTTCTCATCACATCTGCATCTATGGATGACTCCCCCAGTCCCTGGGGTCTTTTGACTGTACACAGAACTGTTTTCCTTTCTCACTTGTACTTTTCCAGACTCTGGTGATGCTTGGGCTGGGTGGTCCATCCTCACCTTGGAAAGTTGCTGCAGGTTTAGAGCACCAGCTCTCCTGTGCCGTTAGCCAACGGGCCAGCACAGCCCAGAAGGTGACCCCCCGGCTGTCTGTAAGGGGAAGGGGCTGGTGGCAGGGCAGTCAGCCGGGGGTCCTCGAGGGCAGATTGCATTTCCCCTCGCTCCTCCTGCCAACCTAACTTCTCTTTCTCACTGCTAATCTGCTCATCCAGGCATTTCCAGGCAGGGAGAAAGGTGCTGTTGACTGTGGGGCAGCCTTGTAGGCTGTTCAAAAGCTCTGGTTGTACTAGACCATTTTTGTGTGCTGAGACTCTAACTCTTCAGACTATACCTGAGGCTTCCAGCGGGGATGGCTACCTACTTTGTAGAAATCAAGAAAACTCCTTTCCAGAGGGCCTGTTTCATAGTGCCTAATGCATATGGGGGCAAACTAACACTGATGATCCTGCTGCCTTTCCCTGCTCATGTTCTCCACCAGCCATTTTCTCTCCATTCCTACAATTTCTCTGGCTCAACCCTCTAATCCCCCGTCTCAGCTGAAGTTTTCCTCTTTTTTTTTTTTTTTTTTTTTTTTGGTTGTTTTTTAGGGAATCGCTGTGAAGTTGGATACTAACTTTTCACCTTCTACCCCTCCTTAGCAAGCAGCAGAACTCCTCCAAATCCAAGTCTGTTTGGGAGCAGAGGACCAGCCAGATCCGGATGCACAATTTCCGAGCCAGCTGCGAGGCGCTGTACAATGAGCTGGATCCAGAGGAGCGGGTGCGTTACGCTACCACACTTCACATCAGGCCAGACATGAAGACTCATCTGGATCGGCCGCTGGTGGTGGAGCCGAGGAGTGAAGGGAGGAACAACATCAGCAAGCTGAGCCCTGTGGACGTGCAAGAGGTGGAGCAGACTAAAGTCAGCTCTACTGATGGGGCAGAGGCTCCGCGAAAGCACCACCGACATCGGGATAAGGACAAACTGGGAGAGCAAGAGAAGGGGGATGTGACTAAGGATGAGAATGGGGAATCTGGTGCCAACAATAAGGAGGAGCGGCACAGGCAGCACAGAAGCCGCAGCAAAGAGGTGGAAGGGGGGAGTAAGGAAGGGAAAAGTGATCGCAACAGGAGTCAGGAAGGGGGAAAGAGGCACCATCGCCGAGGGTCAGTGGAAGAAGGTGCCGAGAAGGAGCACCGTAGGCATCGGACTCACCGGCACTCTGCTGAACGGCAAGGCAAGGAAGGCAACGGGGCAATCAATGGGGCCAGGAGTGAGCGGCGTTCCCGACACCGGGGAGGGTCAAGGTCTGGAAACCGGGAAGGAGAGCCCGGCTCCAAGGGTGAGAATGGAGAAGAGCCTCACAGACGGCACAGGTTCAGGAACAGGGCTCTGTCAACGTATGATTCAGTGGAGAAGGAGAACGGGGAGAAGGAGGGGGAGGCTGGCGAGAAGGAGCACCGGAATCATCAGCCCAAGTAAGTGAGTGCTGCGTGGCCAGGCTTGTCCCTGGGACAACTCGAGGGTCACAAGGCCCCAGACACATTTCAGGGAATTACTCATTCCCCTCCCCATGGCATTCCCTGCTGTTGTTCTTGCACTCACACCAGCCACCGTCGTAACCTGCAGCTCTGTTTTGTTTAAATCTGTAATGACAGAGGCTCCCTAAGGTGACTTCAGTCCATGATGGCCCATAAGAATAGCTCAGGTTTAAGGAAGAAAATATCCATGATGGAAATACCAACAGGCCCTCTAGGACATAACATCAAGCAGAGAATTTCACAGCCTCTGAAGGAAGTTTCCAAGGGACATATTTTTAAATGGCATACAGTCTTGCTTATAGCCCTTTGGTTTCCTGTTTTTTGGGGGTTTTTTGTTTGTTTTGTTTTTTATCGTGAGCCTGTCAGCTGCATCACCAGTTGTCGCAGCACATGGTTTCTTCCATTAAGAACAATGATGTACCCCATTTGATTTAATTCTCATGTAAGTCAAGTGAGAAAAATAGTATTCGTGAAGCATTTGGAGTAGTTAATAAAGAAGGATAGATTGCCTTTGTAGCTTTATTAGTCTGATGGAAAAGAAATTTCACTGGGATTCTTTAGAATAGAGTTCATGTCACCGTGGAGAGCTGTGAGTGGCACTGAGATGATAATTTTCCTGTCTATATTATTCTCCTTTCAGATGAATTTCAGAACACTTTGCATACTGTTTTAGTTTGATCATGTGCACAAGCTCACTTTCCTCCTCGCTGAAATATAGCTTCTGCTGCAGAGGATTGCAGAAGCTATTTAGTTGCTTACAGCAATGTTACAGAATGGTTTAGGACTGGAAAAGAGAATCACCAGATTTAAATAAGGCCTCAGGAGAACATTAAGAAGCAGAATGTCAGACTTCATTCAGAAACCAGCTGACGCTGGAAAGCTAATGTCACTGCTACATGCAAGTGCCATGTGGTCCTTGCTTATCAACCTCAGTTCTGAGTCTCATTAAACCGAACAAAATGATGTTCAGTGGCACAGTTCTTCTTAATGTTGTGCTTGGATGTTGGAAAGGTCACATGCTGTGCCAGTAGTAAGTTGTCCTGCAATCTGGGACTTTTCTGCAAAGCACTTCCACAAAGAAAGCAGTCTATGAAACTGAGCAAGAGATGCAGCACCAGGGCACATATTTTATCTGCATCCTTCTTGGGCCACATTTAATAAAATCTGGTTTTCTACCTTAGGGAGAATCAGTGTGAGATTGAGGCTAGTGGAAGCGTGAGTGTCCCTGTGCACACCCTTCCCAGCACCTACCTGCAGAAAGTGCCCGAGCAGCCTGAAGATGCTGACAACCAGAAGAACGTGACACGGATGATTCAGCCACCTCTGGACAAAACCATCACTGTGAACATCCCTGTCACTATCACTGCCCCGCCGGGGGAAACCACTGTCATTCCAAGTGAGTGCCTTTGTCCCCCTGCTTTTTGCTATGAAATTGCCAGAAAAGAGCTAACTTTCCTAGGAGCTAGCAACACACACTGGGTGATGGGGGCTCTCCTGGCCACCAGCATCCTTGCAATAGGCAGGCAGGAGAACTTCATATAGGCTTTACAGTTCATGTAGCCTGCAGGAACCCAAAATGAGTGCCTGGGTCACCTGGTGGCTCTGGAAGACACCACGTAAGGTTCCCTGGAGATGGCTCACCCAGAGCAGATCCACAGATCTTTACATAAGAGAAAGATGAAGGAGCAAGAAAACCAGCACAATGTTAGTAACTGAGAGCGGTGCAGCAAAATAAGCAACTTGTGTAGCAAACTGGTCGAGAACTTGTGAGCAGAGGAGAAGGTCCTCTGCTTTATCACCTCCCTTTGCTGCCATGCTGCAAGCTCCTGCTCCCACAGCGCTGTGCCACAGTTCCCCTGGTGTCCCAGGGGCCTGGCTGACCCCAGATCCCTCAGCAAAGGAAGGGGAGGCAGTGGCGTTGCATTCAAGCCCACAGATGGAATTCATGCTCCTTGGCGTGTTAGCTGACCCCGTCGTGGAGCAGCACATCTTTCATGGCTGCACAGCTACCAGAGCACCCACCTGTGACCCTGCCACCTCGGGCTTCTGCAGGCTGTGTAATTTTAGAGCTTCTTGCAGCCCCCTGCGCCTCGTTTTCAGCAGATCCACCATAGCTTGCCCTTTTCCAGAGCTCTCTGCCCTGGGTCTATCAGCAATAGATTTACGCCGTTTCACAGATGGTCCCAACATCATTGTGCCCCTCGTCTGCCCCGCAGCCACCATCCTGTTGTGACCAGCTTGCGGCTCATCCCTGCCAGCAGAGGCACAGCCTGGAGAAGTCTCGAGAGCTGGGGGTACAAGGAGAACTGCAGGGTGAGATCCAAGAGATCCACCTTAGGTTGCAGGCTGTCAAGACTCTGCTTTCCAGGAAGCACAGCCAAAAGCTAGTGGTTTCTATGCGTGCTTTTTCACTGTGTTTTCAGCCACACGAGACTTGTCTTTCCACCCCCTCATCCCTCTTCATTCTTCTTCTTTCTTAAATGGTAATTTAACTATATTGCAATCCTGAGTTCCTGTCAATCAAGATTTATTAGGCTCTCTCTTTCCTGGTCATTTCCTCTGTATCTGGCTTGAGATACAATAAGAGTTTATTGAACATGTCACTCACACACAATGAAATGTCATTTTGTTGCAAAATAAAATAAAAAGTAATAAACCCCCCTGCACCCAACACATTGTCAGTGGGTGGGATTTTTGGATTCTAGGTTCCATGAATTAATAGACAAATATGTATATCTGTGTAGCAAGAGAATTTGCAGCATAAATGTTTTCCAGTTCATATATTGGAAATTATCTTAAGTAAATCACTCTATAAACTCACTGCAAGTAAACTTATGATGGAAATTATTTCTAACTTTTGGAAGTAAGGTTCAGAACAGTTTTCTAGAAAGGGATCATGTAAATTAAAAACCTGATGTGAGATGGAGCTTGACACCTTTATACATAGAAACCTCTGCCAAACCTGGGGTGCACTATGCAGGCACAGAGCTGGGGGGTCCAAGAAGTCCCTTCCAAGTCTCTGTTCCTAACGCTGGGAAGTTCAGCAGTTTTAGTCCCAAAATTATTAAAGCTTGTCTATGAATTTGTTCTTCTACATATTCCAAAGCCAGTCATGCTACTGCTCCATGGGAGAAGATACAGAATTATGCAGTCGGTTAGACTTACCGTCTTTTTTGCTTTCCAAGGATCCCTAGCTGATCCTGTGTCCCTAATAATTTATGAAATTTGGAATGAGATTTCCATCCCCAGTTTGGCAGCTTTTGTATATGTAAGTGTAAGGTTTCTTTGCCTGCGCTGGGCATCTTCGTTTCCTGGCCATTTCTGAGATATTGCTCATCAGTGCAGTTAAGGAGTATAATTGCAGTGTGTATCGTCCTGTAGTAAATAGCGGTGATAATAATCAAATGATTGTTCATCACGTTTAATCAACATATTCAAAGGCTGTTTGCTATCCCAGCTGCATTGTTTGCATATCCAGCTGTTGTAGGCAGCCTGCTGTGTGAAGACTGCAGATACATTTTTAACTCTCTCGTTTCTGTCTCCTTCAATTCATATTTCAGTGAACAATGTTGAATTTGAGGGTAAAACAGAGGAGAAGAAAGACATCGATGACTTGACGAAAAATGGGCCTAAACCAATCTTGCCTTACAGTTCCATGTTTATCCTAAGTCCTACAAATCCGTAAGTCCTCTGACTCCGCAATACCACTCACGGGTTACAGGTACTTCAGGCACTGGTATTTCAAAGCAATAACATTAGCTTGATCTTCATCTCTGCCAGTCAAACACGTTGGGAAATTAAATAAAAGCTCATGTAGGCTGCAGAGCAGATGCTGCCTTTCAACCAGGCATTCCTGGGAGAATAAATTGCCAGGACAGGGAAAAGAAGATGCTTTAGGCAGGTCCCTCTGATGCTCAGGTGGGCAGTTATTTGCTCTGCTGTAGATCACTAAAGGGTGGGAGCATGGACTGTCGCTGGGTCGTTACGGACATTATTGGGAGAAGCAGATTGGGGGCTGGTTTTGTTGTTGACACAATTTTGCAGGTTCCTCGGCGGGACCTCATGCTCTTTCCATGCTAGTACCATTGCATCAGTGAAAACTTTGAGCTTCTGGGAAACCTGAGTGGTTTTCATTTGCCAAGGCTGGGAGTACAGCTTGTGGGATCTGCTGGGATTACAGCATTGCTTCCGCTTCAGGCATCTCTACCTCATGGGGAGCTTTGTACTCAAAGCCTGTAAATACTGAATATGTCGCTCTGAAGGGCTGCAGGACTAGACAAGAGCAGCAGGGGTTGTAATAATTGTAGCATGAAGTCCTATGAGTCATTTTAAGCAGTAACTTAGGGCAACGTAGGGCATTTGAAACTTCTGCCAATGCAGAGACCTGCTAGGACCAAATGTGATCATTTCTCTCTGGCTCAGGTAGACATGTTGCTTTCTGGGGTTGTACACTGTGTGCTCAGATACCGAAGGTGAACTCAGGCCCTTCCTTTGGCAAGATGATTTAAGAGAAGAATGGGTGCTGCTGCACCTCCTGCTGCTCAGGGCTGTGGCATCCTGGCTGCCTGTGCGGTCAGTGGAACAAAACGGGCTGCTCCGTGTACTCATCTTTGGCATCAGAAATGCCTCTGTGGTGGAAGTCATGGTCTGACACCCCTGGTCAGTAGGCAGGCTGAAGAGTTTCTTTAAACTCAAGTGCCAGCTGAGTAGTTCATGCTGCAGTCCTGAAAGGTCCAAGATGATACAGCTGTGAGCAGAAGGAATTCGTCACTGGGGGAAGTTAGAGACTATCTGTCAGTGCCAGCCGTTAGGGAGAATGACCCCAAACTACCACTAATCTAATCTCATCTCCAAAGGAAATGAACTGAAAACTCAATATCTGATCCTTCTGCCTCAAACCCGCAAGAGAGATGCTTGTGTTTCCCCTCTGCCTTCCCCAGCCACCTGCCAGGCAGACCTCAGGACACTTCAGGATAAATGAGCCAAAACCCCAGAAAGTTGCCCCTTTTCAGAACACTGTGATAGCATCGTGCTATTTCAAATACAGCAACGTGTCCTTTGAATTCATGTGAAGGGGGTGGGGGGGGCACTTGTAATATTTGCACTTCAAATACAGCAACGTGTCCTTTGAATTCATGTGAAAGCGTTAGATGAGGTGCACTCACAATGTAATTATACTTTCTGGGTCAAATTTGAATTAAGGAGCTTGGCCCCTGCCTGGCTGGATAAGGAAAGAGTTATTTCCCTAATATTTGGTAGCTCAAGCCTCTTTGTTTTGGAGTGACCACCAAAAATGAGTGTTAGCCACAAAATGTCTGCTGAAGGCAGCACTGCAGAGTGGGAAGCTGGATGGTCCCAAGCCCAGAAGGGTCTGAGATGAGGAGTGGACCGGGCAGAAAAAGAAGCAGAAGAGGTTTTTTTCATGTGTGTCTTCTCTCACCATGTCCTACAGTTTTGACCTTCCGAGCATCATGGTCCAGGGTTAGGCATGTTGTTTCAGTTGCCTTGCAGTCTTCTGCAGCGCACATACCCCTTCCCCAAAAGCTGTACTAAAAGACCATTGAAAAAACAAAGTTCACTGGAAAAGACTTGTTATAACACAGGGCCAAGGGGAAATAACAAGACAAAGACCAAACTCTAGGAATGTCAGCGGCTTGTTTTTCTTCCTCTGGGCAAGATTCAGACCCAGCTGGATCCCCTCAGGTGTTTTGGCTGGTGCTGACTTCTCAGGAGAGGTCTTTCTGTTTGCTGGGGTATGAAGGTTTTCAGCACATCTATTGCAAACTATCTCCCTTCCAAGCCCTGCTGGGGATGCATGACCCGGGTGCTTCTAGTGGGCAAAACAGTTCTGAGAAGCGTAAATGAAATGTGTTACTTTCCAAGTGCCACCACCCCATTAAAGCAGACATGCATTTAAAATGAGTTCTCAAGCACCACTGGCAGTTTGCAAATAATCCCACATCTCACTGCTGGTTATGAATGGTGAAGATCTGAAAATAGGGTCTTGTTATTTGTCTGATGAATCGAGTTTGATGCAAGAATTATGGTTACAAATGTTATTGAAAATGTTGCCTTTCACTTCTATGAATTTGTGGAGCACGTAGATGAAAATCATCTTCTCTTGGGCTGATGACCCGGAGTGAAGGGATCCACAAAAGCACTTTACTTCATGTTATTTTGTATCAAATCTGTTTCCTTGGTATTTGTAACTCTCTCTCATTCTGAATCCATTAGCAAGCCAGAGAAAAGAGATATAAGTAGATGTGAAAAATAAATTTTAATTCTAACTGTTCAGATATTTGCTTAGAGAAAATGTGATACAGTAACTTAATTATATTCTCAGATAACAAAGTTGTTGGCAAGTTGCACATATAATTTGATTCTTGGGCAGAACCAAAGTCCTTTACTCAGCTGACAAATAGGGTGCAAATGTGGAGTTCTCTGTGCAGTTAAGTGTTAGTGAATTGTGGCCAAGGAGAGTTACTAACTGAAGTTTGTGAATAATTTTGCATTGCTTAGAAATTGAGGCATTTGCCACTCAGACATAATTTGTGAAGAAAAAGATTAGATTAATCAAATATATCACTAAAGTATTTGTGCAGCTTATAAAGCATATCTTAGAATAAAGTGCAGGCAGAAGTACTTGGCAAGAGAGAGTTTGGTAGAAATAATACTCATAGTTACAAAGCCAATTTCAGCTAAGTCTCAAAGTGCATAGCATATATCTCAATTTTAAAGGGATTAGTTGATATTAAAAGGATTGAAAACCTCGTTTTGAACTCACAGGACTTTAGCCTGTGAGTTCAAAGTGAAAAGGATGGGGGAGTGTATAAACATAATTTGTAGAATTGAGTCTGAACACTTGAAAGCACTCAGTGCCCCTTTGATGGGTGGGTAGATGTCATTGCTTTGCAGAGGGGTAGAGAGCAGTGCGGAGATGTTAAGTGTCTATCTTTAAATCCCACCGCAGATCCATTGCAATCGAGAGTTTAAAGCCATCAATCCTGGTTTTTATTTTCTTACCATTATTGTAATAGGAATCCTAAGGTGGTATTCCTGACGAACGTTGTCCCACTAGCCTTTTGCAGCACTGCGCCTGGCTTCCAGCACCCGCAGTAGCCCTACCATGTACTTATGTTGTTCGCAGGATTCGGCGTCTGTTCCACTACATCGTCAACCTGCGCTACTTCGAGATGGTCATCCTCATAGTTATAGCCCTCAGCAGCATTGCCCTGGCTGCAGAAGACCCTGTCCAAGCCGAGTCACCGAGGAACGATGTAAGTACCAACCGACATGGCCAGAATAGTCGTCGTGCTTCTCCCAGCAGTTGTGCACGTGGCACATCCGTTCCCATCTCCAAAGGGTAGCATGGTGCATGGGCAAGTGAAAAACTGGAGCTTTCTTTAATGACATACTCAAAGTAGCTTGTTCCACTGTCCAAGGGCTCACAGTTCCTGTCCCCTTCTGCTGCTTCAACCACATCCAAGGTTGAGAACTTGGAGATCACCAGGTGTTTGGCTGGTGTGAGTTCCCTGGAAGGAGCCTACGCACCCTTCAGCAATGGGAGAGGCTTCCCCACTCATGAGGCAGGGTGGTCCTGCCATCCCCTGCTCCTGCCAAAGCAGGGCTGAGGAGGGAAAACCAACCATAGCTTTTTATCTTGGTGGGACATAGTAACAGTCTCCTAGAATTAGTAGCAAATTACTGATCCGTGGATGCCAAACCACACTCGGAGACGTTGCAGATGGGTGCCGTTATGAGCAGTAGTAGGAGTGTGCCATTTTACGTGACGGCATGCTGCCCAGGAGCGTTCGTGAAGTAGATAGCTGGGCATCTTTTTTTGAGCACATTCACATGGGGACATTGGCACAGAGCTGGTTACAGTTACATGACGACTGAAAGTCTACGGAACTGAAGATGAAGTATAGAAATTGCAGTATGCAGTTGCCTAATTTTGGACTCTTCTCAGTGTAGATAGTTGTAGGATGTGAATATTGTGATATTTATATTGAGTTCACATCCATTCACTATGTATAACCATATGAATCTGTGATAGGTGTATCCCATCCACAGAATTATGTTAAGATTTAGAGATCTATAGATATTTAATGGACTGGTATTGCAGTTACCAGGATGTGCGCTGAGGAGTCTGTGTTCATCCAACCCCTTAAATTAAGGAACTGAACTGCTCCAGAGCACAGGTCGTCAGACTGGGTCAGAGCAGGAATTGCCTGGCCTGGCCTCCTGCTTCTGGACGTGGTCAGTACTAGCGTTTTGCAGAGGAGGATCCACAAACCCCTGTGTCTGTATCCATAATGAGCTGAAGAAGCTACAAGCAATCTCTCTTCCTCATCCTTAATAACTGTGGAAGCAGTTTTACAAAAAAGGATTTTATCACTCTCTTAAACTCCCAAGGTCTTTAATAATACTATCATCAGCTACAGCAGAAGAGAAACCCAGGCTGCTACACAGATGCTGGCAAACAAGCTCTTTAGGAAAAAAATATTCAAATATTTCAATTTGAAATATCTGTTTAGCCTTATTAAACCTGCCATATATGCAGGTGCACTGGAGCAACCCATGGGCATGCACCCTGCAGTCTGGCAAGGGCTGGAAAAAATGCCGCTGTTTAAATCAGATGATTCAAGTTTGTGCTTAAGCTATTTGAAAGCCTCCCATCAGATGCTATTTACCCATTGTAGCAAATAGACCATTGCTAGAATAGACTTTTTACTCTTCGCTTAAGTGCAGATTATTGCAGTGTGTAGTCTCCCCCTAACATGCATTTCTTTTCCCCACTTAGGCTCTGAAATACTTGGATTATATATTTACTGGTGTCTTTACCTTTGAGATGGTGATCAAGGTAAGAATTTTTCCAAGCAGAAAGGTTCACCTCTTTTGGATTTACACTCATCTACTTGAGGGAAGCTGTAGGAAGAGGGTGGAGCACGCAGGGGCTCCCAGGGAGGTGGTGATGATGGGAAGCTTTAACTCAGGAACAGCCAGTGCAACAACAGATGCCTTTCTGTAGGGGCTCTTCTATTTTCTTTAATCTCACATTTTATGGAGGAAAATAAGTATATCTTTAGTAGCTGTGGTTGTGTAAGAGGATAAGAAGAATGCAGAAGAACGATGCAGAAATGCCCGTGTGTGGCTAAGGACCTGGGAGCTGTTAGACATTACTGAGACACGTCTGATTCTTCCCTTTTCCTTTGATGCTGGTCAGGAATATTAATAGCAACTGATTCTTGGTCTGTCATGTCACGAAAAGCTGAGGTTTTATCTTTTTACTTCACTTAGTAAGGTGATAGGTTTTGCTAAGACTGTGGACAGTAACTTTGCAGAAAGCACAATTCTCATGAAGTCAGGATTCATTCTTAGGGTGACGATGGAGTTAGTTATTACTGTCAGAGCAAGATGCAGAAGAGAAGCAGAATAAAAATCAGATTTTCCCTGGTTTGCTCAGTAGAGGGATTTGAAGCGAGGTGAGGAAAGTAACGTTATGTGGGCAGTTGTAGAGCTCTCAGAAAAACAGATCAAATGTCTAGCATGGATCTGGAGACTCAGCTGTAGATCTTGAGCAGCACTGTAAGGAGAGACTCAGCCCCGTGCAGAAGCCAGCTGGGCTGCCGCGCTGAGCAGCATCCTTCAGCAAGCGCTGGCAGGCAGGTGTCTGACTGTTGCGTTTGGCTGTGGGTCTCCCCATCCCCGCTTTGTGTTTGGTTGTGTAATATCCTGGGCCAGTTGTTAATTCCTACTAATCTGGTAGGATTGGGGTAGAATAAAATTAAACTATGTGGACGTTTCACACGCAGACTGCTGTTCCATGAAATAATGCATGTCTGTACGAAGATTGCTATGCAGCAGTTAGTGCTCTTGTCTCTTGTGCTTTTGGTTATGGTTTATTGACTTCAGCTTTGCTTTTGATGGAGCTCTCTGGGCCTCTTAGAGCTAAGCACTTTGACTAATCATCTGGATGTTGCCCCGCTGCTGTGAAGCCCTGAAGAAGAGTTTGTGAAGGGTCGTTTGATCGAGGACATTCCTCTGTGCTTCAGTAGCATTGATTCGGTACTTGTTTTAATAAAACTCTTTCTTTTCATGTGTTTCCTCTGAAGATGATTGACTTGGGGCTGTTACTCCACCCTGGCTCCTACTTCCGTGACCTGTGGAATATCCTGGACTTCATTGTGGTCAGTGGGGCCTTAGTGGCATTTGCCTTCTCGTAAGTACATTTTCCTTCATATCTGAATTTTGAGGAAATAAGTTGCAGAGGAGGCAGGACCCTGGCCTATAGAGCTTGTTGAAGTGTAGTGTTTGTGGCTCTGTTTCTCAGTGAAATGTTCAGTTTCTGCCGTTTATCATCTCATGGCTCTGGGGGAAGAAAAAAAAATCCCTAAATTTGTGTTGAGGAATCTCTCGAAAATTCTCTCAGCTTTAGGTTGAGGCCATTCACTGCTCTTGCAGACATTAAGCCAAGATTTGTGTGGCTGTATCTTTTCTAGGATATACTGTAACGGCCTGTGGCAGTCCAGTGTTTTCAGGCAATTGTTTTAAAAATTGTTCTTGCTATGAAAAAATAGTTGATGAAATCAGCTGATAACTCAGTGAACTCTTTACAAAGCATTATTTCTGGAGTCACAGATCTTTCTGGTTGATATACCTTCGGTATTTCTCTCTCCTCCTCCTCTCTCATTCAGCTTACTTGTATTTCCAGAGAGTTTAACTTCTAGGGCTAATTGCTCCCTCCCACAAACACAGCTCTCTATTTTTGACATTAAATAATGTTTCATGTTCTTCTCTAACGTCATGGAGGATTTTGAGTGAGAGACACAGAAGAATTGCTTTTTTAAAATGAAGATTAACTTTTCATTTGAGCTTTTTCTCTCAGAAGAGACCAGAGGAAGAGCAATGCAGGTTTTTCAGAACTTAGGGAGCTCAGAGTTGGATGATGGAAAGAAATTTTCCACGTGTAGTTCTGGGCCACAGAATAATTGTATTGCAAATATTTTCCCAAGAAATTCTAGGAGATGCCCTGGAAACAGGCTAGAGGACTTGGCCAGTTTAATCTTCTGCTAAATAAGCCTTGAGTAATTACAGTGCACATTTACCAGCCCATGCCCAAACTCCACTCACCTGTTTGTTGACATGATGATTACAGAAGGCAAAGAAATTGTTTTACTTGCTAATGGGAATTAGCAGCGCTTTACTTGCTAATGAGAAAAAGCATTCACCTTTGTCAAGGAACTGCAGAAGCGTGTCTAGTGTATTTTAGACTGACAGTCATTTTTAGGCAGACAGCCATATCCATTGCTCCTTTTTATGTGCTCTGCTGATGAAAAATGCTGCCACGTCCCTTGCAGCACAAAAAGTTACTGGGACCTTTCTGGTGAGGTTGGCCTGGAATATTTCTCAAGGCTTTTTCATGTTCTGAGGTGGCAAAATCCCTTTCACAATAAGGCTGGAAGATTTGCATTTTAGATCTTCTATTCTTCATAGAAAATGTTGGACAAAACAAGTGAGAGCTAATTTGCCCAAGGAGCGGATAGACAGAAGGAGAGGGGATTGACATGCTGGCACGATTTTGGACCAGTTGAGGAGTGGCAGGTGGTGATATTGGGATCTGGGCGCTCTGTGCCAAATCCTACACCAAAGAATTGTTTAGATCTTGGAGAAAGTCATGTCCAATACAAGTTTTCCAAAAGGACGCTCCCCTCCCCTTGTTAAAGACACTGTCCCTATTTATTAGAAATTTGGTTTTCAGAGAAGCTGAGGGCTCTGTTGGAAGCAAGATTGTCTTGAGATGGAATTGCTGGTCTGGTCTGGTGAATGTCTTGCTTATCTAAAATTTGACATCCAAAACTAGGCTGCTTTTTAAGCTTGACTAGACATGTGTGTGGCTTAGTTTCCCTGCACAGGAGCTGTATTAGGGTAACATCTTTCAGAACTGGATATGGTCAAGGCTGAGTTAAGCAAAAAATTACTAAAAAAGAAGTTTAGCAAGTTAACGGAGGTCCTCGGAATTGAAGAGAGGTATGAAAGTAAAATATTATTCATCACAAGTATTGCTTTGCAAAAAAGTATTACCCAAGCCTGCGGTTCACTGAGAATTTCCCATTTTCATTAAGAATTCAAACTTTCAAGGCAGGCTGTGAGAAGGGGCATTTTGTGAGCCCTTCGGAGCAACTCCGTGTGCCGTGAGAACAAACACCAGAGTCTGCCTTTAAAGAATCTTCTCTTTGAACAAGATTTTCTTTTGGACGAGTTATGAACGAAAATGAGTAATATTTAATCTTTCTGAGTCTTTCAGTGCTCAGGTTTTCTGTTGCTCACATTGGGCCATGAATATCTAACAGCACCTCATCAGCCTCTAAATAAATTACTTGTACATTCCCTGACTGTGCTTCATAATAGTGTGCCCCAAGCTGCTTCTATTTTACATGCTCTTTGAGTAAGTATTGAGCAGGGATTTGCAGAAAGCGAATGCGTAAAACCTGCCTGCCTATTTACTGTCTCCCAGATTAAAGTGAGTCAAGCCTATTTCTGAGACCTGGAAAAATTTGAATTTCTTTTGTAATTTTTATTATGACTGTAACCTCTGCTACATGCCCGTGTTGCGGCAGGCAGGGAGTGCTGACGTCCAATTCAGAGAATACTTGCGGTATCTCTGGTCTAATCTGAGAGCTGGCAATCCAGTCGTTGGGAGGAGATGATTTGCTCTCTGTTCCCACTAGTCCAGTTATGAATACTAACAAGTCTCAGACCGCTGAGATGAAAATTGGGTAGATAGTCATGTCCCTAGCTCAGCTGCCTTGTTTGGGTAAGCCAGACAGACGCACCCAGCCTGCTGAACCTGGATAATCCTGAAAGCAAGCTCTTGGAGAATAAACTCTCTAATCTTTGTTGTTTAGTTAGTGGGATTTTTCTAGCAAACACTACAGTCCTGTCACTCATCATCAGTGTCACTGTAAAAATGTATTTAATGTAGCTGTTACTGGTTACTGTTTGCAAGAATACACAATTGCCACTCAGTGGGTGTGATTTAATTCATGCATGTTCTTGACCTCATTGGTGTCCAGTGAAGATGATGTGAATCAACTTCTTGCTGAACAGACATGTCACTGAAAACCTTGGAAAATCAGAGCCCCCTGAAAGTCTTCTATTTGGAATACTGCAGCAGCCTATATTTGTTTAGGCGTACAACGTGTTATCAGCTGTTGCTGCAAGGTTCACAAAATCCATCTCAGCCTCTCAAACTAGCTATCAGCCTACTTTCTGCCTGTAGCTCTTTAGAAGCTATTTTGTGCTTGACTGTAGTTCAAAAAAATAAAACAAAATGTAAAACATGGCCCCCAGTGAGATGCTACAAATATTAATAACATTGATGATGATGATGATAAAATAATGCCTTCCATTTAGCAATGTATGTCAAAGAGAAATTCCTTTCTTTTGCTAGAGATAAACACGCCACAAACATACAGACATGTTTTGGTCTTTAGGGAAATAGGAGAGGAGCTTAAAGCAAACTAGCAAATTTATCAACATTTATCAGCCCCAGGTGTAAAAAGTACTTGCTTAATAGAAACAGCTGATGAATAGCAGCGCAGAGATTGCCTTTTTGCATTTTAAACAACAGAAAGGCGCTGGAGGTGCACGTAATTTCACACTGCTCTTTGAAAGACCAAACAGCAGTTGCCAAACAGTCCAGGTTATTGCCTCCCAAAGTACTGGAGGGATGAAGGTGTGTTTGCCCTGTCAGCTGAGGGGCTGATGCGCCATGGGGGGGGGTGTGGGTATGTGCTGCAGAGCCGGTTTGTTGCTTCCTTGCTTGTTTTTACGAACATTGAGTTGGTGGGTGTGGGACAGGGATTGGGAGTATCTGCCAGCACATATCCGTGTGCACGGGGTGCACTGTATAGCCTTATGTTTCTGTTTGTCATTGACTCTGCTCTTTCTTTGTCTTCCTCTTGCTGGAATCTCTCTCTAGGAGTTTCATGGGGTAATATGTTATTCCTGTCTCTTGCTGCACCGTTATGCCTGTCACACATGTGTGCACACACTCGCCACTGTGGAAACAAACCATGTTACACCCATTGCATCGACTCCTTTGTCCCTTTATTACTCATTATTCAGTGAAATGTATTTTCCCTTAACAATCCTCATTCATCCCAGTTTTCTTTAAGCAGAGGACAGAAGCAGACTAGAAAGCTAAGTAGACCAGAGAGTCTTGACTAGAGTCAGAAACCACGATAAGCAGATATATTTGTACTGAAAAGATTTGAGGGGATGACTTGGTGGGTATATTGTTAGTGTGTGAATAGTAATCCATGAAAATCCTCATAACTTGGTTTAAAGAAGCTGTTTTATTCAGAGGATTGCACCTCTAAACTATGTTAGCAGTGCTGGAAGCATCAGGACTAATTTCCTGCAGCCTGGGCAGCAAGACCCAGCTGGGATTCAGGCTGTCCACCTCTGACACTGGGGAAAAGTCTTTGGCATGAAAACAGAGTATAGAGAGCTTTTTGTGAGGTTGGCAGGGGCGATTTGTAAAGGAGGTAGAAAAAGTATTTAAGCACCTGCAAGGAGGTGGCAGTTTTGTTGTCCATGCAACTCCACTTCGGGGACAGCGGGGGAGGCAGAGCTGCAGGGTCTCACGCCACAGTCCCGAGCCTGGGTGGGCTCCTGTGCAGCAGGTAACCCAGGCAGGTGCTGAAAAGGATGCACAGAACAGTGTTTGGTGTGGTCCGGGAAACCGGGTACTTGTTTCTTGCTTCTATCTAGGAAACCAGATTGTTTAGTCCCTGGGAGAGGGTGACTTTGTGCTTGGGCAGAGTTCTGTGACCTCCTTTACTCTGCGTGGAGGAATTCACTTGCCACCCTGGGGATTTCAGGTGATGACAGGAGGCAGCGACTCCGCCTTACACTCAATATTTGATGACCTGTCTCTAAGAGGCCCATGTTACATGAAATCAGAGCTGTCGGCAGGAGCAACAGAAACAAGAAGCTTCCATTTTAAAGAACTATTAATTTTTTAAAGGATCGTTTATTTATTAAAGCGAAAAGGGCCATGCAAAGCTCTTTTTAAATATTGTTAATGTTTTAAATAAATGAGCAGCAAACCGCCCCAGAAAAAAACAGGACTGGACTAATGCAACCAGAATTGACCTAATGCGATTTTTTTCTTGGCAGTGTTCTTTTTTTTTTTTTTTTTCAAAGTCCATGGGCTTCTTTTCACTGTCTGCCTGTATCCTGCTTGCTCTCCTGAATTTTGTAGTTGTTATTCTGCAGTCACCTAAGATCTTGTCCTTCCATAACAATTTATTTTTGTTATGAGGAATGTTCTGGTCAAATGTGTACTAGTATACAACTTCTGACTGAATCCTAGTTCCATCTGGACCTTTTATTTTGTGGGGCATCTGGATTTGTGTTAGAGTGGTGTAAAAACCACTCTTGGCAGAGGGGTTCTTAAAAGCACTGGAAAAAACCCTTAAGATTTTATTTGAAAGGCTGAGATAGTTGCAGAAGATCCATTTAATTAAAATGCAATTTGCATCACTCTAGCAGGAACCTTACTGTGACAAGAAATCAGTATGCTTTTTCAGGATTCTCTATATGACTTAGATCATAAATCCCATTAACATTTAATTGGCTCATGCTCTTTATTTGCTTAGGTGCCTGAAAGGAAAAGAAAATAAAATCAACCCTTCTTAGCGTCCTTCGTTCAGGCAGAAGGAATGTTGTAAGATTGGAGCTGTCTGCCCTTCACCTCCAAGCTCTCAGCACAGTCATCCGCACGCCTCCCCGTGCGAGGGAGAACCAGCTGCTTCTCTCATAGACCCAGGAGGAAGGATTTGCTCTACCCCACGTATTCACTAGTCCCCACTAGGTCTGTTTAATCTTCCTAGGAATATTAAGTCCACAGAGGTTGTTGCTTCAGGCTTGGAGCCGGACCTGAGCTAGGTCCTTCGGTGCCAAAAAGTGTCTTCGTTCTTTGTCTTTAAGTTCCCTTCCAGGGGGGCTTGTTAGTGCAGTTGTGATTTAGTGCAAATGCATGGCAGCGTGGTGAGTAGGTGTTTAGGTCTCCTGGAAGCAGGAGTACTGGAAGACACTATGCAGAAATATCCTGTGGTTCTGCTTGAACCCAGGTGTGAGGGCTGCTGAGGTTTATTAGTTCAGTTGCTACCTGCCAGTGTCTGTGCTGCTAAACCAGGCTGTGTGTGTTAGTCTGCAAACCAGAAATGTGGACACAGATCATCAAAATTGAATAGTTCTGGGCCAAGGTATCCCGCCTCTTTCTTTCTCCTACTGCTCCAACCACATGCCCCTTAACACTCTCACCTTCACTCTTCTCTCGCCCCTACCTTCCTCAGCTCCTGCCTCTTTGCCCTGGCTTCTTCATCCAGCTAAACCCCAAAGAGCTGGGCAACAAGGATCAACCCCAGCCATTTGCTTGGCCTTTAGTGGGGAGGGGGCAGAGGGAGCAGCAGAGGCAGCCAAGGTGATGGGCTTGTGCTGGGTGACCATCAGCCATGGGGACAGGTTTGCTGGCCAAGCCAGGTGGTACCTCCTTTCCAGCAACCTACTGCCCCTTCTACCTCCCTCCTGCCACTGACTGTCCTCCTCAAGAGGCTGAACAAAGAGTTTTGCAGCCAGGGCATTGCTAAGGGTCAGACAAAGCTGCCTGGGGAGCAGGGCAGCTCCAGCTTGGCTGGCTCAGCTGGAGGCTGTGGTGACCAGGAGATGGCTGTGGTGACCAGGAGATGGCTGTGGTGGCTGTGGCAGGCTCGGTACTTGCCTGGGAGCTGGTGATTTGAAAGCAAGTATGTGAAGGCAGATATGGGCCAGATCTTCAGTTGTGCTAAAACCTGAAGAGAAAGCCAGTAAAAGCTACGCTGACAGTGTCTGCTTCATCTCAGCCAGATTAAAAGGTCTTTAATGAGAATCAAAAAATGATTTCTTTTAAATATATAATAGTTACTTTGTGGCATTAAATCGGTGCTGTAACTCTGTGAGCATTAGCTCAATCACCTGGATTTACAGCCACCGGTCGGGATCCATCTGTGACTGATTTAAATGGCCCTAAAGCAGCCCTGAAAGGGAGAGGACAGGTAAATTTCCATCCTGTTCCCACCCTCCTCCATTTCTATTAAACATGTGCAAAGGCAACTTGCGTTCAACGTGTAAGTCATAAGATGACACAACCCACGGCCCTCCAAAAATTCCTTGTGTCTCACTGCTTATTGCATTTCAGGACAACTGCAGTGACTGGTAGTTGGAGGATGAGACAGGAATGTGTATTTCTAGGTTGCAGATTCCAGTCCGGTGTTAGTATTGAGTAGTACGGCATTCGTACTGAGTTATTAGTCTTTGAGAAGTGGATAGATTGTAAAAAGATGCCTTCCAGGGCTGAGCAAGGTCAGCCAGCCATGAAACTGGGTGGTTTCTTCCGCTCTTGGTGCTTACCCCTTAGCATAGTGTGTGGGGCTGGCTGCTAGCAGGGTGGGGGGAGATTTGCAGCCCCCTGCCTGCACATACCTCTTGGGTTACTAGCATTTCTATTGCTTTCCTATTGGAGAAGAGAAATATTTAGCAAACTGGAGGAGCATAGAATAGGTATATCAGCATCTGTTCAACATGTTACTCATTCACACCTGTGTTACTTCAATATGGTCTCAGACTCAAACCTATAGTAATGAATAAAACTCCGTTAAAGATTTTCATCCCATTTTTCACTTCATATGAAATGAAAGAGAATGTCATTGTTTTGCTGTTGGGTTGGAGGAAGATGTAACTGTGTCTTTTTTGTTTGTTTTGGAAGTGCACGAGGAAAGGACCCTTGTCCTTCCCATAAAAACCTCTTAATGGTAACAAGAGGAACCATCTCAAGTCTTGCACTCAGTTTTAACAAAAACTAAAACCAAAATGTGACTTACAGCACCTGCATGCGTAAGTGGGAGGTTGCCCTAGCACTGTTCCAGGCATGTAATATGCCGTCATATTACATGTTCCTGCATGGGTTTGGTAGCATGTCTTCCAAGAGAGACTCAAGGATGAGGGTACAGGCATGGAGTGGCTCTGGTCCCCAGGAGAGCTCTGTCCCTCACCATGAAGGCTTCAGTTCCCTCTGGTTACTATCTGCTTGTCTAGACACAACATCCCTGCCAGAGAAGTGCAAGAAGCACACAGAGAAACACCCTCCTGTCTCACCTAGGTGCCTCGCGGTAAGGCGAGCCAAGTGTGACTTTCTCACTTCTCCTGCCTGGGGCTGGGGTGAACATGCTAAGCCTCCTCTCCTGGTGGCTGCAGCCAAGGCGTGCTGCTCCCTGGCTTGGACCGTTGCCTGGGTGGGGATTCGGGGCAGGAAGGTCACCAGTCCCTGGGTGATGCCCAGTGAGTATCTGTGAAGCGAGTGAAGGCTGGAGAGCATGTGTGACTGAACGCTGCAAGGACACAGCCTTCCTCCTGTGTGGTGATGAACATGTCTCAAGTGGGCATTCATCCGCGGTCCTCACTAGTGTCTGCATCTGTGGTGAGGATGACACCCAAACCCTGTAAAAAATAACAACCCCAAAACGATTCCACAGCCAAAACCACCCTGGGTACCTATAGATATTCTAGCTGGTGACCTACAGACCAAACTATTCGCTCTGTTGTTCTTGTGCCTTTTATCACTTGCAGAGGAACCAAAGGCAAGGACATCAACACAATCAAGTCGCTGCGAGTTCTGCGAGTCCTAAGACCGCTGAAGACCATTAAACGGCTGCCAAAACTAAAGGTTAGAGCATAACCACAAATCTTTCTTTCTCTGGAGTTTTGCAACTGATCTCAGTGGATGCTGATTGACTAAGCTTCATCCAAGTTATTTCTGTTCCTTTTCTTTTGTTGCAATTGATCTCTTTGCCAGATTTATAAAAATAGCTGTGCAGATGTTTAGCAAATGTGAAACACTTATTTCTTTTGCAAATATTGTGTGCAATATTATGAATTACTATGAATCCACATTAAAATCAAACTTCTAAAAAAAGAGAAGAAAAAAATGCAAGTAAATTAAATTACAGTTTGTAAATGTGACGCTCTTTGAAATTATATAGGAGAAAATAGGTTTTGGAATGTTTGATTTTCCCTAGAGAACTTCACGTGAGTATTGCAAGATTTTCCACAGTCAGCCCAGAGAGAAATGTCATTTTTGCATGAGGACTTTTAATCTGTTCATCTCTTCTGTTAAAGAATATGTAGTGTGGGGCTTGATAGCAGTACCCTTTCATCTCTAGAATACTAAGTTAGGAAGTAAAATGCACCTAATGGCCTGTGGTTAGTTATTCAGCACCGTTTCACAAACGCTTTGAGATACAGCCAGCTCCCGGAAGCAGAGAATGGAAGGAGTAAAAAATTTCATCATTTCTGAGTTTTGGGAACTCCTGAATACCTACTGTAGCATGTCTTCATGTGTCATCACTGCTTGCAGGCTCTTTTTCTGTGAGAGATGGGGCGAAAAAGTGATGCGTGCTTTTGCAATGGTGAAACTGTCTGATAATTCCCATTTTCACACAGTGGCATGTAAAGGTCAGGGTCAGCTGTTATATAGATTTGCTTTTGTTCTTGCCCCCAATCCACGCTTAAATATTTTTGTTTTTATGCACTTCTATGCCTACTAAATTCACCTCAGAAAGGAAGGAACAGTTATGTTGAACAATGTAGAAAAGGGTCTTTCTTTGTTTAGAAATTTGGAATGTGCAGCTATTGGGTCATAAACCAGCCAACAGTAGCTCAGTCCTGCAGCAGGATGCTGAGCACGCTTTTTAAGTGAATGTCTTCCTTATTTTCAGGCCATTTTAGGGAGTAATTTTACCACTTCTGAAGACGTATTCAGAAATTTTTGTGTGAAGCAGAAGTCATATTCATGTGATCTGTGGACTGGACTGTGTTCAGTATGGGGCCCCTCGCTACAAGAGGGATGTAGCGATGCTGGAGCGTGTCTGGAGCCGGGCAATGGGGAAGAGGCTGGGGCACAAGTGTTATGGGGAGCAGCTGAGGGAACTGGGGGTGTTTAGGCTGGAGAAAAGGAGGCTTGGGGGGGACCTTATTGCTCTATACAGCTCCCTGACAGGGGCTGTAAACAGGGGGGGTCGGTCTCTTCTCCCAAGTAGCAAGCAACAGGACAAGGGGAAACGGCCTCAAGTTGCACCAGAGGAGGTTTAGGTTGAATATTAGGGAAAAAATTCTTCACTGAAAGGGTTGTCAAGCACTGGAACAGGCTTCCCAGGGACATGGTGGAGTCACCGTCCCTGGAAGTGTTTAAAAGACACCTAGATGCGATGCTGAGGGACATGGTTTAGTGGTAGGATGGGCAGTCCTGGGTTAACTGTTGGATCCGATGGTCTTAAAGGTCTTTTCCAACCTGAATGATTCTATGATTCCACAACTAAAAGTCTTCAAAATTATCTCAATTTTTTCTCCTGGATGTGGTCTTGTGTGCAACAATCAGCAAAATTGGTAGGGTGATTAGAGATATTTCCAGTGTTTTAATTCAGGATTTCTGGGTTGCATTAGGAGTGTAATTTTCTGAATTATTCACTTCCATTCAGAGAAACAGGAACAGTATTGTACAAATCCCATGCTTGGGCAGTAAGACTGCTCAATTTCTATTATTATGACAAACTTCTCAGACTAAAATTAAACTGCAAATTACTTGTAGCAATGAATCAGTGACAAATAACCAAATAATAAATGTATTTGAGAAGGTCTTTGTTAGAGAGTCACATATGCTGACTGAATTAGTCAGACTTAATCTTTATAGAAAGTTCATTAGAAAAGTATTATTTGAAGCATTTTGTTGTTTTGTATCTGGTGTATTTTCCTGATTATTCAAACAGTTCAAATAACAGTCAATGAATAATATATTTGATGAGTTTTTACTTATCGACTGGGAGTTAATTAAACGTGAGTAATTTTTTCATTTCATAATTGGCCATGGAAATATTTGCTCAGGACTAATATTCATCTCAGCAAGCTGTGATTGTCTTTATAAATTGTATGAGCAGCACCAGAAAATTCAGTGGCACAGCCAAACTCACTGAGAAAGCAGGAGATGTAGAAAGCCGGAGTTAATTCTCACGGTTGGAGCATGACTCTTGGTCAAACCCTTGGTGTGCAAGTCGATGAGACCACCTATGGGTTGTAGGTTGGGTAATTGCTCCCGAGTGTATTTAGATGCTAGATGCCAAGATGTTAGATGCACTTTTCTTTCAACCCCTTAGCCTTGTTCTCCTCCATCCCCAGGCTGTCTTTGACTGTGTGGTGAATTCCCTGAAGAACGTCCTCAATATCCTCATAGTTTACATGCTCTTCATGTTCATTTTTGCTGTCATTGCGGTGCAGCTCTTCAAAGGCAGGTTCTTCTACTGCACCGATGAATCAAAGGAGCTGGAGAAGGACTGCAGGTACGTCCAGGGGCAGGGGCTGTGGCAGGGGCTGTGGCAGGGGGAGCCTGGCTTTCCTCCAGCAGCAGCTCCCCAACTCTCCCAAAGCTGCATCAGTCAAACCTGCATCAGCTGCATCCCAAACCTGCTGAGCTTGATGAGTCTCCTGTAAGTAAGAGCCGTGTTTCAGCATAGTTACCCTAGAGGTGAATTTTCCCTTTTGTTGTTTTAATACCTGCGTTGTTCCTGGCTCTGATCTAGCAAATGCTTACCCGAACACTTAACACTTAACGATGCAGGGGAGCAGCCGCATTTCCCAGGGAGGGCTAGGTGTGATTTTAAGGTAAAGGTTTTTTGAAGGGATGGTGTGACTTCTCTTTCTACCTGCTGCCTTGATTCTTAGGGCTTATATGAATTAGAAAAACATAATGAATAAATAATCAGAAGTGAGTTGGTAGGCAGTTAAATAGCTCCTAATTAGCTAGAAAAGGGGACAGTATCTGAAGATCTTAAGAGCCCTGTCATGCTTTGTCCTTCCCGGCAGCCTGTCGAGGTGTATTACTCACCACAACATGCATCTTTCTCACTTGGCTTTTCTCTCGGCACCCAAAGCACCTCCTCAGCACTGCCCAGGGCTGCCCACCTCACCCGCCTCCTGCTGCCTTGCAGGCGCAGGGCATGCCCCCCCGTGGGACCCCACGCACACAGCAGCCGCAGGGGCTGTTGCTGCAGTTCTCCCTTGCAATCAAGCAGATGTGTTACAGAAAGGAAGGTGAAATTACAGAAAAGGGTATGTTGGAGGGGAACTCTCCAGGTGCCAGGTCCCTTGGCCCCTCAAAGCAGGACCCATTTAGAAGTTAGATCCAACCTGAAGTAGGAGCCAGAGACTTCTCTCCATCCAGCAGCCCTGTATTTTGTGGGGTCAAACAATCTGGGGGCCAGCTTGCCGTTAATTGCTGGCTTTGCCTAATGAATGAATACCCTGATTACAATTTCTTTCGTTTCTAGATCTCAGGTCCAGTTCCTGCGGCTCAAAATGGCTCACAAAATGGACTTTAACTTCTGTTACAAACCTAGGGGCTGTCTTTTCATTTGCCTTTAATACACAGCACAGTCGGACTCTGCTACTGGGGCTCCTCGATGCTCCTCAGTGAGTCATATGAAATGGCTGATTTGGTTTAATTTTCTCATTTGGTTTGAATCTCTGTTTTTCCTAGGGGTCAGTACCTCGATTATGAAAAAAATGAGGTGGAGGCACAGCCCAGGGAATGGAAAAAATACGAGTTCCACTATGACAACGTGCTCTGGGCTCTGCTCACGCTCTTCACTGTCTCCACAGGCGAAGGGTGGCCAACGTGAGTACATGGGACTTGGCAGGGTCAGTGACCATGGAGGTAATGGCAGTTTCCACAGCTCTGAGGGACGCATAAACAGCAGGCAACCTGTGAAATAAGGATAGTCTTTTATCAGCTAAGCTTTTGCTTTTCCTTGTGTGATTATTGGGTGAATCAGCAGGCAGGGCTCGCTCTGCGGGTTTTTTTGACGTTCCTCTGAGCTTGCACAGGGATGCTTAGGCAGTTTGCAGTACTTAGTTGCTTGCTTGCTCCAGGCTTTTGGACTTGCACACCTTTCTCAGGTGTAAAATTGATAATGGTAATGTAAGAAAATTAGGGGGAAAAGTATTGTGACCTATGCTGAAAGTATGCTGGGTATGGCAGTCCCAAAATTATATTTACTGTTCAGCATATGACTTTATTTTGGCACACTTTTCTGCTGGGACACGTGGAGTACAATTCATGGTCAGGGTTTCTCCATGGCAGGGTCTTCCCTGTTCTTCACGTTCAACTGTTTCATAAAATAAAGAGTAAAACATACAGCATCAGTCTTCCTTTTCCAGTCCCTCACTGTGTTCCCCTACTTGGAGATCATCAGTCCCTTTCTTTTCCCACCCTTTACTTCATCCCTGTTGACCAAAGAAGAGAAGCCAGATCTAACTGTATCCTCTCTCCTTGGCCGGGGGATCAGTGGATCTGTATGTAGCAAATCTCCATCATTCTGCAGAATGGTGAAAGCTGAAAGGGTTTATCTAAAAATATCCTCAAGGAAAACTTCTTCCCAGCCATAAAGATGGGAGCGAGTTTGACCTGAGCATATGTGGAAAACCCTCCACACAAGTGAAGGCCAGTGAGTGACTGTCAGGGTGTCATCGGTGCTTCACACTGATTTCATTGACTTTTCTTCTCTCTTTGCGCTTGATTGCAGCGTGCTGAAGCACTCAGTGGATGCTACCTACGAGGAACAGGGTCCCAGCCCTGGCTACCGAATGGAAATGTCGATCTTTTACGTGGTGTATTTTGTTGTCTTCCCTTTTTTCTTTGTGAACATCTTTGTGGCGTTAATCATCATCACCTTCCAAGAGCAAGGAGATAAAGTGATGTCAGAGTGCAGCCTCGAGAAAAACGAGGTACCCACGTCTTCTGAATCCAGAGTTAGCACCTGGGGGCTCAGAGCACCTCGATACCGGTGGAAGCCCACTCCTCATCCTTCCCATGCCGTGGGGGGCTTTGGAGCAGTTGTTACCTGAGGGTGTGTGGTGTAGAAACCAAAAAAATTACAGACTTTTTCAGCTTGTGCATAAAACCAAAACCAGGCAGAGCCCCTCAATGCTTCACATTAGTAAGCACTGTCACAAGTCCCCATGGACCACACCTCCGCTTCCAAGTGAAGATTGGCTTGCATGTCAGCTCAAGCATGTAGGTGTGAAAGGAGACAAATCTTTGGCCTTTTAGAGGCCAGGCATCAGATATCAAACTGAACTGCAACAGCTACAGCTCACCAAAGGAAAGCTCCTCTCACCAGGCTGGTTTTGTGCCTGGCTGAGATGATGTCCTCCTGACATGCCATGGGAAGAGTGTAGGACCAGAGCTAGCAAGTATAAGGCTTTTCTTTAATGCCCTAGCCAATACCATCATTTTCAGCTCAGGAGTCTCCCAAGTTGGATGTGATTTTTCTTTAGTTAGGGGTGTCTGTGTATCTTTCTTCCATGGATGTAACCAGTTTCCACCTGAACCCATGCAGATTTTTAGCATCTGCAACATCCTTCATCCGGGGTCCCACAGCCTCAATGACCTGTCGTGCGAAGAACCATCTCTTTTCATTTATTTTGAAACTGGATCCTAATTTTTCATGAAAAGAGATGACTTTTTAACCAGTTATTAATTAGTGCATTGTTTGTCTATATGAACAAAAAGTCCAAAATAAAGCAGAATGTTTAGAGATGCTTTACCCACATTATTTTTCAACTGAGCAGAAAGTGTTTGTGCAGTAATTTAAGATTGAATTCTTATCTAAATCCAAGATGAGAAAATGTTCCAGAATCAAAACTTCTTGTGGGTAGAAACCAATATTTAACGCAGTTTTATACCCATAATAATGTGGACAGAAACAGCCAACTAAGGGAGTCTTTGGGAGTTCACCCAGCAATATTTGTTGGATAATTTATTAGTTGAGTTCCATTCACATTCTATGAAATGTTATTAGCTGTACAGGTTTTGCTATGTGTGAGAACATACCTGAGTTTCATGATACTTTTTTTAAAACACAGATAACATCTTTACCAGTCCTCCAGTTTCTACAATTACGTATCAGGAGGGAATTAGCAGTGTTTGCTGAAGTGAGCCTGTGGATTTAAAACTCCCTTTCCCAAGTGGGATGGGATCGGGACCTACTGGGAGCTGGACTGGGATGGAAGGCTGTCTCTTAGGATTGGAGGGGGCCGTAGGGGTGCTGTGGGGTTTAACATTTCAGCAAGTGTCCAGCAGTAAGCACAATTTGGGGACCCTGCACTGCATTTTAGAGTAGTCACTACTCGCAGGGTGTGTGAGAAACACTTAGAAATACCATCCTCCACTAAATGCTCTGCTCACTCTCCCAACAATATCCTGACTGATAGAGACTGCCAGCCCTTTTTTTTTGTATTCTTTTCATCCCATTTTTGTTTTGTAGAGGGCCTGCATAGACTTCGCCATAAGTGCCAAGCCACTGACCCGCTACATGCCTCAGAACAAGCAATCTTTTCAGTACAAGATGTGGAAATTTGTGGTGTCCCCTCCCTTTGAGTATTTTATCATGGTCATGATTGCACTCAATACCATTGTCCTAATGATGAAGGTTAGTGGGTTGTTACTGAATGTTTGCAATTTTGGGCCAGTGAATACTGGAGTTTGCTTTGTACTCTTGACCTGAGAGCTGGGGGGGGGGGGGGGGGGGGGCGCGGATCGGCAGGAGCAACCACCACTTCTCGTTTGCTTGATGTCGTTTTTAGATGCCTTGTGGGGTTCCTTCAGTCCCCAAAGCGAGGTGGTTTAGTTGTGATGAGATACTGAGAATGGGATTTCCCTGCACAGTGCTGGTCTGGCTCGTACCCCTTTCAGCATGTGGCCAGTGGGATGGGAACTGGGCTCTGCAGGTCCTGAGCTCCCAGCTCAACCTGGGCTTCGTGCTGTGAAGCAGGGACACTTCTTGGGGATGCTCAAAATCCAGCCACGCCAGGGAAACTACTCGAACATGCAGTAGCATTGAGCTTTCTGGGATGTAATTCACAGGGCTTAAGAGGAACAGGTGCAGGTAGTGGTGGATGATATGGTGGGTGATCTCCCCTCCCATCCTTTGCCTAATTTAGACTATCTTCATAGTCAAGGGGTCACCATATTCTCAGGGTCTGCTGGAAGGAAACACAGTTCTGCACTTGTCCTCTGTTTTTGTAAATGACCTTTTTCCCTCTTGGCCCATGTTGTGCTTACAGGGAGATGTACACCAGCAACAGTCCCCGAGTCCTGGGGTGATGTTTGCTGCCCCATTAGGATAGCGTGTAGGCAACAGTGTGCTGCTGGAGTGGCACAAATAACTGGGTTGTAAACCCACTAAAATGAGCAGGAGCCTTGCAGTCAGCAGGTCAGCTGGGAAGGTTTTATTCTGTAAATGATCTTCCAGTAACAGCGTTTCTTCCATCCTGATTTAGTTCTATGATGCTCCAGAAGCATATGAAGAAATGTTGAAATGCCTGAATATTGTCTTTACATCCATGTTTTCAATGGAATGTGTGCTGAAGATCATTGCCTTTGGTGTGCTGGTATGTGCCTTCCTCGCTTACTTTCAACTGTTTCCTCTCTACATGAAATGCTTGTATTTCATGACACGCGTTTAAAAACAAGCAAACAAAAACCCCCCTGTGTTGCAAAAAGAAAATAACCCCTGGATCTCTCTATCCCCCTTGTGTTTTCATTTGGCAGAATTATTTCCGAGATGCCTGGAATGTCTTTGATTTTGTAACAGTGTTGGGAAGTATTACTGATATTTTAGTAACAGAGATTGCGGTAAGTACAGTTTGATCGATTCTCTTCATTTACAAACAAAGCTGTACCCTGTCAGGATATTGCACCTTCTCCCTACCAGCCTCGTTCCCTAAAGCTGCCTCCAGGACTCATCATGTGATGAAGTCCTCGGGTGACCTGGCAACCTGTTCCCATTAGCTCTACTCTTTCCACAGAGATGAGCACAGCTGTCTGCCCCAAAGACTCTGGTGCAAAAAGCTCTGATGAGAACAACAGTGCTGGTGACCCTGCCAGGAAGCAGTGTCTCCTCATTCCTCCAGCGACTCGAACCCTGAGCCGGTTTTGCCTATTAATGGAAAAATCCTGTTGAATTTAATAGAGGGAAAAGATCAAAAGGAATCTGTTGAAGATTGCTGGTCTGTGGTGTGAGGTGCTTTACAGGGCACACACACACCTCTGTCCCTTGGGGCTCCTGCCCAACCATGGTCACGGGGCAGAGTGAAGGCGATGAGAGGAGTGAGAAGTGGAGAGGTGATGGGAAGGTAGAAACAGCCAGAAACTCCTCAGCCTGCATAGTCTGGATTAGGGTAACACAGTGCATTTTTTGTTAAGTGCACAAAAGCTTTCTGGGGTGATTATTAAAACAAGCAAGCAACTTTACCATAGGATTTGTTGGCCAGCCCTACAATGGCTGCTGTCTCCCTGCTAAGAAGTCCTGTACATTACACAAGTGTACAAACTTGCCATTAAATTCTAGAGGATTTTTCCATAAGGGCATAAATGTCTGATGCAAGCCTTGACAACCTGATATTATCCAATTTATAAATTGCTCCTCTCCTCTCCCAATGCATGTTTTAGCTGATAATGCTGTATCTGTATGTGATGAATTTGAACTTTACCATATTTTTTTTTCTCAGTCCCTGGGATTTGTTTATAGATCTGTTTTGTGTGTGCTAAGAACTATGCTCCCCAGACTTCTTTACAGGACATTCAGCTGATGGTGAAGACTATATTACTGTTTCTAACAAAATACATCATTACCTGATCTCCTTAGTAAAAAAAAGCAGACAAACCCTCAAAGTTTTGCTCCCCACACAAACTGTGTTGATTTAACTGTTGGTGAATCCTATCTCATAGACTTTGGATTACCTTTTGTTTCCAATGCACAGCTTACAGCCAGGGTAAAGTTACTCGGACCAAACAGAAGGTCTAACTAACGCTTCTCCAGGTGTTTAGGAGATTTATTGCACTGTGGGCAGGCACTGGCTGCTTGCCTCCACTCCCTCTGTTGTGGGACACTCTTTCTTGCCAGACTCAGGTACCCGAACTCTTGTCTTGGTTTGAAAATTAGTGAAAAATTTTGCAAGTCAGCCACAGGCAGAGTCCTATGCTCCTCTTCCACCCCTCTTCTGACCACTGTCACTGGGAGGAAGCAGCACAGCCACCTTGCACGTGGTAAGGGAGCCTGTGGTCTCACAGAGATTGGTATCTTCTCTTCAAGAAGGTGTCTCCTTCACAACCCCAAGCTCACATGCTTCTTATTAAACCCCTTCTTTGTACAGCTATTTTGCAGGTAGAGAGCAGCCATCAGTGTTGCCCGGTCCCTGCTGGGCAGGTAGCGGTCCTTGCTTGGTTAACAGCCCATTGCCTCTCCCTCCAGCTCCCACGGGGGTGGGCCAGCCTCGGGGAGCGTGGCTGGCACCTGGGGCATTGCCTACAGAGCCATCGGGTTGGGCTGTGCTACATCACTGCATTAACAACCAAGTCACAGCGCAGTCGGGGCTGTACATGCATGTCCCCAGCTCATTGGAAACAGCAGCTGTCCCTCGACACTGCTGGCCAGCCATCGGGGGTAGGAGGGTTTGTGTGTGGGGAGAGGTCCCCCTTCCTTCTTCTGGTCCTTGGGCTGGAGAGTAGATGTTCTCCCAGACACCCTTGTGCGAGTTGGCAGGCACCGGAGCGATAACCTCGTGGGTGCTGGGGGTGATGGCGTCACCCTCCCACTCTGCAGTAATTTCTCTGGTTTCCAGCATCAAAGATAGCAGCAATTTGGGGATGCCTTTGAAAAGTAGTGTGAAATACCTCTAAAACCTATAAACTACAGTAGGGCCAAGCTCCCAAGCACCAATACACCTTCCCATTGTCCTCCCAGGTGGCAATGGGGAGAGGCTTTTGGTTTATGAGAAACTAGATCTATTAAGTCAAACCTTAGAGAGGACTTTCTAATGTAGTCCAATACCTTTCCCTAGGCGTTTATTCAGTACAAAGCTGCTCACAAATATGTCTTTAATATAAAAGCTATATATCCCACAGCACCACTCCAGCCCCTGACTTCTTGGTCCTCTGTCTCAGTCTACACACCCATTCAAGCTCTGCTCTCTCTAAATCTTCCCCTCCTGCAGGATTTTGGTGTAGCCGTCATGCCTCCTTCCCACCAGCTTTCCCCTGCAGACAGGGAGTGCCCAGAGGCTGCCTCTCCCCACTTTTTGCTAGACTTGACTTTCAGAACTCCTTTCATATGGCTCCTCTCTGATCTCCCTCCAGCCCGCCCCACCTGCAGCAGCATGCTCCTCCGCACCCAGCGGCTGTAGTAGCCACCATCTGCGCCTCCTTAAGCCGCACACATCCACCTCCCAGCCTCAGGTGGGGACAATGAGCTGGGAGCTCAAAGGCATCACACGCAACTTGCTGAAGGGGTGTTAGGAACTCAGTTTGATGATGATGCACGGGTCTCAGAATCACTGCTTAATTACACGAGCAGGAGTTTGCGGCGGTGCCCCAAAGATCAGTTATAACAGAAAAGTGAATGGCAGCAAATAATGGCAGCTTTCAGGATGCCTTTCATGGAGCAGTTCATTCTGCTTCATCCAGTGATATGTGGTGGAGGCAGTCTTGTATAAAGGTCTCCACCACCACTACAAGCCTTCCTCCTCTTCCAGTCCTCAGAACAGTCTGTGGCACAGAGGGTGGAAAATGAGCAGAAGGATCCAGCACTCTGCTCCAGTCCTGCTTTGTTGGCTCCATGATAGGTTGCAGCACATGTTATTCTGAGCCACAGCACATTAGAGGAAACCCAAGGGGTCCCAAAGCTGCCTGGGAAACACCAGGACCATTTTGCTGCCTGGAAAGTGGTACAATGCATGTATATCCTGGAAGAGTTACACTTTAAACCATCTTTGTAATATAGAACATACTGCACCTAAGTCACTTAAATATTTCTGGTATTTAGAAATGTTAAAAAAAAATGTAGAAAAGGGCTGAAAATCCAGATCAGTGATGGTGAGCATGCTGTTTGCAAGCAGCAAGGACCAAGGTGTGGACTGGTGAGCGCTTCATTTGCAGCGCACAGGTCAGATGTATGGCTTTGAGTCTTTAATCCCACTGCTTCTGCCCAACTTTTTTGCCCTTTGTGTTTCCAGGTAGGGTAAAGTAGTAACTAAGGCTTGGGATGAATCATAGAACAATTTAGGCTGGAAAAGACCTTTAAGATCAAGTCCAGCTGTAAATCTAAGGCTGCTAAGTCCACCACTAAGCCACATCCCTAAGTGCCACATCTACATGTATGAACATCCACTCTGCCCAAGATGCCATAGCTCATGCTGAACCCCACTTCAGCTTGCTGGCTCAGTGCAAAACCTGCAGTGGAGCAGCTCTCTGCACCTTGTTATGGAGCTGAGAATAACCAAAGAGGAGAACAGGTCTTTACTCATCACCACTCAGAGCTGTGTCCCCAGCAGGGGATGCCCTCTTCTCCGGTTTGCCTTCCTCAGCCTTTCCTCGGCTGGTGGGCAGCTGTGGGGGTAGGTGGGTGGCCTTCCCTGTTAGCCTTTCCCTGGGCGTTCAGCCCTGTATTTACCTGGTCACATGGGAGGGTTGCTTGGGCTGAGAAGCCCAGGTCAGAGCCACACCATGACCTCGACTGCCAGTCTGCATTCCCTCCCTGTACCAACCACCCGGGAAGGTCCCTGTGGAGAGGGGATGCTTCCCGGGCATGACTTTGAGGTCAGGCTCACAACCAGTTGCAGGAGCACCGCCTTTCTCCATGACTATAATTTCCAGCTATAAGTGTTCTCCAAGGTAAATACACCTGCTCACCTGGGTGATCTCATCTTGAGAGACTCTGCTTCCACCAGCCTTGCTGCATCGGTACTTTTAACCCCCTAAAAAGTAAAGATAAAAGGAAAAGAAATGTGTTGGTTAATTGCTTTATTTTAATTTTCTAGTCGTGTCATATGTAATTTACTTTGTGAATGCAGTGGAATATATATATATTTTTTTATTTCCTTAGGCAAAACCACATATGTCAGTTTTTTTACCCTCTCAGTAATTGAGGTAAAATAGGTGGCATTAAGGAGAAGGTGTCCTTGCGGACACGGCTGGTCTCAGGAGGCCGGATGGGTGTACGGCAAACTGACATCTATTGCTATGCCTGGAAATATAAAAAGCATACTGAGAAGTGTTTGTGAATTGTCTCCCAATTTGCATTACAAAATGAAATGCAAATAACTATTGCACTGTCTGTGTTACCTTTAGGATCTCAGAATCTCTTTTGGTTTGAAGCATTTTTTATTTATATAATTACCATAAATTAACACCCCCAAAAGCCCAACAGTTTTTTTCCAGTGAAATTTTCAGAGTTTCCTTTTTTGCTTGTCCTGATTACTCATTTTCTCTTTTGTTTCCTGTTTTGTTCTTTATTTTCCTTATCTACCTGCTGAATCACGCCATCCAATCAACATACAATGCGAAAACCATGTCTCCGTCTGTATGTTGTGCACCTGCTGCTCAAAAAAATAAATTTGTAAATAAACTTGCAAATATCCATCCATGAAAACATCACATATAGGACACGGTTGGTTTCATTGAATTTAAACAATTATTTAAATTCTCTGCTTTTATTTTCTCTCGTTTTTCTTTAATTTAATTCGTTTTGATGAGATTTCCGATTGCACTGGTGAAAAAGCCTCACTGCAGCGTGCCTCAAAACTGGCTTCTGTTCTGCATCTTCTTCCCTTGGCTAATTGGTGACGTGAGGCAAATGCAGTTACCAATAGCCTGTTCTCCGCTGTTTGTTACACCTGAACGATGATAAAGGGGAGACTGACATTTGCTTTATTTTGGTGGAAATTGGCATGAGAATAGGAGGGGAAGGATGCTTCTGAATGACCTGGAGTAGCGAAGATTGGCTGGCTGGGAAATCCTTCATTTTGTAAGTGGTGGTACCAAATTCAGTTTTTCAAAATTCAGGTTTTCTGTTATGATGAGACACATTGAGCTTTCTGCAAAGGGAAGCGGTGCATTTAAAAGGACTGCCTTACAGGTATTTTAAGCCCACAATTTACACTATATTGTAAGGCAAAAAAAAAAAATATGGTTGAAACAATTGCAGATGTGCTTCCCTCAAATCAAAAGAGAAGTCACAGGACAGAGTGATTTTTAGTCAACCTTGAAAATTCTTTGTGATAGGAGCATATAGAAGCATTTGACAGCGTCCCTGGATGCAAAAGTAAAATGCATGAGTTGTGTCATGAAGAAGGCTGAAAAGTACCGGGAACCGGATCCCACTGGGAAATTAGTGCCTGATTCCAAAGATGCCTTTGGAAATGTTGGCCTTTGTCTTTGAAAATCATGAATTAAGCAAAAGAGGATGAACAAAGGAAAATAGAGTCTAAATATATATATATATTATTCCATTTTGAATTGTCTTGGCTATGGTTAATAGCACCAGTGAGACCATAAGCCTATCAAAAATACTTTCTTGGTCACCTGGCAACAGGTGTTGGACCTGTGGTAGCACCTGGGCTTCCTGTTGCACAGTTGCTGTCAAACAAATTGGAGGGCACCCTCATGGCATTTGCTTCCTGCAAATAAGCTCCGTGCGTGCTTCATGGAGGGTCACAGGAGGGAGGTTTCTGCTAGGAGGCAGCAAAGAAGAACATGACAGTCTATAAGTTAAAAGTTTGCCTAGTGCAACCTGAGAGGGGAATCCTCTGTGTGTGCGGCGGTGGATGGAACTGTCACAGATGTGTGGGAGCTGTGAGGATGTCAGTGGAGACTTTGCCTTCTGCACCCCTGGCCCAAGCAGCATGGATAAGTGCTCTGGCATCAGCTGTGCACGTGAAAATATACTGAAAAAAATCAACTTGTCTTTGTTTGGCCAAATTTTAGCTCTCTACGTTGCAGGTTAAAGATTTAAATGGTCATCCTGCCATTTGTTAGGATTGCAGTGTCTGTGGTTACGTGTGCAGGTCTAGGCTCCTGCCATCACTCGGCAGCCAAGACGTCCAAGTTAGACCTTTGGAACATCTAGTTGTCCTCGGGAGCTGCCACCTTCCTTCTACTGCTGCTGATGGGAGCCTACAGTGACTACAGCAGAAGCACCAAAGCCAAAAGGTAGTAGGGAATGAGGAGAGATACTGACATCACACATAAAATCCTTTTTCCAGTGTTCCTGGCTCAGGATGAAAGGATGTGATATGACATACATGTAAGGGCAGAGTCCCCCAGATGCAGACAAGTGCGGCAAAAATATTCAGCTACTTAAAATCAGCCAGGGTTTCCCCCAAGTGTCTGAAGAAGAAAAGACCCTATGCAAGATTCAGGAACTCTTCAGGACTGGCAATGCCTTGGACATTTGGATGAGAACACACCCGATTCCCCCTCAACAGTCGTTCCTTAGCACAATGGGTTGATTCTTGCTGATGCCAGATGAAGAGAAGTGCCAAAGTTTCCTGAGTGATCCCATTCTTGGCTTGGTCAGATTCCTCTTCCTACAGCTCTTTGCAACTTTGGTTGAGCTCTTCATTTTGAGGACAAAAATCTGAGGTTTCAAGCCTGGGGGGTGGTTGTGTCCTGCAACTCAGCTGCAGGAAGAAGCAGGGTTGAGCAGCTCAATTTCTTTGTGGCAGCATAATGTAACCTCCTCCACTAAATCCTGCAAAGCATGTCCAGCCATGGCATAAACCCATCATATTCCCACTGAAGGTTTCAAAATCCAAGCCAGTAAATCCCCTGAGCTGGCGTGCAGAATGGAGCTCATTCTGCACCCCTGTGGACAGTGGGCACGAGTGCTGTGGTCTGCTGCTGAAGATGCTGGAGGAACAGATCCAGGCAATGGCTGTGCAGCCTCTTCATCTCTTTTCTACTTTTCAGTGCAGAAAACACCCTAAGAAAGGGTAAAAGAGCAAGCTTCCCAGGGTGGGACAGCAATCAAGGCTAGTTCTGTCCCCATGATATCTGTTGTGCCTGTTTCCTTGCTGCTTTGCAATTTGCTCCAGGGATGCCTCGTTTGGCTGAGCTGTGGTCCTGCTCCTGCCATGGGAAGCTGTGGCTCTACCCAGACCCTAGCAGGCTGCTGGGTCCCTTTGGTACCAGCACTCCCTCTTTTAGGAAAATAGTGACAGGCCACAGGGAAAGGTTTTTCAAACAGAATTTACTAGTCCTGAGATGGATCATAAAATCATAGAGCTATGGTGCCTCTTGCAAGCACTGGTCAGCCTTTAGCATCTGTGCAACAGAAAAGCAAACGAAAATCCTGGCAAGAAAGACCTTGATAACCCAGAAAATGATCATACCCATGTCATTGCAGAGGTGGCTAAGTGGGAGGAGAATTGATGCAAAATGCTGTTATCCACAAGAAATATCGCAATGTGGAGTTTCCCCTTTAACTGCATGCAATTTAATACCTGCCTGGACAGTTGAGGTGTCGAAGGATGGGTTTTCTACGTGATGTGCTGAGGGTTACACACGCGGAGCCCTCCCATCCATCATGAGCGTGTGTAATTTTGCCTCCCTACGAACAGCGCAGAGAACAGTCCTTCGAACGGTCTGCGAGTGTTGGTGATGGTGGATTTTCCTGGGTTGTGAGTGATTCCTTGCGGAGCCGAGGTTTTCGCTGCGCTTTAGGAAATGGTAGTGCATGAGTTAAAAAAGGAAGGGTTTTTGGGGCTGGGGAAGGGAAAAAAAAAAAAGGTTCTGTACTGTTTGTCCCTCCAGATCCTAGGGAGTGGGGGTTAGGGACGTAACTGCACGGTTCTGAGCCCCCTGTTCCATATTGTGTGTGTACAGACTGGTCTGTACGCACGTCGCACAGGGGTAGCCCGTGCTGCACGACCTTCCAGTCAGCTGAGACCACAGCAGATGTTATGCATCATGTCAGCAGCGATTATGAGATTCTGGCAAAGTCTGAGCCAAGCAACGTTCTTGCCATTAAGCCGCAGTAACATGAGAAAGAGGGAGGTAAGGCAGGTCCATACACAGAGATGGATCCTGCAGATGCCGCCTGGGCACGTGCTTCTTGGTGGAGCATTAAGCTTGTGCACGGGAAGGATCTGGCTTGAGCATTGCTCCAAAGGTAAAAATTCATCAGATTCACAAGCCTGATGCCCAAATGCCATGAGCATTACACGTAAAGTCTGGTCCTGTTCCCACTGGTGGGGAGACTCTGGTTAGGATGGGCTCTGGGTTAAACCTTTGTCCTGCACTGAAACCTGCCGCGACTGTTCCGCGGAGGTGTACCAGCCTGTACCGCAGCCAGCACCGTGGAGCAGGTTACTAAGGACCAGGTTAGTGATGGCACCCGGTTATCCAGCCGTATGCCAGCTCTGCCCCCAGGTATATATGGCCTTACCTGCTAAGGTGAGTTCAGCCCATGTTTTGGGAAGGCAACGTAAGTGATGTGAAAAATAAACTGATGCTGAGGCAAGTATTGAATTTTTAGCACCTATTTTTACTGACCTTGAACAACCCAGGGGAATCCTTGCTTGTGTTTTGCCTGCCAGAGCTGATTTCTGTCGCTGACTTGAATGAGCTCAGTGTTGTCTGCTCTTTCATTGAACATACCTGTGCTTTTCTCTTTTCTCTTTATTTGAGGATTGAGTCTGATATATGGTCTGTGCCTAACTGAGCTGCTTGTGTTTTTAACATGAGAGAAACCGAGTGCATGCCTGAGACTGATTTCTTGAACTCTCTGATGGGATTGGTGGAATGTGATGCTAATGGCCCCAAAACTGAGCTGGCATTTAAAGAAATGAATAGATCCAACAAGCCCCCCAAATCCAGCATGAGCTCTGTAGCCAAATGAGCAAGAAACGTGGGTCAGTTCAATATGACTGGGTGTCTTCTGGTAAAACAATAATACAAGGGAAAGACTGGTTTTGCTCAACTTTACCAACAAGAGCTCCTTATGATTATATTTTCCACTCCACTGCTTGATAGTTTAGAGTGGGATGCTTTCTCTCTTTAGCTAACTCAGTCAAATAAGTGGCTGTGAACAGAGATTCACAAATAAGTGAATTGGAATCAGTACGGAAAGGGGGGATATTTTTCATCTCCTTAAAATAGGAGGGCAAGAGGGATCTGGCTTTTGCATGTTTTGTTTTGGAAAGAACCCTCTCTAGATTAGCTCATTGGGGCAAGAAACCTCTTTTCCCTGGATGAAAGAAAAAAATGGGGTGTGGGGTGGGGAGAATCATAAAACAGATGGAAATCAGAATCTGTCTCCAGCAGTTCTTTGATTCACCTGTGAAGGCACATTTAATAATAATTTAAAAAATCAGCAGGTTCCTAAGGCACCCTCCTGCTGCTGAACGTTAGCCTCCCCAGTTGATTTTCTGCCATTGATCCATCTTCGAAACAGTCTTGCTGGTGCCATTTCTCCTTGATGAGCCTGTCCAGTCACATGATGTATAAACATTTAAAACCTCCAGGTTAGAAAACATCCTCATTCTTTCAAGGATGTTTTAATCTTCACTGGACAATGCCTTTCTTTGTTACGGTAGAGGCTATATACGCAATCCCTTGCAACTGTCTTGGCTAAAGTTCAATTCAATGTAGAAAGCAAGCTGACCAAGACTTAAAACAACCTCATTCTTTACAAAATGATAGTACGGCACCATTACCTCTCCCTGAGGCTTTAGGGGGAGAAAATCTGCCTTACTCAAAGAAAATACAACCTCCATGGACAGTGTGAAAGGGCCTTTTCTGTCATTGACCCAGTAGCAGAGGGGAGGGCTCTTGTGGAGAGGGATTTTCTCATACTTGCTGCATGTGGAGTGATCTGCACTGACGAATGTTTCTTTTGGAAGGTTTTCTGGTGGCCGATTTGCTGCTTAGATCGTGAAGCTGGTAATTTTAATTTCTTTTTTGCGGGCTGTGGTTTCTAATCGCGTTAATTTCTGAAGGACACAAAACCTTTACTTTCCGCAGGACAACTTCATCAACCTCAGCTTCCTGCGGCTCTTCAGGGCAGCGAGACTTATCAAGCTCCTTCGCCAGGGTTACACTATCCGCATCTTACTCTGGACATTTGTGCAGTCTTTTAAGGTGAGTGTTAGGCAGGTGGGAGACAGGAAAGAGATGCGGGGAGATGCTAATGCTTGGCACACCTGTAGCATCCTCCATGGAGTATCAAAGATTTTCCCCTTGCCCTAGGAATGGCCTCTCTGCACCTCTACAAAGCGATTACAGGAATATTAATTCTCAGAAAAGCTGACTGACTTGCACTGAACATCCCCTGAACACTGCAGGTGCTGAGCATTTTGGAAAATGAGTCCGAAAGCTGGACGGCTACTGATGCAGGCTCGCAGCAAGCATGCAGAGCTCAGGTTGCTCTTGAAACTGCCACAAAATCCCTATGGCAAAGTCTGAAGACCCTGGTATTTGCATAAGGAAACAGTAGTCTGACTAATAAGTGCCTTCCTGCCTGCTGTTTGCCAGCAGCAGGTCTGAGGTTGATTGCTTTCACTAGGCTTCAGTCTTGGTAAGAATCTGATAGAGATGAAACCCAAACCCTTGCATTTTGGTAATACAAGCTGTGTTTTTATGACGTGGAGGATTACAAAAGGAGGTTTTGTTCTACAGTGGAGACAGTTACTTCACCTGGTTTGCTATAGCCCTGCCCTTCCCTCCCAGCAAGCAGCAGCACATTGTGGCACCAGGGTAACTGGCCACAGCAGCTGGATATGGCGCTTCTGAACTAAGCGACCCTCCAACAACTGCCTTGCAGCAGCTTTGTTCTCAACCTGCGCTTAGTTTCGAGGTAGCTGTTTTCCAGATCTAAATAAGAGCCCACATGCCCTGAAGCTGGTTGTTTTTAACAGGTCAGCTGGCGGGATGCCACGCTGCCCAGCGCTGCTCATGACGTGGCAGGTGGCCTGGCGAGCCTGGGGACCATACCTCTGGCTTTGCACAGGGTGTCCTTATTCTGGGCTGAGCTCAGAGGTCTGTGGGTGATAGCTTATGTCCTGGGTGCTGACAGAAGCTCAGGGGAGTGTGTCTGCGGGGGGGTGCAATGCCAGGGTATTTTGTGTGGTGCTCTCTGGAAGGCGTTATGGTGGTGCTTGGTATTTAACGACGCAGCGTGCGGTGGGATGCAGGGATGGTGGCACTTGGTATTTAACGACACAGGGTGCGGTGGGATGCAGAGCAACTGCGGGGTTTTTTTGCTTTAGCTGCGCTTTCAAATACATCACAGTCTCTGAGTCAAAACGATGCAGAGAGGTTATTTTGGGTGATAAAACTGTGGGAAGGAGTCTGGTCTCTCCAAGAATGGAAAAGGCTTTTTAAGAGAAGAAAGACATTCCCCTCCTGCAGTTGGAGGGAGATGCCAGGTGGCTCTGCCCACACCAGGCTGGGAGTGCTGACCAGCCCTGTGCTGGCTGCAAGAGATCTGGGGTGGAGAAGGAGTTTCAGCAGAGTGTGAACATGGCTACTGCTCTGCACCGGAGCTGGTCAGGAGGGGAGTTTCTATTATACTATTTAGACTATAGGGCAAAGTCTTTTGGGAGGTTGAAGATGGGAACATGGTGATTGCTTCTTTCTACAAGTAACCTGGAGAAGAACTGCAGGCTGTGCTGGTTTGTTTATATATTTATATATGTTTATATAAAAATATACAAATAAATATATATATACACACATAAAAAAATGTGCTGTTATCCCATGGCCAGGGGTGGAAGCAAGTGCTGTATTACACTGTACATCCCTTTGGGAGACACCAGAGAGGCAGCTGAAGCTCTGGCATTCAGCTTCTGTGTTATGCTTTCCCCTAGCCACCCAGCAGCTCATGGAAAGGGGCTGCGATCTGGCAGGTTGCAGTGCCTCAGGCTTGTTGGGTAGTGTTTTACTTGAGGATGGACGGAGGTGTTGTTGTTGCTGCTCTTATCTTGTAACACATGAGGAATCCTGCAGCCAGGAGAGCCTCTCCCAGAGGCTGAGATGTGGGGTCTGCAGGTATAAGATGTTCTCACTCAGGAGAGCGTCCTTGGACTGTGTGGTCTTGGCTGGATCTTGAGAGAAGGGCTCAGCCAAGGGCCTTTTCAGTATAATCCCAACCCTTTCCAGAGTGTGTGTGCAGAGAGCTGCCCCTGAAGCTGAGCTGGGACAGTTCTGGAGCTGCACAGGGAGCTGCTTGTCTGTCTGTCCCCCCAGCATGGAGCTCTTGGTCCTTGTCCCTGGTGCAAAGGTGGCCAGCAGAAAGCACATCAGCCCTTTGCCCCGTGTTCCCTGCTGGGCTCCCCGTGGGCTGCATAACCCCTCTCCTGCCCTGAGCATCTCATGGTCTAGCCCTAGGACAAGGCTTCCCGATTTTTCAGCTATTACTAATTAAGAGGCATTAATTACCCATTCATTTAACCTGAGTGGAAAGCAGCTATTCCTCTCAGCTTGGGTGACATAATTACGTTGTAGTCTTCACAGATTTCTTGCTAAAACTCAGAATATTTTTGTCCTCCTGGGATTGCAATCTTGCTTGTTTTGGAGCAGGAACTTGTTTCTTGGATGTACATTTCTTTTCTTGTACTAAATTTACAGCAAGATCATTAATAATTAATAATTAATGTTCCTACAATTATGCATAGAAAGTGCCAATGCCTGCCAGTAGCTCCAGTGCTTGTTGTGGAGCTTCTTACTGTGTTTTCCCTGCTTACTGCTTATCTGCTTGCAAGGATGTAGAGAGACCCCTTGGAAAGCCCAGGCTGGTTTGTGATCAATGAATACCTGGCTCCAGGGGTTTGTCTTCTGAAGGCTGCCAGAACTGTTCATATTCTCTTCCCCGTTCCTTCATCTGAAGGACAAATACCACAATACACGGTGTTGCCCAGGAATTAAATGCTACTGGCATATATAATGCATTTGCTGACATTAATATCTTCTTCTCCTTTTCCACAGGCCTTGCCTTATGTGTGTCTCCTCATTGCAATGCTCTTCTTTATCTATGCCATTATTGGCATGCAGGTAAAAATTTTAGGTTTTATACTGACCATAGGTAGATTAGTTTTGTCCCACCAGTTCAGGGTGCAAACGGGTTATTGCCTCCACAACAGGATCAACAACTGACTTAGGATGAGGCAAAAAGCTCATCTTGTCTGGTGCCAGGTATCTTATAAGTGAAAAAAAAAAAAAAAAAAAAAAAAAAGTTACTTTTTCTGCCCTTATTACTAGGTCTTGTGCTGATCCCTGGTTGTACAAAGGGTGAGAGTGGGCAGGGAAACCGACTGTGGGTGATGGGCTGGCAGCACAGCATCGCCGGGGCAGGGGGTATGGGCACATCCCTCCCACTGGGTACCGGCACGCCAAGGGGCACTGCACCCTTCTGAAAAGAAATGGGAAAGTTTTCTTGCCCTGGGATGGAGCTGAACTGTGGTGTTGGAAAGGGTCTGTGTGAAGGTGGAGCATGTTAACCTTGGCTTTTTCCCCATTTGATCTCCACAACACATTTTTATCTCTCTCTTCAGCACAGGAATTATTCCAGATTTTGAGATCCCTTAAACCAGGACAGATTATTTCCCTGCCTTTTCTTCCAACTCCCCTTGATCCACCTTTATTGACAGTGTCCACGTGAGGATGTCTTTGGCCTGAATCCTTTCTGTTTTCTGCGGCAGGTATTTGGAAACATTGCACTAGATGATGAAACCTCCATTAACCGGCACAATAACTTCCGTACCTTCCTGCAAGCCCTGATGCTTCTGTTCAGGTAAGTAAAGTTTAAAATGCCACACGACTTGCACGTGAGCAATAAATAAGCCTTTGCTTTTGCCACTTCAGCTGCTGAGACTTGAGCATCCTCTAAGAAAGGTGTTTGGAGTAAAGCATTTCTGCTTCCTCCTCCTCCTCCTTGGCGTTAAGGGTTGGCCTGGTACATTACCTGAGTACGATGGATGTGATTCAACACAGCAGCACCTCCCCAAAGTGACACCCATGGCTGTGACATGCTACATCAGCTCAGGTGGAGTTTAATATAAGACTCCCCTGGTTTGTCTGCTTCTTGTCATGAAGCTTACTTTTTTTTTTCCTTAAGTGAGAATTCCTTTAATTGGTCATTTTTGCATTACCAACAAGTTAACAGTTCATACGCCAATGCCACCTCTGCTTCAGAGTGAAAGTGTTTCCATCTGGGTTCATTCTGCTGGGAAATGAAGCATTTTCAAATGGGGAAAAAAAAATAATCAATGAAATGACAGATTTTCATTTTCAGACCCAGCAAAAATGAAGTGTAGGCTCTGCTCCCAATCAGGGCAGCTGGGGGAAGATTTCCCTTATCTGGATGTGTGCCGTGTGGTTAATAACTGCTCCGGCCCCACAAGCACCTGCCGGCCGTGCCGAGGCTGGGTTCCGCAGCGCTGGTAACTGGATATCTTGCCTGGGATTTCCTTTGCATCGTTTCTGTGAAGCTAGATGGAAATTAAATTAGCCCTCTCTAGCTCAGCATAATCACTCCACTCAAAACTCTGAATTTTAATAAAACCGGATAATTATTCAGCCTCATGTCCAAACCTCTTGGTCCCTTTCCAGACCCATGTGGCAGGCACGGTGGGACAGAGGGTGCAGAGGCAGCAGGACTACGATGGGAAAACGGGTATCTGCACAGGGGAATGGGGCTTTGGGACTCAATTCAGAGTAATCTGGAAGCTATTTCAGTTTACACTGAGCATCAGGTTTTCTCCCTGACCGGGAGGAAGGCTTGTGAGCTGGCTCTGTGCACAGATTTGCATGGCTGTGAGCAGCACTGCAAGGTGGGCTCTTCATGGTGCTGCGGAGGGGTGCCCCTGACAGCACCTCTGGGTGTGCTGCAGGAATTACAGAGAGAAGAATCAGGGGTTATGTAGGAAGTCAGAGTAAGCCATCCTGGGGGATCCCCTGGCTTCCAATCCACGCATGCACGTTGCAGGGGATGGTTTATTTTGAGGATGGACCCTCTGGAACTCCAAAGTTTTTCCTTTTAGCTATTTTTATCCCTACAGTAGAAGTAGAAGTTAAAGGGGGAGGAGGGAAATGATGAAGAAAACCCAGGAACTGTCATGAAAAAGGGACCCGAGTCACTAGGACCAACCAGCCCATCCTGGTATTTCTGTACCTACCTGATAAATAAGAGATTCAAGCGGAGAAACCTGGTTTTATTTCCCATCATTGCCACAGGGTTCACAGCCAGCACTAGGGCAGAGGCATCAGCTGCTTCAGAAGGGAACAGTCTAAACTCTGTTTACTTACATTTGCACTTTGCACTGGACGTGTTTAAATCAGTCTGGTTTTGTTCTCCATAAAATCAATAAAGCTGAACCTACCTGAGCCTGTTCAGCTTCTTTTACCCCCCTGTAACAGAGGGAAATGTTTTTTCTCCTTTCTTTTTCATGTCAGCAGGCTGATAGTTCAAATTCACAATGTAAATGTAGTCTCTGCACCTGGACACAACCTTGCACCTAGTTTAGTGAATTTGGCACAGTAATAGCACGAGGTGGATGCCCCCAACCCCAGCCTGTAATGAGGAGGGGGCTGGATGAGCTTACCCTCTGCCCTCCCCATCTGCAGGAGTGCCACGGGGGAAGCCTGGCATGAGATCATGCTGTCGTGCCTGAGTAACAGAGCCTGCGACCAGCTTTCTGGCCTCACCAAAAATGAATGTGGCAGCGATTTTGCCTATTTCTACTTTGTATCGTTCATCTTCCTGTGCTCCTTCCTGGTAAGTCAATCCCCATCTGTCCCAAAGTGGAGGTGCCAGTGTGGTTACCCCCCAACCCCCATCCCTTCCTTCCCCTCCCCCTCTTTCTTCCTCCTTCTCCCTAATTATGATTTATACAACATTACATGACAGCTTCACTAAAACCCATTTATCATCCTGGTGATAAAATCCCTTTAATCCCCAAAGAGATCATTTAGTCATTAGTTTAAAGGGAAGGTTTTTATCTTTCTTCTCACAGGGGGGTCTAATATTTGGAATTAGGCATTAATCTGTTTTGTTGTGGTTTGTAATGTGGTCCTTTGAAGAAGGGGCTCGGGAGAGCAGGGTGAGAATGGCCAAGATAACACTGGTTCAGAGGTGCTTGCAGCAGGCAGCTGGGAGCATTACACTTATTTGATGACTTGTGTTTTGTTTTGTTTGTCAAATAAATTAAATAATCGCTTTCTTCTGCAATGGTGCCAGGAAAGCTTTAGGCATGAAAGTACATGGAGCTGCTGTACTCAATTCGTGCCCGTGGCCATCGTATGGGGCTGGGTCTAAGCTTTAACAGGTGCCAGTGTTTTCTGATCACTTACATGCATAAAAAGCTCTCTGCTCTTGGGGCTTCGTTCACTTCTGTGCACCACTGGGACAGAGGAATAGAAAACCAGGGACAGAGACCCAATTAATCTTCAAGCAGGAAGAGATGAAAGTCACAGCTCTGAAATGTACCAAAAAGCAACATATCAAACCTATGTTCAGTTCCCTGGGTTTGCTTTAAAGTATAAGATTTGATGCTTCATGCAGCTAATCCTTGCTATCATCAGACACCTTTAACCAGGCAAAAGAGGTACACGTGGCAGTTTGAAGCTGGTCTCTCTATAGCCATCAGCAGTGGCCCCTACTGAGATCCTTTGTCCGACTGCTGTTGCCCCTTTGACATCCCATGGTTTATTTCTTCTACATATATTAAAAAACGTGGAGCCCTGAAAGCTTATACAAAGTTATCACTCCATTTACTGCTTCCTTCATCACTCTCTATTTTAAAGCCAAATTTTTGCCTTGTACAAATCCCTAACCCATTATCAGACACCCTCATTGTTATTTTCAAGTGCATTATTATTCCTAAAGTTTTCTTCAAAAAAACCCAACCAAACAAAGGAAAACCAATACACACACACATTCACTCCCTCACTCACTCTTCCCGGCTCACATCAGCCGTTCCACTCAGAATGTAGTAGCAAAACTGGGGGCTGGAGCACATCTGTGCAGAAGGCAGTTTTGCGTGAGCTTTGCTGCTGAGTCAGTGCTCCTGGAAAACCCCGTGAAACCACACCCTGGGTTTGGGGGTTTGCTGGCAGGGAATGGGGAGAGCCCTGTGTGGGGAAAAGACAGGGAGGGCAGGCTCCAGAAATAGGCAGCGGAAAGCCAAGCAGCTGGACTGCTATGAGACGGGGCTGTAACTCATTTTTTAGAATGAATTTCACTGCAATGAGATATGGTTCCCCACAAGCATTGCAAAGCTGCAGCCTGGCCAGGAGGGCATGTTTTTATGGTTTGTTCGATGCTGTTACACCACAGACTGGGGGGTATTGGATAAAGTATTTGTTTTTAAATGTTGTTTCTGGCTCTTTGTGGATGTCCAGCTTGACATAATTTTCCTCCTGTAATTTACACTGTTGAAAAATACAAACTGAAATTTAAAAATATACAGGAAATTTAGAAACAGCTGTGTGTCAGTGAGGGAAATGTACTGAGCTGTGGCTGAAGCTGGGAGCAATAGAAAGGGATTTGGGATCAAGTAGAAAACTCTCAAAAGTTTTGCTGCCTCTTGATGCTCTGGGGGTTCTCTGTTACGTGTACCCCCTAAGAGCCAAGAACCCCTCCTTCCTCCAGATCATGCAGGAATGGGAATTCTTTAAAACTGCACAACCCCCAACCTCCACTGCCTGATTTTCTTTTAACAGCTGAGGATATCTATAACCAGTTTAATTCTGCTCCTCCCCACACGAGAGCTCACAGCGGCCCTTGCTCAGCACATTGCGGAGGAGCCGTGCTGGCGGCAGCAGCTCAGCCTCCCTGCAAAGGGCACAGCAAAGGCGGAAAGGGGACTCATACAAGTCAGGTCTTTATCCAGCACAGGAGCATCCGTTCCTGCCTGCCCTCCTGTTCTTCCATTCTGCTTGATCTTTTCCCATTGAAATCCTCATGACTCTTCCGTTGGCTTTAAAAAGAGGAGAATCTTTCTATGCCAGAAGCATTTGCCGGGCTCTGTGTTAGACAGCAGCCATTAGGGACAGGAGCCTTCGGTGTGTCCTGCCCCTCATCTTTCTGGGGATCTTTGAAGGTTTGAACTGTTATGAGTTGAAAATGGGATGTTCCGGTTGAAGAATCATTTTTCTTCTAGCTGTTCTTGCCTTGATGTGCCTTGATATGAGAGTGCTGGAAGAGTTCGCATCACCCAGCTGGTGAAGCAGCCGGTGCATCCCATGTGCTGGTCTGCACTGGTGTAGGGAAGAAGGGGCAAGGGACAGGTGCTGAGCCAGTGGGGTTCTGGGGTGGATCATGCAGGGCATCACCTGGGATGTGGATGTGGCCAAACTTTTCATGGCCAAAAGCCGTGACAAACCTGCCCTGTACTTCAGAGCTGGAGGTGTCTTACAGCATGCAGGGGAGGGTGAGGTGGCAGCAGGTCCCCAGGGACAAGTTTGTAGAGTTTATTCTCCAGGGCATGGCTGCTTCTTGTGGAAACCACTCACCCTGCTAAGGGAATCATACCTGCTCCCCTTCCAGCTTTTTCTTCTCTCTTCTCTTTCCTCTTCCTTTCCCTTCCCTCTCTGACTGCATTATTGCTTCCTCTCTGCAGATGCTAAACCTCTTTGTGGCTGTGATTATGGACAATTTTGAATATCTGACAAGAGACTCCTCCATCCTTGGGCCCCATCACCTGGATGAGTTTGTCCGTGTCTGGGCTGAATATGACCCAGCTGCCTGGTATGTATGCTGTTACGCTTTCACGTGAAGAGAAGGATATACATTATGTATAAATACCATACCTATACAGGCAAACAGCCCGTTTTTAATGTGAGTACAGCTCCAGAAGGAAAACCACTCCAAAGCTTGAGCTAACGTTGGTGCTAAATGCTCCAGCTTCAGCTCACTGTGCACTGGAGATGAGTGAACCTGATGTCATTACAAGGGCATTTCCATCTCATAGACATGAGATAGACGTAAACCAACAAACCAAGAAAGTACAGCTCACCCTCCCCCCCGCCCCCAGCCAAAAATTAATAGGGTAGATTCAAATGATCTTGGCTAAATTGCCAAGTAGAAAAGCTCTTCACCATTTCTAAAGGGAGCTTTGATTGCCTTTGGTTTCTGCGTTGCAGTTCGGAGATAAAAATGTGCTGAATCTCTTGCCATTGGCAGCACTTTGGGTAACTTGAGAGGCTGGGTCTTGTCGTACCCCGTTTGTGCAGCATTTTTTTCCGAGTTGAGAACCACCTTAATGGTTTCACAAATCCTGTGGAGAGACAGGAGGCCACATTAAAAAACAATAACAAAAAGCAAGTTTTCGAGGTGCTCTTTCTTTCCCTTGAAAGGAGATGATGTACCCCACTGCTTTGCATTTGAGTCAAGTTCTACAGACTCAGGCTTCATCATTTGTGTTCACCCACCTGTGAGGCAGCAGGGAGTGACGTGATGGTTCTCAGTGTAAGGGTGGTTTGCTTAAAACATCCGATTTTTAAACAGTTGTTTCTCATCCAACCCAATGTTTTGATGTTGGAAGTCTCCTTCTAATGACATCAAATTATAGAAGGGAATTTTGTTCTTCTAAGCAATATTTTAGCTTTTGGACTTAAGGCTGAAACGTAAGGTGTAAGAAATAATAAGAAGAAAATGCAATAAGCCTAACTCTGGAAGCATTGCAGTTCTCAGTGAGCTGCTGATAAAATGTTCCTGATATACGAGTGTGTTAAAGGAGGAAATGATTTTCTGGCAGCCAGGTGGTGAGGTGTTTGGTTCTATGGTTTTATCTCTTTGTTTTTCTTATTCAAAGACACTTGCAGGGAAAGCTGCACACCTGGGCTTATGTACCACAGCAGCGGAGGAGTGGCACTGTGTGGTGGCAGACCCAAGAGCCACTGCTGAAGTATTTTAAGGCATTTTTTTAAAACAGTGGCACAGCTCTGGGCAGTGATCACTTCTAGAGCAAGGCTGACTTGAATATATTTGTTTTCTCCATTGCCCAGAGAAAGCTACTGCACCACGGTCCTGGTGACTGTGTTATTTTCATTTCTAGATGCTCTAACATACAGGTCACAGTAATTTCCTTTATATTCTGCAGCTTGGGAATTTGCCTGTTGGGAGAAGTTTTTTGATTTAAAGCCCTACTAATTTTGTATCCATTTTCCTCCCCACGAGTCACTCTGCAACGAATCTCCTCTGTATTTGTAATGAAACTGCCTCCAGCTCCTCCAATATCTCCGCTCTTTTTTGTTTCCCTTTAGTAGAGACAGATGCAGAAAGTATTTGTGCAATCAGCATCTCAAACTCCCTGCTAGGATGCAATTAAACTGCTTTAAAATCTCAGTTAAATTGACTTAGGCTAACTTTAAATGTAAACCTATTCCAAAACAACTGCATTTCTCTGAACTGTGTGCGATTTTAACTAGCTCAAAGCCATCCGTACTACAAGCCTGTGTATATTCTGCACACATAGTAGCAGCTTGTAAGCTCCAAGCAGATTTTCATTACCACGTGCTCTGTAACACAGACAAGTCCTTTGTGGCTATTTGGCAGGCAGTAAATAGCTTTTTTTTTTTTTTTCCTTTTTCAAATCCAGTCCTATCTCATATCTCTAAAAAATCTCAATGAGACTGAAAACTTGGGAGTGCCCGTTTTCTCCTTAGAAAATAGTATTGGCTCTGGTTAGCATCCGTGGGAGAAGTAACGCACCTGCAAGGGAAAAAAATAGTATTGATGTGCTTCTTTAATGTTTATGTGTTCAGGAACTTTCCACCCGTAAGAGGCACAAGCATTAAATTTACAGAAAGATGTGTTTGCTCTATTAACTCTGAGCACAGAGGTTACATTTTGTGAGTCACTCAGGGGCCAAAGCTTTTAACTTCTAGAGCTGTTAATATATAATATGTCATATATTAAGATTCTAATTCCTGTTTTGCTCTGGTGTGAAGCTATTAATGTTGGCAGAGTGACTGGGGGAGGGAGTGAGAGTCAAAGGACAAGCAGGACATGTTGCTTGAGGCTTGATCCTAAAACATGTGCATATTCTGGATTTTCCATGTGTGAATAGTTCCACTGAAATCACTAATGTTTTCATAAGTTGGACTAACGTTTCCGCAATTTAAAAGTAATCTGAAATCTGTTCACAATTTAAGGTCAGAACTAGTCTTTTGGTCATTTAGGCTGAACTTCTGTGGAGTTCTGGACATGGTATTTCATAACAGCTACCTGTGGATTGAGCTTAATAGCTCACCTCTTAAGGTCCGGCTCCCAGCAGTACACCCCATTGTGATCTGAAGACACAGGGTGTTAGAGGACCAGGTTTTTATTCAGCTGTTTGTTCCACTAGTTGGTCAAACTCATTGAAATAAAATGTTGATCCAAATTTTTTCTAAGTCAGCCATCTCCTTTTGGCATTTCAGCTCCCAGTATAGACACGTGTAGGGCTATGGTAAATAACCACCATAGCATAATTGGCAAGAGAGATGCCTCCTAGGGAGTGTTCTCTTATGTTTACATGCAGGTGAGCTAGTTCCTACTTCCATCTGTCACTGAATGATCGCCTCTCTCAGGGTCTCTATTTCGCTTGTCCCAAGGAAAAGGAAAATACAGTCTTTGTTCACTTCCCGTAGCTTGAGACCCTCAATGAACGATGCTGCATGGGTAGAAAGTACAAATATTTTTATACTTTTGTTATATAGGTAATATTTTAAATATAGGCTTGAAGTGTATTATTTACATACCTATTTCCAACATCACCTTTGGTTTTGTTACAAAATCCAACTTTCTGTAAACTTTTCCGGGGAAAAACATTCAAAAGGAGGTAAAACAGTAGCTAGCTGCTGCTGCTCTAGATGTGTGTCCCACGCGGTAGGGGTAAGTACGGGGAAACTGCTGGAGTTAGGGGTGGCAGAAGCCTCGGGCTCACAGAAAAAGAGAGCGAGAGAGAAATGGGGCACAGCCAGTGGTTTGGGCCAGGGCTGGGAGTTAATCAGGAAAGAAGTGAAAACACTGAATATAAGGATTAACTGGGAAAGAACAGAAAATTGTCTTTCTATGAGCTTTTATTTGTTCAAGATACATAAAGTGAGCACTTTATCTCTCTTATAACCCCCTTCCCAGTGCATACCCCTTAGAGATACTGGAAATGTTGGTCTTGCCATCACAGTCCTGTTAGTCGCTCCCAAGAGCTGAGGGAGATGCTATTGTGGCAGCACCTTCAGCAGTTGGGAGAAGGTGCAGGTGCTCCCAAGGGAGAGCTTTTTCACACCTACCTGAAATAAAGGGATGCTGATGAAAGCAAACAGAACTCAAATAGATATAAACAACCTGGGAAGGAATCCCTGTTTGTCATAATTTGTCATAATTTGCTGCCATGACCTTCCAAAGCAATACTTCTGCTGGTTTTCCAGCCCTCCACAGGCTCTTGGAGAGCTCAGGGAACTGCTCATACGTATTTTCTACATGCTGATTTTACATAGCCATTCTAAAATTTCAGTAAACTTCTTGACTCAGTTAAACCAATATACTTTTTATAACCATGATTAGGCCTGCAGCCAAGACTTGCACAGTTCCATTTGATCTGTTTCTGAATTAATAGTTTCAAGTTGATTGTGAAGGTTTTGAATAGACCTTAATTTTTTACATCCAAAAAAGCAGTAATATTGAAGGAGATATTCCAATATATTCCAACTTTCTTTATATAATGTACCAAAATAAACATAGTGAAGCCAAATCATCTCGTTTTTCTTTAGAGGTCATTTTGAAGTTCAGTACAGCTCTTTTTGTACACGATTTGGTTACTTATAAAAGATTAAGAAATGTAATCCAGCTGTTAAATTAGCTGAAAATATTGTTGAGAGTTAATGAGACTGGCCATAAAGCTACCTCGAGGTATCTGATTTCACCTACTGGTAATGAAGGCTGGATTTTCCCAGTGCCCATGGCCAAGGCAGCTCTCGAGACGGTGGTTTCTGGACTTCCAGCAAATTGCTTATTGCCCATGAAGCCAAGCACAGCCCTGCTGGGGTTATGTAGGTGGTAACAGTGGAAGGTAAAGGTTCCCAAGTTCTTTTGAACCAGCTCATTTGAATCCCATTTAATAACCCATTAAATAGGCGATTTGTGTGCGGCAGGCTCTGGTGGTGTTGGGCTGCTGCAGCACCTGGGTGGTGGCTGGAGACTGTCAGGCGGCAGATGCTCAGGCACAGAGAAGTAAAACATCAGTGATACAGGTAACTGAATGTAGTGGTTCAAAGGCCTTGCCGTGGCACTGAAGGTTTCACAGAAGAAAATCCAAGACTACAGAATTTGTTAAGGAGTTGGAAGTTCTCTCTCTCTCTCTTTCTCTCTCTGTTAAAGTGCCTTTTCCATTGCAAGCCTGGTTGCTGTCAGACTAACTTTGCTTTTCAGCGTGTTTTGCCCTTCCAACTTCTCCCATTTGTCTGGGGAAAAACTGATTCTTCTTGGGTTTTGCTGTCATAACATCTGATGTTTTCTTTCCAGTTGCCGGATTCATTATAAGGATATGTACAATTTGTTACGTGTAATTGCTCCACCCCTGGGCTTAGGAAAGAAGTGCCCTCATAGGGTGGCATACAAGGTTTGGAACTTCAGAGACTCCATCCAGCATTTTCAGTTCTGGTTTTGTTTCTTTTTAAACACCCCACCCCACCACCCCCCAAACTGCAAATGCAAAGAGTACAGAAAAGAAACTGTAATGTAACTAACCCTTTGCCTGAAACAAGGAATGATTGACTGACTGCCTCCTTTTTCCTCGATGCATCCCTTCCCCATCTACTCCCACACCCCAGCTGGCTGAAGACAGGCAGCTTTATGAGACAGTGAACCCTCCAGCTTCCATCCTGCCGGGTCTAGGTGGGAAGTGTTGGGGAAAAGCAGCACAGCATCTGAGCACTTTGTCTATATATACACGCAGTGGAGAGAAATGTCATCCCGAGATTTCTAAGGAGTAGCAACTCCATTTTGTTTGGGTTTCATAGCAGCATTGCTCCAGTTGAATGCCCGGTATTCAAACCCTTCCCTTTCCTGAGCTGAAAAAACATTTGATGTGGACATTGGTTAACTGGGCAGCAGGGTGGGATGGGTACCTAGGCTAGGAAGAGATGAAGGGATGAGCTTTCCACAGTGCAACAGCCAGGGATTACCTTGGGAGCAAAATTACCTCTCTGAGATCATAAGCTATGGTGGACATCCAGTGAAACCTCCTTCCTCATGGTGCAGGAAAAGTACCCTGTGCTTGGGAGCTGAGCCAGGGAATTGACAGATCTTGCCAAGAAATCAGCACAGGATGACACTGGACCTCAGTGGGGTCCCAGTTACAGGCAGGGATTTTCCTGTAGTCAGTGCACAGAGAGCAGAAGATGCAGAAGAGGGGAGTGGAAACAGTCAGTGTGGAGCTTGCTTTTCTCTTTCACTCCAGCCCAGGTGTTTTCCACACCTAACTGGGGGCTTAGGAGTTAACAACCATTGCAGAGAAGGCACGAGACCCTGTACCTCCAGCCAGGGGGCAGGGGCAGAAGAGAGAAGCCAGAGGGAAGCCATTGGCTGTAATTAGAAATTGTGTCTCTCAGCAGCCTTTAAATTAGCTCTGGGCTAAAAAGCCTGGGTGATATTTTAACTGTGTTAGTTACCAAGGACAGGAATAGCTGCTTTTGGCTTGGTAAGTTCTCTCTTCCACCCCCTCTTGCACTGATGCTCTATATAGGAATTGGGACCCGTGTCAGGGTAGTGAGCTGGCATACAGGTGCCTGTTTCTGTAGGAGAAAGGGATTTCATATGGGAGCTTAGATCTTTGTTTCCTTCCTAGTATAGTGGAGATGATAATGCTGTCCTGCTTTTCCAAGGGTTAAACATTAATTAATAACGTGCTGCAATATACTTAGGTCTCCTCAGATGACAGGCAGCACAGATTTGCGCAGCGTAACAAGCAGGCAGCTCGCTGGGACAAGAAAATGAGATTGTTATAGTCATGCTCCCAGTTTCAGTAGTCAGAAAAAGGCAAAACAGAATTCCTGGCTGTTTCTGCACTTGCCTTTCAGGGCAGGGTTTTATTTACCACGTATGCTGAAGGTAGGCACCATCAGCTGGTTTAAGGGCTTTTTCCCAAATCTCTGCAATTCCCAGTTCCCTCTAACGTACAGGACAGATGGCCACCCTCGGTGGCGGAGACAACCAGTTCCCATTGGCTTGATGAAAGAGGGTCCCAACAAATGACAGGGAGAAACAGGTCCCCTTTCCATCACCTTACTGCAATTCAAGGTCTGGGCTCTGGTTTTGTCAAACTGGAGTTCAGGCTGGAGGAGGACTGAAGGCTGGCCGAGGTTTTGCGGAGCTGCACCCTTGGCTTGGAGCCAGAGCAGTCCCAGGCTGTTCCCTGAGCAAACACACCAGGAACTGGCTTTTCGTTTCTCTCACAGCCCCTCAGGCGAGCCTGAAACCCAAACTCTGCATTTACTGATGGAAAGCTGAATGTTTTCTCTAAGCCCTGTCTCTCCCTGTCCCATAATTCTGCCTACCAGCTCTCCCTGGCATGGTGAATACAGCCTTGACCGACTGGTTCGGGCGGGGGTTGAGAAAGGGAAGCATCCCTCTACCCCCGCCAAGAGCCAGCCAAACCCAGCCCTCCCCACAACTACACCCTCCACCACCACCCCACCACCCCAAGCAGAGACATCAATCATTCCCCACAGGGACCCACGTGCCGAGGCACAGCTCTGGCCACGGGACGTCCCTGCAGTGTGGAGGAGACGTTGGGCATTGAAACGCAGCAACGGAAGTGGAGAAACCTTTCTATTTACCCACCTCTTCATTTTGGTTTTGTTTTCCTGAGAAATCTGATTAACCAGATCTCTGTTTTCTTGTCTGCTTTCCCCTCTCTCTCCTCCTTTTCATTTGCTCCATTGTGTTGCCTTTTCCCCTTCCTTCCCCTCTTCCCCCCCCAACCCGGTCTGGTTTGATTTTTGTGTCCTCTCGCTTTTGCCTCCCTCCCTTTGACTCCAAGCGGGCGCATCAGTTACACAGACATGTATGAGATGCTGAGACACATGTCCCCACCTCTAGGCCTGGGAAAGAAATGCCCTGCTCGCGTTGCCTATAAGGTAGACCAACCCCCTAGAAACTCCTGCCAAACCACCAGCTTTTTGTGCCGTGGCTGACGTGGGTGCCGGTTTTCTGTGGCATTAGTGTTGTTCTCCTGGACTTCTCTGGTGCTTTCTCTGCTTTCCAAGCAGACTGGATTTTGGATCTTCTGCTTCTTTTTTTATTTTTCTTTCTTTTTTTTTTTTTTTAAACCTTTTTTTGGTCTTTGAAACTATGGCACATCAGTTTGTCTTTCTAAGTATGTCTCTGCTGTCTCTATCAGTGTTTCTCTCTCTCATTCTGCTTCCATTTAGGCTAATTTGAGGAAGGAGGGTGCTAATGAGCAAATTACCCCACCAATATGATCCCCATTTATCTTCCTACAGCTCTTTGACTATCCATTCTCACTAGCCCTTCAGTAGTATGTTGTTTTTCCCCCTCCTTAATTAGATTGGAGTAATTAGAGTAGGCAGTACTGTAGGAGTTAGCAAGCTATTAAACAGAGGCAACACCAGAAGGGCTCCTTAAATACCCTTGTGCAAGAAATTATTTTAACAGAAAACATTTAAGACTGTTAGATGAAGAAATCATTCTAACTTATTGTTTATTCTGAAAAACTTTTTAATTCAACCACAAAACTGCAAAAGGCTGTTAGCTGCCGCCTTTCAGATGTTGTGGGGATGAAACTGAGCTAGACATAGAACTGGAATTAAGGAGCAGACCCAGACCCTGCCAGTTAAAGCTGCACTGCCTTCCCAACGGCTCGCAGGGCGCTTGGAAATTTACATTTGCAGGGCTGATTCCTGGGAAGCTTCTAACATTGAATGTCACAGTTTTAGAGGGAGAGGTTTGTCATAAGCATTTAGCACTGGCGTAATTGGGTGCCCATAAAACTCAACAGGGTTTTTTTTGGCAGTTGATGTCATTTGAGTCACCACCAAGCCTAATTACTGGCCCCCACCGTGCTTGGTGCAACAGATCCCAATCACAACAGCCCCTCCAGTAGTGCTTGTTTGTTCACTGAAGCCTTATGAAAGCAAGATTTTGCAAAAAGACTCAAGCTAAACCCAAACCTTGGCCTGCCTTTATGTAGGGCACTTAGCAGCAAGAAGAGGTTCAGATACAAGATCCTTCTTCAGAGTGTTAGGATTTAAAATAAAAAGAAAATTAAACATAACCTTAAGGCTAGCCAGTTAGATATCTTTTATGTATTTCTTCTGATTTGTTTCTGGCCACTTTGGTAGCTGCTTTAAAACAGCATCTCTATTATGAGTAATTCATACCCACCGTACCATAACTAAGCCTGAGAAACCCAGCTACATCAAAATGCCAGCTCTCAGCTATTTCAGATAGATGAGTAGATAGGTAAACATCTGGATAGAAGTGCCAATTATACGCAGAAACCCACTGATTTTAAAGTAATCGGTGTCTCTTTTTAACACCTGTAAGTTTCCTTTGACTTAAGATGGAGCTGTGCCCTGCTGAAAGCCCGGCAGTAGGCATTTGCAGCTGGACAACCCAGACCTGCTGCTCTGTGGTCACACGTGTACCACAAGCATAAAGCTTCCCCACCCCCCAATCTTGTGCAGTTAAAAAAGGAAGAAAATGAAAGGGGACACAGAGATCATGTGTTAAAATAGGCATTTTAAACAAACCCTTTGGCTGATTTTCTTAGTGTGGTGTTTGTGTGCCTCTGCGATTGCTTTTGACGGCTGCAGCAGGCTTTCCCCGGGCAAAGGCACTGTAGATGTGCCTTCCCTGTCTGTCTTTTCCCTGTGAGTCAGCTGGGACCTCATTTAATTTGTCTGTCTTCACAGAACAAATCCACAGAACTTAGGTACATACCAACGGTTTCTTTCTAAAATACAGACTCCTGATTTTCTTTAAAGGCATCTTTGATTTTTACTTATCAACTATGAAACCTCTAAAGGGTGTCTGTGTATGACTGAACCGAAAGTAGAGACTGGTTCCAATCAAACAGCTCAAATCTAGACTGGACATCAGATTTCTCTGAGCTTGAAGGTGATCAGATTCATTTTGCATGTTATCAAAGAGCCCCAAAATACAGAAATATGGATTTAAGACCAGATTTGAATTTTTTCCAACAGTGTAAGGCTGCAGCTTGCACTGACCCTCACTCCCAGCTATGGCTGCTGATAAAACTAAACCCTTGTGGCGAGGCAGTACTGGTTTTGGCTCCCTCCCTCCTCCCCTTCTATCTGCAGCACCAGGAACAGCATGTCCACCGAGACAGATTGGTGCTGAGCATCTTCCCCCAGGTGGCGGCTGCGTGTGGGTCGTGGCATCCCCTTGCCCTACACCTGCCAGCTGTTCCCCTACCAGTGCCAACCTTGCTGTCCTCCCACAGCTGATGGGAGACTTGGGGAGCACAGGGCAGCCCACCCAACCATGCACACCTTCCCGCAGAGCCAGCCTGCAGAGGGACAACGACCCCCTTGTCCTGCAACTGCAGCAGAGTCAGTGCTGACAGCCGCCAGGGCTTTGTCTCTGAGCTGGTTTTGCTCTCTCTCTCTCTGAACAAAATGATATTTTATAAACCTTACTGGTCTGTCTGGCAAAAGCTCTTTTGCCCCACGTGTCCATCCTTTTTCTTTCCATATATTTTTTTCCCAGTCCTCTCTGCAAAGGTTTGATGTGTTTTCCCCATCTTTGTCTGTGTTGCCTTCTCAGTACGTGCACACTGTCATTTTGTTTGGATTTTTCCCTCTTTGCAGCCCCCTTGGCTGCTGTCCTTCCTTTCTGCTGTTTTCTGGTTCCCCTTTCTCAACTGGTCTCCTTGGCCGGCATGACCAGCCTCTGCAGTTCCGTGCGCGTGGCTTGCTGCTTGCCTGGGGCTGCATGCGGGGGGGCCCCGGCTGCGCTGCTCGGGCACCAGGAGAGCTCTGTCCTGCACTGGGGGGTGAGAAGAATGTGAAGGGACTGAATTTTAAAATCTTTTCTACTCAAATGAAAAGAGGAAAGAAACCCACTTTGACTTCACTCCAGTGTCTTGAGATTTGATTGCTTGTCCATTTTCAGATGAGGGTGGTGATGTTTTTTCACGCTGTTGACAGTCATGTGTTGAGATTTTGAGGCCTCTTAGACAATTGTTTGTCTTGATATCAGCTTGTTGATAGTGAAGGGTCCTGGGGTTTGATGTCCTATCCAGTAGTAGCAATAAGGGCAGAGCCGCAGCCAGCTTTGCCGTCACCTGGAGTCAGTCTGTCCTTTGCACTGCAGAGCATCTTTAGAAAAAATAGGAGAAGGAAATCTCTCTGACACTGCAGTGCCATCAAGGTATCTTGCAGGTATTTGCAAGAGTGAAGTTGGAGGAGGGTTTTTTTTGAGAGCCTGAGGGTGTGATTCTTAGGAATGGTGTGATGCAGGAGAGGCATTAACACAAGCCTTTCTCCACTGCTCTTCAGAGTCATTTTTTTACCACCCTTTCCAGGGACAGGAGAAGACAGCATCACCAGCAGCCACGGCTCTACACTGTCCAAGTCCTGCTCTAGGCAAAGTCCCACATGGAGTCTGCTGGGCGATGCTGGCAGCTGGAGGGGGCTCTTGACTTCGTTTTGTGGCTCTGTTGATGCTGTCAAGCAGAGCTTTTTGCTCCCTATTTCAAGGGCGATTGATTTACTGCAGGGATTAGAAGGGCTCTGGCTTCTTCCTTTATCACCTCCTGACATGGCCAAGGCTCCTGGATATGCGATGGGGGGTGATCCCAGAGCTGAGCTGGCTCCCCAGCCCAGACAGGTCCAGCTGTGTGCCTGAGACAGAGCCCACATTTTGGGGCCCAGACCTCGCTCCTCTGTTGGCCATGGGAGGGAGGAGGGCCCTGGCCAGCCTCTCTGAAGCCAACAGAAGAGTTAAATGAGAGTAGAATAATTACAACTAGGTCAGGGTGAATTATTCATAGCAAATAATTTATTCACCAAACTCAGCCTTGTTTCCCACCAGCAGTGTTCCATTGTCCTGAATTTATTCCCATTTGGGACTTATTCGCAGAGCGGTTCTTGTCCCAGTGGCTGCGCGGGGGCTGTGGATGGGGTGCTCTTAATGATTCAAATCCGTTGGGGTGCCAGCTAGTTTTCCTGGCATTTGTAGCTCCATATGCTCCTCTTCCTGCTAACGTTTGGACAAATGTGTCGGTGAATAAAATTTACAGTGCAGATATTTCTGTTCGGTGCTCACTTTCTGGGTCAGGCTGGGAGCCAGCAGGAGACCTTTTATCCTGACTTTTCATACTGGGAGGAATTTTCCCCCATTTCTCTAATAAATTCCCTGCCTATTCAGACATTGTCCAAGAAGTTCTGAGCAGGAAATCTGCAGAAACCAAATGTTGAAAGGGCACAAATTCTGTCAATTCTGCTTGACACACAGGTTTGGTTTCTCGTTAGCAGTGTCTTTGTTTATTTGCAATTAAGTCACTACTAGAACCTCTCTGACCACACAAGTAACCAGAGCAAAAAGCATTGCCTCCCTAACCTGGCTGTAATCGGTTGCTGTCTCGTTATCTGCACAGAGTTAATTAGGAGACTCTAGAGACACTGTTGCAGCTCCTGCCTCTGGGGCCTTTTCCTGCAGAAACACTAACGAGCTCCCCTTACTCAGGAGGGGGATGCCTCCAAAACCACCTAATTAAAACCAAGGGCTGGAGAAGGGTTCCCCAAGCGCAGCTGGGAAACAGAGGCGGGGACTCCATCTGCTGCCAGCTGCTTTTCCTCAAAGGAAATTGGAGATGAAGGGAGGAAGAGGAGCAGCCGGGGGGAGGGGGAGGCCCTTTCCTGCCAGGTCTGGGCACCTGGGAGGGATTTTAACCTTTTTTTCTTCCTGCTTCCCAGCTATTTTCCTGGATACCCCTCATTTGTGGCTGGCAGTTTCCAAGGCACCCGAAGTGATGCAAGCTTTTTACTAGTGTGGGGAAGCATCGGGTGGCCTGACATCTCCATCAGCAGGCTCATATGTTTTCCTTCTGGAGTCCAGAAAGATGAAAACTTATCCAAATCAGATTTATTTATTTTTTACCAGATTTTTGCATTGACTTCCAAAGCACAAGGGATTGGTAAGACATGGCCTTGAAGAACAACTTCAGCCAGGAGTAACAGCAAAAATGGGGAGAGATGTTAATTTTACTTTAAATCGCCATGTACAAGCTAAACAAGTGGTTCAGTTGTTTGGCTTTTGTTAACCATGTTGTTGCCTATGCTGTATGAAAAGCATAGAAATTTTCTCTTGTGTCCTGGTTAAGGATAAAAATCAGAAGTTCGTGATTCATTTTTCAAAGACCAATTTTGGGTCAACAAGAAAATTCATCTTTGAGAAATTTTACCAGTTTCAGTTGGATTCCAGTTCCTTTTAAATGGGTCCTATAGAAATGTAAATGAATTAAAATACAGGTAAAAGTAGGAAGCAGCTTTGAAAACGTTGGAATTTCTTGCTCCGTGCATGTTGGAAGGAGATGTTTTTACATTAAGGTTGTTTTATAACGTTGGAGGGAAGAATTAAGGTATCTTTTTGTTTGCAGTTTCGGCCTTTCCATTGCATTTATGGCACTAGGAACATGCACTAGATGATGGGCAGGGACATTCTGGTGCCGAGTGCCTCCTCTGGGGCAGCTGTGCCAACATCTGGATCACTCCTTGGCTCCACTGGTGCCTATGGTGGTGTGGGGACATGGAGTGAGCATGTCTCACCAAGCTGCCTTCTCCCTTGCCTCCCACATGGCGTGGTGACAAAGCTATTTTGAATCAAAGATGAATTAATTCCTTTCTGGTACCTGCTTCATCTTCAGCAGGAGCTCTCACAGAAATGTGGCATATCCATTTAAGCAACATATTTTCTCATGTCAGGGGCTTCCAAGAAAGCAGTTTTCACTGGTATTGGGAGGGATCTGGGGCAGCTTGTAGCTGAGACCTGTCAAGCTTTGCTGTAGCAGGTTATAAGGCACTTTTGTCTCATTTTATGGGGTTTTTGGCTAAGAAATGGAGAGCTGCTCTGCTCTGGTAAGTGCAACTTGCAGTCCACCTTGCAGTGCACGTGCTTCTCAACTGGCAGTCAACAACCTACCCCAGAGGAGGATGGGGAGATGTGTTCAGGTTTGCTACCCTGATAGGAGAGAGGGAGACATCCCACCCAAGCCAGACCAAGCCTCCCCTCTCCTGATGTGACTGCTAGTGCTGGCCATCCCTAGCTAGGGGCTGTGAGATGCATGAGGAGTGATACAACAACCCCGCCTTCTGTTGGTTGGTGATTTACCAGAAATTTCAATGACCTAAAGGTGTCTGGGTTGACCTGTTTGATCAGTTTGTATTTTGGGATGGGAAGAATGCTGTAGACCAGGCAGCATAGAGGGCGATGTGAGGAGGAAGGAAGGGACATGCTCTGGAGAAAGTTTTTGTGGTTGGTGGCTGGCTGCAGCACTCCTATGCAGCATTTCCATGTGGCTTTTGCTCAGCCAGCCTTCCTGCAAGTGTACCATTACAAGTGTGCAACCTCTTGGAACATCACTCTCTAAATCCTTTGTCCCTGATTAAATTTAGGAGGAAACACCACCACCCAGCATTGCTGCGTATTGCTGGGACATGGCCCGTGTTTTGCATCCATGTCCTTTGGGAATTTGGTCTGGAAAGTCAGCTGGGGGGACCTGGGATATCTCAGTCCCAAAATGCATTTTGGCATTAGCTTTTGTGAGGATAGAGCTCTCCTGTGGGGAATTCTTTCTCATCTGCTTGTTCTTCACTTCCATGCGTCTTCTTTCTCTCTCCATCCCTTAACTCTCTCTCCCACTGAAATGGGATTCAGTGGGACTCTGTAAGTGATAACCATGGACTCTTGTCGATATAACAATTTTTTTGTGTGCTGAGGGCAGAAGTCTGAATTGGAATCCTGTTTCATTCGACACCAGTGAACAGAAAAAAATTGTTGTGGCATTGCCAGCATTTGATACTCTCATTGAATTGTAAAAGGAGGAGAGTCTTGGTTTTATTTCCCTATCTCTGAGGCTTGTCAGACATGGAAGATAACCTCTGGGCGTGCTTTAACAAAAATCTTTGAGATTGTAATGGTTTGTCTCAGACTTCAGGAGGCAGGGTAAGCTGTTACATGAGTTTCTTGTCCCTTTGGCATGCAACGAGATCCGGAGACAAGTAACAAGATAAATAAGGAGGTCTCGTCTGTTCCGAATGTCAGCTCACTTCAGAAGCAGAATTTCTGCACTGGACCAGTGCCCTGTGCCCCCATCAGTGGTGACACATGTCCTGCCTGGAGTGGGGCATTTTCTCCTTGGCTGGCAGAAGGTACCAGGGCTGGAGTCTGTCCTCTTTCAGGCAGCAAAAGGCCTAAGGCAGCTAAGTTCATACTCTGGGAAACTGCGTATCAGAGATTTCTGTAAGCAAGGAGCTAACCCAGTGATGGACCAAGTCCTCGTTCACCAGTGTTGGCTCACGTTTGAGTAGAGCATAAGAGTAGGGAATCGGTGCTCACGCTGAGCACTCTGCCTCTCACCTCACCTGAAACTCCAGGCAGATCCCTGCTCTCAGCTACACGCTGTTTCCCCTCACCAGCAAAAAACCTGCCCATAAGCAGCAGCACTTCCACCGTGCAGCTTCCCCAGCCAGCGAGGAGGGTGAGTGGGGCTGCGTGAGGTACCCCTGAGCCACCGCCGTCACATCTGCAGCTAGGTCTGCGCTGGCAAAGCTGCAGCTACGAGAAACCCTCTCAACCATCGCCATTGCACAGTATTACAGGGTGCTGAGCCTGGGCAGGATCTGGCCTTGCCTGTGCGCTGCCTGCCAGGGCAGCTTGCTGCCTCGGTGAGCCCGCAGCCCACTGCTGGCTCTGCTTAGATTTCTTTTGCAGCATGTTGAGCTGTTGTTAAACAAAGAGAAGGTTTCTGAACAGTGATAGGGATCAAAATAACAGACTAAGCAGCCTTCAGATATGGATGAAATTCCCTCCCAAGCAAGGGGCCCAGGCCAAGCTCACACTTGGTTTTACAGGCTGCTGGGAGGCTCTGCTTAGACGGATGAATGCCCAGAGACTTCCTCAGGTTGCACGTACCCTTGGTGAACGGAAACACTGAGGCTCGTCTGATATGGGTCTGGCCAAGGAGGTTTCTGAACAGCTTGTGAAAGCCGAGGAGCTGAGAAATCATTAGATTGCCAAAGGAGAAGAAATCCATCCTTTAAATGTGTTGCTAAGGTTATCAGCAAGGCTTGTCTCGTCTGCATTTACATGATCTGCTGCCAGGAGTGTTAAGGGAGCCACAGTTTTCCAAAGCAATCTCAGGTACTTCATTGTTTACAAGAAGAATGACTTTGCCCTGTCACAGCTGGTCCTGGCTGGTGATGAGGATGGAATTGCTACCAGGTCTGAAGATCTTGGAAGACACTGGTCCTGAGGGACTATTCCATATCTGTCCGGAAAGAACATAGTTGGGGGAAACTATAGTCCTCATCGTGTTAATCCAGCCTCTTCCTCTGTGGATAAGGTCCAGATGGAGCTGTGTAGCTCACTGACTGGAAGGAAAGGAAGAGACCTTCAGAGCTCCTAGGATGCCCACAGTGAAGGAAGTAAGAGACAGAACCCAAGGGTCTCAAATAAAAAGGATGTCACACACCTTTAGCAGCCAGCCCCAAACTGCCCCAGAGCACTAGAGCCACACCGCAGGGCTCACCAGCCTTGTTTTCAAGTGTGCTTCAGGCTGTGCATGAAATGCATCCTCGTGGAACCACTCCAGAGACTGCACAGCTCCTGTACAAAGCACTCACATGCCTCCTGTTGTCATTGTCACTGACAGTGCCTTCCTCACGTCCCACTCACCTGCACAGCTGGAAGAGGCTCGGTCACTTTCTGGATGGAGCTGCATCCTCGGATGGTAGATGCAAATCCTCCAGCATCTTCCTTCATGTGATGGTGCCAGGTCCCATTTGTTGCTGTCACTCCTGTTGTAGAACCATAACATGGGTGAGGGTAACTGGGGTAGGCAAGGATGGTGGAGGTGGCTCCACAGTTTGTATCTCCTGAGCATGCTGCTTTGGTAGGGTGACGGGTACCAGCCACGTGTCTGGAGGCTGCAGGTATAGTTGGAGACCATCAGGAGCAGGGTGCCAGGTTTGAAATGGAACGAGAGCAGTCACATCGACTTCTTTTGGAAGGAGGCAGGATTGCAGTACAAATGCTGGCAAATCAATTGTTTAACCACTAAAACCACTGTTACAACTCAGACCTGCTCCTGAAAGGGAGGTGACATCTATATGGAAAAGATGCATTTTAGCTCAGTGCGCAAAAAGTTAACGGGCATTTGTAATCTGGCTGTTTCTAAGGCCTCACAGAGGGGGGAGGGAAGGGGGGTGGGGGGAGGAATCCTGACTCACACTCACAGCGACTGCATTTCTCTCTCCAGCGCCTGGTGCGGATGAACATGCCGATCTCACCTGAGGATTTAACTGTCCACTTCACGTCCACGCTGATGGCTTTGATCCGCACTGCCCTAGAAATCAAACTCGCCTCAGGTGAGAGGGAGCTGATGTTTAACAGCATGCGGGGGCTCAGACCCCGATTTGGTGTCTTCCCAAAACCACAGAAGTCCTGCCCCAGGTGGAAATGCTATTTTCATATTATCTGCCAGCGCCTGAGGACAAGGGAGCCTGGGGCAGGCAGCAGTGGGGTCCTGAGCATCACTCTGCCTTTGGGGTGGCTGCACACTGGCAGCCCTGCCGACATGTTGTGGAGAACTTTGGCCATCTCCATTGAGAGCTTTCAGAGAAGCCCTGTGCATGGGCTTGTTGCTGTACATCGGAGATGAGAGTTTCCACACCTCTTAACTATTCCAGCATGAGGGAGGAACAACCCTTTCTCTCCAGTTGCTCTCTGCTGGCAGCGAAGCAGTGACTCCAAGTGCTGTGAACTGCATTCTGCCTTGAGATAAAACTTAATTATTTAAGTGTTTAATCAGGCATTTACTTGACTTCCCAATTAAACTTTGCAATGTAATAAAATCATTGGCCTTTTCTCTGGGTCGTTACACTAGTTAATCAGGCTGGCTGGGGTCAGAATCAAGGCATGACTGGCCAAAGCGCTTTTATACCTCATTTAAAAGCTAACAGGAGGTAACAGTGCTCTTATAAGCAAAGGGCAGGGCAGGGTTAGGATGTTGTGCTTTTCCTAAGTGGTTTTAGGCCAGCCATTCAACCTCTACATATTAATTACCTCCCTCATATGTTGCTTAAACTTTGCCTTTGATGCTTTGGGTAGGCAGTGCTGGAAGACAACAAAAATTTGAGGTCACTGGGACTTCCCTAGGGAGTGACACCAAGTATCGCTCATTTCTAAGGATACGTTTAGGACCGCCTGGGGTTTTAGGGGCCATCGCCTTATTTTAGTAATACCCTCTAGCTAAGGATGCAGCGAGTTTGTGTTATTTTAGGTTTCTAGTTACCTGTCAGCAATGGTAATCCAACCAGCCTTTTCCAGTTGAAAAAGGCTCCCCCCACCCTTGTCTTTGGCTGCACACTGGAAGGGAACCAGAGAAGAGAGCTCAGCTGATAGCGCTGGATTCTTTATAAGGTTTATGTTTGCTGTGGGTTGTGAGGTTTTGACCTGTTTTGTTGATATGTGCTTTGTTTGAATAGGTGTCATGTGCTACATTTAATTGAGTCTTTAGTGGGACTAACAGGCCCTTAATGAACCCTCCCTAATGAGTTTCCTTGGGGAGTTCAAATCGCCACGTAGCAGAGTACCCAGAGCCTCCTCCCATTACTTTTCTCTTAGAAAAATAATCTCTGTCATTCAGATGAACTACTTAATTGGCTACCGTGCAGTGCATTCATCTGGGAGCTGGCCTGTTGGCTTACATATACTTTAATCACTTTCCACTTGTGTGTTAAGACCTCACTTTGGCCATTTGAATAATGCTGCTGTGTTCGGCTCTTTCTCTTTTACCTTGTGATATCGCTGCTGACACCGAACAGCGTGCTTACGTCTCATTGTCAAAGACTTTGGGAAAAGTTGGTGGAGAGGTTTTATAATCAACCATGGCATTGCCTTCTGCGTTTGCAGTGCCAACAGTGGTATGTGCGCACAAGGGTTTTCACTCTCCTTCATGTGCCTCTCTCTCTCTCCCCTATCCCATTCTGCAGGGGGTGTTAAACAGCACCAGTGCGATGCTGAGTTGAGAAAGGAGATCTCACTGGTTTGGCCCAATCTGTCCCAGAAGACGCTGGATTTGCTGGTGCCTCCTCACAAACGTAAGCGGTTCATCAGCCAGCCCCCAGCCCCTCGCAGCCACCTAAGAAGCAGGTTTCTCCCTCCTTGCCCGCTCTGTCCCTAGCCCCGTCTAGGTGCACCTAGAGGATGCAACAAAGAAACCAAGTGCAGTTTGGCTTCTTGGTGCCCTCCCTGCAGGGTTCACAGCTCACACCTCCATGCTATGGGCATATACGGAGCAGGGAAGCTGAGGTCACCTCTAGGCATGTATTTCATCATGCTGCAGCAGGTTTCCTATACTTAGAAAGAAAACAACAACCAACCCAGTGCCAAGAAGGGACCAGTGCCCTGCGTAGCCTCTTCCAAAGCCTTTTCCTGGCCTTTGTCTGCCTTCAGCCTGTGCCTTTCAGGATGAGAGAACAATTTCTACTCTCTGGGCTCCAGAAAACCAGGACAGGAAAATTAAAGTTTGCTGAGAACTTGCAGAATCACAAGTGGGGTATTTTAAGGTTAAAGGCCTTTGTGTCACTTGATGATGTACTGGGCAAATGTGCCAAGAAAATGGAAAGTTTGCCATTATCTTGATTGACCCAGACAAGGGCTCTGGATTCCTGATTAATAAGAATCAGTGCAGAGCAATAAAGACATTGTTAATTAAGAAAAAATGAGGGAGCTGAGGAGGTGCAAATCAGTGGGTAGTGACTGCTTAAGGCTTTTCTTCCCCTTCTCTCTTGATGGCTGTGTACCTGCTGCCTTAACCCTCTGCTGCACAGTAAGTGCTCCAGCCGTGCCAGGAAGGGCTGCTAGCACAGCTGTGAGGGTGGAAAAAGGCAACTGGAAAAACGCAATACTCTTTCAGTGTACGTTAGCCCATTATGCCCCAGTTGACTATAATTCAAAGAAATAGGAGTAAGGCTTCTTTGTTGATAAAAAGCTAGCTGTGGGTCTGGTATTAATTTAGCGAGTCTTCTGAGGGCAATGCTTACAATGCCACAGAGTTTTCCTGCCTGGTCTTGTTCTGCACGTTCTCTGCGAATGTTTGCTGCAGGGAGCTAGAGGCAGCGGCCATCCTCCTCAGGTGTGAAAGGCAGCAACAGGCAAAGATCTGAAGAAGTCTGTTGTAACTTTTTTTCTTTCTTTCTTTCTTTCTTTCTTTCTTTCTTTCTTTCTTTCTTTCTTTCTTTCTTTCTTTCTTTCTCTCTTTCTTTCTTTCTTTCTTTCTTTCTTTCTTTCTTTCTTTCTTTCTTTCTTTCTTTCTTTCTTTCTTTCTTTCTTTCTTTCTTTCTTTCTTTCTTTCTTTCCTCCACTTCTCTCTGTCTATTTTGCCTCATTGTTCTAACCTCACCTCTTCTTTTGCCTTGTTTTTGACACCCATTTGTTGTTTTTTCTTCTGCTCTTTGACTTACTCTTCTCCCGATCCTTCCCTGCTCCTCACATCAACATGTCTGCCGTGTTTCACCATCCTCTGGCAGCCGATGAGATGACTGTGGGGAAGGTCTATGCAGCGCTGATGATATTTGACTTCTACAAGCAGAACAAGAACACCAGGGAGCAAGTCCACCAGCCACCTGGAGGCCTGTGCCAGGTACCCAGCCACGCGGTAGCCTCTCGGTCCTGCCCCTGGGCAGCTCTGACGAGGGTCATCAGCACATTTCATCTAGAAAGTCTGGATGCTTCTTCATGCAGGGTTTGAAAATGCTCTTTCAGAAATGGAAACCTCTCCTCAAAGTCTCTTTCTGTCAAAAAAAAAACCAAACCAAAACTGTTGCAATTGCCTTTTCCAGTAGGTCAGGAAAGATCTTTTCAAAAAAATGTCAGGTGACGTTTGACAGGCTAAATGCTAGTTTCAGAAGTAGTAGCCTAGAGACTAGGGAACACTGAAAGATTTATTTGGGATACCAAAGAATTATTGAAAGCTGATGCTAGTTTGTATATAAAATGTTTAAGTTGCTCCTGAAAATGGGAATTAATCAAAATTGTTTTGGCTGTAAAAGATTTTAAGATTTTTACAATTTTTTGAAAATATTTCCACACAACTGGCTTGGGGTTGTGTGCCCAATGGCATCAACCAAATTTCCTTCCCTCTCCTTGCTCTAACCTGCTGACTCCTACCCCTTATAATCTTAGCCTCCCAAAATCACCTCCAACACAAACCCACCTCCCGAAAACAAATTTTTATCCTTACCCTAGGACAAATATCTGTTGATTTCAGGATACCCTCCAGCTGATCTTCAGCATGGCCTGACTGGCTGGCTCACAGATGGGAGGCTACGACAGACGCTGTGTCTGAGCCACCTGAACTGCAGAGCCCCTTTGGTCACGTCAGTGGGTGCAATCCCCTAGGGACCGCAGGATGCTTTGTCAGAGGGCAGGGGGCTGCAGGACAACTTTGGCTTACCCAGAGCTGAGGGCAGCAAGTGTCCTGCAGAGCACCTTCCAGCTATGGGAAGGCTGGGGTGTGCTTTCTGCTGGGCTGATCCCTCAAGGTGACAAAGTGGACTTCTTATTAATGAGGAAAAGCACTGCAGGGCATCCCCTCCGCTCACAGCTCTGTCTCTGACAACCTTTCCTTGTGCTTCATAGCCTGGACCGGTGTCACTCTTCCACCCCCTGAAGGCCACCTTGGAGCAAACCCAGCCCACAGCGTTCAACAACGCAAAGGCGTTCCTTCGCCAGAAGAGCTCAGCCTCACTCAACAACGGGGGTGCCTTGTGAGTATCCCGGGACCTCCTCGCCAAAGCTGTGACACAGAAAGGGCACGCTGGGTGTATGCACCAACCCCAACCACTGCTGGTTCAGTTGCTTTGGAGGTGGGGCAGCACCGCTGGTGACACCAAAACCAATGGCTCCTTCACGCCATGGATGGGACAATTTCCCACCTGTGGCTACCAAAATTCCTCCCTGTGGCTCTGCTTCCCACTGCTGTCTCAGGTGTAGTTATCCACGTGGTGTTGGCATTGGGGTCTCCAGAGCTGTGTATTTTCTTAATGGTGTCCTCTGAATCTTAATTGGAGAGCTTGTCATTGTGGCTAGTTGTAAGTGTGAGTCTGCTCACAGGAATTTGGGATCATTGCAAAACAACCAAACACATCCCGACCCACCAACCCCCACTGCAGTGAGTTCATGGGAGTCAGAATGTCCTTGGGAACAAAGTCATCCCTCTAGCTCATGGCACTTGGCAATGGCAAGAGCTTCTTGAGACTTTCCGGGACAGAATCTGGCTCTTTGTCTTTAGGTAAAATAATACCTCCACAGAGAAGAGGACAGTTATTGTGTCAGTGATTCCTAATCTATTCTCCATTTCTTGCTCTTCAGGTGACTGTCCTCTGGGTCACAAGCACTATGGTTCTTTAGTAATAGACATCCAAAGTATAAATATCCCAAATAACTGTGATGGGGAAACTAAGATCAGACTGAACAGAGAAACCCAGGGCCACCTGTACCACTGTACCTTCAGTGTATGTACTTCAGCATGGCCACAGATGGGTTTGACCCATGTCCAGCTGGTCTTGGACATAATTTGCCTGAACTCCAAAATTCTTCATTCTTCATCAGAACTTAAGCTGCAGAAGTTGTTTTCCTTAGTTACTGGGGAAAAAAAAAAAAAAAAAGTGATAGCTGGTTTGATTTCCTTGTTGCTCATGAGATCTTCAGGCTGTGTAGAAAGTGGCCAGGGACGTTATAGCTTCACCAGCAGCTGCGCCTATCCTGAAACTAGTTTCACAAGTGAAACCTCAAAGGGCATCTGAGCCATTTACCTTCATCACAACAAGGTCAGCAAAATCTCTTTGCAAAAGAATTAATCTTTTCCTCTTTTCCTTCTGACAGGCCAGCCTCAGAGGGTGGGATCAAAGAGTCCAGTTCTTGGGGGACCCAACGCACCCAGGATATGTTTTATGAAACCAGGACACCAGCTTTTGAACGAGGCCACTCAGAAGAAATTCCCATTGAACGGGTGAGAAAACAGGGTGAAGATGCGAAGATGGGGTGAGATGCAGTAGGTTTTAGAAATGCAGTAGGTTTTTAGAAATTTTAGAAAATGTTTGGAAAAAACAGGTAAAGACAGGGTGAAATGCAGTAGACGGCAGATCCGTCCCTTGCGACAAGCATTGTTCTGTCTCTTACAAGGCCAAGGTTGCCTGAATATTATGGAGAAAAAACAAATCCAGTAGCTTTTACAGTCTGATAGCTGTACATCTGGGCACGCTTTTAATGGAATTACACGTGGGCTGCAATAGGTTACTTAAGGTTATCTCTTCCTAGGTGTCCCATTGTCATCAGTGTATAAACTCAGATGAGGAGTTTCACAGGTCACCTGGGGCTTGTTGCCATGGCTGGTGGAAGAGCTTGGCCTGCTGTCATCCTTGTTGAAGACAGCACTGTAGATAGAGTAACCTGGGCACTCCGCAGCTCTTAATTTACTCTCTTTCCCTCTTTACAATTAAACCAGACTTAGCAGAAGCCTGCTCAGATGAAGGCTTCAAAGCTGACGTTCATATTCTTGCTACTGAAACTATTTCTTGTTTCAATCAGGTGGTAGAAATGAGGGAAATCAGCCCCACACTTGCCAACGGGGAGCACCAACCAGGCCTGGAGAGCCAGGGGCGGGCAGCGTCCATGCCGCGCCTAGCTGCCGAAACTCAGGTGAGCGAGGAAGATGCTACTGGTGGTGGGAGGCTGAGAGCTGGTCAAGAACTCGGTATCTTCTCTCTGCTTGCCATGTTGTTGGAAGTTGCTTGCAAATATTTGTTTTAAAAGATGTTTGCTGAACCTGGAGACAGGTAACCAGCCTTTGTGCTTGGATGGCAGGTATTTATAGGTAGATACACCACTGTCCCAAGTTCTACTCATCCCTGGTTGCAGCAAAAAGAAACCAAAGAAATCCCTCTGGCTGGGTAGCTGACTCAGGACTACCTACCCAGTACTGTGTGTTCTCATTAACCGAGGACAATACTGTTTGCCAGCCTGTATTCCTGGAAGGCATGTGTTTCCCGTTGACAGTTGCATGCCGTCTATCCAGACAGCCAGTCAAGGCGTGCTCCTGTGCCCTAGCCACAAAGAAAGCTGGAGATGTGCTGTGATTCTCTTTGATGAATGTAGTAGGTACAGAAGTACCAGGGAGTATGTGCCTGGTAGGCTGCATTGAGACGTTAAGCATCCTCCCTGGGTTTTTTTCTCTTCCCACTCTATTATATATTTAGCATATATTGTATCGTGGCTTTGGTCAGTAAGATGTTGAGGATTTCCCTTGTTCAACTTCTTGTAAAGAAGCCTCATCGCTAAAGTTGACTTTTACAGCAACTTGTGGATGCTACTTAGCGTGCAGGATGTCATGGTTTTCACAGATCATTTTGGGGCATTTCACATGTTCATTGCCAGCTTGTTGTCCCGGCTGCTCTCCAGCCACCGTTCTGCCTCCTGTGTGTCAGAACATCTTACTGCTCACAGTCATGTCTCTCTCCTCCAAAGGGCCTGATTCATAGTCAGGAAGGAGCAGCCGGTGGCTGTGGGCTGTTTCCCTTGCTCTCCATGGGAAGCAGAATGTAAAGGGTACGCTGCACCCTAGAACTAAAAGCCTGTGTATTGCACGTAGGGCAATAGCTCCAGCAGATAGCATCTTGTTGGTAATGTGCTCAGGCTGGCACAAGCTACACTTCATCAGCTAGCGCGTTTCCCAGCTGACTTCAGAAACTGCAGCCTTTGTATGAGCATTGGGATTCTCTGTGTTATCGGGAACACTACTCAACATGCTTAATAAAAGAAAAAGACCCCAAAGCAAACCCATACCCCCTCCCTTCCCCCTTCCCAGAACAAAATTGTTCTTTATCCTGGACCACAGGTAGCATCTTTCCTTCCCAGGCAGTGCGGTTGGCAGCAGCAGTGCCAGCAGCACGAGCCTTTCCTCAGGGAACTCCTCTCCCCTGCACTCGAGTATTTGCAGGAGTGAGTGTCTCTTGCAGGAGCATGGTACGTGTTCCCCAGGGCACAGCTGCCCCATGCCAAAGCTCCTGAATCTTGTTATGAATCAGGCCCGTAATATCTGAGCGGATCTAACCTCATTTAATAATATTATGTTTTGGTGGTTGTAGCTTCAGGCAAATAACTGATGTACTTTCTGTGTGTGTCTTCCCCCTCCATGCCCTCACCCTCCTTCTCACATGCTGCTTCTGCTCCCCCCAAACTTTGATTTTTTTATAACCCTTATTTGCAATGCTTTCTGTTTCTGGATGTCTCCCTTTCTGTTTGCCTGTCATTCCTCTGTCTTTTTATGTTCTACTTTTTTAATACAAAAAAAATATCTTCCTATGCTTTCAATCTCACCTCCTCCCTCGCTCTTTGCTGTCCTCTTCCCCCATCACCTCCCCTCCCTTTTTGTCATCGTGTCTGCTGCACATCTGCCGTGATGTCTGACAATGGCTGTACTGTGGGGCTGCTTCAAATAATGTTCTCATCTTGTCCGAATTGTTTGCAGAGGAGCAAAGCACGGTCACCTGGGAGTTACCTAGCAGTATGTAGTTTGCACTAAGTTGTACCTTATTAAATTCATGTTAAGAAATAATTAACCTTCCTTAACCCTTTACTTTTTCCCCTTCTCATTTGGAGTCCAATGTTGCACCGTTGCAGCCGCTATCTCTTTCCACTTTGCTGCAGTTCCCTCAATCCACGATTGCACGCTGCACGCTGTAATAGCAGGGATTTTTTGTTTGTTTGTTTGTTTTGCTTATTTATTGGTTTTTGTATGCCTTGTTGCACAGGAATTTAGGAAGTGAAAACAATCGGTTTGGTAATGAAGAAGCAATTAGTAATTCTCTGAAGGGTTATGGTATAGTCTCCCGAGGCTTGTGGGGAGTCTGTGCATGCCCCGTTAACGTAACGAGAGCATTGTCAGGATTTATGGAAAGGGTATTCACTGCTTTGCCACTTCCCATTAGTGTCAGTGGGGACTTTTGTCCCTGGAACAAGCACAGAATCATGTCCAAAGAGAAATGTTCATTTCTTATCAATGGCTGGCTTTTTGTTGGGAAATTTCTGTTGTCTTCTTGCTGGCAGCTTTTATATGGATTTTGGAAATCTGAGGAAGGGTTTTTAGTAGGAAGTATTTTCACGTTTTTTGCCCATCAGACCATCCACCGTACAGACCTCTCTGCCTCCCTCCATCTTCAGGCTGAACAGCAAGCAATGAGGACAAACATGAAGATCTTCAGTGTAATTTCTTGTTCACACAACAAGGGCCACAAGAGTGGACAAATGCAGCACAGCGTGGTCCCGCTAAGTGAACTGGTGCAGACCCTGGGCTGCACCGATGCCACAGGCTGGGCTGTGCTCCCCTGCCCCAGCCAAGTCTTCCTTGTGCCTCTGAAAGAAACGGGAAGCACCAATATTTAGGTAACTGCCTAGCAACAGAGAGAGCACCAAACAAAAACTCAACTCAGACTGCACCTTTGCACACAAGATAGCCTGCCCGCAACAGCCAGCTGGGAGAGAGAGTGGTTCTTTCTACTCAAAATAATGAGCAGAGCTGTGAAACAACTGGCTTTGCATTGTGTAAATATCATGGGGCAACAGAGATCTGAATTTCAGGATAAGCAAACAAAATAGGCATAGACTGTAAAATTAATACAAGGCTCTTTGGAAAGGTTACAGTGAACAAAGTAAATGTTCTGCAAGAACTGTTGTTGGAGGCACATATTGGATTGTGAATTCCAGCCAGCGTAAGAGCTGAGGGACCGGAGGATGTCCTGAGCTCCTTCCCTGGCTGGCTGGACCCCCATGCTCCGAGGTCTTTCCACTGCCATGCAGCTTTGATGCAGTGGCAGACCCAGGGAAACCTTCAGAGGATGGATGAAGCCCTGACTCCACCACAGAGCCAGCTGGAGGCCAGCAGAGTGAAAGAGAAGGACGCATGGGAATCGTCCTCATTTTCTAAGCTTTATACCTGGCAATTGGGTAGTAGGGAAGGGATAGGCTGTGAGACCAGCTGTCCTGCAGCCCACTTGCCCTGGCTTCTGCAAAGCATTTTTGTAAGGTTTTGAAGCTAAAGGGAAGGGAACAGGGTCTGGAGCTGCCACTGGCACAAGGACAGGGTCCAGCAGTGCCCGTGGGAGGTGCCCAGTGTCCAGATGTTTGGCCACAAATGATCTGAAAATAGCAATAGCAAACCCAAGTAGTGATTTTTTGAGATGTCCTGGTAGAGTTGCAGGACATGCATGCTATCCTGCTTGTCCCAGCCCCAAGGGCCTCAAGGAGCAACAGTGGCAGAAGAGAGGTTTAAATGTTTGATTGGAGTGGTCTTCAACCACAGGGAGATAGAACTAATTTCTCAGTGGCTTTGCTTGTACCTTGCCCACTTGTTCCTGATTTTATTCCCTCTCCACATGATGCCCAGCAATGCTTTCATGCTTTCTTCTTTGGAGTTGCTTTGGGATGACAACAGGTCCTGAAGCAGCTTTGGGTGAAACTAGTCTTGGAGAATTATCTTTGTGAGATGCTTGCTACTGTGCTGCCCTATGACCCTGCTAGTCTACTGTTGACTCCTGTGATGCTGTGTTTGGTGTGAAGTGCTGCATATTGCTCTGCACCCATGGTACCTGTGGATTGGCACTCTGCTAAAAGTAAAGCCCATTTCAGCAAATGGAGATCACATTTGCTCCTCAAATTTAGCACTCAATCTACCATTCCACAAGTCCTTCTACCCATTCCAGTTATATCCAATTAACCATTTTTTCTCCTTCCCCTCCTTGCCCCTTTCTCTTACTGTATGACCCTCCCCGTGCTGGGAACCAAGCAGCTGAGCACGGTGCAGTGCCTGCCCTCACCCTGCTCCATGTCCCTCCATCTCCCTTGCAGCCCATCCCTGACACGAGCCCCATGAAGCGCTCCGTCTCCACGCTGACCCCGCAGCGTCCTCACGCCATGCACCTCTACGAGTACTCCTTGGAGCGCATGCCACCAGAGCAAGGGCATCACCACCATCACCACCGCTGTCACCGGCGGAAAGAGAAGAAGCAGAAGTCCTTGGACAGGTCCCCCCACCAGCTGGCTGATGGACAAGCTGGTAAGTGCTTTGCAAACAAGAATTTTTCCCTTGTCCTTCTCCCTTCGGGATGCCCAGAAGTCATCTGATGTGCTCTGGAGTCCCATCTACCTGGAAGGACCTCCCTGACCCACACTTGGAAGTTCCTCCCATGTTAGTGACCCCCAACCAACATTCTTCTTTCAGTAGCCCAGTCTGGTGAGTCTTCTTCCAAGGACAAGAAGCAGGAACGTGGCCGGTCCCAAGAGAGGAAGCAACACTCTTCCTCCTCCTCCGAAAAGCAGCGCTTCTACTCCTGCGACCGCTACGGCAGCCGGGAGCGTTCTCAGCCCAAGTCTGCCGACCAGAGCAGGCCCACCTCGCCCAACGGAGGGCCAGAGCAAGGTCCACACAGACAGGTGAGGAGATGCAGGGCAGGAAAAGAGCCCTAAGGCCTTCCAGGGACGTACACACATTTTGTATGTTTAGAGACAAGCAGAAAGGAGACAGAATGGGGAAGAAAAGCCAGGCAGTAGCAGATAAAGCCATTGAGGTCCTGCTTGACGCTTCACATCCAAAAGAGGCATGGAAGTGTCACTTGATGGCTCTTTAGTAGCCGCCTACGGTGTGAGTGACTCAAGGCATCTTGCAGAGACCCCACTGCCAAGGACTCCCTTGCTCATGGTTGCAGCAAGAGCAGCCTGGGAGCCCTGAGAATGGAGAGCTTTTGATGCTGGTGGAGAAAGTCCACCTGAGCCAAGGTAGGCTGGTAGCGTGGCATGGGACCTGGGCAACTGAGCTGAACTGTTCCCCTGCCAGCTGTGTTAATGCAGCACCCACTGCTGCCCCGTGCACAAACACGTGGTGATTGCCAAAGAGATCCTGGCCATTGCAGTACAAGCTGGTGCGATACTGCGCAGGGATCGCAGGCAGCCAGAGCTGTGATTTCAGCAAGGTTTGCTCATATTAGCAGGATTTTCCAACTGCCGTCGCCTGGGCTTCAGAGCTGTCCTTTATGGTGGAACAGGTTAATTTTCTGAAAATTGAGGGAAAATTCATTTTTACCTACTGTCAAATCAATCTTCAAATGTGCTCTCTAGCTGGGAGGAGAAATCACAGTAAGGGAGAGGAGGGATGTAGGAGAAGGCAGGATGCGGGTGGAAGAGGACTCCCAGTGATGCACAGCCGCTGTGCCTGGAGGGGGGCTCTGGCCACTCTCCAATGTGTCCCTGAGCTCGCAGCCTGCTGGTGGTGTGTGGCTGACCGGGGGTCTCCAAGGGGCTGAGGGGTGCTGTCAGCCCTGAGCCCCTGCAGCAGCTTCAGCTGGTGGGGAGCGGGCAGGAATCCTGTGTTCAGCAGGGGTTAGAGCCCAGGGGAAGGGTTTAAATGAAGTGGTTTCTGCGCAACATCCTGCTAGCTGCAAAATGAAGCAGCTTTTTGTCTTCTTACCCTGTCCTGTGCCTTTCTCTCTCCCTGCATGGTCCACTGCAGCATCAGGGGCTGTGTCCTGCAGTGAGTGCTCAAGGACTGCTGCCCCGCAGCTCTGGAGAGCCCTGGGCGTGGGACATGCTTTGCACGGTCATTGTCAGCCTGGGGGGAGATGTGACATCGGTGTAAGGTCCCATGCACCCAGGACTGCGTGTGGCCATAGCAAGAGGGAGCTGCAGCCTAACGTGTCTTTTCCATTTCTGGTTTCTGCAGTCCCTGACTGACCTTCATCTGATTTTTCAGATGAGTTTTTCTTCCCATTTCTTAATTTCTCCCTCTGGTTTGAGAGGCAGGAAGATGGCACTGATTTTTAGCATGATGCCTCTCCTTTCTTGCGGGCTCAGTTTACCAGAACTTCAAATATCACATATGTTTTAATTAAAAAAACGGAAGCATTCCCATAGTTCATAGACATGCAGCGTTCTTTTCAGCGCAGGAGAATTATTAAACATAAATCCCATTTAATCTGGGAAAAGCATTTTTTTTCAATGAGATGAAACTTCTTAGAATTTCCATATGTTTCAGCAGGAAGGAGCTTGCTGGACATTTTGAAAAAAGACCTCACCATTTTTTTTACAGTCCAAGACCCTTTCCTGCATTGGTCCCGGGTAAAGAAGGTTTGAAAATCTCACAAAAAATATTTTTAGACAGCGCAATATTTATCTAAACAATTTAATTCTGGTTTGTTGTTTTTTTTTAAGTATCGTAATTTTGAGGGGCTCAGCCTCAGGGTCTTGCAAAAAGCTGAGCATCTTCTCCTGGATCTGGGAAAACAGTAGGTCACTGGGTGGGGGTCACCACCTGCTCCATCACCACAGGGAGGGAGGTGATGGGAGGCAGCTCAGCCGGGGATGGCAATACGTGTCTGTAGCAGAGAGTCAAGCTGAAATGTGAGGAAGCCAGAGAAGGGAGAGGGTAAAAATGAAAGAAGAGAAAGGCAAAGACTGTTTCCAGGCTGTGAAAGACATGAGTCATTGGCCCAGCAGCACAAGCAGCAAATGCCACATCAGTCCCCAAAGCTTGCGGAGAGCAGGGCTGCAGAGCGTGACACCCACGCTGCTCTGCACCCCCAGATAATGCAGGTATCACCCCTTCTTCTGATGGACAGGGCAGGGCTCATGTGAACAGCTTCTAAAATAGCCTCTGCATCTAGCTCCTGGGCTGGTAGTCTCCAGCACTGCTGCGCTTGCCCTGAAAACTGTGCTGGCAGAGCAGAACAAGCACTGATTGCTAGCCCAACAAGCAACACCTTGATGTTTTTCTAGGAAGGAAAAGAGGCTCTTTAAAACATAAAGGTCTGGTCTCAAAATCTGCTGAGAGATTTTTAAAATGCGCTCGCGGGGCTATTCATGTACTGCCCTGGGAAAATGTAAACAGAAATGCCACAGCAAGAGTCTGTTCCTCTCACTCGTGGCATTTTTTAACTTACTGTAGCTTAGTTCACTCCCACGTGTCACTATTAGTAACCCAGGAAGCTGTCAGATTCTTCTGCCACTCAAAAATAAAATGTGTAGTATTAAAGAGGAGGAGGAGGAGGTAAATGTATTTTTGTTTAAGGAACTTGCTAGTTAAAGCCCACCCCAAAAGCTTTTCATTGTTGGTTTGGTTTTTTTTCCAGAAAGGGGCTATTTAATCAAAACGCATTTCATTCCCAAACCTACAAAAAATTACTCTGCCCCCAAACCCTCCTTCCGTATAATTCTGTTTTGAACAGAGAAACGATCCCCAGCACCAGTAACCACAACTGTCAGGTGAAGTTTTGCAAAAATCCACCCCCAGAGCAAAGAGTTCTGTTTTGCAAAACTGTATTTGCAAAACTAAAAACCCCAACCCCCAAACCCTCCCTTGTTTTTGAGCTGCTCCCACCTAGTGCAGGTAAGGCGCATGTCGAGCCCGTGTATGATGTGGATGCCTTCCCTCCGGACAGTGTCCCCTTCTGTTGGAGCCGTCTGCCAGTTTGCGTCCTACTGATGCTCTGATCGTTTCTGTTCTTCTTTACTGCTCGCAGAACTTTAGTTCTCCAGCACTTTACATCTTGTGTTGAATGATTTCTCGAGAACCTCCTCCCCCTAACTGTGCTTGTCTAAACTCTCTCTTTTTTGCTTTTCTTTCCTCTTGTGACTTGTCTCTCCCTTCTGTTGCTTCTCCTTCTGTTTTATACCTGCCTGCCTTTGTGTTTGTCTGGTGTTTCCCTTTTTTATTTTTTGATTTGCTTTGTTCCAATTTTTATGTAGGGCAGTGGTTCAGTTAATGGGAGCCCCTTGCTGTCGACATCTGGTGCTAGTACCCCATGCCGGGGTCGGAGGCAGCTCCCACAGACTCCACTGACCCCACGCCCCAGCATCACTTACAAGACCGCTAACTCCTCGCCCGTGCACTTCACCAGTTTCCAAACCGGCCTGCCCACTTTCTCCCCGGGACGCCTGAGCCGCGGCTTGTCCGAGCACAACGCGCTGCTGCGCGGGGACCAGCAGCCGCCCCCCGCCGGCGGTGGCCCGCATCGGCTCCGACCCCTACCTGGGGCACCGCGATGACGCCGACAGCCCCTACTGCGTGGTGCCGGAGGACACGCTCACCTTCGAGGAGGCGGTGGCCACCAACTCGGGCCGGTCCTCAAGGACTTCTTACGTCTCCTCCTTGACCTCCCAGTCTCACCAAATCCGCAGGGTGCCCAACGGCTACCATTACACGCTGGGTCTCAACACGGGCCCTGGGACTGGCACCAGAGGACGTAGTTACTACCATGAAGCCGATGAGGATGACTGGTGCTAGCGGCATGGCAAAACCCTTCAAGGCATGCGTGTTAAAAATCGATGAGTTTTATCATCTGGAAGGCTGCGCTCTCCGATGCGCGCGGTGCCTGGGGCCGGAGGGAGGCCCATGGGGCAGCCCCTGCCACGAGAACTGCTCTGCCCCTGGGTCTGGAGACACTCCTGCAGCCTTTCTCCTCTCGCCTTCTTTTTTTTTCTTTTTTTTTTTCCTCTCTTTTTTTTTTTTTTTTTTTCTTTTTCACTAGACAAATCGAGGAAGAAGGCTCCCTCCTTAGGGGAAAGGCAGTGGGGGGAATGCATCTTTCTCTCCCCTCTCGCCTGCCTCCCTGTTGCCTTGTCTAGTTCAAAGACACGCACCAGATGCCAAATCTGCGACACATGCGAGAAGCCGAAAGAAGAGCAGTCCTCACCCTCAACGGCAGAGAAAGCAGACTGTCGATCCTTTTTGAGATTGGCGCAGATTTTGTTGGGCTATTTCTTAATTAATTTGTTATATTTTTTCCCCAGTCAGGGTGGGAGTCGGGGGTTGCAAATGAACACGCACGAACAAAGATCGCATCCGCTTTTTATCTCATTCACTGCTAAGAAAGAAGTGATCTACCCAAGAAACTGGGAGAGGAGAGACACAGACCAGAACAAAGGACAGTCCATTGGGACTTGATGTTCAGCCACAGCAATCCTTTTTGGCGGAGCTGGTGACCCACCCCCGGGCTGACGGAGCGCTCTGGCAGCCAGGACTCTGCTCTGACACCGCTGCCATGTGGATCTCTTTATTTTACTCACCACGTCGGGTCCTTCACACTGACACATGATAAAGCCACAAGAGAGCTACTTTGTAAGGACTGTTTCCTTGCTGCTGAGACTTTTTCTTTCCGTCCCTCTCTCCTGTTGACCGCAACATGCCCTCACTGTTTTGTCTTGTTTACAATATAAGCTTGATTTAGCAAAAAAAAACAACTAAAAAAAAATATCCAGAAAAAAAAAGAGGAAAAAGCATAGGGGTGAGAAGAAGAAATGTTATTGGTTTTATATCAAGCTATTAGATAGAACTTTAACTTTTCATTGTGTGCATTTTTGTAAATTGTACAGTAAAAAAAAAAAAAGAAAAAAGAAAAAAGAAAAAAATACTCTTTATGTAGAGAATTAGTCCAATTGTCATTCCAGGTCCCACTGTTTCTACCGAATGCTCCAGTTGTTCACTACTAAGTGCCTAACCTTTGAAATCTTTCACAGCGACGATGCAACCTCTTGCTTCGATGCATCAGACCTTGGGCGAGCGTGGGGAGGGGCAGGAGGGGAGGGAGGGCACAGCCCGGAGGAGCTGCTCGTCTTGGAGGTTCCGCGGAGCACACAATGCCCGCGTCGCGTTACTGGACAGTGTATTCGAGTACCAGGTTGGAAGCTTACAGTGGGGAAGGCAAACACGGTTTGGGGTTGGTTTGGGTTTTGTTGGCCTTTTTTTTTTTTTTCTCTTCTTTTTCTTCTTTTTTTATTTATTTTATATATATTTTTATTGGTGGGAGGGGAGTGATTGCAGCAAATAAAACCGGCCTTTTCTCATTGACTAATGTTTAGGTCCTGCAGGAGAGATGCAGGTGGAAAAGTACAGTATCTGCAGAGATGCTCTTGCAGGAGCAGCAGCGCCTTTTGCACTGCATGTCAAGTTGCAGTCGGGCTGCGAGAGCTCTGGCCAGGTTCTATGGGCAGTTGGAGAGAGCAGTTGGAGAGAGTCTTGATTTTGTTGCCTGTTAAGAGAAGGTTAAAAAAAAAAAGCGCTAAACCTCTAACTCTGATTCTCAGGGATGAGATGTCTGTGTTCTTGCAATGCCTCCTGTGTTGGATGATTTCCTTCTTTTGGGCACGGGTGAATTTCTGTGCTTTGAGCCTGGGAAAGGGGCAAACGCGTTGTGCCAGTGGGGAGGGAGCGCTGAAAGAAAAGCCAGGGCAGGACCTGGTGTCTGTGGGTCTGACAAACCGTTGTAGGGCTAATTTGGGGCACAGGCAGCCAGACGACGCGTAGTGAGCTGTCAAAAGGTTAAAGAAGGAAGGGTGGGAGGTGCCAGGCAAGCACATGGCTAAAAATGCTGATAGGAAGGAGGAGATGGTTGGGCAGATAATTTTTTGAGAGGATCTACCAAGCCCCAGGACTGTGAAACCTCTGCAGCCGAAGTGGTCGCTTATGATGAGCAGAGGTCCTGCTGGACCCTGGTGACTCGTTTTGTCGCTGGGGTGCTTGGAGGGCATCAGATGCTACCAAAATGCTCAGGAGGTCTCTCGTGCTCTCAGCAAAAGTCTTTCAGCCTCAGGCAGGGAGCAGTCTGCTGTAGGGTGGGTCTTCACATCTCCTGTAGCTCTTCTGTTGAGGCAATTCAACCTGTTTTCGTTTCCTTCTGTGTTTTTGGTTTTGTTTTTTTTTATGTTCCGTTACGAACTAGTAATCTCTGGCCAATCTCATCCCTGGATTCTGCTAAAGGATAACTCCTGTCTATATCTTTGTCTCTGTATTTATGTGCACTTTGAATAAAGCAAGTGCGGTGGCCAGAGGTCCACCATGGGTAATGGCTGTAATTTGCAAACGGAGGGCTATGCAACAAGATGACACGTTTGGAAACACATCCAAACCACCAACAGTCAGAAAGACCTTCATCCATTCTGTAGCTTTATCTGCTGGATTTTCCTGTTTCAGGCTTCAGCATGATTGTGACCAAATGTTTTATACATTTTCCTTATATGAAGGCACAAACACTTTATTTGAAATTTTAAAGAAAATGTTACTATTTTACTCCAGGAAGGAGAGGGAAAACACAATCTCTCTGACAGTGCATGCAAACATTGTACCCACAATGGAAAGCAAAAGAGATGTCTTTCTGTACTGAGTAATTCTGACTTTTTCTCCACTCTGCCTTTCCCCTTCCTCTACCTTTTCAGCCCCCCAGGCCCCAGCCCCTCACTGACACACCATCTGGAAGCGCACAGCCAAACGACGGCCTTGGGTCACTCCAATTCTTAGGCAGAACCCGAAGAAGAATAATCTCAAGTTGTCTAATCCTCCACCCGCCTCGCAGGGGTCGATGACAGTGACAGACAAGCCTGACCACAATTGTTCATAACCCTTTTCCTGCCTTTTTTTACAGCCTCTCTGCTGTCTCTTCAATGCATACATGATATTTCCAAGAATCCTCATAGTGAGTTGCCAAACTTGAATTGCACCAATCAGTTTTCTGCATCCAGAACCAGTCTCGTAGTGGCTGTACTTTGAATAAGTAATGTTTGCATGTAAAATATATACATATATACATATATATAAAAAGTATGTGCATGGAAAATGTTTATCTTCGTACTTTTTTGATACAATGTATTCATCAGTTGTTAATTTTTAATTATATTTGATATAAATTGGGGGTTTGTTGCAAAACTTTATATTTAAAAAAACAGTGTTAAAAATTATAAAAGTTCCAACCATGCAACACAAGCGGAACTTTACCCCCCCCAAAAAAAGGGGGAAAAAAAAAAGGAAAAAAAAAGTTCTGTGATTGCCTAGTTTGCTGCCTGAGTAATATTTATCAGCCAAACTTTGAATTCTGCAGTTGTTTCTACAATTACATTTTGTATGAAGCAAAGTCCTTGAATTAAAATAAAAACTTAGCAAAAAACCTTACAAATTCAAAGATGGTGTGTGCAGTGTGCCTAGTGACCGGGAGAGCAGCCTCCCACCGGCGGGCTGGCTAGGAGAGAGCTGCAGGAGGCAGCTTGGCTGGACCACCGCGCTGAGGGATAGCCCCTGAGATCTGGTGTGAAACTGGATGTAGTTTAGCCCAAATTGGGATGCTTCAAAGAAATGGGCCACGTCTGTGTTTGTTTCCATACAGGCTTCACAGATGCTTGGTCTGAGTAGAGAGCTGTTTGCAAATTTGCCTTTGCAGTGTGGATCCAGTATGGAGATTGCAGTTCCTGGAGTCCAACAGGCAGCAAAATCACATAATTTAAGCTGAGGTTTACAAAAAAACCCTAGCAGTAATTGATTCCTTCAAGGTTTTTGACAGAGGGACGGTTTCTCTTGCTGATGTGCAAAAATGTTGCGCATGCGGCTCCCTTTAGCATTAACCCTTATTAAATTTCTGCATTTGAACCCATTTCTTGGCGTTACCTCAGGGAAGCACGGGCATGGACATCAGTGGCTGTGGGGCTGGATTGGCGCCAGCAGGCTGCCACGTGTCCAGGGTGTGCTGTAGCACTTGTAGAAAAAAAATAATATTAATAATTATAATACTTGCTGGGTGTACCTTGAAGTTCCTACTCCCGAGGCTTGCACTGAGCAGAAGGAAAACCCAAGGGCTGTTGGTACATGGGCAGGAACTTTTTCAGGGAACATCCTGGGTGGAGAACCGCCCTGATTCCCCACACAGGGGAAAAATCCACTGTGTGCAACTCCTTCATCAGGGACTGCTGGTGCGATGCTTCTGGCAGCGCCAAGGACAGCTCCAAAAAATTTTTGAGAAAAATTAATAGCAGCTGCAGAGCGTCGCTGAAGGGAGGACCATCGCATTGTTGCATTTCTTAATACTCTCCAGAGCACGAGGTCTATTTTAGTATGCAACTCTTATTCTTCTCTCTTGCTGCATCTTTGCTGTGATGAGACCACCCCAGGTCCCACCTGAGACTTGGGCATGGTGTGAAACGCAAGGGAAAGGTCCTTAACTTCCTGATCACAGGTCAGGCTGTAACATGGGAAGAAAATTGTTTTGCTTGAGGTCACACAATACATTATTAGTGAAGTTTTGAGCAGAAGAACTTCTCTTGACTTGCAGTCTAGTCTGTGCAGGGTTTGGGTTTCTTGGGCAGGGTGACAGGGGAGCACAGGGGAGAAAAGTAGGATTTTTATTACCTTTTTGAGATATCCCAAACAAGCACGCAAAATGGATTTCTTAATGTGTCTGAGCAGTGTACAAGGGAAGGTTTGTGCATCCCAACTTCAGCAGAGACCCCGTGGCATTTGCTCCACCACAACCATCTGGGGAGCTGGAATCTGCCTGGAGGACCAGATGAGCAACCTCTCCCCTCCAGATGTGTGTCACACAGGAGCTCCAAACCCAGTTTACAATCCCATATGTGTTTTTAAATCCGTAAAGCCTTTTGATGGTTTTCTGCCCACCCCCCCCTTTTTTTTTAAAAAAAAATTTCTTTTGACCTGTTTCAGTTGTATTCTTTTGGTCCGTGAGACCAAGGCAGCAATGCACCCCACAGCTTCTACAGGGACTGCCTAAGCCCTGGGCTGAAGGAGCTGGAGCAGCTGGGATCCCTGCTGCCACACTCAGAGCATCTCCCACATCTTCGACACTGGAGCTGAAACACCTGGCTTTGCTTCGCAGGGTTTGGGTCCAGCTGAACTCCACAAAACGGCTCTATTTTTGTACCTTGGCCCCAGCGCTGCCTGGTCCTCATGGCCGGTGTGACAACATTCATGAAAAGCTGCTGTGAGTGAGTTTGCATCAGGTCTCTTCCCCTCAGCGGCACATCTTGCTAGCAGAGACCGCTGTATTTCTGTTCCCTAGATCTCCACTCCCAGCCCTGCGGATACAATCTGGATCAGTATTTCTGAGGACAGCACTCCCATGCTTTGTTCTCGCATTAGGGGGTAGCATTTTCAGGCTTTTTGTACTTTCTAGGGAAACAAAAAATGGAAAAAGGCTGGTTCATCTCCCCTTGCCACTCTTTGAGGGGCATTCCTTGAAATATTTGTCTAAGGATGCAGAAAACTCAGGGCAAGACACTGAACACACCTGAGTCCAAGGTGCTTAGGGAATTTGGCTTTTTGTGCTCCGCGGAGCATGAAAACCCAGCATCACCGGCTGATTCCCCATTCCAGCCACATGTGCAGACAGTGCCTGGAGACTCCTGTGTGCCCTCCAAAGTGATGAATTACTCATCCCAGCAGAATTCATCCCTCTTGATCAGCCCTGAGTAGATCTCCTGATATTTTCTGAGCTGTAGAAAGCACCATTTTCAGAAAGTGCCTGACCATAATAAGCCTCAGCTCAATGCTGTCCCCCAGCACATTCCAAAGTATTTTGCGAGAGAGGCTAGTTTTGCATCTCCATGTAATAAAAAAAAATAAACTGAGATGCCTCGAGGGGACTAAATTACCCAGGGTCATGCAGCAAACGAGTGCAGAAGAGAGGACAAGGTCCTGAGCTCTTGCAGGTTACTCTGCCTCCTTCATGTCTTGGTGTTTTAAATCACTGATGTGTGCGTGATAATTTTACATCCACAGGCTCCTGGTAGGGTGCTAGTGAGGTGCCACAGGGAAGCTGGCATCTCCCTAGCAGACCCATTGGTTCATTGGAGGGAATTCAAAGAAAAGGAGCAATAATGAAAATTATGAAAGGCCGGGGACTGATGTATGGCGATAGCTGTGAGGAGCTCTGCACGGTGATGCGGAAGGGTGGCTCTGATAAGGCTGTGCAAGTATTGGTGGGGGTGAAGTCCTGAGGTGGGGCATGAAGGAGGTGCTGAGCTGTTTGAGAAGGGCGGTCTGAGCAAACCAGCTCCCAAGCGAACTGATGGAAAGACCAGCAAGGAGACCCCTGGCCCACAGAGGAAGCCTGGGACATGCCGACAGAGCAGGGCTGTGATTTTTCAAAGAAAACAGTATCAATAACCGTAGTTTATTCATTTTATCTTCATCTCCCCTTTCTGTCATTGCTCTGAAACAGAATATCCCAGCACTGGCTTTGTCTGTGTCTTTTTATTATTTCTTTGTTTCTGGCAGCCTTTCCTCTGCCCAGCACGGCACAAGCAGCGGAGGAGGAGGAGGAGGAGCAGGCACAGTCCTTGTCCAGCTACTCCTGCACAAAAGTCTGAAATACCCACAGGGGTGTAAACCCCCATTTTTCTCACAGGAGACTGAGGAGGGGAGTGGATGTGGTTGCGTCACTGGATTCAGCAAAATGAGAGCATGTTTAGAAAGAGGATGCTGAGCTGAGCCGACAGGACTGCTGCAGGATAAATGCATGACTTTTCCAAGGGTTTTTTTCCCCTCCTCATGAAGTGGAGAGCTGGTTTAAAAGACCTGGTTCTGCAGCTGATCCACCTAAAAAAAACCTTCTCCTGCAGTGGGCTGGCGGCACGTGAAAGTAACGGAGGGCAGCACCTCTGCGCTGCGAGGAGGTTACGTGTCCCACAGCAGCAAAGAGCCAAGGGATGCGACAGGAGAAGTGCTGCTGGGAGAGGTCACAGCCATGGAAGTCAGCAGGATTCAGCAACACCTGAGAAAGGAAAGCCAAGCCTGTGTCACATGCTCTTGACAAATAAAGTCTTCTATGGGGCAAAACAAATGTCTCCTTGAGTGTCTCTGACCTTCGTTTCCTTGACCAGCTGAGTCAGTGCGTGGCAGGGGAAGGGCCTGGGAGCGGCTGAGCACAGAACGCCAAGATCAGGCAGCAATGGAGCTTACCGAAGCCTAATTCCCCACTGCCATGGTGTGGTGTTTGAGCAAAATGACAGCCAAGGTGACACCGCTGGACGTCTGAGCATCTCCTGTGCTCTGGCAGGGTCCTCCACCCGCAGGCAGGCAGGTCTTCAGCCCCTCGCTCCCATATTTTTTGGGGGTCTCTGGGTGATTGCTGCAGAGAAAACATGAGCATGGACTGGGAGTGAGCCTACCTCCCCAGTGGGCATGAGGCATAACCCCCCAAGGGCCTCTGGGAGCGTTCAGGGGTTTGTCACCCAGGGCAGAGCAGCCTTGGCGTGGCTACAGTGGCAGGGACTGTGCCACTGGTGATACTGGAGGGCTTGGTGTGCAGCCCAGTGGGCTCTGCCAGGGGGATGCACTCGTGCTGGGTGCTGTGCAGGCATGGGGCTGTCTGGGGTGGTGATTGGGGAAACTCACTTTTGGGGTGTCTGCTCGCAGTGCTGCTGCTGTGGCTCTGGAGCCTGCAGTGGTGTGAGGGCTGGGCAGGACCTGGGGGAGGGGGGATTTAACCCATGCAATGCCAAGAAGGGGGTGAACCAGCCCAGATTCTGGGTACGGAAAGTGGCATTAAATCCAGATGACCAGTACAGCTCTCAGGGGGTGGGGAGGGGGGGGGGGAGGGGGGGCCGGGGTCCCTCACTCACCCCATGATGCCACGGTGGGAGGCTGCCCTGTTCCCATCACCCTGTGGGAGCAGGGTCGGGTACCCCCCTGGGGGAGGCAGCAGGGTGGGGTACAGCTTTGGGGACAAAGCACTCTGGAAAACACTTACAGCAACTATTATTTGAGTAGCTGGGGTGGTGGTGGAGGTGTCTCCTTTCCCTATGAAGTGCAAACCAGCACGTGGTGGGGGGCAACCCAGCACGTGTGTGTGTGTGGGGGGGGGTCATTAACCCCTGCAGCACCCGCTGGATGGACAAGCACGTGTGTCCGAGCCGGCACAGTGGGGCAGGGGGGGATCCCGAGGGAGGGGTCCCCTCTCCAAGCACTGCAGCGCCGGGGGGCGTTGGGAGCGCTTCTGATTTGGGGTGCGGGGCGTTAACCCCTGCAGCGCTGTGCCCCGGGAGCAGCAGTGCGTGCGGGGCAGGGGGCGGAGGGAAGCCCCCCCGCGGGGTGTGGGGGTCCCCGCAGCGCCGGGCGGGCCGGGGCGGGGCGGGCCGGGGCCGGGGGCGGGGGGGCCGTGCCTGCCCCGGCGGCGGGGCCGGGCCGGGATGCGGCGGGGCCGGCGCCGGGCGCACGATGCGCTGCGGGGCGCTGGCGCTGGCGCTGCTCTGCGCCTTGCCGCTGTGCCCCCCGGGGCTGGAGCCCCCCGAGCCGGGCTCGGGGCTGCACGCAGGTAGGAGCGCACCGGGCCGGGGGGCGGCAGGGCTGGGCAGCGGCCCGGGGGGGACGGGCGTGCTGCCGGCTCGGGGCATCCCGGGCCGGGCTGCTGGGCGCGGCGGTCCCCGCTAGGATGCACTGTTAGCCCGGGGCTCGGGGCCGGGCCCCCCCCCGGAGCGGCCAGCGCGGCTGGGATCCCCCCCGGCAGCGGGTTCCCGCGGGGATGCGGCAGGGGACACCCCCCACCCCCACCCCCTGCAGCCCCGGCATCGCGGCCGCGCTTGCTTTGAGGGCACAAAGGCTTCCCACAGCTGCCGCTGGCATCCCCCGGGGGCTGCGGGGGGCTGCCCCCCTCCAGGCGCTGGGAAGGGCTCTCTTTGGGGGGCTCAGTGTGGCATAAGGGTCTCGGCGGCAGGGCTGGAGCAGGGCACGGTGTCCCTGCTTTCCAAGGGAAGGTGTCCCTCTTCTTGCAGGAGCAGAGCAGCCAGACTTGCTGGAGCTTGTGCATGGCTTCTCCGATGTGTAATATAACATAATGGGCTTGTGTGTGCCACAGCTGGAGCTATTCTTCTATCTGGGGCACTGCAGCACGTCCCCATGTCCCTCCTCTTTCCCCGCTGCGGCCAGTCACTGAGTCATGAAACTTTTCATGAAACTTTTGGGTATGAGAAGTCCTGCCCCTCCCTGTGGCAGGAGCCCCCAGCCGGCTCCCACCTGGGGCAGGCACAGGGGGGTTCAGGCCCCTCACCCTATGGAATGGGCCACGGGGCTGGTTTGTCTCATGAAAATGACAAACAAGCTGTTCCCAAAGTTTGGTGCACAGGGCTGGGGCTTTTCCCTGGAAAGTGCTGAGCTGTGCGGGGCATGACAAATACTTTAATAAAGTGACTGTAGAGAAGGATGTTTATTTTGAAGGAAGCACCGACGTTTGTGGTTGCATTTGCACTGTGCTAACACGTATGGGTCCCGGTCAGAGGCAGTGACCCCATGCTCCTGTCCACTGCGCAACCCCCTGCCCAAACCCATCTGTGTCTGAGTGTGCCGGAGGCTTCAGTATGGCTGCATTGGTGGGAATGTGTTTCTGAGAGGGAAACCACTGATTTATCTCACTAGAGCTTAACTCCACTTGAACCTTGGCTCAGAAACAAGCAGTTCACAGCCTGAGAAACTGAGCTGGGACTTGTGTTCCAGGGGCTGGGACTGGAGCAAAATCCAAGTGGGAATACGGTGCAGGGGACTGGGGTTGAATTGAGGAACGTGGGAGATGGTAACTCCCGTGAGGGTATTGGGCTGCGTGGGGAGCAAGGGAGAGGGCAGAGAGGGGTGTCTGCAGCCTGGCGTCTCCCTGGGCACAGCAGGGATGGGGAGAGCTGGAAGTGCCGGTTGGCTGTAGCAGCATTAGGAAGCCACATGCTCGTTATAAGGGTTTATTTCCTTTGGGTCATGGGGCAGCCCTGAGGAAGATTTGACTGAGCGTTGTCCAGGTGTGTGGCTTTACCCTCTGATCACTGCTGCCTGGGCTGGCAAAGGTCACAAGCTTCGGCAGGCTTTCAGGTCTTATTGTGGATTCTGCTGGGCAAGGGGGCACTGTCCTTCAAATGTGTGGGCTTCTCAGGCACTGGTGTAAAACAAGACAGTTCTTTGTGGCCGAGGTTCTTGTTCTTCAGCCGGTCCCTGCTGATGGTGCAGTTTGCTCCGGGGATGGCCTGAGCAGCACAGCTGCAGCATATACCCTCCAGGAGGTGGATGGGGAGCTGGGGGCTGCGGAGCCTGGCTGGCCTTCCTGCCCTCGGAGCTGGGCTTGGCTTTGCAAGCTGGAGCAGTGGCCTGTGGCTGGCCGGGTGCTTTGCATGCTGAGCCCAGAGCAAGTGGGGAATAATTGAAGCAGGGAATGAGCGCCCAAGGAGAGCAGCTAATGACTTCAGGCAGCGGTTAGTTGGTGTGCAAAGCTGGTAAGACCTTGTTGAGGTTGCATGTTCTCTCTGCTCCATGCGGAGGAGAGGGCATGCCGTGCAGCATCTGCGGCACCTTAGGACTGGAAAAAAATTAAGATTCAGTTCTTAGATGGATCCATTAGGAAATTAGGATCTGTCTTCTTTCCTGTCCCCAGCTGAGTCAGATGATTTGTTGATGCCTCCTGGTTCTCTGCTTGTGTTGGGATAGCAAGCAGCTGGTATTTCGGCAGTATCGCTGTCATGGGGGTGGCACCATCTCCTCCCTTGTGTCAGGGTGGAAGAGTGGTTTGCATGGGTTGGGCTTGGGCGAGGTCAGTTTATAAGTTCATAAGCCCCAGCTGGGGCTTTGGGTTGTAAAAGCAGGAGGTGAATCCATCTGGGAGGGAAATGGGGCTGTTGCTGTTTGTGGTGGTTGTAGCTGTTACCAAAAGGATGTTTGCTGTTGATCTCAGGAGGTGTGAGGGCACCAGAAATGGGTGGGAATTGACTCCAGTACTCTGGGAATGGGGTCTCCATGCATCTGTTCCCTCAGAGCACACCCATGCCCTTTAAGCAAACTGTTTGTGCTGAATCAAATCCATCCCTTGAGCTCTATTCCATGCACCACCCAGAGCTGTAAGCTGGTGTGGAAATGGTGGAGAGGATTTTTATATTTTTTTTAGGGGACCATTATAAGGCAGCAGGTGGGACCTGATCTCCCTGCGATCACTGCTGCTGTTGTGCGAGCTGGTGTGCATGGCACATTGTGCAGGGTAGGTAAAGCCCCAAGGCTGAAGAACTGAGCTTGCACCTGTTTTTCCATTGTTTCAGCTGTAACAATTCCTGAGTGAGATGCTTCGCAGCACCGTGGGTCTGTGAAGGTGGGGGCAAGGTGGCACTGGCCGCATTTCTCTGAGTTTGGGGTGCTGTGGGGTTGCACGAGCCCTAGCTGCCTCTGAGCATCCCCCCTCCATGTTCCTGGTGCCCAGATGTGCTGGCACCAGCAGACACAACACGGGTGTCTCTGGGGCTTTGCTGAGCTCAACCCGCTGTTCAGGGGATGCTGTGTTTAAGAAGGAGGGGAAAATGGGTAAACCTCCTTGGGGTAGTGGGAGTCCAGTGGCTCCAGGGCCCCTGAGAGCTGTTTTTTCCCCCCATGAAGTGCAATAACCATAATTGCAACCCGGCCCCACAAAACTCCCCAAATCAACCCAGAAAAATCCCGTCTGGGAACGTGACCCAAAAACGAATGTGCATGAACAATTTGCCATTAATTAAAGCTTAGAGTCACCCAATTAAAATCTGCTTAATTAAGGGATGCATCTGCAAATGCAACGCTTGGCTCCTGCAGATGGTATTTCTTGCTCGAGGGTTGGTGAAAGTAGTCTTTCAGTAAATTATCCTCCTGGAGGTCTGGTACTCCAAAATGTCAAATACAGCGTTGCGGAGCAAGGCTCCACAAATCTGGTGTCTTATGCTATCGGGTGCTTGTAATTAGGATGTGTGTGTGGACTTTGTGAACTAAATGTGTAACCTAACATAAATAAGCAAAATCATACATAAATTGTGGTGTGTTAGTACTGTTTGTGTATGTATAGTAGCGTATACTTTATAGATCACATCTGTGTGCATGCATGTGTATGTATATAAAAATGATGGTAGTCTTAACTAGTTTCAAGTCAAATTGCTTAAAAATTCAGAAATACCACATTTGGAGTCTTCATATCATCTGCACTTAACCCTCCAGTGCATGCACATTACTATGGAGTCCTCAATTAGGCAATTATATGGGTTTTGGTTTTTTTCCCCTTTCACAAGATCCTAAACTGTGCATTTAAAATGGCATAAATACAGGGGTCACTGCCCCTATCCCCATCACAGAGAGCATCTGTGCAGCCTTCCCCTGTGGCTGTTTGCCCCTGTGAAGGCCGAGAATGAACGATTAAAACTTCAGAGCTTGTAGGAGTTACAAGGGCCCCCAGACAGACCCCGCCAGTATATTTTTACAATGCAGCTTTTATCTCAGAGGTCCTTCGTGTGATCCTCTTAGCCAAGGTTTTCTGCACCAAAGGATGGAGGGGAGAGCCAGCCTGGCCTTGTTGTGCTTTGGGTCCATTCGAAGGGGGCTGGAAGGATGGATGCAGGGTTGCTGCAGTGGTGAGGTGGTCGGTCTGCTCAACTCCCCTGCAAAAAGAAGAAGCAAAACCTGGAGAATTTGGTGTGGTGGTTTTTGGCCGGGCCTGAAGGAGTGCCTCTGTTTTCCCATGTGATGTGAAAGTTGTCCCATCGTAGCATGGAGGCTTGGAGCGATGGCAAAGCTGGTGTTCCCAGGTGAGCTGCAGTGGGAGGTTGCCCTTGCAGCTGAAAAACACCCCCCTCATCTGAAGTCTGAGTTTGCTGGGCATCAGTTTCCAGCTGTACCTGCTGGATGAAAGAGCCCTTTTCCACCCTAAAATCTTCCTGTTCCTTTGTCCAGGAATTGGAAGGAGGTGGGTAGAGGCAGGAGCCCTTGCTGCTTTCCCTCGGACAAATACAGGTGGCACAAATGCCATCACTTGCACTTGTTAACTCTTGGTTGCTGGGTTGTATCCCCCCTTGCACCACCCTCAGTGCTGGCTTGGGTGTTTGGGGAACCCCAGCCTGGATGTGGCCCCAATTTCCTCTGATATGTCTGGAGGAGAAGGCACTGACCTGGGACATGACACTGCATTTCAGGATGTGGCATACGCTGGAGGTTTTCACACTGCCCCCTCTAAATGCTGCCATCCCACCTGCTACTGCTTTCTTCCTGAGGTGATGGTGACACACTATGCTTATGGCAAAGCCGTAAGGGACGGGACCCCGGGGTGCAGGGACACTGGGGGTGTGCATGCACAGAGCTGGTACCGGTCCTTGGGCTGCTGTATCCTGACAGCTGCTGTGATGATGCTTTTTGTTGTGGTGTTTGACTTTGCCGAACTTGAACTGTTTGGATTGAAGAGTCTTTCTGTTATATGTCTGTCTCATGCTGAATTATTTGAAAAATTTCAGCCAAAACTGTCCAGCAATTCCCAGGATCCCTGTCTTCAGTGTGTATTTGTATTCCTGTAAGCTGGAGCACAAACTTGAAGTTTGGCAGCAGCCCCATGAGAAATCCTTCCAGATTAGACCAACTCATAAAATCTTAAACCTTTCCATGAGCAATGGGCCATACAGAACCTAATTTTCTAAAAACTCTCTCTCCCTGTCGATTTATTTTTTTTAAGTGCCCACCTTCTCTGCGCCAGCAGGTCTGGATGCGGCCCTGGGTGGGCTCTGGCACTTGGCAGCCCATGTCCCCATGCGTGCCACCACCTGCCTTGGCACCAGGGATGCTCATGCTGCTTGCACCTCTATTTTTTTGCACGTAATGGGTGGAAATCATTACATTTCAGCTCTAATGTACTGAGAAAGGGCTTCAAGGGTGCATAAGTGCTCTTTCTTAGGGGAAGGTTTTTCTAGAGGAGAAGGAGAATGGATAGCCTGTATGCTGCAGGTTTACAATTACATAAACTTACCAGGAAGTTGAGCTGGATGATAGAAGCATCACACCTGTGGAAAAATAAACAGTTTGAACTGGGCTGTGCACTGTTACGCCTAAACTGGGGCCTGCTCTTGTTGAAATACTGACAGGAGCCTCGCTGCTCTCCCGGGCAAAGCCTGGTGCCGGCAAGCAGCTCCAGCTCCTGGCGCTCAAGCCAAGACTAAGCCAGACTGGTTTTAAGTTTGCTTCCAGCAAGGTGGAGGGGTCCTGGGGGGTGGATGCAGGGTCTGGTGTGAGAAGCAGCTCGGGGTGGCTCTCCCCACCACTTGCCTCCGGCAGGCTCCCAAAAGGCTCCTGATTTCTCGCAGGGGGAACTGCCATCTGCTCCTGGTTGAGGTCCTGGCTGTGCCGTGGGGGCTGACGTAAATTTCCACCGCTGGGCGAGGAAGCCAGAGCTCTTTGTCTATGTTCAGTATGTGCTATATATATCCACAACATTAATCTTCTCTTTCACAAACCCTGTAGTCATTGTGGGGCCATGGGCTGGTGTTAAGCCTGTGTGGGCAAGGGATGCTGGCTGTGCTACCACTACCACAACCACAGTAGCTGCGAACGGTTAGGGCTGAGCCTCCAAGGAGAAGAGCTGATCCACTGATCACTGTGGTGTGGG